>NC_035108.1:280951071-281587035 GCF_002204515.2 Aedes aegypti | reverse complement strand
AACACAAATTTGAAGAACTGAACATCGCCCAGATTTAGTCGATTAGTCACCACTAGGAGTGGGTTGGTTCTCTAGATTTTTGCTCTTCAAAATTCGAGATGTGGCATAGATGCATCTTCACCTTAAAGTATTATCAGCTTTACACTGAAATGAATTTTATTGTACAAACTACTAAATCCATGGTAAAATTAAGAACTCCACCAACGATTTTCAACCGACTACATTAATCTGTTAACTCTACCGAAACAAAGTCAACATCTTTACACAAGAAAATATATTCTGTTTATTTAACCAGAGTTGTAGTATTTATGACTAGAAACATTCTAGATTTGACAAGTTTGGCATTATACTTTTGACCACACTGTGTTGTACGGTGGATGCCACGGATTGAAATACAATGCTTTGTAGTGGATTCTACTATGGATATAGTCACATTTACTGCACTGCTCAGTGATTTTTACCGGATCATAGTAAACTTGACAGACTTTTGTAGTCGGTTGAAAATCGTTGGTGCAGTTCTTAATACCATGGATTCGGTAGATAATACAACAAAATTTGTTTGCATGTAGATAAAACAAAATCTATGAAATGGAATGGAGAACATAAAAGTTATTGATCTAAAAGATGGTATTTTGCTGTTTACAAAACATAGTTTTATTAATAAAATTAAACTCCCTTAACATCCCAGGACTATCTTTTGTTCAAATATTTACAAGCTGAAAGTTGCTCGAAATTTATGTTATTAACATCCCATTCTACAGTATTTTGAATTCAATCACAAGAGTTATATGTAAATTACGCATTCGTGCGATATCTGTAGGGTGACCATATGAAAATTTGATAGAGGAGGACAATTCGTCTGATTGAATAAATTAAAGGGCATTTCATTTGAAAAGTGCATTCCTGGCTAAGGGGTCATGCACAAATTACGTCACGCTCCAAGGGGGGGGGGGTCAAGCCGAGCGTGACAAGTCATACAAAAATTTCGGAGGATTAATACAAAAAACGTGGCAAAGGGGGAGAGAGGGGTAAAAGAAAAGTTGAAATATAGCGTGACATAATTTGTGTACCATCCCTAACGTTGATCAGTTTTTAGGGGGTTTCTTACAAATTTTAATTGATTTATTTATTTATTAAACAAAAAAATTAGAAAGAGGGAAAACCCCCTTTGATTGATTTCTTTGAAATCGTTCTCAAAAGGGCACAAAACCTCTTTATCTTTTCTAATAACGTTATAAAAATCGCTTAAAACTAAAGGCTCAATCGGAAATGATCCATATCAGAGCCATAATCTTGAGAAGGAGTTTCAGTAACCAAAAATGGGAGATAATGGGAGAGTTCAAGGGAGGCCGTAGTTCTTGATTTCTGAAACGAAATAAAATAAAACGCAAAACAGTATCATATAACATAACGAATATCATTGAAAAAATCGTATAAAATTTTAATCATAGGAAAATATCTTATTTTAAGAATATCACGAACAGATACAGGTACAGAAGTTTTTAAATTCTTGAAGTTGTCTAAGAGTTTTTTCCTAGGCAAAACATAATTTTTTCAATAAAAAACTATGTGTTCAATGTCTTGATATGTTTCATCACAATCACATAAATTTGAATCTACAATGTTAGTACGATATAAATGACTATTACAAGTATAATGATTAGAAATAAGTCTTGAAAACATGCAAATCAAATTTCCACCAGCAGATACATTTTGAAACCAAGGTTTTTTATCCACAATTGGTAAAATGGAATGACACCATCGACCTTTGTCACTAGAATCCCAATCAACTTGCCAAGAATTCAAAGCATATTTTTCGAATTTTGCATAATATTCCGAATGAGCAACATCTCGTTTATAAATAATTCCACGAGTTGCTCCTAATTTTGCTACACAATCAGCTTGTTCATTACCAAATATATGACTATGGGATGGAACCCAAACAAATCTAATAATAGACCCCCGAGAATGCACATCATATAATAATTTGCTTAACAATAAAGTTAAATAATGGGCGTTTAAATTGAAATTACATGATTCGATAGAATTGATACAACTCAAACTATCTGTACAAATGATGAAAATGTTTGGAGAATAATCCATTATTATATTACATGTAAAATACAATGCAGTTAATTCAGTTACAAAAACTGAGCATGGAGATTGTAATTTGAAGAAATATGCTACATCAATATTAGAAACTTCAAAACCTGCATTGCTATTAATCAATGATCCGTCAGTGTAATACACACATTTTTGATCAAATCCACAAAGTTTACGTTCAAAAAACAATTTAGCATATGAATACACATATAATTTGGTATTTGATTCAATTCCCAATGTAAAGATTTATCAATATAGGGCTGAAAAATGAACATTTATATCACAATTGTAAAACGTATTTGATAAAACGGGTAATATATGCTCTGTAGAACAATGATTAAAAGAATTCAACATTTTACTAGAAGGATTTATTGTGTGTAAATATAAAATTTTAATTGATATTTCAAATGTTGCATGTTTAATATTTTTGAAGCAAATAGTGGAAAAGCACTAATTTTCGACCTATAAGAATTCTGTGCCAGTTTTTGGATTTCCATTCAGAGTAGGTCCAATTTGTATGAATGCGTCGAAAATTAGTGCTCTTCCTCTACTTCGGTAATATTGAAAATGTCGTTACTTTTTGTTATGTTATCCTTAGGAATTCAAATATTGTCAAGTTAATTACGATACAATCAATCTCTATTAATTTATTTTATCGTTTTTATGAAATAATACTAGTGGTCCCAGCAAACTTCATCTTGTCATCAAGTAGGCTGTACGAAAACGTCATGTAATCCCTCAGTAGAAGCATTAACCTAAGAATGCTAATGTCGCTGCTGTTCGTGTGACCAACATCTAGTTTGCTGCGATGTGACAGCATGAGCACCGGGCCTCAAAGTGTCAAAGGCCAAAACAAATAAGCCTCTATTGCGCGGGATCGATCAATTAATAAAAAATAATAATTAAAGGTTGTAATTAGTTAAATCAGGTTTGTAACAACAGCGCCACTAGCGTTCTAGTACAGGTCGGACTCGATTATCCGGAGACTCGATTATCCGGGGACTCGATTATCCGGGATTCGATTATCCGTAATTTTAGACTTGATTATCCGGAATTTGTTTTTTGATGTTCATGTTTTTTAATTTTTGTGCATAAATCTGAGATAATTTGGTATTGTAATATACAATATGGTTTTACTATTTTGAACGTATTTAAGAAAAAGGGGGTTTGAAAAAGTGTTTTTTTTGTGTATGTTGAACACAATTTTTTTTTTCTTGTAAAGACCCCTACTGTTCCTAGAAATAATTTCTGGCAACGCCACCGCATCATGTAGATAAAACCACGAAAAAAGATAATATTTAAGTTTTTTTATCGAAGATTTCAGTGTTTTTCTTAGTGATTCGATTATCCGGAGGATTCGATTATCCGGAGTGTAAAAAAATCGATACTCCGGATAATCGAGTCCGACCTGTACTAATATTTCTATTAATCCCCCATACAAAATTACACATTAGTCTTCTCCCGTTTTCCCGATTATTCCGGGCGAAATGAACGACCTGCTACACCGACTGCAGAAATATAACTGTAACTTAAAGGATGCATAGGATACTGAAAGGGAACAAGAAAGAGAATGCTTCACACGAAAAAAAAAACACTACCGATAGATGGCATGGTCTGCCCAACAGATGACACCAACGAATCCTCTCGAGGACCAGAACTGGTCACACCCGAATCTCGTACAATTTCGGGGGCTTGATTGGTTTCAGAAATAGCAATGCGAAATATGTATTAAACAGAACAAAATAGTGGTGGCGAGTTCGGCGAAAAACCACTTTAGTAAAGAAAAAAAAATGTTACCCCGGATTACGGTAATTTTGCTGAATGTAACATCATATGAAAGTTTCGGCAACAAAAACGTTTTCAGCGATGTCATTTTAATAACAATTGCATTTTCCTTGCTTATATCATTTACTGAACTCATGTGAGACATGAATCATCAATAATTATTAAAATTATAATCAGTACGGCGGTTCAAATTTAAAAATGTTTGAAAATCTATTGTCCTATATCCTCCTTACCATCCCTACCTTCTGAGAAATTTTCAGCTTTTTCGGTGGTGATTTAAAGGTGGCCCATAGGCAATTTGGATTTATATGGAAATTACTATGTAGAAATTTTGAAAAATGCTCCAAACAAGTTAGAACTATAATGTCAATACAAACTTACCATCCAAAAGTGAAAACTCATTCTTCAAACCTTAATGAAGTATGTGGCTTAAGAAACAAATCCATTTTGAGCGAATTTTGTTTGCAAACTTTGCAGGACTTTAATCTGTTAGTTCTAACTTGTTTGGAGCATTATTCAAAATTTCTACATAGTAATTTCCATATAAATCCAAATTGCCTATTGCCATACGGAACTAAATAATAGCTAAAAATATAAAAAAACCCTTCTCCTATCCGTCATTTTGAATTGTTCATTTCGGCAAATTTCTTTATTATGGTTTGAAGATTGAGTTTTCACTATGGAATGATAAGTTTGTACTTACATTCCAGCATTAACGTGTTTGGAATATTTTTTAAATTTATCCAGAATAATTTCTATATAAACCCACATCGTTTTTGGCTCAACTTTAAACCACCACCTAGAAAACTGAAATTTTCACAGAACAGTATTTTTATGGTAAGGAAGATATGGGAGATTGGATTTTCAAACCATTTTAAAGTTTGAACCGCCCTAATAATCATGTTTCAAAACGTTGAAACAATTACGAATGTACCTTCTGATTGATGCAGATTTCTTATAAAATGCTGATTCTTGACAACATACTCACGAATTCCTGCGCAGGATGTTGAAATTCACATTGGAAAAGACTCTCACATGATTTGGAGCAGGATACGAACAGAATCTGGGAAATGATTCTAAATAATTTTTAAAAATTACTATTTTTGGTGTAATAAAATTTTCAATGAAACCTCTTACAATTGGTTCATGCCAAAAGTTTTTACCGAAAAAGGAAGATCATTGACAAAACGTCGAAAGGACAAATGACAACAGATTGGAAGGACAAAGGGTTGAAAAGGGAAAAAAGGTCAAGAAAATGGACAAAAGGTCAAAAATCTTTTCGTAAGGAAATGAAAATTTCCCACCAAGATAAAAACTATTGACAATTTGCCCTTTCCACCTTTTGGCTTTTCGGCGTTTTATCTTTCGGCATTTTGTGCCTAAACCATCCACCTAATAATTCTTCCGTATGCTCTTTGCTTCAATTTAATAACACCACCAGTAGCGTATAATCCCAACAGTTTTGGATTTAATTTAATTTCAGACCGCTCAGGATATTGGACATGTAATCTTCTCCCTGTTCAACGTTGCGTGGGCGTCTTTGTATCTGGAGGCCTGGAGGCGATATTCCGTCGAGCTGGCTTTTCGGTGGGGTACACTTTCGACGCCACCAGAGCTATTAGAACCTCCAAGACCGCTGTATAAAGTAAGTTTGCCGTCGAGGTCGTCTTGCTACGTTGTACCAATTAATAATTCACAAAGCTAACGAACTGTCGTTTGTTTTTTCTTCCATATTTGTGTTTCCATTTTACGCTACTGTAAACCTAGGGTCCACTGGAGGAAAGCCCCGTTACGGGGAGACTGGAGCCTCGGGAAGCTCCCGCCTGGCAGCGACGTGCGTTTCGGTACCTAGTTAGTTTTCCAATTATTGGACTCTGTTTAGTGCTAGTGTTTGTAGTGATGTTCCTAATGTTGCGACTTCAGGTATTTATGCACATTCTATTATTAAACAAATATGTAGACTTCACCATATGTATCACGAATCACTTCACACGACCAGTTTTCTCATTACCGCTTACATTGCTTTTTATAGTTTACTTTTATTTGTAGTAAGATGCATCTCTCTATTATTTTTTTTTATCTTCACGTTTTCAATGTTATTTTTATTCCATTGTTATAAATGAAATAGCCTTTTTAGTCATTCTCTTTAGATAGTAATATTCTACTATATTTATTATAGGTACAGTTTAAATAAATTAAGAAAAACTGATGTTGTATACTTTTCAGTGCCTCTATGTGGAAAAATATTTGTTATGAAATAAGGATACACTGAGACCTCAATTTACCAATAAGATCGAGGGTTCGTAGATAGATTCTATCAAAACGAGGTTTTGTCTATTGCACTCTGTTTATAAATGTGGAAGTGCTCATTGAGCACTAAGCACTAAGCACAGAAGCAGAATCTGTCCTATTTGGGGACGTAACGTCAGAAAATAAGAAAATAAAAGATAATCTGCAACTTATGCAATGTATTTTATGGTGTTCAAAAAATTCTTATTCTACAAGGTAATGGATTAAATGGGGTAACTTTGATAATTTTTCAAAGAAAAATTGTAATAACTTTGTAAAATTTGGTTGGTTAAATATTTTTAAACAAGTACTGACATCTTAGATATATAATGCTTTGCAACATTTGCAACATTTGCAACTTATCTAATACACAATGATCAACTTTGGTGGACTAGATCTCAGATTAATCTTAGAAAAACTTTATACCTCCACCATGAATTTTTTTCCCAAACATCTGTTTCCTATAAAGATTCTATGGTGTAAATTAAAAAAATAAATAAAAATGGGGTTTTTGCGTTATTTAAGTTTTTTTTTTAATTTTCATGAAAAAACATAAAAATATTTTTTTGGTGTATACTTTTTTTGTAGTCCAAACGATTCACTATAGCTTCTTTACAGAACATTTTTTTCTAAAATCAACAGTTCAGGAGTTTTTCAAATAAATTGCATACAAAAATATATGGTACATTTTCAAAACTTATTCTTGCGTCAGATCGATCAATTTTTCTACGGAAAACACTTATTGCACCATGCCAAAACTATATGCAAAATTTAATCCAAATCGAAGATTACCGAATCTGATTTTTAATTATTGTGAATGGAATACGTCTAGTACAAATAAACTGATTTTTGTAGTAAATAAAGCGCAAAAGCTGGCAAATTTCCATGCAATCGACAACTATTGATTTTTTTGCATTGCACGTACCGTTCTGATTCGAATTCCGGTCAGTTTCTAATTCCGGACACTCTACTTTGTATGGGAAAGATTTCAATTGGAATGTTTCAAAATTTCCCGTTCGAAAGCTCCAAACTTTCAGGCGCGTTTTAATAAGGATTTCAAATAGCAATCCATCAAAGAGTAGTGTTTGATCCTTTGCTCGCGTTACTTGCTCCTGCGTGGGCGGGTGATGTGAGCAGGATCAATCGTGTTGCGCGTCGCTCGCGTGGCATGTATAAATAGTGGCGTGATTCGCGGATAGAGTCAGTAGTGTTTGATCTGTAGATCATATCGCTTGCTTTTGCGAGAGTGAGCGATGAACACTTTACAGGCGTTATACGGGTTAGGTGTGAATGTATCATGGATCGCATCACCAACCGTTGGTGACTCCCAGATCTTTACCTTATTCCACTAACCCAATATCCTTTCCATGACAACTGTGGAGATGCAGAAGATTCTTCGGTCTCTAGTAACAACGGTTGTCTAGCTAACATTCCTTCCCTTCCCCGATGGCCGTAAGGACGTGGCCGGCGCCGTTATTGACTTCTTAAATTTGAGCTCTGGATTTGTGCACATTGAAGAATGGTAAGCTAATCCCAAGCCCCATTCATTAATTCCCTGTGCAACTTCGATTGCTCTAGTCAATAACGGAGTAGCAACTACGAATTGTACGGTCATATATGCTCATGCTCATGCTCATGGATTTCAAATAGCAATCCATCAAAATTTATAAAGCTCTACTAGCTTTGACCTTGCTCTTATGGATGCCTGAGTTTAATTTATAATTCAACTATTTAAGTTTTGCTTTTCGTGAGCTGTCCGGGATTCGAAACAAGGTGTCCGTAAAATTAAGCGAAAGTGAGGCTGCGTCCGGAATAAGAATCATGGAAAGAGCGATATTTTTTTTATTTATTTTAGGTAATTCAAGCTCTGGAATCCGAATCTTCGCCCACCGTTCGGAAGTTAAGTGTATTAAAAGCCTGATAACGCACAGGTATCATAAATTATATTCCAAATTATACGATTTTAATCGATTATACTTAACTGAGGCCTTAAGTGTCCGTAATATGAATCAAAACGGTATTGGATTCAACTACCCTAAATTGAGTAAACAGCGGTGTTTAGCTGCTTGAAGCAAAGAATTGTTTCGCATTATAATTCTACAGAAATTCCATCTTATTTTTAATGATTTTTGATAAACATTTAAATAATATCGCTTTTGCAGACGATTTTACCCTTAAATTTCATATTTTATTGCATAACAATTAAGGGTTGGTGAATCAGTCGCCGATTTCAAAAATATCATAGCACGTTCAGTTTTGGAGATACTGACTGTTAAAAATGCATTATTAAACAATTTAAGTTAACATGCAACCAGTTTGTATGGTGGTTTAGTTGCTTATTTACTACAGAATTCAAACTTTAAAGAGTACCAACCACCAAAGTTTGTTATACATTCGATGCTTTGAAGAAGTATTGCAACGAAAAATTTTGAATGGAGATTACAGGCATGTTGAATAATCGAAACGTAATCGCGCAATTTAATCAAAACTATATTTGTCAAGAAAGTATAAATGCTTGGTGCTAGGTGGATTAAATAACTAAAAAGTTTGATAAATTATAGTTTAAGTTCTAAGTGAAAATCAAAAAAACTCGTATATTGTGCAATTTTGGAGACCTTTATCATTTATTTAACATTAATTTATGGGACATTATTATCATTTAACATTAATTTAGGAGACGGACTAGGGGATTTGGACGTTCGCCTCTTACGCTGAGGACCTGGGATTGAATTCCAATGACGTAAAAGTTATAGTGACGACATCCTTCGGCGTTGTACCCGAGATGAACTAGTCCAGGGTTTAAAATATCGCTAGTATAGATAGAAAAAAAAATCAGATTAATTTGGCAATAATATGCGTCTAATGCTGTGTTCAACGAGCTTGTAGTTTGAATTGAAAAAAAGGGATACGAGACGGAACTAATGATGTCTATGGTATTCCATAATAATAGGCCGTTTACCGTAAACACAACAGTTTTTCTTTTATTGATTCTCTTCTTAGTCATGAATATTTGATTTGTCTATACAGTTAATTATTTACTTTGTAGAAATAACCGGTTTTCATTTATATAAAATATTTCTACACGGGAAAAAAATCTGTGGTGAAAAATACTATTTTAGTTGACTACGCCCATTTTTGAAACTACCATGCAATTTCAGACCAATTTACTATGTTTACGGTACATCCCACCACGTTACTGGTACATTTGACAGAAATAATTTACAACAATCTGATTTCGACTACAGACATGGTAAAATCAAGCGCATTTCTGGTCTACTGAAAATTGCCGGTGCGAGCGCTTAAGTTAACCCCCTAAAATGGTAGTTTTTACCGCACATTTTTTTTGCGTGTATCTAACCGTACACTAATTTACCACATTACAAACACAAATCACGCTCGCCAACACACTGATCACATGTTCATGTTTTTTTTTTGGTTTTCTCCGACACCGATGATACACTTTTTGCAGGATTGGCTCGATCAGCACCTACCAAATTCCAACGATGGCCTCTGGGATTGCATGTGCATGGCGTCGAAGGTCTGGTCTGCTTTAGTTTTAAGTCTTTTTTAGCATTATTATTCAGACGCTATGGTTGCGTATGAGCCATGATTGAGATTCAATTGAAAGTTGCCACCTGTTTCACACATAGCAATTTCAGTATTATCTTTCGGTTGCGCTTCCACAACTGATTCATTCATCATTCATATCTCGCATAGATTTCCGGAGACATTTGCATCTATTCAATCATCCCGTTAATCAGTTGAGCTTAGGCTGTAATAGGTGGAATGCTCTGTAGTTTATACTTAGAGACTGTCCATTAATTACGTAAGACAATTTTCGGCGTTTTTTAACCCCCTCCCCCCATGGTAAGATTCCTGTATGAAAATGAATTGATTTTTTTTGCAAGGGACGAAAGCCGGAACCTGGTTCCGGAAGTAGTTATTACGATTACACCAACGCTAACTCACCATAATAAGATTGCCAAGATTGTAATTTGAGAACATTTTCGAAAATGTGAACTTCTCTATCGTTTGTATAAACTTTAGGAGAAATCGAGACATCGAAGCTTTACTTCATAAATTTTCAAAACTACTGAGTTCATAAACGTATATGTGTCTTCTTTCCGATCAACAATTGTCGTATGATGAAGGCTCAACACAAAACCAATCAAAATGATGGAAAACACATGTTGAATCAGTCCTCCGAGTATAATAATAGAGCACCTCACCTAGGTCACCGAATCAAGCAGACCATTATAAATTCAAAAACGAGAGCAACACACATTTCACTCGGTTAGAAACATTCATGAAGCCTCATCCAGTCACATCCCTCCATCCTACCGACAAAGCAACGAGTGGCCATCGTCAACGAATATAAAATTCAATCGATATGTCGAAGCGCGAATCGCAATCACAGAAGCCGACCGTTAGTTCAATTTGCTCTTTCCATTCTGTGTCTTTTCCGCTACCATCCGTTTCCGGTGGATGTGCCCTTCGCCTTCGGCAGGACTGGTGGGACGAGAAACTACCAGAGCAAGGTATTTTCAGTTGTTTGAGTGTAATACCAAAGGTCCTCCTAGCCGGCGCCATTACGCTGATGGACGAAGCGTATTACAAGCTAGCGGTCTGGCTGAACGACAGAGGTAAGCTATAAATCACCTACACGTGATACGGTCGTGGATGGTTGGGCAGATTTTTCAGAGGGAGTTTATAATGATTCACGTTGATTTACTGAAAAACACAGCAGCGAACTGTTTCGGGTTTAATTGGGCTGATTATTTATTTTGGTTATTTTTATTGTCGAGATTTTCCACTTTAGACTGGTTCATTTCGTGGCATTTATTTTTTTGTTTAATTTCATTATAAAATAGTTGAAAATAATCAGCTGATTCATGAATTGTAGATTTTTTTGTCGATTCATAAAATGTACTAATTGAACTTTAACCTTTCGGTCGTCGCGCGAATTTTTGTAACACGAGTACAACACCCTTGGTTTTGTGAATATCCTAGGAGTCTGACCACTTAGAAAGATGACGTCCCCGGCAAAAATTTTCAGTAGCTCAAGGGCTATCATTATTTTAGACAAGAAATTCGAAATTTGAGCTACTGAACTACTTTTCCGAAGACACTATCTTTCTAAGTGGTCAGGCTCCTGAGATATCAGCAAAAAAAAGTTTCATGCTCACTAGCGCCGCCTAGTGGCAAAATTTTGAATCAACTAGCTCTAATAATAATAGTCCTTAACATACTAAACAACTTTGCTGAAGACACCATCCTTCTAAATGTTCAGGATCCTGAAATATCTGCAAAACAAATTAAAACTTTCATGCCCACTAGTGCCACCTAGCGGTCAAATTCCGAATTGAATGAGGTACCATCAGAAAGCGCTTCACCTTCAGAACAACTTTACTAAAGATCCCAAGTTTCAATATTATCTGGGTTTTGAGATATACTGATTTCAAACTGTGGTTTACTCGAACCGTATATAGTGCGTTCATTATTATGCGACTTACATGTACATTTCTTGATTTTACCGTATTATAAATGGCCATACTGTAAATAAAAACTGTCGAGTATTGTTCTTAAGAAGATTCTTGAGGAATAAATAGGGGTGTCGTGGTGTCGATAGATATCTTTGTTGCAAAATGATAGCATATAAATCACAATTGTTGTACAAAGTACATCAGCGCGACAGCCCGAAGGTTAATACTTCATTTAACTCATGTCGAACACTGAAGAAGTCTGTAAGGCGTAGACGAAATAGGCCTTAACAAATCTACTATAGTCTATACTCACCCAATTCTTATGAACCATTTTCATACATATCCATAAAGCTTCATATGGCTCGGAAAGTGTGCTGCCGTTATACGCATAATTGTCCCATATTCAAAATATGCAACCGAGAAAAACACGTTTAAATATTTTTGCACGTTCATGTGTCGTATTAACCAGTTTTGTGATAAATCTAAATGTAATTGTTGCAATAGTTTGAAGTACAGTCAACTCTCCATAACTCGATATTGAAGGGACCATCGAGTTAGGGAGGTATCGAGTTACAGAACACAAAACCAGTGCAATTGCGATCCGAGGGACCATCGAGTTAGCCATGAAAACCAACTTTTACTATGGTTCTCTAACTTGATATCGAGATACGGAATATCGAGTAAGGGAGAGTTAACTATATAGCGTGTTCATTAGAGTCAAGAGTTTGTATTATGGGAAAAAGTAAATTTTGCTACGAAATTCAAAATGGGGCTGTTAGTCTACGAAATACGAGGTTTTGAGTGAATTTTTACGCATAAAAGTTCCACTGATCGTAGTAACCTATTATGTGCTAAGCGTACTGATGACCGTTCTTACGTATATGTGGTACCCCGAAGATCAAGACTATGGGCCCTGTTTTATAAGTCGACTCGACTCGGCTCTGTCACTTGAGATTATCGGCAGTTGTCACTCTATGTGACTGGATTACTATGGGAGTCGACGAGTGACATCTAAAATAGGCATGCTTGCTTTGATCGACAGTAACTGCAAACGAGTCACACGAAACTGCTCGATTTATAAAATAGACCCCTATGTTGAGGCACTCAAAGAAGGCTCAAGTGACATAAGCCAAACGGAGCCACGATTTGGTAAAGGTGATTAATTGCTTCATCGAAACTTCCACCTGCAGGCTTGACGGAAACTCATCTGCTTATTCTGCGGAGTAAATATTTGACCACGAATTTACCACACATATCTTCATATGATCATACCTTTCTTTTGATTTGGTCGCAAACAAGTTATCCGGATTAACCCAGTATGTGGCCAGTTCATCCAAAAGACCTTGGAATCGCAAGTCTTCTGGTAACCCTAGAATACTCCAGAAATCTATTATTTTTCAGTATACTCTGGGATATTTCAGATTATTCCATTAATCAAGAAAATACTAACATGTTGGAGCAGTAACTGCCTTGAAAATTTCATTTCGGGACAGATAAGTTTCCCTTTTTCATTCTGTTCCATGCGAGGTAAATCAGATCAAAACTTAAAGTTTGCACGTCAAAGAACATCAAATAGCCATAAATGTTCCATCTGGAATTTTTATGAGGGAAGATCAAACAAATAGCCACGTTGAATGTCGTTCATTTTGATTTGGGATAAAAATAAAAAAGTACTCTAATTGGCGTTATATTAGATAACATGCATATTTCAATCAAGTTTTATCTCTATCATTTTTCGTCTTCCCATTATCTTTCTCGGCAGAGAGCTATCGACTGCAGTCCAAGTACGAAAATCATCTAATCGCCAAAGTGGCTCTGTTCCAGTTTGTGAACAGCTTCTTGTCGCTGTTCTATATTGCATTCTATCTTCGCGATCAAGATAAGCTGAAAGAGGTAATTGAGTTTGCAGCATGGTAAGCTGTTATGGGTTCTGACATGATTTTCACACTATATTTTCAAGCAACTGGCTGGCTTGCTCATATCGCGACAAATTATCGGTAATCTCCGTGAGTCAGCGTGGCCATACTTGGTCGAACAGTGGAAGCTGGCGAAACTAAGTTTTAAAATGTGGGGGGCGTTGAGTCCTACGCAAGAAGCTCCTCCACCCCCAAGTGAAAATAAGCAATTGGGTGACAGCAAGAGCTCATCGGATTGCACTTCGTCGACTCCAAAGCGGTCCATAAATCAGGCCGAAATCGAGAGCTCTTTGTACAAATATGACGGGACATTCTCCGACCACCTAGAAATGTTAGTTCAAATGGGATATGTGGTATTATTCTCATCAGCATTTCCTCTGGCTGGATTGTGTGCTCTGGCGAATAATTTGTTGGAAATACGATCCGATGCCTTCAAGCTGGCTCATGTGCATCAACGGCCCTTCGGGCAACGAGTTGCCAACATCGGCACCTGGCAGAATGCCCTGGGGATGCTGGGGCTGGCAGCTGTGATAGTGAATTGTGCTCTTATCGGCTTGTCCGGGCAAGTATCAAGGCTTTGGCCTGGATTAACATCAACGCAAACTGTAATACTGATAGTTGCCCTGGAGCATGTAATGCTGGGATTGCGTTCAGCACTGACATGGCTGTTGCCAGAGCTTCCATCGTGGCTTGCTGCCGAGATCGCCCGAGCAGAACACTGTCGCCGGGAAATGCAATGTAAGGGACCTTCGCCGCGACAGACCCCACCGTCACCACCATCGTCAACGTCGCTTTCGCACCACGATCAGGACTTCAACAGCAGCCAGGACATATTCGACCGGAATGAACAATCCGTTGGCAGGTAATTGCAAAACATTTGAAAATAAGAAAATATCGCACACTGGCTCTAACTAACAAAAGACCAATGATTTTTTCCAAATTCTGTAGGGTAGATGTTCCAATGAGAATTGTATAAATTACACTACCGCAACTGTATAAAAACACACTACTATTGGATTACTTACCCTAGTGCTGTAAAATAAAAATGTACCATTTGCCCGGATAAAAACGTACCATTCAGTGAATGGAAATAATCAATAATGTACAATATTACAGACAGCATCATGTAATTGAATGTCGTACCAACATTATATTTGGTTGAATATAGAATTCAATAACAATTAATTTAATAGTTTTATACATTAAAATTTTGGTCAAATTCCTATTTCAGTGTAAAACAGCTTTTACTGTGTAGCTTGACTAACAGAAGTAAGCGAAACAAGCAAGAAATATTGGGTGAAAAATATTTAAGAAGTAAAGATATTTAGTTTTGTAATTTTTGTGATTTTTCAAAGGACGAATGCAACAATCTTGAAGATCTATAGCACTAAATAGGAGTTGAAACTCTTTCGTTACTGTTAGCACGAATATCCAATAAGTTGGGTACAATCCATAAAACATACAATTCTACCCTTTTCATCACCAACCAACATGCAATTTTAAAATGAAGAAATGACTTTCGATGAAGAAATATAATTATTTTAATTGAGACTTGATAGCTAAAACATTCTAAATGTTTTAAAAAGAGTTCAGAATCTATTCCTTTTTTACGATAAATTATTACTGGAATGAATCCAGAAGTACAAAACAAACATTTTTACAACAGCTAGAAGCATATAATTGATGGACCTGATTTGACACAAACTACATACCTAATATTCAGACTCGCTTTCCAAGCACCATAGAGAAAGTAGAATGATTCTAAATGCTTTTTTCACCAACCAAGATTTCACATCTCCTCTAGTCACGATAATCAGGAAAACGATTTAGAGCGAGTCACTCTGACGAACGTGGCGGCAAAACTCGATAACTTGTCCAGCCAACAGTTACAGCAACAGCAGCAGCAACAGCAACAACACGCACAGCAACATCACCACCATCATCATCAATCAACACAGCACCAACATCATCAGCACCACCAGCATCATCAGCAACAGCATCACGTCGTACATCAGCAGCAACAGCAGAAAGAACAGCACAGCAGTAACGATAACATGGACATCTTTGCTACCGAAACCCGAGAGGTCACACCGGATTCGCCGATTTCACAGGTATTTGAGATGATTTGGTTTCCACCCACAATTGGCTTCCTCGCATACCTCAATAATCGATTTACTTCGTTTTCCCCTTACTTTTGGCCATCTCGCTCTCTCTCTTTTCACTTGCGTTATTTTTATGGTAACTAACCACTTTTATATTCAACACGCGACCAAGAGAAAAATATCTGCCAGCTGATCAAAAGAAACCAAATTGCGAAGAACGTTAATCGGTACACAACTGGTGATTAATCATACAATTCAAACGAGTCCTTATTGGATGCCGTAGTATTTGGAACAAGAAATATGAAAAATAAAAATCATGAAAATTAGTGAATAAATAATGTGATATATTTTTAGAAACTGTTAGGTAATATACCACTTTTGTCTAAAATTTCATTTTCATGATCAAAATGTAAATCCATTTAAAATACAAAGCAATTAAAAAACAATAGAAAAAGTTTTTTTTGACATTTCTCGTAAAAATAATCTTTTAACAGCGTTTGGTACTTGAGAATACTCACCAAGTGCTTCGCAGAGCACGATATGAAAACCGCTGTACTTATCTGGTAATTTGGTTTCATTTGTTCTACTAATGCTTAGATACGCCAATATATTCCGCTGAATTTATATTTATTTATTCTCTTCATTATCCATTTCCACCTAAATCCTCAGCCAAACGTGTACCAAATGATGTAAATTGTTGTTCGAATCTCTAGTTGTTCACATTTTAATCATATATTTCTACTTTTCTCTTCAAATGGTTGTGCTCCAATCAAAACCATCATCCATTCAAACGAACTTCGGCCATCGAAAACAATTTCCTATTTTTACTCCAATAGACCAGCACAGTATTATTACGACCTCTCCAAGATTCTCCCCTTAGTGGTCAATCAGCACAAACAGTTGCATTAGAATCTTCACAATCGAATTCAGGGTATGACATATTTTACTTGATCATTGTACGTGTGACACGCTGTACTCTTTTTACTCGTTTGGTTTTCTTATTCCATTGTGATATCGTTTTCAGTTGATTTTACTAAAATTGTTTCATTTGCACTGACAACTGTGTGCTTTGTAATTGGCGTTTGTATTTTTCGGTAATCTTTGTTGTAAAAACTATGTTAATCTTAACGGGTAATAAAAATTCATTATCTGATTTGCGAAAAGGATAAATTATTGCTATATTTATAAAGACTACCGTCGTTGGGGGTGACAATGGGTCAAAAAGGCATATGTACGATTTGTTTATTGAATAACTATCGCAATTTAGCTCCAATAAACTTCAAATTTGGTGTATATGTACTTTGATGGTACATTAACAACTGTTCAAAAAATTAAAGAAAAATATTTGTTCACAGCGGCACTACAAATGAATGAAAAATGACCCAATCTCACCCCATAGAGGGGGTGACATTGGGTCACTGTTATTGAAATAACTTATTTTTGAGAATTTGATTGCAAAACCATTCACAGCTGAAAAAAATTGATAAAATACGATGCAAACAAAACGAAAAGATATCTAAGATGTTTCACAAGTACCGTTTTGATTCATATTACGGACACTTAAGGCCTCAGTGAAGTATAACCCAGCTTGGACCATACAAAATAAATCATTCTGTATGATTTTTTAGCGTTATCGAGCGTCGGAAGCCCTTAACTTTCGGATGGTAGGTAAAGAATACGCGTCCGCAACTTGAATAATTTTAAATAAATCAAAACGTGTGGCCTTTTCATGATTCTTATTCCGGACGCTCCCTCACTTTTGCTTCATATTCCGGACGCTTTGATTCGAATTACGGATAGCTCATGATAGTCATTAATGGAACAGTTTAATCATCAATTGAAATCGTTCAACCACTTAAGAGACGTCTAAGGTAGTTGGGCATTATAAATTTGCAATGATATTTATGGAAAAAACCTAATAAAACGAGCCTCGAAAATGAGAACTTTTGGACGGCGAAAATTGAAACATTTCGTGTGAAATGTTTCCCATACAAACGAGAGTGTCCGGAATTTGAAGCTGTGAAATGTTTCCCATACAAACGAGAGTGTCCGGAATTTGAAGCTGTCCGTAATATGAATCAAAACGGTATGATAAACCCACTTAAAAGAACGGTTATACCAAAAAATTAAAGAGCTATAAGAAAATATATGAGACCCAACATTTATCGTCAAGTTTACATAAATTTTCTTGTTTGTTTCCCTCAAATTAACTTCATAGTCTCATCCCCATTGCAATAAAGCCTATTCAGTTTTCCCAGAGGTGTACTGAAACAGTGATTATTTTAAACCCTCGCAAATAGTTATATTTCGGTGCGACATTCCTCGATCAATACATTACAGGCAGATTTTGACTTCATAGTACCGGTATTTTAGCGATCCAACTCATTCGTACTTTCGTGAGATGTTTCTGTAATATGAAAACACTAATAAATAATTAAATTTAGTAAAAAAAACAATTGATAAAATTTTACCATTTTACTGCGCACGAAACACAGTTGCTGGTTTGAGAAGTAGTCAAAATTCGTTGCATTGCTATTCGATGCACGGAATCCTCAAGTAGACTTGTTTGATGTTTCAGAGATGCTGTATTTAGAAAGAATAAACACATCTTAATGAGGAATGAGAACACTCGGCACCGTAAAATGTCAAAAAAGTGGTCAAAGTGGTCAAAGTGCAATTTAATTTACTATCCTTCTTGCTTGACCCAATCTCACCCCCATTTTCAATGTTTTAGACACCGTACCGAAAAAAATAAAATTTTTGTGGAAAAATCAATTAGATTCCGGAAAATACTTGTGAAAAGTAATGAAAAGTCTTTCAACCTTCTACTGATACAACGATAGAGGTTAAAGTACATGCGTTATACTTTGCACAGGAGAAAATTAATGCTGTAAATTTTATATAGTTTCAACATACAAGTTTATTGACATAGTAAACAAAAATTACTATATTCTAAAAATGTATATTGTGATGAATTATGTGTAGTAATATGTTCCCCAACATATGAATAATTATTTCTAGCGATATCAGCGTTATTAGATGATATATTACATAAATCATAATTTTCCGTTTTGACCCAATCTCACCCCCTAGACCCATTGTCACCCCCATCGACGGTATACAACAAATTGCTTGCAAATGTTAGTAATCCATTTCCAGCTCTTTGCACACACAGAGAAACGAAATATAGTTCAATTTTAATACACACAGTTTATGTGTTAAGATCACTATCGATGTACAGGGGATAGGCAAAATGATTGAGATAGGCTAATTTTGCTGAATTTCAAATGCTTATAGCTTTAAGAAAAATAGATGAAATTGCATACCTACATCTAGAATTAGTCGACAGCAAATTTGGTGTAGTTTCAGTAATTTGCTTGGTCATGCATATTGGCCACCAGACACCGGAGATGTTCCGGATTTTCCGAGGTCATGTCCAAATGGTATTTTTTCTATCGGTTGTAGAAACTAGAACTAATAGACAGTGTTGTGAAAAACTCAATTTCTCACAACTCACGCTTGAGATTTTTCATGTGTGAGTTGTCAATCATGCAACTCAGCAGTCAAAAAATCATGGATGAGTTGGCTCACCTTTTTAACTCATTGTCTCGTATTTCCACAGTTTACTCACACACGGCCATAATTTCTTGTTAGTCTGGTAAAATTATGTTAATCCTTTCTAACGTAAACAACAACATTCGGGTTTCATGAATTTTTGCCGGGTTGTTGATTGAGTTGATTTTGCATCAAAATCTCAAGCGTGAGATTTGCGAAGCAGATCTCTAATGAGTTTGCTTTCACGGGAGAGTGTATTGATTGACATTTTGAGTTTGAGTCTATCAACACTGCTAATAGGAAGTAGAATGGACGCATTAAGATTCGTTGGAAATCTTCAGAAATATGGCTATTTCCGTAAATTTGGTTCCGGAAAATATGGTCAGTCATGTTTGAATTTCCAATCATGTATATGCTGTATATAAATATTATCTGGAGCTACAGTCCCACATCTCGATATCGAAAGGACCATCGAGATAGGGAGAGATCGAGACAAAGAACATTTTTCTAATAAATATTAGATTGAAGAACGGAGTGAACCATTAAAATGAAAAGCAAACATACGTCATTTTGTCATCGGAATTTTTTTTTTATTTATTTACTGGTTCAACGGACTTCTATGGTCTAATTGAACGATTAAACTTAATATTAATATTACCTACATTTCACAGAACTTAATCGGCAAAACAGTGAGATGACAAACATTCAAAAAACATAACTAATTATATCTTCGCTAGAGAACACATACATCGCATTTTAGCTTATACAGTCAATCACAGTGGTTCCCAAACATAATCACGAAATTCTCTAAAGCTTAATCCAGCCGGCCAAGTAGACGACTTTGAATGAGATGTACGGCAATGACGTAGTATCCTTCCAAGCGGGAACTAGTTTCTTGATTACAACATCTTCTGTACCTAGCGAATCGGTAACCAGCTTCAGTATTTGTTGCTCGGTAACGCAGTTTTTTACTTTAGTAATGAATAGCCAGAAACGATCATTTGGCGTCCTCTCTTTCTCTATGCTACCCAGACTGTCTACGGGTTTTGTGCTTGGTGAAGTTTCAGGTAGAGACAATTGGGATGACTCTGAAAGCGGACGGTTTGCTTTTGATTTCTCGTCACTGGTTTCGACACGGGTTGCAGTCGAAGTACCATTTAAAAGCGATTGATGTAAGGCTAGGGTTTTGTTCTTCTTCGTCGTAAGCGCTACTATTCGTCGTATCAAACTTTAAATGTTCCACTACGGCGGATATTCAAACTTACCTGCAACATAGATTCATTATCCAAGTGTAATTTTGTGAAAGCTGTTATTGTTTGTACACTTGTACACCAAAAATGCAATAAAACTACTGTAATAACTTCAGTTCAATTATCCACTTTGCACTTTTTCACCGAAATCGCATGGACGAACACGATTTGAGAGAAATGCTTAGCGATCGACTGAGCCACACCACTTTCCAACACAAGTTTCTTCCCGCCCCCGTGGGTGACTTACTTCGCCGGGCACTAATTTTCACTATGAAAAACCTTCGTACTTCTTCACTGAAGGATTTCATTCCAATCACACGCCGTAAAACTTCAATAAATCACCCAATTTTACGAAATTTCCTCAACCGCCGCGTATAATTGAGAATGTAAACAAAGTTTAATCCGTCGTACTGAGAAAAAAAAGCTTGTGCGCGTCAATGTGTGCGCGACGCTCGATGTAAAAATACGGTTTCTTTGATTGTGTTGTTTTCGCTGTACTGTGAGCAAATGCCATAATTGTACGGTCAAAAGGAATTGTGTTCATAGGTTTGGGCTGAATTTTGATAACGAACAATGAATTTTGAAGGAAATTAGTATATTCCATCATGCTGAAGGAGTGGAGAGAGATACCCGTAGATCTATATATTCTAGTAAAACATTTTATTATAGCGTTGATATGTTGTGTTTTGACCATTCAATACACACAGTGAGCCGTAAGTTGTGAGACGAATCAGGAAACTGATTGCGACGGAGTTGAAAACGATACGACGGACTGAGAATACGGTAAGATGCATTTTCTTTGCATTATTTCCAAAAAGAGATCAAGATTTGTCAAAATGTTATTGTACAATGCTAAAGCCGTTTTGAAAAAGAATTGTTTGGCATCAATTTGTGTCAGCATTATTCACTGCAATACTGGGAAAATTGCAGTTCTCACTGATCAATGCTTAATACGATGGATACTAGCACATCACCCTACCATTTGCTCCTTCAGCTCAGCAATTTCACCATCGATGCGTTCAATTTCGGTAGGCTTCGGTGTGGTGGCTTGAACGGTCATGTTGTTGAGATCAATGCGATGATTCCTCATTTTGCGGATCGTATCGATACACTGATCACACATCCACCAGAAATTTGAGATTTGACGGTACTGTATGAGATCTTCGCGACTCAATTTCACACACAGAGCGTGGAAGACATTGTTGCAGAAACCTTCACAACCAATACAATCAGCACCATGGGCGATAGCTTCTGAGCACTGTTTGCATGTCGATGTAGCTGCTGCATTTGAATACATCGCGAGGAAAGCAATCGCAGTTATCGATACCGAACAGTAGTAGCTTCAATCCACAGATTAAGTATATAGCAAGCCTTGACGCAGAATAAGCATATAGCCGTCGCAACGAGGAACGATTCAACTAACGTTTTTATGCACTTATTGCAATTATAGGAGCAAAAAAACACACGATAATGACAAATTAAAAGCAGCGAAAAAAGACCCACTTCGCGATCGCAAGGCACACACATGAATATTTAAATTGTTTTAAATCACTAAAATAGGTATAGTCTAGTAATCTTTGATAATGGGCTTATCGACATACGAAGAGATAATCGGGAATTACATCGAGATAGGGAGATATCGAGATAAGGATCTACTACTCTAGAGTAGGTTTCAGGTGACCTGGAGGAAGTGACCAATTAGGAACATGTTCGGAACCATATCAATATGGGCATCAAACTTCAAGATTTTTGAAGGTGATGCTCCCGGGAACGTTCCCACAACCATTGGCTGCTAGACCACTGTATAGCAGATTCTAAGTGTCACGGGGGAATCTACTATAGAGTGGTGGTCAGCGTCAGTGATTCTGAATATGCTGCTGGAAGCATTATCTTGAAGTTTTATGCCCACTTGGATATAGCTCCGGATAATATTTACATGATTAGAAATACAAACATTACTGACCATGTTTTCCGGGAATGGTTATATATCTGAAGATTTCAAATGAAACTTAATGCGTTCGGTATTCGACTTCCTATTAATACTTGTTTTAATTAATTATGATTCGTGGTTTACGGCTAACCAGCCGAGTGGAAGTTTAACAATTACCGAAAAACTAAACATTACATATATTTTGGAATTGGATTAAATGGATCATTTGTCACCATGACATAAATTAGTCCATTTAATACAAATGCAAAATATATGTAATGTTTAGTTTTTCGGTTCCTATCAATTCTAGTTTCTACGAAAATTGTAAACATCTATATAAGTTCATATCGCAAAAAAGAATACAAGCCATAGAAAATGCCATTTTATAATGACCTTGGAAAATCCGGGATATCTCCGGTGTAACCAGGCCCAATTTTCCGGTTTCTGAAACCAGGCCCAATTTTCCGTCGACTGCTTACGAATGCATGCAATTTCATCAATTTTTCATAGAAAAAAATAGGCAAAATTTTGCTTATCCCTGTATGTAAACAGGGACTATCAGGGCATGAAGTTGAGGAATTTCCTGAAAAGCGCTTATCAAATGAAATCCTGCAGATGAACTTGCATTGAGAATTCTCGCGGAACATTACTAAAGGACCTATGTACAAATGAGAGATTCTCTCCTCTCTTGTTCTCTTTTGATTATAACAGTGGAATACTAAAGATTTTGGGAAGTTTTTCACATTAGATCGAAAGTCAATTTCCTTGACTAGCGTTTCATACAAAAAACGCAACAGAAGAGGTTAATGTGACTCAGTTATTAATGAAAGAGAAAGTAAACAAAGAGAGCCTCTCAATGTTAGATAGGTCCTTTAGTAATGTTCCGCGAGAATTGTTCCACAAACGATGTTTGGCAGTCTTTAATAACTGTACTTATTGTGAGCCTTCTTTCGTTAGCAAATAGTCCAGTAAATTGAAAAGGCAAATATGGAAGTACATTTTCCAAGCCAAGTTTTAACGATTGTATTCCGTTAGGCATAAAATGCGTAATGGTCGTTTGGCATAAATAATAACCGTTTGGAATAATGGCTGTTTGGCATAATGAGTGATTTAAAATCAGCAGATTCAAACACAATATATCATATATAATTAGTGATTTCTTCTGTAGCTTTAAAAATTGACACACTGATTAGTTTTTCTCAGAATATTGGTATTTTTCGAAGCTTTTTACTGACATTGCCACCACCGAGCACATAAAAAAAATCAACAGTTGTTGACAAGAATTATAATATTATTCAAAAAAAGCATTCATATAAAAGCAGATGTTCTTGGTTAAAATGTTGAAAGATTTAAAGCCAAAAAATCTTCACACCCCATAATTTGAGCAAACAACACTTTTTTTAAAGTATTTATTTCTGGCAAAATTTTCGACCGATGCATTATAAATTTCAATTTTGGATTAAATTTGATGGAATTTGATTAAAATAATTGTCTGATATTGGAAGAAGGGAAAATTTGTAATTGGAATAATCGTTTTTCGAGTATATCTCGAAGCAAGATCCAGTGTTTGTAATAAAATAAATGTGTGTGGAACTATTAGCAGGTTTCAAAGCAATGATTATTCTAACAGCAAGGCTTGAAAGAATGAATTAAACATCAAAATATTGAAAAATAGGGCCTTACAAAATATTGTCTTTTTTAAGATATCGACAAGTTTATGGTTCCAGTGGATAATTTCCTTTTGAAGTAAGCACCACACTAGACAATGAACTAGCATGCAACATACAGCGGTACAGTCGAAATACGTTTCTGATAAAAAGTATTCGCGGCTAAAGCGAGAATCGAATCCACACTCCTTGACTCGATGCGGCTAAATGCTTGATAACACTAACCGCACGTTCGTTGCCGTGCCCACAGTCTTTTAACAATATAACACTAAGGAACAGTCTATGTTTAAAATAATATCTATAAATAAAACAAAGAGAGATTGGACGTAAACAACAATTGCAACAAAAGAAAACATACGAATAGTAAACTTGCGTTAAGTATCATCGGAGTAACGGCAGCAATCAATTTCTCTTTATTGAGTATTCGTATTGATGATAACTTGGACAGACTAATGTATTCGTTTTTCACCCTTAATTCAGTAGAAATTCAATATCAGCTTCAAAACCAATAATTATCGGAACAATATAGCTCCAAAGAACAGCCTATGTTTAAAAGAAGGTAAAATTTATTTAAATTTAAATTGACTGTCAGTAATTAATAAGTTTATTGTAGAGAATGGGATTTTTAAACAAATATACATTTTGTTCTGGACCATTTAATTCCAAAATAAACCTGATGTTGTCAGTGGGATTCAAAAGATTCGTAAAACCAATGTCAACTTAAGAAATCCTTGGTTTCAGATTCATTATGCTTAACGACCGTTATGCCAAATAACTTAATGCCAAATTACCATGCCGACTTTATGCCAAACGGCTTTATGCTACCGCAGTTTCAACACTCAAATGACAAAAAAAATTGATACTGTATACGCTTATGAATAATGATAGCATTTTCATCACATGTTCCATCCAGAGGATCATATCGATATATAAAATATGTTGATTCGTTTGAGTTGATCTAGTTTTTAGTAATTACTGTAACACGTACGTTATCAAATGTAAAAAAACAAAGAGTTCTTCCTCTATACCATTTAGAGAATAAACATTCCAATTTGGAATATTAAAAAAAATGTTTAGATGAAAATCAAAAGTGGACATATTTTTCTAAAATAGATACAGTCAGGTCTCCTATTAGACACATGGTTGGGAGGAATCCGCGTTGTAGGAGATCCAGGGCTTATGAGATTTTATCAATTTGGTGGTATTGTGGAATGTCTCGTTTACCTTAAAAGATAGCACAGCATTGTCTTCAGCAAAGTTTCAGTGCACAATACGATCAACCTTTAGAAGTTGAGGATCATCCTTTTGGTTGAGAACATGGAAGGTAGGGCCGCTTTTTCTAACTTACCTTGAGAAATAAAAATGTAACCTTTATAAGATTTGATATCTCTAGATCCTGAGGATTTGGAAGGTTGGTGTCTTCAACAAAATTGTTCAGTAGCTCAAGGACTGACATGCAATGGTCATTTTGATGCGGAATTCTGCCACTTTCTGCGGATATTTCAGAATCCTGACCACTTAGAAAGATGGCGTCTTCGACAAAGTTTTTCAGTTGCTTCTAGCCAATAGATTCGGTGGCGGTTGTAACCACGAAACTTTTGTTTGGCGGATATCTCAGGATTCTGACCTCCTAGAAAGGTATTCACTTTTTACACTTTTGACCCGCATTTCGTGTGAAATGTTTCTCAAACAAAGCAGAGAGTCCGAAATTTGAATCAAAGCGGTATAATGACCATCACATTTTTTTTTTAACAATTTCGTTTGAAAAATATTACAGACGTTTAAGGTCTCAGTGAAGTATAACTCATCAAAAACCTGCCTTAATTCAAAAAGCGCACTTAATGTATATTTTAATGTTGTAACGGGAAGTAACGACCATTGACTTAATGAGAAAAATTATTTCATCGCAGTAATCTACGGCATGTCAGTGAAAAATAATACCTCCACTTTTGGTACACTGTTCCTTTAGTTGCGGTATATTTTTAATTTGTGTTCCTATAGTTGCGGTATCCGTTGTTTTCTTATGGGATCCTCCACTATAGGAACACTTTATCGCAACTATTGCTACAAGTTAGAAAAGTTTTAGCAATTCGAGTGATATTTCATCAGTTTTAAAGCAAATTGAACGCTCTTTCCAAATATTCCGTGTATCAACAAGCAAATACGTCGAGTGGCAGTGTAGATAATGTATTACAATCAGTGAAAACGGCATTACCGCAACTATAGGAGCACCCACAACTAAGGGAACACTTACCCTAGTGGGTAACAAATTGGCTAACGCAACTTAAATAATTTTAAATGAAAAGAAATGTGTGGCTTTATCGTGATTCCTATTCTGGATGCTACCATACTGTCTCGTATTCAGGACACTTTCATTCGAATTCCGGACAGCACATGACAATCATGATTAGAAAAGTCAAATAAATAATTGAGAAAAAAAAAGCAATTAGAGTGGCGTCTAAGGCTTTTGATCATCTAAACTTTCATAGATATCTAAGAAAAATGCATATTAAACGCGTCTCCGAAATTGGAAATTTGAAACGGCTTTATTGGAACATTTCGTGTGAAATATTTTCTGAACAAAGTAAATTGTACAGAATTTGAATCGAACAGTACTCCATTCAAAAATATAAAATACCTACACACTGTGTGAAATTTCACCGTAATTTCAACAGCTGAACAGTTTGGTGAAATAAAACACCGTAATTTCGTCGGAATTTTACGGATTCCGGTGAATTTTTACGGAATACTGTGAAAATTTACCGTACTCTGTTAATGTATTTTACCGAACCGTTCAGCTGTTGAGATTTCACAGGAATCCGTAAAATAATTTAAGTGTGTATTTACCATTCTGATTCAAATTCTGGACAGCTTCAAATTACGGACACTCTGCTTTGAATGAGAAACATTTCACATGAAATGTTTCAAAATTTTCGAATCAAATGTTCTCTCTTTGGAGGCTTGTTTTAATGAACATTTTCCATGTATGCTTTTTCCAAGACCATAAAAAGTAATATTTTTAATTTACCCTCGGCTAGTTTTCAAGTTTAATATTAGTACGACGTGCCACAGTCATTTATAGTAATAAAAATCATATCAAATGTCAGAAGAACAAGATAGAAAATCGAACACCTTCGTGAAATTTAGTAATTCTAATATAATTAATGTCAATCGTTATGATATGAAAAAGGGCTTCTCCTTAATCATAATAGCTAAAAGAACCTCTCTGGGATAGTTACTTTGCTCAAATTAGATTCTTCCACCGCCTTCCTAGTATGCTAATTCGAAGCTGAGAAAAATAAAAAGTCAAATTACATAGGATAATTGAAGCAAAAATTAAACTTCTATACCGTCAAGTAGTTTTCTCAGAGATTAAGGGGGTGTCCATTTAGTCTCGTGTGTTCATTATGTCCCTAATCTCCCTATTTATCAAATTTTAGAATCTCCAGATGCTTCAGACGTCTCTCTAATAGCTTGGAGAGTTCAATTAATGACTTGACTTTTCTAATTCGTGGACTGTCCAGAATGCGAATTGAAGTCGGCATTGTTTTTCCATGAGAGTTTATCTGCATTCTTCGATTTATCTTCATCGTTGCTCTCTTTGAGTTATTGAAGAAAACTGATTCGCTTTTCGTAACATATTTTCGTGCTGTTGGATAAAGAACCTTCCTTAGCCGAGTGTTTAGAGTCCGCGGCTACAAAGCAAAGTTATGCTGAAGGTGTCTGGGTTCGATTCCCGGTCGGTCCAGGATCTTTTCGTAATGGAAATTTACTTGACTTCCCTGGGCAAAAAGTATCATACCTGCCAAACGATATACGAATGCGAAAATGGCAACTTTGGCAAAGAAAGTTCTCAGTTAATAACTGTGGAAGTGCTCTTAAGAACACTAAGCTGTGAGGACGTTAATGCCAAGAAGAAGAAGAAAAAGGATAAAAAACCGCTTCATTAACTAGAACTTTTTCAGATGTATCTAATTTAGCGTAATTATTAGCGAAAGAGCGAATCGATGAAGAGAAATCGTTCATGTCAGTTAGACCCTTATGCAGTAACAGAGTAGAAGTGTCCAGAATATGAGACAAAAGCGAGGAAGCGTCTGGAAAAAGAATCACATATTTCCATTAATTTAAAATTATTCAAGTTGCAGAAGCTAAATCTTCACCCACCATTAGAAAGATAAGTAGGGTAAATTGGTATAATGCGCCCCAACCGGGCAATACGCCCCACTTCATTTTCAAGGGATTGAGGCTTCTTTAACACGCAAATATTTATTTATTTATTTATTGATTTAGTCAACAGGTAAAAAATCACCCCAATGACAAAACTTAAGCTAAACGTACAATATAGAAAAAATCTTAATAACATAATACACGTTTAAAACTACGCTTATTAGCTTCCCGTGACACATTAAAATCAAACACAAAATAACACTTATTGAATAGACGGGACATGCTGCGTATTGGTTCATGCTGACCATAGTTCGTCCTCGCAGAAGGAATGCTGAAGAACGAGTGTGACCGAAGGTTTCTGCTGCGTATGTTTATATCAAGCATGCCGAGTAATGTAGAACAGTCTATATTGCCTTGCAGAAGGTCTCCAATAAAACAAGCTTTCGCCACATTACGCCTCGCTACGAGTGGTTCCAAATCGATGAGCTGGCAGCGGCTCTCATAACTTGGTAGGTTGAGCGGGTTTCTCCAATTTAGGTGTCGTAATGCAAAACGAATAAATTTTCGCTGGATCCGTTCAATGCGGTGTAATCAAAGTGCACGAGTGAATGCTTGCGGCCGAATGAAATAACAGAGCACTTCGATACATTTAGTGACATACGATTTACACGACACCATTCGGCAAAAGATTCCAGCTGATGTTGCAGAAAAATAGCATCATGCGGTTGCTTTATCGTGAAGTATAGCTTCAGGTCATCGGCATATGAAAGTTTCATACATTTAAGAATGAAGTTTACGTCATTCATGTATAGCAAGAACAGGAACGGTCCAAGATGACTGCCTTGGGGTACACCGGACCAAACTTGGAACGCAGGAGAAACATAATCGCCGATTTTCACAGACATACTACGGCCAGTTAGATAGGATCGAAGCCAGCATAGGACCCTGTCATTCATGCCTAATTTGTCGAACTTAGCCAGAGCAATTTGATGATTCATTTTATCGAAGGCTGCGGAAAGGTCGGTGTAGATTGCATCTACCTGATGCCCACATTCAATTTGGCGTATCAAGTAAGAAGTAAAGCACGTTAGGTTGGAGGTCGTCGAGCGTTTAGGAATAAATCCGTGCTGATCTTGAGATATGTAATGCGAGTAGCATTGCACTAAGTTCTTCAAAACGATCAATTCCAGCAACTTGGAGGTAGCGCTCAAAGATGCTATACCCCGGTAGTTCGAGACGGTCCTTTTACAGCCTTTCTTAAACACTGGAATTACATACGACTGCTTCCAACAATACGGAAAAACACCGCTTTCTAGTGAGAGATTGAATACTGTTGTTAGTGGTGCAGCAAGCGAATTAATACAACGTTTGATAACTAGCGATGGAATACCGTCCGGCCCACATCCTGTGGAGGATTTTATTTCTTTACCGGCAGAAACTACTGCATCGTTCGTGATGGCGAACTGCAGTCCCACAGCTGGAAAATGAGGAACGTTCTGAGTGGCAGTTACTACATCGTCCGGTCCAAGCTGCTCATTGGTAAAAACATTACTAAATTGGGAACGAAACATATCGGCGATAGAGGTGGTGGAGTCAGCATCAATTAATCCGTTAGACATTGTAGAAGGCAATCCAGATTCCTTACGTTGATCGTTGACGTAATGCCAGAAACTTTTCGGGTTAGTTTTGAGCCGGCTTTGCAGACGATCCATATAGGCATTGTAGAGTCGGTCATTGAGCTGCTTATACGCAGTATTTGCTTCCAAATATTCAACTCTTGTAGAATCTGTGCGATTTTTGCTGTGACGCCTCAAAGCTGCCTGTTTGACTCTTTTGAGGTTCTTCAGGACAGAATTTGACCATACTGGTTTGGTTGGCTGGCATTTTGATTTTACGGGAACGAACTGATCAATAGCATACAACAATACACCAGAAAGTGTTGATGCAGCGAGGTTCGCGTCGGAGTCGCAAAGTATTTCATCCCAGTTCATACGTGAAAAGAAGTCGTTCATACCATCGAAATTAGCCCGACTGAAATCGTAGGAAACGCTTTCAGAACTGTCGTGACAACAACGAAAAGGATCAATCTCCAGTTTTATCAGCAGAGGTGGATGATGCCTGGCAATCTTCACGAGAGGTGCAGGAGCTTGTAAAGTCGTGCAGTTCGCACACAGTTCTTCACTCACATAGCACAGATCAAGAGTTCGATTATATTCATTTTCAACTCCGTTCATTTGGTTGAGTCTGGCGGTACTATATCCATCAAGCAGCTCACGCGAAGTTTGACCGATTGAGGATCGTGAAATGTTCGGGAAGAGGACTCCAGACGGATTGCGATGCCAGGTGATCGTGCTCAAATTGAAGTCACCGAGGATGACAACATTGTCCCTAGGTCCCGTTTGTGATACTATCCAATTAACCGATTCAATGTGGCGCTCAACCAAAACGGCATCATTAACACGATCGGGAGGGATGTAGATAACGCAAACGTACAGTGTTGCGTCAACAGTTGAAATTGCAACCCAGATTTGTTCGATTGCAGAGCTATTGGGAGGATTGATGATACGGGATTTTATCCTAGAGCGCACAGCCAACAACACACCACCTCCTATGCTCTTGTTGCTATTAGAAGCCGATCGGTCTTGACGATAAACCGAAAACGATGAATCGAACAGTTGGCTAGACGAAGTAGATCCGTTCAGCCATGTTTCGGAGATGGCATAAACATCATAACAGCCATCACTAAGTGCCAGCTGGTATTCGGCAATGGAGCTGTTAATTCCGCCAACATTTTGGTAGTACATCAGAATATTTGAATCTGCATTCGCAACGTTCACTTCGGGTGATGAGGACCTATGGGTTGAAGTTTCATCAGGACGAGAATTACCAATAGTAATAGGATACATGCCATGAATGGCAGTCTGGAAGACCTCATCACCAGCACTAGACTCAGGGCCGGGACGACTTTGACGACAGGAACGTGTATGTTGCGACTGGTTTGCGATGGCGGCACGTACAGAAGGCACGACTGAGCTAGGCGGATCCGAGGCTTCCATACTGCTTAGTTGCGGGCGTCCCGGGATAGATTGCGATGAGCTGGAGATGATGTGCGGATATGTCTCGTTGATATACAACGGAGTTGTAGACGATGAAGCTTCGTGAATGGAAAGGTGCATAATAGTACACAGTCTGGAATCGGAATGTCGATCAGGCAGGAAGAGGTTTCGATAATTCAAATACTTGCCTGTAAAAGCAGGCTGGAGGACCTCCACAACAGACTCAACGACAGGACCGCGACGTCTACGATGATCGCTGGCTGCAAAAGGCGGGACTGTGTCGAGTAGTGTGAAGGCCTCCATAGTGCTTTCTAATGTGCGTCGCGGTTGCCTTGCTTCATCATGCTGGTGTCTTCCGCTGATGAGCAAGCGTTGATTGGTGGATTCACAGCTATTGCATCGGTTTGGTTCGGTGTCACTTGAGGTTTCCAAAAATTTTCATTCGATCGGAGATTTTGGAACTCACGGAAGTAAACTCCCCTGGGCCAAGTCGAAGAAGATAAAGCCCTGTCTTTAAAATTTGCGATCAGTCCAATTTTAAAAGATATGAACGATAGCGTGTTCACATCTCGATTTTTGGCAACGAGACGGACAACTTCCACATCATCCGTTCCTAAGCGACGTAAAACCAAAGAACGCACTTGTTCAGAGGTAACACCACGCGAGATGCGAGATAAGTATAGCCAAAACTTTTGACTGGGAGCTGTAGCGACAAAATTTTCAAATGACGGTGATAAAGATTCCGAAGTTCCGGGTATAACCGATTGTGGCTGTGGCAAAGCGGGCTTTCCAAAAAGCCGACGGCGACGACTAGAGAAGACCGTTGGAGCAGAATACTTCGAAGACCTTGGTGTCATTGAACTAGAGTTGATTAGTTTTGAAAAATTGGATTTGATTTCGTTTTTCAACTCTATCAAAATCTCCTGTTTCAAACATGCAACGATCTCGCTGTGTGCAGTTAGAACTCTTTCCTGGCCTGATTCATATGCCACGCGAACAGACTCTCTCAAACGAATGTCATTCATCAGGTGCGAACACGTCTTGCACATCCAAAACAGTTGACCGTTTCCCATTACTTCATCGAAGACAGATGAAGTGATATTGCAGCAGGCTAGATGGAACTGTTCATTACAAAATCCACGGCAAGTAACATGCGCGTCGGTGATTTCATTCGCGCACGACTGGCAAGTCGAAACCATAATGCTCGTGCGCAAGTAATTAGAGCGTTGAATGAAGATGCGCCTACTGGTCTGCAGCAGTGAAGCACACCGTATTGTATGCAACAATTGAGAGCAACAGCAACAGCTCGGGGATGCTTGATGTTGACTGGTATGTTGACACTACAAGTCGGCTGGATGATGATGTGGCAAATTCACTATTGACGGTTATCAGGTAGTCAACTATTAACTTTTACTGGAACACGCGACTTTACGCTTTAAAATATGATTTCATATATTAAATATCCGCGAAAAACTGATGTTGCGCATATGAAATCTTTGGGAAGTATAAACAACCAATAGAAATACAAAAAATATCAAAAATCTGCTTTTTGGCGTAAAATGTTAGGTCCGATTGGCAAGTCTCGTTGTAAATGAAGCCCATCCTTTACTATTGTACTTATTACAAAAACTTCTACCGGAAGATGACTGCTAAGGAACCCTTTTAAGTTTAGCAGGTGGTGGAATTACCCTTAAAAAAAAAATGTCTACATCGCTGCGGAACTTTTTCTACGGGAGGGGCATATTGCCCGGTTTGTTTTGAAACGTCAAGATTTGGACCGTTTACAGAAAACGTCTCGTACTCTTTTCATGAGCTACCTGGCAAGAGAAAGTTGCATGCAGAGAATGACCAACTAAGAAAATAAGACTTTGACACCATAAACTATAGAAGTAATGCGTTTGCCACTGCGATAGAACAGTTTTCCCTTAGGGAGGGGGGGGGGGGGGGGTGTGGTATTATACCTGTTTACCCTATTTTCAAAGCTTGATAATGCTGAGCAACTTAGATCTTTGATACGCTATACGTCATAGAGATGTTGTGTGTGCGTAACATGAATCAAAACGGTACCTAATAATAACAAAAAACTTGTTGCATATTGATCACTCAACATAACTGAGAGGCGACGGCCGCGACTCTTGACCAGGGTTCAAATCCTATTTATTTTACTACTTAGGAGCCGGATCCTATTCTTGCCACTTTTGATTCACTTCGGCAGTGGGGTTTTTTGAAAGCTACAGAGCTCATATTTGGCCTCAATATGCGTTGTACTGAAGCGCTTATTGCAAAGTTTCAGCCAATTCGGCCGAGAAAAACACCCCATGTCAAAGTGAATCATGGAAGTGCCCAAGTGGTTCTGCACCCTATCCTATTAAATTTTTATTAATTTTAAGCTATTAGAGAGTAATTATCTGTCGTTTAGCTTCATTTCAGTATAGCCACAAATATGGTATACAACTAGATATTTTAAATGAAAAAAAAAATCAATGAATGATCATTCAAAATCTGTCTAAACATCCTTAGAATCGGATTGGAATTCGTCAAAAAAATTGAAAAAAATCGTTCGCGATTTGAACACTGATCCAGCGAGTGAGAGCCGTGATTGGTCATCTCAGGTTTGAACCATGTTTTGTACTACTTCTATAAAAGGATCTGTTTCCATTTGCCTTGAGACAGTCCGTTCACGTTTTGAACGAAAAAATGCTGAAAAATTTGACGTAATTGATATGATGTCACTAAAATAAAAAGTAGCTGAAAATATATATCATTGTTGACTGTCTTTTCCTAGTTTCATGATATGTGTGAATTCATTAGTATTCGTAGTTAGATTGTTTGTTAAATGTACGTTTCGTAAATGTTGGGAAAGAATTCGGCAAAAGGTGTACTTAAAGGTAGTTGAAAACACCGTCGAATATTTCCAAACATATTTTATATCATGTTGCTAGCATTTTCGCTATACTTTCTTTATAATTACAATTATAGTGCATGCCCAAAGAAGCCAAGCATTAAGCTCGCTGAAATTCCGCCATTCCGTGGACAGTCGATGAAGCACAGTTATAGTATTTACGATAAGCGAAGCATCAATCTTGGGTAATGGTTTAAGTATAAACTTTTCCCTTTCTAAATCTAGATGTTTTATTAATTCCCGTAGATGTGACATTGAGCGCTTTATTTTTCTTCGATCAAACCACAGTACGCAGAAAATTTTCTAAATTGTTTCTAGCTTCCTTCTTGTTTTATTTTTCTCTCCTATAGTACAATATCTGAACAATTCGGTCTAACGAGCATTAAACTAGAACGAATGAATGTTAATCCCCCTAACAAAGTCCTCGTTATGATTTCTACTAACAAGCTTATATCGATACTTTCAGTGAAAGCATGAGCCCACGGGTGGCGTCACAACCTATTCAAATCCCAGAGATTCCACCTTTCCGCAAGCAGGCACATTCCACCATGCACTCGCCAGTCAATCAAAGCCCCCAAAACGTTTCCTCGGCGAACGCTTCGCCACCCAGAATACCGGAAATACCTCCCTTCCGGCCACGCATCAAGTCCAAAGAATGGATGCCCAACATCGAGGTGAGCCGATTAAAGGTCAGTCTTGTACCATCGAACCGAATCGTACTAACCGTGTGGAAATGCACTTTTCTTTCTATTCATTTTCTTGATCATTGTACCATCTCTTCGTGCGCAATTTCGTTTCCGTTGGTCGTCATTCACTCTTTGTACTTCCACTGAAACTCAATGTTGATGATTTGAAACTCACGAAAGCACACCGAACACCACCTCACGATTGGGCCTAGTGGAGGTGCCGAGTGGGCGAAGCGTTTGAAGGCGGCTGATCCTTCCATAATTCACAGAAGCACCGACTGCATAGTAGCGAAGGTAACTTGCAAAAGCTTGGCTGAACTGAAATCAATCTTTGATATCACGGTGCTCTGGAACTCGACTCACTTATGCACAGGTGCGCATATATTTGGCCCAAGAGATGATTATCTGATCAAAATTTACCCCGACGACCACTGCACTGGATGGCTTTGCTGTATAACATTGTATTCTACACATCAAGCACATATAGATAATCGTATACATTTAGATTCTTCTTCATTCGATCATTATTTCGATTTCATTGTGTTCTTTATTTCAGGGAAAACTGAGTACTCTTAAGGTGAAGGTAAATCTAAGTCAAATCTCAAATTTTTAAGAGCACTCATCTAGAGATCCAGGCAAGAGTTCAAACTAAAAACATGGTTGGTTGCCTGGTTCTCTAGATTTGTGTTCTTGAAAATTTGAATTTTGGCACTGATTCATCTTCACTTCAATAACAAAACACAGATAATTCTCCATATCTCGATATTCTATATATCGATATCGGGATATAGAATCACAGTAAAAGTTGTTTTTTGTGCTACATCTTTCTATATTTTGCCTATATATTTATAACAGATTTCGTGTTCTATATATTGATATCTCACTACATCTTGGAATCATTGAAGGCACTCACCGCATCAAAACAGCGGCACCACCGTATAGTGGTTTTCACGCCCAATGGTATGGGTGCCCTAGTGTAGATGTAGTTGTGAACCTTAGAGGAAAACAATATGCACTCTGTCTCGAAAAACACCCAGAATCCGGGTGTAAATTTTTCAAATTGGGTAATATTTCCATATGCATTTTGATGAGTCTGGAAAGCGTGTGCAAGTTTCTTTGAGGAAAACAAAAACAAACTGTGTATGACGAGCGTATGCTAGTCTACGTGTGTTCAAATGTCACTAAGCTCTATATGGGATTTAACATTGTGACAGCATTGCTGTTCTGTCAAACACACACGTCTACAGTGGCGCTATCTATGCATTTCAAAGCGGCCATTTTGATTATTTTAATGGTCCATTGCAGTTTTGTGTAGAACGACGGAATAACTCAACTATTTATGGACCTACTTGAATAAAATTTTAACAGCACGTTAGAAATAACTTGAATTTTACCCTTTGGATGTGTAAGCCTTGACTAACTAAATCACTTTGCATTCTTAGTTTTTCCAAAATTTATCTAGACTATAATTTGAAAAGAGCCAAAGATTTTTTTTCCAAAACAATGTAATCGGAAATTGGCATCCCCTACAAAATAGTGTTGTCCACATTTGTCTAAATTTTCGAATACTGAAAAAAATCGCATATGGGGCCTAGACTGAAAAAAAGATTTTCAAAATTGTAAGTCGATTCAAAACAAATTGTCATTTTTCATTTTGAAGAAATTTTGTCTCAAGATAGGTAATTGTTTACTACCAACCGTCCATACATCACAAGATGGGCACTTTTAAGGGAAAAAGTTTCTCTCACAAACACTTTTTCTTGTCTTAAAAAAATAGCGTGGTATTTTCAAACAAAACTAAACAAATGAAGTCTACATTTTCTCAGAATTCAATGAAACTCCATATATTACGAGATTGGCATTTCGAAGGATTTTCCAGTCTTATTTTTTTATCGTATCATTTTCAAACAAAATTATACGGGTGAAAGTCACAATCATTTCAGAGTTCAATGAAGCTCAATAAGCGAGTCAATTATCGATAATTCCATATGAACAATGCTCTTGACGCGTTCCTCATCACATTATATTCGGAGATGACAGCATTCTTTTACAAGGGAGGATCACGATGGTGCATCCCGGGGTTTTCAACCGGACTATTTTTGATACAGTATCACATCACCCTCATTCTTGATTACAGTGGATCCAGTTTTCGATCGAATCCTATTCGTGTGCACTCCCATGTCCAGCATCTGACAGATATACTACTGGTAGCTAAAGCCACCGTCAATATTTGGCACAGGGTATATTTTCTTCGAGTTCAATCTGTTGCATACTATCAATTTATGCCAAACGATTTGAAAACCTCATACGGTTTGCTGGTTTCTTTGCGATTATATTTAATTTGTTTACCGGCATATCGTTCTGGTTTGCTCACAGTAATAGGTAGCAAGAAGAAGAAAGCAATGAAAACTAGATGGATATGTACCGTAAGGGATTATCATATGCAACAGTATTACTTGAAACGAACTTCCTTGAGGGTAACGTCCCATATGGGAACGGCTTGGCGTGGCGTTCGAATAACACTACCAAGGCAGCCTGGTAGTGTTATTCGAACAACACGCCAAGCCGTTCCCATAGGGGACGTTAGCCACAAGGAAGGACGTTTCAAGTAATACTGACATAATCAACATCTAGCCTGAAATTTATCTTCATTTCACGAACTGTTTCACGTAATGTTAACGAAGTGATGGAATTCTATTAATTGGGAGAAGTAGATATATTATTCACAAACTGAAAAGAAAGTGTCCGGAAGTGTATAGTTTTAAATCTTTTACTCTTTGTGTCAGCTTTAGAAGTGTGCTGCATTTCTCCTGGTTTGGTTTACAATCATTCATTTTGAACACAATTTTTTTCCACCAGTGCTCCGTTGTTTGTTTGCTTGTATATCAGGAAACCTTTTTCAAGGTGCACACTAAAAATCCTTTACACTAAACTTCTGCAAGTTGATGAGGGCAATAAGTCCAATGAATCAGCTGAAACAGATAGCTTACGGTTAGGTGTTAGTTTAAATATGTTCCACAAAAGTTCTAAAAATATTACGCATAATTAAAAACGAGTAAAACGTTTCTTCAATAGATGATTGTTTCTGTGTCACATAAATGTATACAGTCATACCTTGACTTACTTCTCATCAATCATGGGAAAATTCACTCACTCAGCCGAACGCCACCGACAAAAAAATAGCAAAACATCTGCTGCTACCGAATATTCAGTTATAGCTGAATTCAGCGACATGATCAAAATTAATTAGGTTGTGAAAATAGAGCAAGCCATCGTGGAATCAGCAAGCATCGCTTCAATATAGACACAACAAATAATATAGATTTTCATTCATTTTCCTTATAGCTAATGCAATTAGCATTAAAATTATATATTTTGTTGAATAAGAAACTTTTACAATAATATATTCGTTATGTAAAAACTTACCACTTTAAGACCCTCGCCTAGCTACACCACTGGCCCATCACCCGAAAGGCTTTGAATTTTCTTCATATTTTGACACATAGAATCCAACAAAAAGAGTCCGGTTAAAATCCATTCGGGAATCATCGTGTTAGAATTCCAAAAAAATGGATAGGGTAGATGTTCCCATAATGGAGGTACTAAGCACGATTGAACTTCATTTAACCGCTTAAATTCAAGAAGCGCAATTAATGTACATGTTAATGTTGTAACGGGAAGTAACGACCATGAACTTAATGAGAAAAATGATTTCATCGCAGTAACCCACGGCATGTCAGTGAAAAATAATATCTCCACTATTGGTACACTGTTCCTTTAGTGGCGGTATATTTTTTATTTGTGTTCCTATAGTTGTTTGTTGGGATTCTCCACTATAGGAACACTTTACCGCAACTATTGGTACAAGTAAGAGAAGTTTTAGCAGTTTTAGTGTTATTTCAGCAGTGTTAAGGCAAATTGGACACCTTTTTCATCTATTCCGTGCATCACCAAGCCAATACGTCGATTGGCAGTGTCGGTTCTGTGGCAAGTGAACTAAAATTAGTGGAAATGGCACTACCGCAACTATAGGAACACCCACAACTAATGGATCACTTACCCTATATAAGACCTCGTCGAAAATATTATTCCTTTATTGTTTTGTCTAGTCCCGAGGGAAAATGTGATAACATGTGAAAAAAAAATGATTCCATTTTGAACAATCGGATATCGGCTCGATCGATAATGTTATATCCGATGTATCACCGATACCGATATTGAAGAAATATAATAAAATAAAATATGAACAATCAGGTTTTTTGATAGAAGAATAATATTGTCGATAAGGTCTCATATCCATTTTTTATACAAACCTCAAGATAGGTGTTAGGACAAAATTTCATCAAAATAAAAAAATTACATATTTTTTACACAACTAATTACGGCTCAAACCAGCCGACGGGGTCAATTTGGACAAATTGAGATATAAAATTGTGAAAAATAATGGATTCCTTCTAGTGGGCTTCGATCCCACGACTCCCAATTCGCTAGACTGGGTGCGTTAACCAACTATGCCACAGAAAGGGGTAACGATTCTGCAGCCGTTGGCCAACCTGAAACCAAAGTCCGTCACGACTCCACATTCTCCTTCACAACTCTACACCTCTTTCGGCTCTCTTAGATACCCTTCAACTATCCTATATTTTTTAAATCGATTTTAAATTTTGAAAATCATTTATTTTTTAGTGTAGGCCTCAAATGAGATTTATTCAGTATTTTTATTCAAATTTAGCCAATTATCTAGAAGTCTAGAATTCTTCAAGACAGATTTCTTTATTTAAGAGATTTGCAGTCCGAGGCATTCATACAATACATTTTTGCCATTTTTCGATTACATTATTTTGTAAAAAATCCGGTCAAAAAGTTTGACCCTTTCTAAAAGATAGTACAGATAAATTTTGGAAAAAAACAGGTTTGCAAAGTGGCTTAGTTAGTCAAGGTCTACACATCCAGCAAGTTTCACTGAAATCTGAGAGGGCTTTGCCAACAACTGTTCGAGTTGGCGCGAAATGCGTCCATTGTGTTATGAAAATTAGATTATTTTTATAAATTTAACATGATTTGATGTAAATATCAATATCAATCATATCCAAAGTTTACAAGGTACTTCAGAAACACATTGTATTTTTCTGGTTCTTGCTTAAAAAGTTTCATTTTTTTCATTCAATGTTGAAATGAACGATTGTCAAATGTTGCCAATGACTGAATGAACGCCTGAAATTCTTAATACTCTAATTACTATTTGATAAAAATTTGAAAACGATCTTAAATGTGAATCTAGTTCTTGTACAAATGATTCTGGATTATTGTATTTGTTTAATTCGCTGTAAAAGGAAAAAAATTGTGTGTAATATTGTGTTTGACAAGTGTCTCTTATCAACTCTCTTGTCATCAAACTGCGGTGCTCTGCCAAACATTACAGCAATAAAAGTACAGGTTCTCTGACATTACCCGGAAAGCCATTACCCGGAATGCAATTTTCCGGAAGACCATTTACCGGAAGACCATTTACCGGAAAACCATTTACCGGAAAGAACCATTTACCGGAAAACCATTACCCGGAAGGACCATTTACCGGAAAATTTTATCTCCATTTCTCGACTTTTTTCATTAACGTCCTTTTATCCGTTTTACGGTCATTCAGGTCAGTATGTTGACTTAAAATTATTTAAAATGACCACCAACGATAATGGACAACGATAAAATACATAAGCATCGAAGAGGAGTCTAAGATATCTTCATACTTGATCATGTTAATATGCACCTTCTTCACATTTTTGCATTCCATAGATGATTCACCCTTCTTTTAAAAATAAGCTGTTCTTTCAACTCATCTTTTCAGCTTGTCATGGCTAAACTGGCTAAATTTGGCTACAACGATTTAACTTTTCTTTTAACATTCAACCGTCAATTCTCCATCCAAATGATAATAAATAAGCAATGATTATAATTTTAAATACGATTGGTTGTGGTACTTTTCGCAGAGTGTCAATTCGCCGAATGTCGTTTCCACAAACGTCAATCAACCGAATGAAAATCCCCCGTATATCCCTTTTTCTAGAATGACCTATTTCAGGTCATCTGATATTCACCCTCCTTTATTTGGTTGGCGGTTCTTTCGAGTTTTTGGCCATTTTTGGCAAAATGTGTTTAGTCGAAAATGACCAAAATCTTCTTCTTTTGTTTGCTTATTGTTCTCTCTAGTGTATTACCCGGTAATTGAATTCGGTGTACAGACAAATAGCAAACTAAAGCAAATTCAAAGGAAAAATTAAAAATTGATCTAAATATTGAACATTTAAGAATCCAAAGACAGACGTCACAATAGCGAGTAGTGTCCCTACTTTTAATCACCATGACGCTCTTAGTTTTCGTCTTGATTTTTTTTAAATTTCCTCAAACTATCAAGCTGAAAAGTAAATTGCATTGTTATATGTCGCTTCCTCGTAAGATAAGAGTTTTTTTTTTATATTATGATACAATATTAAAATTTAATTCTAAACTGTTTTAACTTAAGGGAAGAAGAAACCATTATAACTCCAACCATCTTTAAATGCTGAGATGTTTCATTTACTCAAATGCACCCTACCTTATTTGTAAGGCGTTTTTTTTATTTCTACTGACCTCGTTAATATCTAGCATCAAATATGTATAAGACTGACACAAATATTTTTTTTGTCCCCCCTTCAAACAGTCCAAAATATTGGAGAGGAGAAAACAAAGACTCATGATTTTTTTTAAATGAGTTAGATATTAATTTTTTTCAAGGCACAAAAATTAGGGAAAATGGCCGTTCAGAGGACGAATGAAAAAAGTTCAACAATTAATGTTAAATATTAAAACTTTAAACGAAAGTTCCTCATATATGTTTACCCTCCCCTCTCGTACCTTCAAAGTAGACTCGGACAAAATAAAATTAATATTTGTATCAGCCTAACAAAATTAATTCCTTTCATTCTTTTTATCCTTGCCTGTAATTTTTAGTTTTATAGCTTAGTTTTCCGATCTATATCGGGGTTTTTTTTCCTAAATAAACCGCCAAAAAATTACATGTTCAATCAAATTTTGGTATCGTAATATTCGTTCATAGCTTAAGGCCTTCGTTGCGGCAAATTCGACAACGTTTCGGAGCTAGATTTTTACATACTTGTCAAACTATGAAAGAATGTAAAAATGGCTCTCAGCTATTGACTGTTAAAATGTTCCTAGAACAGCTGAGAAGCAGGTTTTGTCCCAGTTGAGTCGTAACGCCGGCAAGAAGAACAACATATTTGGTCCATAGCTGTTTGGAGATGTTTTTTGAAGAAGTGTCTATGGAAACCGAGGGAGTCGAGAATGTTAGCGTGACATATTTTGTGGTGAGCAGCAATGAAAGAGAATAAAAATTGTATACCGGGTACCCCCGTTGGTTTTACCACTTTTAATCTGAACACTTTTTAATCTGTACCCCGCTAATTTGCACATCGTTCAGATTAAAAATGGTTCAAACGTCATTTAGCTCCTGGAACGTAGTAAAGTGAAATGGAACGCTGTGAAACGGAACGCAGAATCAAAATAAAACAGCCAAAAGGGTAACCAGTAGAACGATTTTCTGTTGTTCGTAGGGTGACTAGAAGTTCAAATTAAAAATGAACCCCAATGGTTTGCATGCGATACCTTTCAAATGAGCGGGTGTGCACGGTACAAATGTACTGATAAACGCCGTCGAAAATGAATGATTTGGCTTTCCGGGTAATGATGCATTCCGGTAAATGGTCTTCCGGTAAATTGCATTCCGGGTAATGGTATTCCGGATAATGGTATAGAATCAAAGTACAAGTAAATACATCAAATATGTATCCAACATGAAATACATCTCCATCTACATCCAATATGATTTTTTTTTTAATTTCTTTATTATCATTCCAAACATTACATTCATTATTTCTTATATCTAGGTGTTCTGTGTTATTAGACAACACTATCATCCTTATTTGGTAAAACAAATCTAAGATTTTATTAACATTTTGTTAACAACATATTACATTTCATTTGCCGTAGCAGTTCAGATTTTTTACAGATGAGTTGATTTCACCTGCTTATAAGAGAAAAAAACGCTTTGAATATACTTAATCTAACTTAACCTAAACATACAACGCATTAATCGTGGCAATAGAAGATTGTAACGATTTTTGCCTGAAATTATTGATTATTTTATTTGACATTTGTTCCAATGTTTCAACATTGGATATTCTATGTAACTCATTGGTACTATACCAGGGAGGAAGCCTCAGAATCATTTTCAAAATTTTATTTTGAATTCTCTGCAGAGCTTTCTTCCTGGTATTACAACAGCTAGTCCATATTGGTACAGCATACCACATGGCTGGCCTGAAAATTTGTTTGAATATCAAAAGCTTGTTCTTAAGACAAAGTTTTGATTTTCTATTAATAAGGGGATAGAGACATTTTACATATTTGTTACATTTGGCTTGAATGCCCTCAATGTGATTTTTGAAAGTTAAATTCTTATCTAGCATGAGCCCTAGATACTTAACTTCATCTGACCAATTTATTGGAACCCCTCTCATCGTGACAACATGTCTACTTGAAGGTTTCAAATAAAGAGCTTTTGGTTTATGTGGGAATATTATTAGTTGAGTTTTGGAAGCATTAGGAGAAATCTTCCATTTTTGCAAGTATGAAGAAAAAATATCCAAACTTTTTTGCAATCGACTACAGATGACACGCAGGCTTCGTCCTTTGGCGGAGAGGCCTGTGTCATTCGCAAACAAAGATTTTTGACATCCCTGAGGTAACTCAGGTAAGTCAGATGTGAAAATATTGTATAATATTGGTCCCAAAATGCTGCCTTGGGGAACACCAGCTCTTACAGGAAGTCTTTCAGATCTGGAGTTCTGATAATTAACCTGAAGTGTACGATTTGACAGATAACTTTGAATTATTCTAACAATGTATGTTGGAAAATTAAAGTTTTTCAATTTTACAATCAAACCTTCATGCCAAACACTGTCGAATGCTTTTTCTATGTCTAGAAGAGCAAGACCAGTAGAGTAGCCTTCAGATTTGTTGGAACGGATCAAATTTGTTACACGTAAAAGTTGATGAATGGTCGAATGTCCATGGCGGAATCCGAACTGTTCATTGGCAAAAATTGAATTTTCGTTGATGTGGGCCATCATTCTGTTCAAAATAACCTTTTCAAAAAGTTTACTGATGGAGGAAAGCAAACTGATTGGACGATAGCTAGAAGCTTCTGCAGGATTTTTGTCTGGTTTTAAAATTGGAACAACCTTAGCATTTTTCCATTTGTCAGGAAAATATGCTAATTGAAAACATTTGTTAAATATATCAACTAAAAATGATAAGCTACTTTCTGGAAGTTTCTTGATGAGGATGTAGAAAATTCCATCATCGCCAGGAGCTTTCATATTTTTGAATTTTTAAATAATAGTTCTCACTTCTTCCAAATCAGTCTCCCAGGCATTTTCGAAAACGTTCTCTTGATTGAGAATATTTTCGAACTCCTGAGTAACTTGATTTTCAATTGGACTAGCAAGACCTAAATTAAAATTGTGCGCACTTTCAAACTGCATAGCAAGTTTTTGAGCTTTTTCGCAATTAGTTAGTAATAATTTGTTTTCCTCTTTCAATGCCGGTATTGGTTTCTGAGGTTTTTTCAAGATTTTAGATAATTTCCAAAAGGGCTTAGAGCCAGGGTCCAATTGAGAAATTTTATTTTCAAAATTTTTGTTTCTTAGTTGAGCAAAACGTTTCTTGATTTCTTTCTGCAAATCCTGCCATATAATTTTCATAGCAGGATCACGAGTGCGTTGAAATTGCCTTCTCCTCACGTTTTTAAGACGGATCAAGAGTTTAAGATCATCGTCTATAATCACGGATTCAAATTTTACTTCACATTTTGGGATTGCAATGTTCCTGGCTTCAACAATGGAATTTGTTAAAGTTTCAAGAGCATTGTCAATATCAATTGTAGTTTCTAAAGAAATGTTAACATCAAGATTAGAGTCAACATACGTTTCATATATATTCCAGTCGGCTCGTAAATAATTGAAAGTGGAGCTGATAGGATTGAGAATCGCTTCATGCGATATTTGAAATGTAACAGGGACATGATCAGCATGAGTAACTAATTGGCTACAAAGATGACTAGAGTCGGTTAAGACCAAGTCAATCGTAGATGGATTTCTAGAAGAGGAAAAACATGTAGGGCTATCAGGGTATTGAATTGAGAAATATCCTGAAGAGCATTCATCAAATAAAATTCTGCCGTTGGAATTACTTTGAGAATTATTCCATGACCGATGTTTGGCATTAAAGTCACCAATGACAAAAAATTTTGACTTATTGCGAGTCAATTTTCGCAAGTCAGTTTGGAGCAAATTAACTTGCTGTCCAGAGCATTGAAAAGGCAAATAGGCAGCTATGAAAGTATATTTACCAAACTGTGTTTCAACAGAAACACCTAAAGTTTCAAAAACTTTAGTTTCAAATGACGAAAACAGTTGATGTTTTATACGCCTATGAATGATGATTGCAACTCCCCCACATGCCCCATCAAGTCGATCATTACGATAAACAAAAAAGTTAGGATCTTGTTTTAGTTTGGATCCAGGTTTTAAATAAGTTTCGGTAATAACTGCTATATGCACGTTATTAGCTGTAAGAAAATTAAACAGCTCGTCCTCTTTACCATTCAGAGAACGAGCATTCCAATTTAAAATATTTAAATTATTATTTGGATCCATTAGAAAAACGTAATCCAATAACAATTTTATTTGTAAATTTTACACCTACTTGGACTGCTTCAGTCATAGCGGTGGCTTTGAACATTGCATCAATCATTAGATTCAATTGTTCAGTTAGAAAATTAAAATCAGAGGCAGACATATCATCTGATGATTTCCCATTAGAATTTTCGGTAGACGATGAAGCGGGGTAGGAGTTACCTGTGGCGGTAGGGTTTTTTCCATTTGATTTGAAACAAGTAGAATGGGTACTCATGGAACGAATAGGGGAAAAGTTCAAATTACCTGCTACGATATCGGCAAACGATTTACCGTGGGTAGATACATTCGAAATTGAAAGATTCGAACGGCTACCCGATGGATTAAAATTTGTTTGTGAATGTGCATGATTATGATCTTCCTGGTGGGTATGATTCCTAATCAAGCGATCGTTAACTGAAAAATGAGCATTGTTCGATGCTTTACCAGGCAAATTCCGGAAACGACCGTTATCGTAACGGATATTATCCTTCATCTGCCTGGCACGAGCCTCAACGACTCTTTTGCGTGAAATGCATTCCCAAAAGTTTGCTTTGTGAGGGCCCTTGCAATTGGCGCATTCAAACTTTCTGGTATCTTCTTTCACAGGACAGTCGTCCTTAGCGTGAGAAGAACCTCCACAAATCATGCATTTAGCATCCATGCGGCAATTTTTTGTACCATGACCCCACTTTTGGCACCGACGGCACTGAGTGGGGTTCTGGTAATTTCCTCCAGGTTTCTGGAAATGTTCCCACGTCACACGGACATCGAACATAAGTTTAGCTTTTTCTAAAGCTTTAATATTATTTAGTTCTTTTTTGTTAAAGTGAACTAAATAATATTCTTGAGAAAGCCCTTTCCGAACAATGCCAGATTGGGTTCTCTTTTTCATAATGATTACTTGGACTGGGGAAAATCCAAGTAAATCATTTATTCCATTTTTGATCTCTTCAGGTGACTTATAGTCACTTGAGAGACCTTTCAAGACAACTTTGAACAAACGTTCAGTTTTATCGTCATAAGTGAAAAATTTGTGCTTCTTCTCTTCAAGATGTCTGAGAAGAAGTTCGCGATCTTTAAGAGTTTCCGGCAAAACGCGACAGTCTCCTTTCTTTGCGATTTGGAAGGAAACCTTGATTCCCCTAATGGAGTTCAAGATCTCCTGCCTAAATCCCCCAAATCCGGAACAACTGACCACGATAGGCGGCACTCTTTGCTTCCTCACTTGAATCAAAGAGCCTGGGCTAGAGGCTGCTTCGATTTGGTGTTCGGAAAATTTGTCTAGAGCATCGAACTGATTGCTCATTTCGATGCAATTATTCATTTCACCCTTGGAAGAAACTTCGCATTCCGGGGAAGCGTCCTTTCTTCCATTCTTGCCACGTGTAGTGACAGTTTTAAAACCCACTTTTTTAGAAGGAAGTAGTGAATTCAGAGATTCACCCTTCCTTTTGTTAGTTGTTGATACCATGTTTAGTTAATAAAGGAGAAATACGTGACCTTCGAGAGGTTTTTTCCCTAGACGGTGTCCAAGAAGGATTACCACCGCTAGCTTTCGCCAACGGGTCCAACGAAAAATCGGAGGCACGGGTCCAAACAAGGATCGTAAAGGGATCAATAGTAGAAAAAATAGTACTGAAAAGTACCGTTTTAAATTTTAGCACTGAAAAGTACTGTTTGTGTAGCACTGAAAAGTACTGTTTTATTGCTTTAGGTAGTTTTTAAGAAAACTTCCAAGAGCAGAGAGAATTCGCGTACGCACAGCACGAAGGTACGATGCGCACTGTACATCCAACATGATTGATGATCAATATTATGAGGTGTATTATTATTTTGAATTGAATGGGTAACTGCGGCCTATAGCTCATTTTCAGACTTTATACAAACGTTTTCAATACTTCGGTACAATCAATTCTCATTCATGCAAACATCAGAAAGTATGTTGCCGTAAGATGACTGAGCAGAAATATTTTTGATTGGAAGATATATAGAACAATATGTCTGAACTGCCATTTTGTTAAGTTCCACTTGCCCTGGGGTACCTTAAATATAATATATAACATAATTGATATGGTTCGGATTTAATGGCTACGCAGTCTTTGAGGGTACAAAACGAGATTTATTATTTGCCCAACGTTTCGACACGGAGTTGGTGTCTTCTTCGGGGGGAAACTAATTTTGTCGTTTTTAGTCTTGAGTTTTGTCTGTAATTGTCTTGTGAATTGGTTGTTGGTACATGACTTGGATGATTTCTCTATTTGTCGTTAGTCCGTTACAAGTTTAGAGAAACAATTCCAGTAATGTACCAACAATTAATTTACAAGACAGTTACAGTTCGACAAAACTTAAGATCAAAAACGACTAAATTAGTTTCCCCCTGAAGAAGACACCGATCCCGTTTCAAAACGTTGGGCAAGTAATAAAACCTCTTTTTGTTCCCTTAACCCTCTAATACCCAACCCCGCCTTCAGACGGGGTACACTTTGGAATTTTGTGTATTTTTTCGTAGCTCGGAAATCAAAATAATTTTTTTTTTAGCTTACACCTTGACTCAAAACACGCATATAAGAAAAGTTTTTTATGACTTTTGAAAGTTTTTTGTATTTTTGATAATTGTTTGAAAAATTACATTCTTATATAACCGACAAATGCATGGGGTTCATTTAACCTGTAATATAAAAAATCGTAATTTTTATATTTTTCTACTATCAACCTATCACAGAAGAACAGCTGGGTGGTATTAAAATAAATTCAAATCTGTTTTTCCGTTATTTACACCGAAAATAAAAATATTTCCGGAAAAATATTAAAAATTCAATATTTTTAAAAGTACCGTAAAAACTTGAATTTTTTATTATTGCCAAAAATCAGCAATTAGAAGAGGCTTCAAGAAAAAATGAAAAAGGATAGAATGTTCAATAATAAAAATTATAAAAGTCAAAAACCAAAATTCATAGATTTGCGAATAAATCATTGCCCAAAACGTGTTTAGAACGATTTTAGATAACTAAACATGATATTTAGATCGAAAATAAAAATTTGGGTATTAGAGGGTTAAAGCATAGCCATAAATCCAAACGATTTAGGTTTACAGTTGAGTCCCCGCCAGATAATTGATATTTTTATTTAATTTTAACTTCTTAAATGAAATATTCAACAAAAAAAACTCTTTACCCTAATGAACATTTTTTTTAATAATCGTTGATTCATCTTGAACTAAGAAATGGTCTGAATATTTGCCAGAGAAATTGTTGCAGACAAATTTTTTTTAGCTTGGGAATCAACCGTTTTGAATGTTTTCAATTTATTTCCGAACCAGTCCGTATCTGCATCACGGTTGATAGAAATACGTACCATGCCCACACAGTTACGGACCACCCACAGTTACGGATCACTTTGGCGTTCAACATCGGATAACTCGCTCAAAACATAAACGTTGATGTAAAACATATTTTTTCCATGTCATACTATTTGTCGTCTACCATTTGTAACGTTAAGCACAACATTCAACTGCTAAATAACGGTGTTTTTGACAAATGTTTAGTTGGTACCACACAGCTATCATTATATGGTCGTTTTCTGTAAGAAGTGCCGTCAGCATTCATAAGCTCCCACAGGTGGTAAAAATCAAATGTTATAGAATAAAACATGCTCGTTCGCTTTGAGTTAGTATGAATTCATCTTTGGAATACATTTTTCTTGATTGTTGATCCAAAATATCGAATATTAGCACTTCTAACTAGTGATCCATAATATGGGCCAGGAAATGAATGTTTACCACGGTTATGGATCACTTCCAAAGAATGTAGATTTCTGCCATTTTAAGCATTGGATTCGACATTTTCAGACAATAGCACTCATAAAACATCAAGGTTTGAAAATTTCATTTTTTTAGCAGACAAAAATGGGTGGAAAACTTGGTATGGAGCGAAAACAGTTCATGTCTTAGTTACTACAATGCAGTATCACAAAAAGGGCATTTTACCCTTGTTTCCAGCTCTATTTCTGCTATTTTTTCTGTACTAATATGTGACGCATTGTTAACTTTTGCCAAATCATGCAATACCGATGCATTGAGTTGAAAATCTCTTGATTTTGCGCGCTGATCCGTAATACGTCACAATTTGATCCATAATATGGTTTTCAGAAACCGATACAATTTTTAATTTTTATGCAATCCTATGTAAATATTACACTCAAAATAGTTTACTAATCGAAGTTCCAATTTGAAACGATTCAATTCGTGTTTTAAATTACAATTTTACGTTTTCCATGTTGTTTTTTTGAATTTTATAGGTTAGACTTTACACTATTTGATCCATAACTGTGGGGTCATGGTATTATTTATACAAAAATAAGCTGAGTAACATGTTTTATAATTCAATGAAAATATGTAAGGATATATGTTTTATTATACACATATTTTTTTCATGTTTTGATGAAACTGTTTCGGAAAGCAATATTAACATGACATTCTTAAATATTCTAGCAACAAGAGTTGGCAATTGGACCAGATTCGGAGTTGTTGAAAGGCGCGCCCTCGTGGAGCAACGTGGCACCAAAACCTGCTGTGGAGCAACCCGGAACCAGCACAAGTACACCCACCGTTAAACCGCAAACCGAAGAGGAAGCCAAAGGTATTTCATTTTTTTGCTATTTTAAAATTGCGATTACTGATAAACCACACTTGCTTATTTTTACAGCTGCGGCGGAACTGGCCGCTAAGAAATCACGACTGAAGCAAAGTCTGGTGAAGCGGGCCCGTTCGGTGGCAATTTTCTCCTTGAAGCTGAAGGAACAACGCGCCAAGCGCGCCGAAAAGGCAGCACAAGAAGCCAGAGTAATTACACTTAGCTATTTTAATCACAACCCAGCTCTCGAATTAAATGCGTTCACGCTTTTAGGAAGCTCTTCCAGCGCCGCCCCCTGGTGGTGAACTGTCGCTAATTCCCATCGAGCAACTGATTCAAGTGGACGACGTTCTGAACCAGCGCAATCAAACGCATCCAGCTCACAACGCTAGCACCAATATCAGTAGCAGCAACAACGGCTCAGGAAGTACGTAAGACACAAGATATGCTTTATAACGGATCGAGATTAGAGAGACGATCTCCCTGTACAGCATTTATGAAATAATAATACACACATTCGTTACATTGACTTGACTAGCAGTAGAATCAGGGGTAAAACAAATATCGTTGAATGCAAAATCAGAAAAAAAACATAAACTAGAATCGAATCTGTACAGAGTAGATGCTAAAAACATGAATCGAAACCATTTGAGAGACATTTTAATTGTAGTTCTTTGCTATAGTGATTCGATGTTTAGGAATTTTACATTAGTCGAAACTAGGCGGCAAAAATAATAGATCAGGAAAAGGGTGAGTAATAGTAGTAATACAAAGAACCTGAAGAAGGCAGTAAAAATGTGTGCGCTTATGTGCTCCAACACATTCAACTTAGAATGAGTTCAACATGTTTGCTGGATGGCGCAAAGGACATAGTGTTGAGTGCTTCTTTACACAGTTTTATGGTACTGATATTTGTAGATGGACGATGTGCACTGAAAAAAAAAAAGAATAATAATAAGAGGAACGAGTGTGATTGTAGCTTTCGTGAGACATTTACAAAATGAAATGAAGATTATTAGGACATAATGAGATAGGTGGGTGGTTCCAGGATCCACGGCCAAAAGTGAATATGGCACAGATGTGCTAAAGTATTCTATGATTTAGGGAAAGCGGTAGATTGGAATGCGGAATATACGAATTAAGAGATAGCAGTGAAAACATGAAACATTGGGTTCATTATTTGACTTATTATTTAGTCGACAATCGCAATGAAAAGCACGAGAAGGTGATTCTTCTATCGATTTCTCTTGTTGTTACTCTTGGATATCTTCCAAATATTCATACAGAGATTCTACCTCTATAATCCACAATGGTTTATTCTGTGTTGTAAGGAGTTCAGATTCTTGGATTCTTCATGGATTTGGTTCACACATTCCACCAAAGTTCATTCTACGAAAACTATTTGGAACTCTTCCATAAATTCCCCCTATAAATTAGGCCAGGGATTTCTCAGGTATTTCAAAAAATTTCCCTAAGAAATTTCTATAGGAATTATATCAGCTTTTCATCAAGGGATCATTCCTGCAATTTCTCCCAATGATTTCTCGAGTAATTTTTCAAATTATTCATTGATTTTTCTAAATTTTAAACAGGTAGTATGCAATCAGAAAATGCGAAAATCCTGAAAGATATCCTTTTTTAATTCATTATTTACTATCATTTCAAAATCATTTCAAAAACTACATTATTTTTTATATCTAGGTGTTCTAGAAAACATCAACATTCTAATTTGGTAAAACTAAATTTAACTTTTATCAGCATTTTGTTAACAACATATTATCTTTATTTGCCGTAGTGGTTCAGAATTTCTACAGGTGAGTTGATTTCACCTGCATATAAGAGAAAAAGAAAGCTTTCAAGCACGAGCATTCCAATACACAATATTCAAGTAATATTTGTGTTTATTAGAGGAACATAGTCCAATACCGTAAAACGGGGTGAATAGAAAAAGTGGGGCGAAAAGAAACAAAGCGACCTTCAGTTAAAAATGCCACTTTTATGTAATGATTAACTTTAAAAACCTACTGAAATATTATTTTTTTCATTAGTTCAATAACAACAGAGTATCGCTAGATTATTTTCAAATTAAAAATTTTGCTACATTTCTCATTAACAAATTGGGAAGAAAATATTGAAATCTCAATCATTTTTGATAGCTTGAAACATCCGCCATTTTGGCTGATTTCAAAAATGATCGAAAATTGAACTTAGTGTTAAAAATTATTTTATTCTTCACTAAGTAAATACATGTTGAAATTTCTTCAAGATGCACTTAACAATGTGTTTATTTTTCCATTAAAATTTAAAAAGTATTGATATTTACTGAACAGTGTTTCTATTCGCCCCATAGCGAAGTGAATAGAAACATACAACATTTTTATAAATCTTTGTTCGATATATTTTTTTTAACAGCAATTGGGGTCTTAACAAAAAAAAAACGCGACCCATATTTAAGACAAACAAAATTGCTTGTTATCCACACGGTTTAAGTTGTGCACATTCAAACATGTCGGAAAGTGTTTCTATTTGCCCCATTCTATTAGTAAATTTTACACCAATTTGGACTGATCCAGCCTCCACTATGGTTTTGAACATTGCATCAATTCAATTGTTCAGTTAAAAAATTAAAATCAGTGGATGTATTACTAGAAGTAAGTGCATTTTCTGATGATTTGCTGAGATGTCCCGTTTATGAAAATACGGAATAGCAGTTACCAGAGGCGTCAGAGGAATTTCCATTTGATTTTAATCAGTTAGAAGGGTTACCCGTAGAATGACAATATATACAATATATACAATATATTGTATATATTGTATTGTATATATTGTATATATTGTATATATTTGCATGAGATTTTCCTGGGGCAAATCTATAAGAAATCAGAAGATTCGAACGGTTACCCGACGGAAGAAAATTAGCTTGTGAATGAGCATGATTATAATTATAAGCGATCGTTAACTGAATAATGAGAATTGTTGAAGATTCTGGCTGGAGCATTTCGGCTACCAAAAACATTGTCGTTCATCTTCCTGGTACGGGCCTTAACGATTCGATTGCGGAAAGGGCAATCCCAAAAGTTAGACTTATGGTTCTCCCGTAATTTGCGCATACAGTTAACTCTCCCTTACTCGATATTCCGTATTTCGATATCGAGTTAGAGAGCCATAGGTTCTGTGTTCTGTAACTCGATACCTCCCTAATTCGATGGTCCCTTCAATATCGAGTAAGGGAGAATTGACTGTTCAAACTTTTTGCTATCTTCCTTCACATGACAGACGTCCTTAGCCTTAGCCCTCTCCAACAAATGCCAGATTGGATTCTCTTTTTCATAATGATTACTTGGACTGGGGAAAATCCAAGTAAATCATTTATTTATGTTTGATCCTTTGGTCACGTCGCTTACTCCTGCGGGGGCGGGTGATGTTAACAAGATCAATCGTGTTGCGCGTCGTTCGCGTAGCTCGGTAAAATGTGTCACGGATCGCAAATTGCGTTAGTAGTGTTTGATCTTTTGATCGTAACGCTTGCTCTTGCGAGGGCTAGCGATGAACACTTGTTCGGCGTACAATGCGTTTATCGAACAATATCGCGATCCCGTTCAGGCGTGAATATGTCATGGATCGCATCACCAACCAAAGGTGATTCCCAGAGCTATCCCACTAACCCAATATTCTATCCTATATGGTCGGGGTTCTGCTAAACCGCACCAAGTGTTATTTTTTCCCGAATTGAGTTTTTCACACCAAAGGACTTACATAATCATAACCTCTCTACCATAAAAATTTCGAGTGATTTGAACAATCCCTTGTAATCTTAGATCATAAATTTTGTTTAGAAGGACACGTAAAACTGTAATTTTGTTCAGCCAGAGTGAACCATAAACCAACGCACGTCATCAGAGGGAATTCATTTTTCAGATATAAAGCTATGTTTTTCTAATTTCCTTCTATATTCTTACAATTTATCCATTCCAAGCAACTCATAGAAACAGAGGCCAGTTGAATTGGGCAGCAATTGATTTATAAAAATTAAATATTTGTTTCGGTGGCGTTGATCTATTTTCTTCGAAATTTTATCCAGCCACACCGCACTAAGTACTGTTTATCTGAAAATCACATTTAGACATGAATTAAAGGCATTTACATACCATAAATACTTGCATTTGCTTGTTATGAAACATGTTTATCAATCCACACAGAAGCCGTAATGAAAAAACCAAACAATTCAATCTGTTACTGTGTGAACAACTCAGGTGGACTTGGTGCGCTTTAGTTGTTAAGAAAATGGCATTTTCGCCATTAAACGCCGTCAGACAAAGTGCACATTACTTGATTCAAGTTTATCACCGTTCCTTCAAGAAGTGAAGATGACCTAGTGGTAGCACACTAGATTACCACTCAGAAGGCACAAGTTCGACTCCCGGTGAAACTTTTTTTCTGATGTTCTATCCGATGGTGATGGAAATCAAACAACTTTTAGATTCTGTAGTTATTTTTATATTGCAGTAAAACACCAGCAGGTCAATGTACATCTGAAATGATGGTCATTCCTGGTGAACACTTCACGCATTGAGCTGTGAACTTGATCAGCAAAGGTACACCAAATGGGAGCAACTTGGTGCGCTTTAGCAGAGCGAATTCATGGTTTTCTTCGATCATTAGGATTTATGTATGAACACGTGAGAACCTTGATTGAATACATACGAATCCTTCTCATAAACACTTGTGACATGGATTCCAACATGCACGGTGATGATAAGCATCATTTGTCTCCAATTTTACTTGTGTTGTTGAAAACTGTGAAACACATCCAATCATACCGAACCAAGATCCATATTTTTCAATTTTTGTTCAGCCAGAGTGAACTGAGTGCTTCATATTGTTTAATGAAATCCAATTACATCGTTAATTTTGGATGATTTACTAGTATATTTATTCTCGGTATATTTATTCAACAATGTTAATCGCATGTGAGCGATAAAAAATTAAAATTATCGTCCGCCGTAAACTAGTACAGGAAAATACTTTAAAGTAAAATATCTCGGAATAAAGATTTTGGCACTTGGTGCGGTTTAGCAGAACCCCGACCATATGATACTTCAGTTTGTAGTAGCAATGGTTATCTTACTAAAATTCCTTCCCTTCCCCGATGACCATAAGGACGTGGCCGCGCCATTAATTGGGTTTATTCTACCAGTGGCGTGAGATGAGAATTGTCGGTCTCGTGGTGACGATTCTCACCTCACGCCACTCGTAGCATAAGCCCAAATGACTTTTAAACTTTGAGCTCTCGATTTGTGCACATTCAGAATGGTAAACTAATCCCTATCCCCATTCATTAAATCTTTGTGCAACCTCGATTGCTCTGCTCAATCACGGAGTAGCAACTACGAATTGTACGGTCATCTGTACTCATGCTCATGCTCTTCAGGTGACTTAGTAACAGACAGACCTTTCAAGACTATCTTGAACAATCGTTCAGATGTGTTGCCATAAGTAAAAAATGTGTGCTTCTTTTCTTCAAGATATTGAAAAAAAACTCGATATTTATGAGTTTACGAAAAAACGCAGCATGATGTTTAGAGGAAACCTTGATATTTTATAAATATGCATAAAAAAAAAATTCTACCATATCAAGGAGAACTTTTGATTCTGTAGATCCGTGGTAACTATTTGATGAACAGAAGATTCGCTTTAAGATTGTTAAAAGTGCTTTCGTGGATTATAGTCAACGCTTATATTTTGGAAAAGCATAATATATAATAGAATCATTTTCGAAACGTTAGCAACTAGACTGACAAATCTTTTTTTAAACTTTCTAATTTTTATTCTCTGTTTATTTTCTTACCTTCATGTGTGTGTGTGTGTGTGTGTGTGATACAATCCACCTCCCACTGGCCGGCAGTGCTTTTATGGAAGAAAATTGTATGCATGTATATAATAATACCCTTCGATATCTTTATATCTGCAGACAATTTTAGCCCAGGAGATGAAAGGTGATAGCTCTACTGAAATTCCGACGACCCATTTCAAGAATGGCAGTAAATACACACACATTCTGAGGTCATTTTCATTTACAGTAAGCCCCGCACAAAAACATCCAGATATCAAATGGATATATGCAATGTTTTTACACTTCCCGAATCGAAAATTATATTTTTGACCCTGGCACGTATTTAGTTTGAATTGGTAATAAGTGAGTAAAGTAAACAATAATAAAGAACGATTTTACCAGGATGTGAAGCAGTTTTTCTCCGTCGCCGCACTGGGGTTTCCGTAAAATACTATACACTTTTTCACCGCACTCCACGCGTAACACGTTCGATCCTGACCGCATCACCCGCCCCCGCAGGAGCAAGCGTCGCAGTCAAAGGATCACACACTACTGCAAAACAGGGGAAAAAATTCTCCGGCAACGAAAATACGCGCGAATCCGTCAGCAAAATCAATCGGACGACGAAAAACCGAACTGTCCTGATTGGGCTTCACAAAGCACTACCCAGCAAGACGCTCCAAAACAGGGGCAAAAAATTCTCCGGCAACGAAAATACGCGCGAAACAGTCAGCAAAATCAATCGGACGACGCAAAACCGAACTGTCCTGCTTGGGCTTCACGAAGCACTACCCAGCAAGGCGCTCCAAAACAGGGGAAAAAAAATCTCCGGCAACGAAAATACGCGCGAATCCGTCATGTAAAATCAATCGGACGACGCAAAACCGAACTGTCCTGCTTGGGCTTCACGAAGCACTACCCAGCATGGCGCTCCAAAACAGGGGAAAAAATTCTCCGGCAACGAAAATACGCGCGAATCCGTCAGGAAAATCAATCGGACGACGAAAAACCGAACTGTCCTGCTTGGGCTTCACAAAGCACTCTGTTTATTTTCTTACCTTCATGTTGCTTTTTCTATTGTTTCGAGTTAATATGTCAGTAAATTTCCAGTCTGATTAAATATGTTATTGTTGTGCATTGAAACACAGCAGTTTCTGTTAAATTTTCCGTTTCTCCGGGAAATTCTGGGATATACGAGACGTCAGAAATCGTATCCCGAGAAATCTCGAAATTTGTCTTAACCCGTTTTATTTTTGCCTCGGGATGGGCACTCTAGTATCCTTAGACAAATTTCTTCTTTAAACTTTAAACAAATTCTAAACATAAAATTTTATATGATTCTTTGATAATCTCCAGATGAATCTCTGGAGAAATGTCTGAAGGGGATAGAAATTATTGATTGAAGTGAAATTGAATTGAATCAAAGAAATCCTAAGCGAAATACTAGCATGAAATCCGTAATTATTTTTTTCCTTGGAAAACTGGTTGAATTTTTTTAAAGATATCCTGAGCAAAAACCTCCTGAAACAGTAGCTGGATCAAAACCTGAAGAAACCTTCGTGGTAATGGCTGAAGAAAACTTTGAACAAAAAATAATATGATATTTTTTAAAGAGAAAATTTTGAAGATTATGTAGAGCATTATCGAGGAATCAACAAAGTAATCTCTACAAATAATCTGCGGGAGATGGGAAATTCTCTGACAAATCCTTATTCAAATTTAAAAAAAAATATCTTTTTTGGGCTTCTAGTTTTTATTTTTTTAGACACTTAGTCACTATTCAGGTTACATTGATAGCTGAATAACAGTTTATTCATCTAAAAAGAGACTGTATAAACAGAATTCTAACTGAATAAGTTGTTATTCAGCTACCATTGCTACTTGAGTACCAGCCCTGAATCCTTATTGAACACTACTTCAAGCTTATCCCTCTTTTCTTATATATGGCCTGTACAGTAGACTGATACATATTTTGAAGTTTTTGCTCCCCTATGCTTAAACAATGTCAATTATGATGAAAATGATTCTCCCAAAATTTGAAGTGATTCGGAAGAAATTTGGTTGTGCACACGCTATTTGAAGTTTATATGGAAAAGGCAAACCTTTTGTGTTCAGTCATCTAACTGCTCGTCATAATAATATATGGAAAAGTGAACACACTCATCTCATGTGGAAAATTCCTAGCTACAACTTTGCCGAAGACCTCATTTCGATGGGACGTAAAGATAATTTGTTATTTTTGATAACAAAGTCTAAATCATGCTGAGATGATCATTCAATTACTTTCAGAGCAACACTGCTTTTTTGCTGTAGAACATAGTAGCCTGGATCACTCTGATCTATTCTTCCCGCCAGGAGCACCACTGTTGCCTGCCGAACAGTTGGTGATGCATGCTACATGCAAACCAACTTGATGATAATGAATAACAATTAATACTGAGGTCCAATCAAAACGTGATCTTCGGCAAAGTTGTAGCTGGGAGGATTTCACATTAGAAGAATTTGTTCACTTTTCCATAAAATATTATGACGAAGAGATAGAGGATCGAACACAAAAGATTGGCGTTTTCCATAGTAATCTCCATAAAAACTTCGAATGGCGTGTGCACAGTCAAATTTCTTCCGAATCACTTCAAACTTTGGGAGGATGCTATTTACCATAATTAAAATCGTTTAAGCATAGGGGAGCAAACATTTCAAAATTTGCATCACAGTAGAACCAGCCTGTTGGGGCCTTCCTTAGCCTTCCTTAGCCGAGTGGTTAGAGTCCGCGGCTACAAAGCAAAGCCATGCTGAAGGTGTCTGGGTTCGATTCCCGGTTGGTCCAGGAACTTTTCGTAATGGAAATTTCCTTGACTTCCCTGGGCAGAAAATATCATCGTACCTGCCACACGATATACGAATGCGAAAATTGCAACTTAGGCAAAGAAAGCTCTCAGTTAATAACTGTGGAAGTGCTCATAAGAACACTAAGCTGAGGAGCCGGCTCTGTCCCAGTGGGGACGTTAATGCCAAGAAGAAGAAGAAGAAGAACCAGCCACAGTGCAACAGCCTGTACAGCATGTAACATGTTTTCTTATTTATTTACTACTATTAATAGCTCAATATGTTATCACAATGTTATCAATTAAAAAAGTTATCACAAACATTGAGCTTCATTTTTTTTAAATTTCATTCTGGAATTCACAGCTCAATATTTGTTGGTAATGAATATTATTTTATTTGTAACAGAAAATGATAAAACGAAGTCATGTGATTAAAACTTGTTAATACTGCTATATTTGGTTGTTGATCGACTATGTTTGGGTGGCCGTCAGCATTCGGTTCCCAGCGACATACTTCAAGCCTACCACTCTCTGACTTTTCAACGAACCATCGGTTTCGTTTTTATCGTTGACCGGTGCTTCTAATGCATCTCTCGTCGTTGAAAGGGTTCTACGTAAAACCTACATGACATCTGAAAAATGTCGTCCAGCAACTAGCACGTGGTTTATTCAGAAGCAGGCAGCGCTGCACGATTGGCACCATTGCTTATTTAAGGGCATAATGAACATACGGGACGGAATGGACACTCCCTTTATTTATTTATTTGTCACTGTCTCGAATTATCGTAAACCCCAGGGGCCTTCCTTAGCCGAGTGGTTAGAGTCCGCGGCTACAAATCAAAGCCATGCTGAAGGTGTCTAGGTTCGAATCCCGGTCGGTCCAGGATCTTTTCGTAATGAAAATTTCCTTGACTTCCCTGGGCATAGAGTATCATCGTACCTGCCACATGATATACGAATGTGAAAATGGCAACTTTGGCAAAGAAAGCTCTCAGTTAATAACTATGGAAGTGCCCATAAGAACACTACGCAGAGAAGCAGGCTCTGTCCTACTGAGGACGTAAATGCCAAGAAGAAGAGAAGAACAGACTGTTTTTTAATCTAAACCCTAAATTCTAATTCCCCGCAATTGGCGATTGGGCGCGTAGAACGCAACATTGTCGAGAAACGATGGACACTCCTAGAGACTAGGTTCGCCTCTAAAATATCGAATGCGAATAATCGTTGTAAATTGCCCCAGACCGTAGGTTTACGGGATCTGACCATGAAAGTTGACGAAGAGCATAAAGAAGAGCTGGACTCTCTCCAACCATACGATTTGTGTCGTGTGATGCGGTGACCACACAAACACTGCGTATTCTAAAATACTACGAACTGATAAGCTGTAGAGTGACTTGAATGCATATACATCCATAAAATACTTGTTGGGGCGACGAACGAATCCTAGGGCAGCAAAAGCTTATGCGGTAAGGGGCCGTCCATAAATGACGTAGCATTTTTTCACTGATTTTTTACACCCCCCTCCCCCCTCGTAGCATTTCGTCACAAACGCTGGTACCCCCCTTTGGAAAATACGTAGCATATCAAGACCCCCCCCCCCCCTCTATATTTTTTTCTAGTCGATTTCCTTAGTCACGGTGTCTCTGGTAGAACAACATTAATATAAAAAAATCAGTATCGCTAAAACATCCACCAAATGAAAGCTTAGGCTTTTCCCTTTCATTTGAGACCTGTTTGGAAATGTTCTATCGGGGGGTCCTGAACATTTTTTTCAAAACAGTACAATGCTGTTTTTTTTTTCAGTACTGATTTCTAAATTATGGTTCACATAGTCATTTTCTTTCATGCTTATCTAGGTAGCCATGAGAAAATTTACTACGAATAGTTAACCAATTAATAAAAAGGATTTACCATTATACCATTCTATTTAAACCAATTACAAACACGACATATCGATAAAGTAAATACGGTTAATACGGCCTACAAATGCGCACTATTGTACATTACTACAGCTCAAAGATGCTGTCGATCACATGCTTCGGAGTTCTCCGGAACCTTAACATGATTTCATGCAACTTGAAGATCTAAATGTACGGTTTCACCGGCTTGTTTCCCGTATTTCCTCAAACCACTTATTGTGATTTTACAAAAATCCGGGATATGATAGCGCCAATGTGGAACTTCCAGCTATTGGGTGAGCAATCCACGTTTTTGAAAAGTTCTCAACCTTTTCTGCAAAATCATCATCCAGACTCCTTTGAAAACAACTTTTATGTACCTGATCAAAATGATCAAGCGCCTGAAATACATTTTTTCATTGAAAATTGATAATTTACAGAACAGTACGATAAATTCCAATTGCTAGCAAACTTGGATCCCATTTTACTTCCTAAACATGCCTATTTTTCAAAAGCTTCTGGCAGTTTCAGCTGGTGAATCCACATTTGCTGTGGCTTAGGCAACTGATGATCCTCACCTGTAATAAAAGAATCAAACAATCAAACTGCTGATGCTTCCTCGACATTATTTGGATCAATGTATTATACTTTTTTGTCAATTGGATTGACAACACCTAGTGAAATATGCAAGGAAGGTGGCAGGCAATTTGTTCGTCGGGTGATCTATCGAGCAGTAGTAAATACAATTGCAGAACTGCTCCTCCAATTTATGATCCGAGCCGAGACTTTTCCATTTCGCGGACGCGTATGTAACTAAGTATTCGTGGATGAGCAGCTACATTGGATAGATATTTTTTTTTTGTGTGGTACAGTATGGTCAAGGAAATGTTGAACTATCTCCCATTATTACGCAAAACAGATTGACGATTTTAAAATCTACAGCAATGAAGCAGCTAAAATTATTCAAAAGCAACAGTGTCTTCCAAATTTTCTCAATATTGCCATATCTGAAACACCAGAAGCAACAGCAAGCAGCAACATTTTTTTTTACGCCAGTATCCTTACAACGGCCTTGAGTCCCGATGACGTCAGAATTATGCTCGATAATCGAGAATGTAACCTTAAAGGACCCTTCTCCATCGCTTGCAGATTGAACTGCCCAGGCCAACCCCCCTGTTTGGACGTCACATAATCAACTAACCCCTGAACGTTATTACAGTATATTACAGGTTTTAATTCAGTTTCAGCATTATCGTTCAAATCAAAGTGCAGATGTGATACCTCTAAAAACCCCTGAACTGATTGGTTAAGTCTGCTGATTTTGAAGGCGATGTTTGGGGCGATTGCAACATCCAAACTCCTTAGACAGCTGCTCAACTGCAACGTTCATCTGGTGCTCAAATCACATTTTCTTTTAAATCAAAAACAAGTCATCACCAAACAAATGGGTTTTTTTATGTTGCACATTGGGTGGTAAACCGTGTAGATTCGACAACCAACCAATTCAATTGACACTTTTTGCATTACTGTGTCTAACACGTTTTGCCTTTAGTTTTGGTGAGATTGTTATTCTCACATCATTACATGATTCGAATGGTAGATTTTAAATTGTATTTATATTTATACAGTGCTATATTCAAAAGTTTAAATTGGTTACTGAACGAATAAACGTGCAAGCTCGACATATTTTTGTAGGACAATAGCAGACTTTAATCCTGATGTCGTGAAAAATGTGCTGTTCAATAATATCAAACACTATTGCTGATAACGGTTGCAGACACATATGCTTTAAACACAATACGCAAATCTTCTAACGATTGTATTCGTGGCTTTTTGGTTTCATGTTTCAGGTCTCCTGACAGAGTGAAGCGTAAATATATATTTATTAATAGGTGTGAAATTGGGATATATTTATTGTAATTATTAACAGGCATACCTCTAATCAGCAAACCAAAATGTTGACCCAAAACAATGAATTTATAAACTTATCACGCGACATAATCACCAATTTTTCGCTATACCACCTTAGAACGCGACAACTTAAGCAATTCAGCGCCGATTTCCCTACTATTGATGCCAATTTAGTTGTTTTTGCAATCTGTGAAACCATTTGTAATGTAATGATCCGTGAGTAAATGTTTTCTCAAACGCTTTGTTTATTACTTATCGTAAAAAGCAATATCTTATGGAAATATATTCGAATTTTAAGACGGTAGCATACAACTGAATCTAAATAAGGGTTATTTATTGAAAATCTTTTAAATCTCTAAACATTTTTTTATTTAAAATTTTAAATACTATTTCCAACCATTTTAGTTTTGTATAAATAAACAAATTTTGATTAAAAATATACAATTTTACTATTTATTGAATTTATAATCAACTGAACAGCAACACTGCCAAAACAAAAACAAGCTTGTTTTATGGAAATCTGGACAAACATTTAAAAAGGGCACATCGACATTGGTGAACAATGGTTTTGTAAGATGCTGTTGAGCCCAATTCAACTCGATCACGTTCACCAACACTAGTATCAGGAAGAACTAACACTAATCTTTCTGATAGTGGTGTTAGTTTGCATGGGCAAGCTAAATAGGGATCTCTAGCCCTTATCAAATGTTTGTCCAGAAATATTTGTCATGGCCTTCTACGGTTCGATTGAGTTTTCATCATATGGTACAAGCGATTCATTGTATCATACTATTGGTACGTATCTCTTACTAAAATTTAAAAAAAATGTTCAGGACCCCCCGATAGAACATTTCCAAATCGGTCTCAAATGAAAGGGGAAAGCCTAAGCTTTCATTTGGTGGGTGTTTCAGCGATACTGATTTTTTTATATTAATGTTTTCTACCAGAGACACCGTGTAGTGACTGGGTTGAAATAAAAAAATGGAATGCAGAAGTTCAATACAATGTTTGATATTTATTACTATCTGAAATGTAATGATAATCTAATCTTACAGTTCGATAAACAGAAGCGCTCAAAAGTAATTTTGAAATCAGTTTTGAATAAACATTTTCCTGTTTAAGTAACATCATTTTGGTTTCCAGTTTCATATAAGCTAAATTATGTTACTTTTTCTGTTGACAAGTTTACTATAGAAAATGTGAAAAAAAGTTTGATTAGATTGATATAGCTGGATACTGTCGAGATACGGTGCAATATATTGAACAGAAATTTCGTTATATTAGATGATTGTTTTTAATTATTCTTTGTTATGAAAATGATTTCAATGAAAAAATTCAACAAAATATATTAATTTAAAATGAATCATCGTCATATCCAAGTGCAAATCCATTTGCTAGATAAATAAAAGATTACACTTGAAATTTTTAAAATGTTTAGAAAATTTTAGAAATTATTATACAAATTATTCATCTCTATTAATATTTCAGTCAACTTCTTTATCGTTTCCATACTGAAGTAATCTTACACAACCAAAATTAAAACAGTTAAATAATAAAAATTCATCAAATTACCGAGTTATTAGGAAAATTGAATGATAGGGCAATTTCGATAACACTCGAATCTGTTGTCCTCGTTAATGCTCTGGCTATTCCATCAAGACCATGGATAAATCAAAACAAAGCGATGATGCAACATTAAATGCCTAAATTCACGGAATAAATATCTTGTTTTAATGTAATATTTTCCTAAAAGAGCATATTTTATTTCCTTGAAGAAATAAAGCCCCAACAGAAAATATGAATAAAACTAAAACGGCTGACTCTATGCCTTGTTAACAAATAGGAAAACAATGTACTCCAAGTAGTTAAAGCATTGATTTTTAATTTATTTATTGAACTTTTATTTTGTTTATTTATAAATTTATTAATTCAGACATGAATATAATCTTATATCCACATAATCATTTAAAGCTTCAAAACATCTGTTTGATTGCATTTATCAAGAAAATCTAAAATTTCATAGATATTTTTTCAATCTTGTCATATGAATGTTTGTAGCTGAATCATCAACCCAAGTTTATAAGTCAAAAAAAAAAAAAAAGTTTAATAAAAAATAATTGTATGTCATTTTTTTCAGCCTCTCTCTTTTTATCGACATGAATTAAAATGCTACGTCCACTAGCTAGGACCCCTCCCTCCCCCTCGTCACACTTCGTCACAAATTCATGAAGACCCCCCTCCCCCCTAAAAAGCTACGTCATTTATGGACGACCCCTAATGAGGGAGATATGCTCATTGAAACGTAGTTTGCTGTCGACAGTTACTAAAGATTTACATTTTTTTATATTAAGCTCCATACCGTTCTCCTGGCACCAATTCTCAAGCTCATCTATATCGTTCTGGAGGGTACAGAAATGCAAATGCGACTTGATTGCAGGAAATTAACAAATCGTCGGCATACAAAAATTTTCCCGATTTTAGTCGGAAGCAGAGGTCGTTGATGAAAAGAATAAATATCAGCGGTCCTAATACATGACAAACGCCTTACGCTACGTTAGATAGGACCGCAACTTTTGAGCAATCCAATTTGGAAAACCTAGGTGTCAGTTTTGCATGATCATGCGGGATTTGTCAAATGCTTTGGAAAATTCGAAGTAAAAGACGACTGCGTGGTGCTTATTTTCGATTTCGGTCGAGAGGAGTTGAACGTCATAACATTTGTCGTAGTTGAACGATCCTTGTTGAAATTCTGATATCAGAGGTTGACATACAGTGTACAAAACGTTATGAATTAATACTTCAAAGACCTTCGCCAGGCAGCATAAAATCAAAATTCCCCGATAGTTTTGAACTGCACGAGTAGAACCTGCTTTGAATATCGAAGTGATCGAGGCTGTCTTCCAGAGCATCGGGAAAGTGCTGTCATGAAGAGATCGATTAAAAATTATCGTCATCAGAATTTGAAGAGGAACAGCGCATCTCTGAAAATATGCATATTATATCAAAACTATATACAATGTAAGAAACCTGTTTTGTATATGAACTATTTCACGGCATTTCAAATTTGATTTTACCTTTTTTCAGTTCGAAACTGACATATAAACATGGCGGCGAAATAATCTAATTTCTGAACAAAGTAAGGAACCCAATGAATTTTTTCTTGCTAATTTGATTGAAGAGAAGCTATTTTACATATGAGAACGATAAATAAATATTCTTTTCACAAAATTCTATGGAACTATTCATTTTGCCCTGACATCTTTTAACCAGCCTTGTTTTCGACCTATTTTTTTATTTTGTATTTCTGATATTCGATATGATTTTTGATTAACATTAGAGTTACATATTTCTAAGGAGTACATAAATGTACTAACGAATATCCAACCAAACCGTCTCTCAGCTCATCGGAAAACCAGTTTGCTGCGCTAGCCGGAATCTCACCGAAATTCTGAAAGCGCGCACTAGGTGATGTGCTCCCGGGGAGACTCGTCTCATGCGATGCTCGGCACTACGCTAGTCATCGCTATCATAGTCGTAAAACAACTGCTAAGTAACAAAGAGTCTCTATAACTTTCTTCACCTCATTACGCACGTGTTCTACATGATACGGTCGAAGATTCACGATCCAAGAGTTACAATTTCGATACTCGTTGGAAAATTTTGTCATTACTCCAATTATTGCGCCGTGTTTTCAACTGCACATGTGACGGAGCGCATGATACGCATTGAGGCACATTTCAAGAGAAATGGGGCGCATCAAAAAATGTTCTACAATACAATCCTCCTGCACATAAGGTTACAGCACGTACACAGTAACTCTAATCCTGGTAGATGTCCTGGTCCACTGCCACCATTTTAGGCAAATTCAGACTAATATATGATGAACAAATGATGAACTCATTGTTTTATGCTTATATTTCGCAAATATCATAGAAGGCAAAAGGTAAATTATTCTGGGAAATTAAAAATTATCGCATGCTGCCTAATATGTTACCGTTAGAATGTTATTTAGCTTGTTGTAAGAGCGATAGTATTGCTTTAAATAGACTGTATACGCTGAAAAAGTATTTTGCCTTCTGTCTACTGCTCTGCCATGTGCAACATGGCAATCCTAACATCCACGAGAAAATATTATGCACATGGTAGCGCTGCTGTTCCTAAGTATTCTTACAATCTGTGTATTTTCTGGGATCAAAACTAATTTCAATCGATTTATTTACGCTGACAATCTTTTAATGCACTGTCTAACTTAAGTTGTAAGGAAGTACTAAACCATTCGAATTCAAGTAACTAACAGTTCAAAAACGAATGTCCAAGTGGCAACGGAAATCTAATGCAATAAAATTACACAGTACAATCGAATGTTAATTTCAATACTTATGACAAGCATTAATATTTTGCATACAATTTGCATCAAATATATTTAGCTTAACGTATTTGTACATTCTGGTTACTTATTAGCCAGCAAATAATTGCTTTTAACTGTCAATCAGATCAGGTACAGCATAATGGATCCGTCATGTCAATTAGGCCAGGCCACGACAAAAAATGCCGAAAGAACAAACCCAGTAACCGTCTTCAAACATCCAGCCGTAATTGTAAAACCATTCTCACCGGAAAAGTGCCCTAGATGCACACAACCAATCAGTTGACGTAGTGAAGCGGAATCTGCAATGCTAACTGCAAGCACAACACTTCTGAACTGAGGACCTATCAAACACAATGGTTGAAAAGTACTAAAACTTATCCTATGTAGATAACATTTATTCATCTAAACTGCAATCTTGCTCTTTACCATTCCATTGTAATTACACTTTTCTGAAACTATTAACGTCTAAGCATTCAGCTACTTACATAATCCTAACGCTACTCAGTACTCTCACTTAAAGACAAATATTCTAAAATCATCAACACAGCCTACAACAAGAAGGGTCCGCAATAGAGCGCAGTGTTTGTAGAATACCTTAGACATCTGATTTGACGTTATGTTTGAAATCCCCTTATAATTATTTGAACAAAACAAAAAAACTTCAATGCTAATGCTGAAATAATCCAATGTAAATCGATAAACATGGGGTGAGATTGTTACTTAAATGACGAGCATATATTACAATAATGCAGTTGACTAGGTAAACCAAATATTGTATAAAATTGTACATTTTTTCTTTTGCGAAATACAATGTTGATGTTACTTGACGACAGTATTATGTTATTGAAAGAAATTCCAATAAAACAAAACTAGAAAAGGCCTTCCTTAGCCGAGTGGTTGGAGTCCGCGGCTACAAAGAACAGTCATGCTGCAGGTGTCTGTGTCCGATTCCCGATCGGTCCAGGATCTTTTCGTAATGGAAATTTACTTGACTTACCTGGGAAAAAAGTATAATTGTACCTGCCACACAATATACGAATGCGAAAATGACAACTTTGGCAAAGAAAGCTCTCAGTTAACAACTGCGGAAATGCTCATAAGAACACTGAGCTGAGAAGCAGGCTCTGTCCCAGTGAGGACGTAAAGCCAAGAAGAAGAAAAACTATAAAAAAGTTTTTTTCAGAACAAGTTTTGTTGCGTTGACTAAACAAAAGCGAAATCACCAAATCGCGCTTTTGTCAATACTAAACTTCTATATCTTCACCATATGGGGCCTTCATAAGCCTACTGGTAACATCCACGGCTACAAAGCAAAGTCATGCTGAAACATTTCTGCGTTTGATTCCCGGTCGTTCCAGGATCTATTTTCGTAATGGAAATTTCTTTGAGTTCCCTGAACATAAAGGGTGTGTATCGTTGCGTGGTAACGGAGTATTTCGTAGATTGTATACTGAAAACTGTCATTTACTTTACCACTCTTATTCCAATTACTTACGAAAAACTATTTTGGATGAAATAGGTTTTCAATAAGAAGTCAGAAATGATAAGACATGACAAATTCCATTGCCGGCTACGCCCATCTTCTCCGTTACGAGGAAAGGGAAGGATAATGTTGATATGACATCTACTTAAAGAGAAGCCAGTGACTCACAGATGCCCTCATAGATGTCAAGGATATGGATGTTAGGGAAGGGAATGCACAGTGGTTCGATCTAGAACAAATGTCGGCCAAAACCTCAAACTCTCTTTAATATTGCTGAAATAATATATTCGACATATTTTGTGCCATCTTTAACTATTATGGAATTTTGTTTTCTTTTTTTTCTTGTTTTGAACTGATAATTGGAATATTCAGGTTTGGACCATACAATTTCAACTTTTTCAATCTTCCATACAAAATGCTCAACTTAGGCAGGCTAGTTGTCAGTTATTTATTGACGAATTGAAATGAAATTTCAACATATATTTTTGAGAAATTTTTCCATGCACAACTCCAATAGTAAAAACAACTAGACTTAAGTAAAACTTTTGGACAAAAAAAAAACTTTTCATTCAAAGATATGGAAGCTCTATACAAAAACCATCATAAGTAAATATGTTCATCTCGCCTAAATGTCCACCTTATTTATTTGCTACGCCAATTTTTCAAATTTGTAAAATAAATCACTACGATGAACTCGTGATTGAAAAAAACACTCAAAAATATATGTTGAAATTCATGTGACGTCCGAAAAAAAAAAATTGTTATAATTTCATGCACATTTGTCTATAAATATCTCAGATCTAACCATGCCTTGATGCAAGTATTATCCATTTAATCAGTTTCAGCATGATTGTCATGACTATAGCTTTAGTCTGTTATCATACTTGTTTTGACAGCAAAAGCAAGTCCACGTAGGGAATGATTTTTCCAATTTGTTCCATTTTATCTGAAGACTGCATGTCAAAGAAAAAAGTTTCGTTCAACCATCTAAATAAGTTGAGATAATTTGTGTTATATTATTTAGTGACAGTTCAAATTTGAATTCAAAGTTATTCAATACACTAATAATATCAAAAATAGGTGTGGACAATATTTAATTAAGGTATAATACCAAAATATTGTATACATTGAGGCCCAGAGTCCTAGCGGTAAACGCTCAGCTATTCAGCCAGACCAACCTGAGAATCGTGGGTTCGAATCCCACCAGTCGAGAGTCTTTTGGTGAAGTAAATTTTCTCGACTTGCCAGGGCATAAAGTACTATCGTACCTGCCAGATGATATACACATGCAAAAATGGTCAATCGGCAAAGAAAGTCCTCAATTAATAACTGCGAATGTGCTCATAAGAACACCTGCCTGCTTAGCGGCAGGCTTTGTCCCAGTTGGGACGTAACACCAGAAAGAAGATGAAGAAGATGATAGGAGCGAGTTTTTCGTTCCTTCTCGGGATGCAATTCATGGCTACTGCGATTGCACTAGCGTATCACAGGATTATTATTATTTAATTAGAATTGCACTCCGTACACCTTCAAACGCGTTGAAAGTGGTCTATCGAAAGTTTTCGCAAAATAATTTGTTCCCTTACTTGAAGCCCCTTGTTTTTAGCTTTCGAATGAACTTATTCTCATCGCGGGCATTCACGGGCTACTAATGTCTTGGGGTACTTTTCTAAAAAATAATATGTTTTTCTAAAAAATAATATGTTTTTGGAACAATTTAACTTTGTATGAATTTAATAAAAAAAATATTCCACTCAGGTTTACTTTATGTATACACAATCAACTTCTCTGAAGATACCATTGCGGCTTGAGCTCTTTCAAATATTAATTTTCTTGAAAAATCATGTCCACGGTCCACTCAAGGAGCTGTATAAAATTCAAAATCTAATGAATCGGCTCCAAACCTTGGATTTGAATCACAGAAGTATTAAAGAAGTCGGGAAAAATACTACAGTTCGGTTAAAACAGCTTTGATTTTTGAGGTTTTGTCCGCTTTCGGACCATTGTGGAATGCCTAGACCATTCACGGTAAGCGAGTGATACGACCGAATTTAGATTGTTGGGAGTGACGTTTCTAAGAAATTTAATGTCACTATATGCGCGTGTCTTCCAAGAATGGGGCACAGGTATTTCCTCCTTGTGTCCTAGCTAAAGAGCTTTGGTTTAGGCGCCATTGCTCGCTCTCTGAAACGAGAAAACAATTTGAACCTATCCTCTGAAATAGCCTATATAGCCAATTTTGTTTTTCACGTGATTGGTCAACGCCAAAAGCAGCGCGTGTATGAAAAACGATGTTTTCGAAGAGGTTCTCCCACATGTGTTGTACGAACTACAACAGCGCGACCATTGAATTGTTAACGTTGAATAAAGGTACCATGGTGAATCAATACCCGGACGCCTAAGTAGAGATGAATATTCGTACTCTATTTTAACAAGTATTTTACGGAATAAATTGAAGTGTGATATTGTCAAACGGGGCTTCTTTTGACATTATTTTCAAATTCTTCAACTTTGAGGATTTGTAACTCTTAGAATTATGGATAGATACTGATAATTCTTGCATATATTTAAGTTGTATATGTACGTAACAAGTATGCAAAATATGAGGCAAATCCATCAAGAAATAACAAAAATGCTTGAATACCGAAAAAAGTATGTCCTTCAAGACAAAAAAGGGGCTACTTTGAACAATTCCACAATTTGATAATGAAATGATTTTTTCTTATAAATTCAAAACCGATTCTATGGATTATCGTTCATTGTGATGTTATTAAACGTATTTTCATTGATAAACATAATTTAGAAAATTGCTAAATTCGATACAATTACACATATATAACAACATGCTAACAGCGCAGTATGAAATTTAAACTTTCCACTTCTTTTAAAATGGAACTATCAGTTACGAATGCTTGATTGATGCTTCGTACAAAAACTATCTTTTCTATGCTTACTGTTATATGAACGATATGTAAAAGGATCACATTGATGACTGTAGCTTGAAGGTAATTTTCTTTAAAAACGCAATATATGAAGTAAAGTTTTACAAGATCGTAAAGAAGTAAAAGTTTGCTTTTGTTATATGCTTTAAGCTTCTTAGCAGTTTAGAGTGGCTTAAAAGTAGTTTATTTTAGCAATTGAAGGCTGCAATTGTTTTGTACTGCAAATTCATGTAAAATATGACGGAAAATATTTTTTTAGAGGTTATGTTGTGAACTTGATATTGAAATATGTGTGTTCTATGTCTATTCACTTTTACAAATATTTGTTTCATTTTTTTATATTGTAAAATATTCAAACCAAAACATTATAATAAAATAAAAGTTGTAAAAATAAGACCTTTGATCAATTATTTTAATAAAACAACATTTTTAAATAAAACAAATCACAAGATTTTTATGAAACATGACGATTTGATAGTTTTGTGATGCTCCCAATAACTTCGTCCGCCAGCTAACTAAAAAAATTGCTGAAATGCACCTTTTTTGATAAATTTTCACGTGATCTTTGAACTTTCGTTTTTGTTTTCACTATTAGCGCACCGCTCGTTTTGAATTCAAAGATTAGAAAGCTGAGAAAAAAAGACTGAGTTAGAGCATCTACAAACAGAGTTGTAACAGATTTTGTTACTCAGTTAGCGCGATTTTAATTTTAATTTTTAATAGTTAAAATAAACAAAATTATAACACATTTCCTCTACACTAAACAAGAAAAATTGCGACTTATTATGTTTCAAATCAAATAAATATAAAATAAAGAAATATAACTACTTTTATGCGTATTCCGCGGTTCATAGTAGAGGTGGGCGACTCACTCATAAATCATTAAAAAGATTCGACTCTCAAGATAGAGTGAACGAATCACAATTCTTTTTTAAATAATCGATTCACATTTGTGAGTACGACTAGGTCCCAAAATTGGACCATTTTCACCAACTCTAGTTTATGGTGTAAATAACTAAAAAAAAATTAAATGACTTGTAAGAGTTTGGTCTTCAAATTTAGCTTTAGGGGCCATGATGTTGGTCAGTAACCGTAGTAATAGTAGTTTTCGTGGGTAATCAATGTTACCCCATATCATCTCAATAGAAAAACTCGCATAAAACATTTGAAATTAATTGAAACTTTCGAGCGATGGATGTCATGGCATATATACTATAGTATATATAGTATATAGTATATATACTAGCAATCAGTGACGTAAATTGGAATTCAAGCAATATGTGCCAATGACGGCCTGGTTTCATCGAAAATTGCTCACTAAGTAAGATAAGCTATTCATTCAATGGTCGTTAGAAGTTATATGAGTTCATTAAGTTAGTTGATTCGAAATTTTTCTCTATTCTATTATGAAACCAAACTAAACAGAAACCTGTTGCATACAGTATATACGAAGAAAAGTGTGTGACTTTCATAGATATTATTTGATAAAAATGCTTTCATCGTAAAACCGACTTTACCTTTAAACGTTGCTCATCTGAAATTAGTGTCGCATCACACGCACTAAAATCATGCAGCAGCACAGTCTTGCTTCAACACGAGACCGACGGGAATTCTGGTGGTAAAGTGAACGACACCCCGCAATCCGGTGATGTTTCCGAGCTGTAACCGTATGAATGACCCAAAAGGTGATGAATGGGAAAGAAACCTAGGCGCAATTAAAAATACTTGTGCTATTCCTCCCTTCAAACATTTTATAGCGATTAAATTAGTTATGTTTTGTTTTGATTTATCTACGCCACGAGTGTAGCTTTAATCCAGTTTATGAACGCACAACAGTTACAGTCTTCTGGGTGCTCTTTTAGGTGGTAATTATATGAGCTTGTAATTTTCTGTTAAACTCGGTCCTACTTGTACGAGCTGGCGACATCGTAAGACCCTGAGATCTGACATGAGCTGAGCAGCCGTCGTTGTCCCCGGTGATATGTGGAGCAATGAGCTATGTTGTGTCGCGTACCAGTGAGCAATTTTATGTCGTTGCTTTCCGAAAACATTTTTCTCATAACGATCTTTCCATCTGAGAACAGGTACACGCATGGTTTCCATGTTACAGAGGGGGTCGTGGTTTTTTTTAGGAACAAACTTCAAAAGTTGTAGGACATTTACTTATAAAGGAAAGACTGATAGTAGATATGTAATATCCTGGATAGCTCAGCTATATATAAAACCCCTTCAGATATGCACCAGTGTTGGTAACTGTAAAGGTCAGTTTGCTCCTTCTTCTTCTTATTGGCATTACGTCAGTTTGCTCCGCTATGCTTTAATTTTTTATACTTTCATATGCGTAATAGGTAACATTTTGTGTAGAACGTACGGTACATTAATAAATGTTCTATGTCAAGATATTTTCCAAGTAATTCCTTCAAAGATTTTACGATGTATTCTTAAATTCTACCGAGAATAACACGAATTTTCTTGGAATTTGCTTTAAGAAAGTTCTTCAACGATTCCTCCCATTTTTTTAGGCCTTCACAATTCTAACAGAATTCTTGGGATCCAGAATCCAGAAATTCAACCAAAAGATTTAGTTATTGCTCCAAGTGTTGCACATTCGTTTCCTCCAGGACTAACACTTGAAAACACTTTATTTTACAAAATGCATAAACAGATAAAATCACACGGAGAACAAATTTAACAATTCTCAATAATTTTCCGGTCGTATGGACGCCAACTCGACACGCGATTGGCAGCATCCCTTCAGAATTCAATGAAACTTTCTGGATGTCAAAAGTATGTGAAACTAAGATACTTTGCATATTTTGTTTTTTTTCAAAATCGATCTAGACTAACATTTGGAAAGGGTCAAAGTTTTTTTAACTTTTTTTTTATAAACCGGTATAGGTAACTCGAAAACGGTAAAACCCTGAGACGAGACTCGCGGAAACGGTCTTCTTTTTCTGCGATTGCTGAGTTTTTTTTCTTATTCTACTTATGGTGGTAAGCTCCATCGCAGTTAATACGCCAATCGCGTATTATCCTCGATTTTATTATAGTAAAATCGAGGGTAATACACGATTGGCGTATTAACTTCGATGGAGCTTACCACCATTAGTGTTTATAACAACCTTGCGCAAGCCATTCAAGCTCTCATATGACCATCTCAGCAAAAAACTATTGCGTGTGCTCACACCGAAGCATAAACGGCATTTTGAGTAAAATGTCATGTCAGCTTATGTTTAAATTTACCAGCATCTTTGGAAAAACTGCTATGCTGATTGAAGTTTTGACTAATAGTTTATTTTGAATACAATGTTTTTCAATGTTTCAACCATAAAAACGATGGGCTGCATTTGACGTTTTGTGACAGCGGAATGTGGGCTGCATATGACGTTGATATTTTTCCACTTCGCGAGTCTCTCTCAGGTAAGACCTACAAAAAAGTGTTGTATGGGGGACTGTCGTGAAATTTCCTGGAGCTTTAGAAAACATATTGAAAAAATAAAAAAACATTTTCTACACTAAAAAAATATTCAAAACTTGTATTTTATTTTTATTTCGCTTTAGTCTAGTATGATCATATTTTCTAGTGGAAAATGAGTTTTAATTACAAAACAGATTGTTTTATTGGGAGTAGTTAAAAGAAATAAAACGGAATTATCCAGAGTTTTTTTTTACTTAAATACAATTTATCTCGCACCAAACCGCTTATGAGAAAATCAACTCCGTCTAACAATCCGTTGGTTTTTTATGATTGGAAAGATATCACAATAATATTTCATTTCTTATTTCGTCAAAGCCAATCTTAACAGGTCTGGAAAGGGTCAATATTATGCTTATGAAAAAAAGTCGTGGTTTGTTTTTATCATGCATTATTATTTTTATTATTGCTATATATCCTAAAACATAGTATCTGCACATGAATATTTACATTATTTTTGGGCTTTACTGCATAAATTGAATATTTTTGGTTCATCCTCTGAATTGGTATACCGTTTGGCTGCAATGTGTGTATCACTAATAGGCATAAAACAATGATATTTTTGGGTACCAGGGACAGTTTTGACCTTATCAAACAATTCCACCAATTCCTCTGACATTTTAACATATTGTGCATTAGATATATAACAGAAATTTAATTTGGTGATACATGTATCACTTTGTTTCACTGCCCAGTCGAAAAGTTCTCAAGGAGAGTTCTGTTTTATCCTTCGACCTTGACGCTTGCTCCTACGGGGGCGGGTGATGAGGGCAGGATCAAACATGTCGCGCGTCGGTCGGAAAAAAGTGAAAAAGTGAATCGGTCCGCTAGTTCTGTTTGATCTTTCGACCTTGACGCTTGCTCCTACGGGAGCGGGTGATGAGGGCAGGATCAATTGTGTTGCGCGCCGCTCGCGTGGCAAGGTGGAATAGTGTCGCGGGTCGCAGAACGCGTTAGTAGTGTTTGATCCTTTGATCTTACTACTAATCGTTTGCTGCTATGTGGCGAATGACGAACACTTGATCGGCGTTCAATGCGTTTATCGAGTAATAGCGCGAATCCGGTTAGGCGCATGCATTTCAAATTATATATTTATCGTTTACCAAAACGAATCCCTCCCCCATATCCAAACTCCCAGTGTTTACTTGTGGAAGTGCAGAGGACTCCTTGGCTTCCATAAAGCAAGTAACACGTCAACATTTCCCTCCCATCCCCAAATTGACCTGCATTCGGACGCAGCCGGCGCCGTTATTGTTTATTATAATAATGAGAGCACCAGTACTTGCACATTGAGGATGCTACTGATCCCGAGTAGCGTCTGTTGGTTCCCTGTGTAAGTACAGCTGTTCTTGCAATAACGGAGTAGCATCTGCGGGCGGTCAATCATGCTCATGCTCATGCTCAGTAGAAAAGTTCTCAAGGAGTTGCGATTGTGTTTCCATAGTCTTTTGCAAGACTTGCTCTTTTTGCCATTCGCTTGAGAGTGCCACCAATAGCGTCACAGGGACCTTTGCCGTGAGACGGGACAAAATTGCCACTCTGCTTCCAATCCATGTATTTTCTTGAAATTACATAAGCTGGTAAATTATATTTTTATTTTTATGATGAGCTGCAGCTCCATCTGACATAAAAATAAGTTTTGAGAAATTTATTTTAAAAAAAAAAACTACAAATGAACTTTAACCAAAAGTTCCACCAATAATATACAAAATTAAACTAACAACAAAAATTGAATTTCATACGACGTAATTTCGCTATTTATTTGAATAAACATTCAGATGAGCTACCTACAAATCAGAAATTTTACTAGAAATCAACAGCACAATTTTCAACAAAACAAAAAAAAACTATCAGTGAACGCACTAATAAATCTTCTTACAAGAAATCGATAAGAATGGCTAAAAGAATGCACTGTAAATCATCCTAGAAATCGACACATTATCAATCAAAATGTTGTCATATATGATGGACCAGTAGTTAAATTTCGGCGCACATTTTCTTCGAAGGAAAGAAAATTTTCTTCCACGATCCACCAGCAAGAAAATTTTCTTTTCTTCGAAGAAAATACGCATCGGTATTCGCCTACAGGGTGTTTTTACAGACCTTGTCGTTGTCAGGCATGGTCTTACAAAAAAATTGCAAAAGTATTTGGTTCGAAATCTGCAAAACATCTTGAAAATATTAACCTATCTCGTAAGAAATCCACACACAAGGATCTTCAAAAAATTGCCGAAGGCCACAAAATTTCACAAAAAAATTCCCGAGAAATCCCATTGTTCGAGAATAGACTCTTTCTGTTTGCTGATCTACTCGATAGGTAGGTAGATTTGATAGTTCGAAAAATTCAATCTGGATTCACTGTTTGCGCGACTCTTCATTCATCGACTCTGCATTTGTACACCAAACAACTGTCAAGGACATCTTTTGAAGCATCAGATCGAAAGTTGGGAAAAAATCTGAAATTCACTCTACAGTAGCCAAGCAAAGTCAATCACAGTCAGCGAAGCCAGTGAAACTCACGCCCAACGCTGCTGTAGGTAAAATGCCTTGAAAATAGCAAAACACCCGTTGCTAAGGGCAACCCAGAATTACTGTAGAAAAATGTTCTATTTCCCGCTGCATTTCCCGCATTTAGAGCCTTCAATCACAGAACAGATAGCCATCTTAGAACAAAAAGTAATTCTCATGTAGAGTACAAGAAAATGTGGAGAACAGTAGGCGAATAAAACATTGTTTGCTTCACTGGAATTTACAGTGCAGGATATTGACGTTAATTTCGTCTAAAATGATATGCCTCACTCGTATAATTTGTTTCACGTTATGTCAACACCGTTGATTCGCCAGCACAGTAAGCTTTGCAGCCTTGCAGTACATCTAAATCAAAACATTTGGCAACAAAAGCCCGACGCGCTTTAAATTACAAACATGAACATTTTCCGCTAAATATTGGCTTTTGACGTTATTTCGACTTTCTTTGGGAATGTGTTAGCAAAATGGTGTGGTAACTGGTAATATTCTTTATGTGCAACTGTAGTTTTCCGACTTCAAACAACAACTACTAACCTCCCCCGCCCCTTGGTGCACTGTGAATGAATTTGTTATCAAATTTATATCGGAAAAAATAACACAAATTTCAATCATGTGCACCTTTTCCGTCCAGCGTTTAAAGCAATAAATAGATGTCAAACAAAGTTTTTCTATTGGCGCATTAGCTCGATACGTGGCGTGCTCCAGAGGAAACGAACAACCGCGGTTTAGCTCCCTTTTTAATTCATTCTTCTGGGAGATAACATTGCGGTGTTTCATCGAACGCGATTGTTCCTTTCCTGAACCATTCGTCGCGTGGAATTTCGGGCAAATGCATGTTTCTGGAAACTTCACAACACGCGTGGCTGTGTATCATTAAGTTCAATTCCAATATATTGACTGTGTATTAGATATGTATGTGTATTAGAACTAAGTTGGAGGTGATGATTTCGCATTTTTGAAGAAAACTTCACCTCCAAACACTAGCGATTTTGCGGTGGGATATTGACGTTTGATCACGAATCGAGTTTTGTTTATTGCTTTCGACCAAAGGACTGCTATGATTTTACATCAGAAACCTTCGTCTGATGTGTAAATTTTTAGACGAGTGCAAGGTTGATTAATTTATCGCGGTGTTATGTTATTTAGTTTAATTGAATTAAATTAATCCAATTCTACTCTCCTTTGGCACCACAGTTTGGAATGCATACAAAACATTTGTCTCCGAGTCCTACTAATCTTTGGTCATTTATTCCCACGAATTTCTTAAATAGTGCGGGTCGAAGTGCGGAATTACATCGGATCGATTAGGTGTCTTAACTGCACATGTTGAGCGTTAGATGACGAATAAACGAGGTGTAGATACCCAACTAATCCGACATAAACAATTGCTTCTAAAGTTAACATATTTAAAAAATGCTTGACTGAATGAGTGTTATTTCCAACAACATTTAATAAGTTAAAAAATATCAAATGCACAATAATTCAACTTGGCTGAAAAATATGCTTATGAGTTGAAAAATATTAATGTTTACGACGATGTGTTTTTCTTACAAAAATGTTTTTTGTGACACTGATTTTTTTAGCATTTATCAGACTAAAAAGTTTCTGCCATTAAGGATTAAAATCCCTAATGACATATTATCCTGTTTATGAGTCATAGTTTGAATCAATTCAATACGATTTTTTACATAAACTCTTATGCTATTTCTGGTTGTTTGCAAACTTCTAAATTTTCAATTCTAAAGATAAATGAGACAAATGGCTCAATCATGGTGTTTGCTGAAATATGATCTGTGATTATAACATAATGATCGCATTCTATAAAACCATCTCCTCATATTTTTTTTATTATAAACGGAATAATTATTGTTTGTATGTTATCAATATTTCAGAAAAAAAAAGCTTCGCGTGAACTGAAGTTACATGGATGAACATGAACCTGATCAAGGTACAACATGAGAAAAGTCAGGACAATGTAAATTCGCGGAACCCGCGAAATACGCGAAATTTGGCCTTCAAAGTGAATTTAGAATATCCCGCGAATTTACACAAATTAGGAGAACTTATATGACAATCTCAGTAAATTTCGGAATTTTGGTAATAATAATTGTTTCACAGACAAATAGACGTAACAATCTAATTATTTTCATCGCACTGCAGAAGAGCACCCAATTCTGATATTTGGTAGTTGGCCGACGGGCCACTCGTGGCGCTCGCATCACTTTTGTTCGAGTTTGACGTTTGCTCACTACCGCCACCTAGTTCGCGGTTGGCCAAATGATGTATTTTTAGCATTGGGCGTAAATGTTCACATGACTATGTTTTAAATTGATGATTTTTCTAGCTGTTACGTCTGTTTTCTGTGATTGTTTATTAATTTTGAGTCGAGATTCCATTAGAAATGATTCAATCGGTTAGTTGGACGTTTTTCTGGCTTGTTTGTCTTGCTCTTAATTTTGCATCGACAATATGATATTAAACTTATCATCTCAATTTGCAAAAAAATATTTCCCTGAAATTTAAACACAAAGAATATTTCCACTCTAATAGCCGTATAATAGCTCTATAAGTTCAAAATGGTGAATAAGAAATGAAAAGATCTGATATAGAGAAGTTTAATCAGGTCCGTCCCACTCGGGCTCAGATTGGGTACCACTTCAAGTACTGCATTTGGTCCCTCGGTAGTGCAAAAGGTACCCAAGTTTGACAGATCGCAGTACACTTTTCATGGCATTCTAGATTCTGCACTGTTGCCTTATGTGCCATAAAATGTTGGGCAACAGCAAGGGACATTGAAGTATTTATATTGTCTTTGATTCAACATTCACGCATTGGCCGGTTTTACTTACAAAATGATCATTTGGATCCAGGCTTTTAGCGCTTCGTTTGACCTGAAATTTTTACCGCAGATTGTAAACAAATTTTCTCAGCTGAAAATCACCAGCATTTCACTTTTGAGTTATCATAAAACTCAGATTTAGACATAAATGACAATATTTTGAACAAGCAATAATTCTTAAATGAACAGATTAAGAGCAATATACCAAATTATAAATTTGGTTAGAAGAATAACATTTTTTAGTAAAACTGCTTGTTTTCAAAATATTTTTAAATAGAATTTTTTTTTTAATTTATGTTTGCGATAACTGAAAAGTATGTGTAAAAATGGTGAATTTTTAGCTAAGTGAAATTAAAATTATGTCTGGTTATGTTCAAGGTCATTGGAGCACTAAAAGCCGAGACTTTGACGTACAAACTTGACTGTTCAACAAACATTTATCTCATTCATATTGAAATTCATTTAAATAAACTATTGTACGAACTGATAACTAAAACAAGAAGAAAATGCAAAATCATTTTTCGTTACCTAAGAAATCTAAAAAAAAAAGATTTGGACGAGTTTTCTTGTCTAATTCTGTACATTTTACGAAAAATTTACAGTGTAAAAAGCTTGCCTGCCGCCACCAGGTGCGCTAGTGTTCGCGTTGATTTTGGCAGCTGTTTTTGTTGTCAACTTTCCTATCTGTTCTGTGCAACATAGGCTACTTGATGAGATTCACGTTTTTGAACTGCTGTACTGGGAGAGCCACGTGATTTTCGCGAAAATTCAAGCCTACTACTATTACCATTCCCAGCACTGATCACATCAAAGCGCTCTTGGATTGAGGATAATATCTCTCCACCATCCAAAGATGATCTATATGATCAGATGATATTGTAATGCCTGATTCACTCCCCCAACTCAAAAATTTCCCAATGGTCGATTTTTTCAAAAAAAAAAATTTTTCAAATAACACCAGATCTCGACGTTTCATGCTTTTCTAAGACATCTGGCATCAAAAAAAAAAAATCGATTTCGGAAATTTCATTTGGGAGATTTTTTATGGGTCAAAAAAGCCAAACTTCGACCACTTTGGGGGTCCACTTAATGAAGTCCGATTGAGCTCAAATTTTGCATGGGGACTTTTTTCGAGGAGACAAGACAAGACAAGGGGCCAGATAGCCGTAGCGGTAAACGCGCAGCTATTCAGCAAGACCATGCTGAGGGTCGTGGGTTCGAATCCCGCTGGTCGAGGATCTTTTCGTAAAGGAAATTTTCTCGATTCCCAGGGCATAGAGTATCTTCGTACCTGCCACACGATATACACATGCAAAAATGGTCAATCGGCAAAGAAAGCTCTCAGTTAATAACTGTGGAAGTGCTCATAAGAACACTAATCTGAGAAGCAGGCTTTGTCCCAGTGGGGACGTAACGCCAGAAAGAAGAAGAAGACTTTTGAGCACTACCATTTTTTGAAATTCGATGGCAAATTTTTTCCCATACATTCGATTGGCACCCTAATACGCACAGTACGAAGGTACGATGCGCACTGATTGACTTTCGATATGTTTTCCCTAGACTAAAGACGACATGTGCTGTGTCTGTGTCTTCGATTGTTGGTGCTGAGAACGAATTGTTTTGAGCCACAGCGGTATAAATTATAAAAATGTTAATGTGAAAAAATCAATAGTATCAACAATTATTTGAATTCACAACACACCCATGGCACCGAAAGACAAAATTTCTTTACAAAACGTACATTCTCAACAGGTGTCCTGTGTTTGCATTCCATAAAGTATACTATAGTTATCATAATCGTATCGTTAACATTCTTGTTCGCGCCCTTTTTTTAGCGGAAATACCAACCAAGACCGAAATATGCTCCGATCGGCCTCCGTGAAGCAGTCGATCCCATTACCGTGTTTGACATCGAATGTCCAAACAGCAACTCTCATTCATCGATATTTTAAGGTGAAGATGAATTGAAGCCAAACCTCAAAATTTCAAGAGCACAAATCTGGAGATCCAAACACCCGTTTGAGCTGAAAACTTAATCGATTGGTTACCACCAGCGAGTGATCAATCGATTAAGTTTTCAGCTTAAACGGATGTTTGGTTCTCCAGATTCGTGCTTTTGAAAATTTGAGGTTTGGCTTCGATTCATCTTCACCTTAATGGATCAAAGAAATTGAAAATAATCCCATCCGAAACAACATCATACCGTTCGAGCTGAACCAGGGATTGAATCCTGAGAAAATTGAGAGAATCTTTCACGTATCGCTCTCTGTAACTATCATAACATGCTGCACATTATGAGAGATTGTTTATCGTATACTGCTACAACTTTGATCAGATTGGGGGGATAGTAGTGCATGATAAAACCCCTCTAAACATGCTCCAAGCCTGGGGGACACTATTGCTATTGGAAGTTCGTGGATTGTTTATCGTGCCAGTAGAGAAAAACACCTATCCCCAAAGGTAAACAAGCGAGAAAAATGGATTTCATCATCGCTCTCTCTTTGGGGCTCTCGCTCGCTGCTTCCATATATCAGACTTGTTACACCTTGCGATACAATGACGATCGTGGACCGCAACAGATGGGATGTTTTTCTTTGCTTGCTTTGATCGTGCTTCATTCTCAAATGAGAGCGAATTCTGCAATGCCTGAGCTGAACCGATCGAACGGTTTAGCTTTGCGGATCATCCAACCGAAACCCCTCAAATCTGCATAATATTCCAATTTTGAACCACATGAAATGAGCTGTCGCTCGAGCATCGATGGCCTTCGTACGGGAACGCTGTGCGGTCACACTCGAACATGTGACAAAGACGACCATCATTATCCGCACGCTTTTCGGACGAATTTTGACGAGATGAAGATCGGTGATTGGGGCCGAAAATGAAACAAAATTCATACATCTCCCGAGATATCACAGCATGAGCTGCCACCTTTCGGCTTTCGCATATTTATTTGATAAGTGTTGGGGATGTACAATCATAAGATTAGTGAATCCCCGCATTATGTATCACACATCTTTAATGGACAATATTTGAGAGTCATAAGAGAAGCCTTTAACTTTTTACATACGTGTCATGTAAGTTTGCACATCCCTAGCAATCAAAATTGACAATTTCATCGGTTGACCACCATGTAGGAACTGCCGCCAAAATCTTTTACTCTCGAACCGAGCGTATAATTTGTCACCTCTGCCGAATATGTGTTATTTATTCAAATCAAATGGTGTTTGATCTCATATATGGTGGGGTTTAATTTCGATATGCGATGTTTATTTCACTTTGACCCACAATAAATATGAGTTAAATGGATAATATTTTAATTTAAAAATAGTTTCGTTAATATTAATCTGTAATTTACGATGATTTGGCGGGATCTGTTGAGATTCATCCAAATGTTTGCCGTGGAAGGTGTGGAGAAAAACGATAAGTGTCGAGGCAGCTAACTGAAATTAGATCCATGGACCCATGGTTGTAGTTTTGTTAGAAGCTGGGTTAGAACACATGCCTCTCAGTTAGAAGTGTTTAGAACACATGCCTCTCACGCCGAAGACCTGGGATCGAATCCTATCCCCCAGATAGACACTAAAAATTTGGAGTGACGGCTTCCTGCGGAAGGGAAGTAAAGCCGTTGGTTCCGAGATGAACTAGCCCAGGGCTAAAACCTCGTTAATAAAAAAAAATGAAAGAAAAATGAAAGAAAAAAAGTGTTTGAATATCATTGTTTTTTCTGGGTTTCTAAAAACTATAATTGTTGAAAAGAAATACATACTAGACAGTAAACCTACAACACATTGGCTAAAATTTTGCTAAACAATCTAACAAGAAAATATTTACTCATTTTAATTTATAAAAGTTTAAGAATTAATTATCTGAAACGCCCACAGAATGGGTAAGAGTTCGAATCAAATTTAGGGCAAAAGTTCGCAGATCGAAACATATAATATCGATACTTTTATGACAGACATACTTCCTCCCAACCAGAAACATACATTAGCAGAAAAACACACCTAAATTTTTTTTATTAAAAAATCGCTTAAAACAGAATGATTTGTACTGTACCGTAAAAGGGGATAACGATAACAGTTTTTGGATGAAACTCTGAATATTTCTGCATCTCATTTAAAAGATTTTTAGTTTATATTTTCAAAACAAGTACTGGTATCTCAGTTATCGATTGCTGTTAAAAGATTGCATAACGATTCATTATGAATGGACCAATAATTTTTGATGTAATTTCGATTTTCGGTTTTGGGGTAACTTTGAGGAATGGTATGTAAACACATGAAAATAGACAACCAAACTACTGTTTGGCATCATTGCATTTGGAAATTGATTGAAGACTGTTAATAGAGAGTGTGGATTAGATTTTGTTCATGAAATAACAGAATATATAGAAAAATTCACATACAAAATTGTTTCAAGATCAAATATGCAAGACACACCATTATAAAGCGTTTATGTAGTCAATAAACATCAGTATTTTGAAATTTAAAATTGTTTTAAGTGTCGTTCATGACCACATAAAGCATGATTGGAAACATTTATTTTTAATCTTTCTACATAAAATTAATTATTCGCCAATCATGTCTATATTATATTTAGCTTATATTTCTTGAAAATGAAATTATTTTGTGACACATAAAAAAGTATACATCCTGCGAGTTGTTCAGTTGATTATAAGTTATCATTATTTTAGACAGTTTTTTTTTTAAAAACAAGTTTCATGCTTACTGTTGTCGCCTGGTGATACAATTTTGAATCATCTGACTTGAACAATGATAGACCTCAACATACTGAATAACTTTGCCGAAGACGTCATCTCTCTAAGTGGTGAATTCCATGCTCGCTAACACCATTATATAAGTTTTCACAATTCATATATGTCCTCAAAACAGAATTTTTATGAACACTTACTCCACCAAGTTGAGAAATTTTCAATCTAAGGACTTATATAAAGGTATCCCTTGAGCTACTGACAACTTTGACAAAGATGCAATCAGTTCTGGATCTCCTTCTGGGTTTAAAAGACAATTTACACCGTCTTTAGCCAACGGCTGCACAGACTGAACGATCAGTAACATTAGGCAACGGACAACACATAACAACACCCAGTAGCCCAGTAATGAATTTTTCGTTTGACGAAAAGTTTCCACCGACCGGAGTGGGAATCGAACCCACACCCCGTGACACAATACGCCTAAGCAACCGCACGGCTACGAAGCCCACATTAGTTTTACGAAAATCATACAATATTTATGTGGTTGAAAGCGTTACAGCCACATAGATTTCCAACGATTTTCATAGACCGGAAGCCGATTCCAAAATGTTCAATTGAAAGAAATTTCTAACCTATTGTCCAGGCAAGAAAAAAAACATGCTTCTATGATCAGGAACTTGAGCTACAAATATTTTCATGAACCGGACGTGGCCATCTAGTTTTCCAGGCCACCATCTTGGATTCCAAAATGTTCAGTTGAAGCAATTTTCAACCTGGACAAACTTGTAGAATTAATCATTCTCTCTCAATGACTACTCAATGATCACTTTCCTACAAAAAATGCACCGTGATGCCAGATTTAAAAATGGCAAATCATGCCTATGAAATTTTCGATGCTATTAAATTTTATAACTCGTTTATTTGAAGAGCTACTAGAAAGTTGTGTTCTAACGAAATGTTCATTGATTCATGCCCTAAATTATCAGCTAGGGAGAGAATTTTTAGTACATCCTTAAAGCACCTTTTTTCTATTTAATTTTGAAAGGTTCCGTTTCCCCATACTAAACAAAATCATTTTCCCATATTAAACTTCAAGTCGCTTGCGGAGTAGCTGAACGATTTTTTTAAATATTGCAGGGTTTTGTTTGGGCTCATTTGCTACCATTTGAAACCACCGAAAATTTGTCAAATTCGATACAACCTACTAGCATAGCTCTAGGCGTTTAAGATTGTGGAATTTCTGACATCGATTACAAAAATGACCCCAATTTGTTAAAATGATTTTCGCTAAGAGATTTGAGGCTTGATTCATGTTCTACCAGAACTGGGCTGTCAGGTATAAGTGACGAACTCTTTAAAATTTCACCAAATAATGGTCGTAGAACAAATTGTCAAATTATTTTTGAAACCCTTACAAGATAATAAAATCTCATCGATTTTTTGTATTCAAATATAAAGCTTCAAATGTTATCGATTCCATTGAAAATAGCTCTGACATGAAGTGTCATGTTAACACTCTTTATTTTCCATTCCTTTTGCTCAACTGATAATCTGTTAATGATGTTATTTCGTTTGGTATGTTGTGGATCCCTCACTATCAAAGTTACCCGCATTATCAAAGATACCCCGTTTACAGTACTCAAAAATAACAGTTTTTCGCAAAACTAAAACGTTTTCCCCGCTGAATCACTTTAAAAATCTCGTTTTAAAAGGCCTATATTAAATCAATAATTATGAATACAGTGAGAGCTTCCCGCTCACAGGTAAAATTGAGCTTTCTTCTCGTTTCAGAGAGCGACTAATGGCGCTTAAACCTTGACTTCACATGAGGAAGAATTACCCGTGTTCCATCCCTGGAAACGGAGACATAGCATAAACGATTATATCAATATCCCTGAAATGGAACGGTTGCAACCGATTGGTACGATTGTCCTCGTTTCTTCTTTCATGAATTTGAATTCTCGTTTATCATCATTCTTGAATGATATGATTGTCGCGAATATTTTAATTATCTTCAAACCCAAGTCTGCACAGTGAGCTTGGGCATTTTAATGCTGCAAATATTAATGCTGACAAAAACATAACGGATGACGTTCCGGTATTTCCATTATTGGCTGTGCAAGCACTTAGAATATAATAAAATAGAAGTTTTAATTCCGTATCTTGAAGAAACGTTGTTCGTAGATGAGCTATATTGCTAGGTAACACTGCGCACTCAGTTTGAAGAGTATTTAACTATTAGTTTACATTAAAAGCGGCAGAAAAAATTGCCTCAACATTTTTTTTATTAAAATTATAACATAATGTTTAAAAGATACATAACCATTCTAGTTTTACAAATTTTCGAAATCAGTTTTTTGCTCAAATATTGAATTAATGCTCAAGATAATCTATCATTGCATTGGAGTAGTGTTTGATCCTTCGATCTTGTTGCTTGCTCCTGCGGGGGCGGGCGACGAGGGCAGGATCGAACGTGTCGCGCGCCGTTCGTGTAAAGTGAAAAAGTGCCGCGAGTGTCAGTAGGAGTGTCGCTTGCCCCTGCGGGTGTGAGCAAAAGAACAGGATCAATCGGCAAGCTTCGTCTTGAAGAGACGACCATCGTTGATTTTAGTGTTTTATTTCTATTGTACTAATAAGGCTGATACAAATATTAATTTTCTTTTATGTCCGAGACCACTTGGAAGGTACGAGGGGGGGGGGGGGAATGAATAAGGAACAAAAAATGAAAAATGAAAAAAAAAGTTATTTTTTCGAATTTTTATTTTTAACGATAGTTGTTAAACTTTTTCCAATCGTCATCTGGATCATTATTTTACCTGGTTTTTACTCTAAAAATTAAAAAAAAAACCTAACTGATGTCAAAAAATGATGAATCTTTTTTTTCTCCCCTTCAAAATTTTCGGATTTTTGAAGGGGGGGGGGGGTGACATAAAAGAAAATTAATATTTGTATCAGCCTAATGAGCTCTCTTTCAGAAGTGATCAGGTAAATCCAAAATCAATACATATTATTATTTCCATTAAGGTACAGTGGGGGAAGTGTATCAGTGGGGTAAGTGGATCATTCGTCTATATTAAGCATAAATACAAAAATACTTACTTGATACTTGATGGGCTACAATTCGCTAAGATGAATCTGCGCCGAAAGGATGAGTCTTCTCCACTGGGCTCGGTCCTGGGCCAATCGCTTCCAGTCGCCCTGGACGTTAAGTGCCCTTAAGTCCTCCTCAACCGCAAAAAGCCATCGTGTGCGCGGCCTGCCACGAAGTCGGCGGCCTCTTCCGGGTTCTCTGTTGAATATTATCTTTGCTTGTCGTTCTTCCAGCATACGGGCAACGTGACCAGCCCAACGTAGCCTGCCGTGTTTTATGCGCTTGAAAATATCCACCTCTTTATACACTTGGTACAACTCGTGATTCATGCGACGCCGCCAGGTGCCGTTTTCTAGTTTACCGCCGAGTATTGTTCGCAGCACTTTACGTTCAAACACCCCGAAAGCTCTCCGGTCGACTTCCTTCAATGTCCATGATTCATGGCCATATAGGACAACCGGAAGGATCAGTGTCTTGTATAACGCGAGTTTTGTTTTCGTTTGCAGGCTACGGGACTTCAGCTGGTTACGGAGCCCGTAGAAAGCCCGACTCGCAGCTGCAATACGTCTTTTCACCTCGCGGGTAACATCATTATCGCATGTCACTACTGTTCCAAGATACACAAATTCTTCCACCACTTCAAACTTTTCACCACCTAGCACCATTTCGCTACCACTAACATGTCCGGACCCACGTTGACCACCAGCTATCATGTACTTCGTTTTTGTGTTGTTGATCGTGAGCCCAATCCTCGCTGTCTCCCTCTTGAAAGGCACGAACGCCTCTTCCACTGCCCGACGGTCAATTCCGATGATGTCGATATCGTCCGCAAAGCCAAGGAGCATATGAGAACGTGTGATAATGGTACCGTAAAACGGGGTAACTTTGATAGTTTTTTCAAAGAAAACTTGAATATTTATGCATGCTGTTTCCAATAATTATAATTTATATTTTTAAAACAAGTACTGGCATCCTTGCTATCGATTGCAGTCGATAGATAGCCATAAGATTTATTTTGAATGGATATATAATTTTTCATATAATCGAAAGCTGGTTTTCTGTTTTGGGGTAACTTTGATAATGGAGCATAATTCAAACAAAATGGAATGAATAACGGACATTTGTAGGGCATTGCATACCTCTAGGCGTTTAACGTTATATGGAAATTTCTGACTAAGATTACAAAAATGGTCCCAGTTTGTGAAAATGCTTTTCGCGAAGATATTTGAGACCGTATTCAAGTTCTATGATAACTAGGCTGTCAAAGATAAGTGGCCAACTATTCAAAACTACATCAAATAGTGATCGTAGAACAGATTGTTTGTGAGCGTTTCAAAAATGCTAAAATTGTGTCAATTTTCAATATTCGTATAAAAAGCCTCAAATGTTCTTAATTAAAATGAAAACCGCTTTTACATGAAGTGTCATACTAATATTCTTTAGTTTTGCATTCGTTTTGCTTAACTGATTAACAGAAGTTATGATATTTCGTTTAGCATGTGGTGGGTTACGCACTATCAAAGTTACCCGCATTATCAAAGATACCCCGTTTTACGGTACCGCTTCTCTGCACACCGGCTCTCCTGATAGCACCTTCGAGCGCTATGCTAAACAGCAAGTTAGAAAGAGCGTCACCCTGCTTCAATCCATCTAAGGTTACGAACGATGACGAAATCTCGTCCACCACTCGCACACTTGATTTCGATCCATCAAGCGTTGCAATAATCAGTCTTATCAGCTTCGCCGGAAAGCCATGTTCGGACATAATTTGCCACAACTCGTTTCTCTTCACTGAATCGTACGCTGCTTTGAAATCTACAAACAGATGATGAGTCTGCAAGTTGTACTCCCGGAATTTATCTAGGATTTGTCGCAGGGTAAACATTTGATCCGTCGTTGATCGGCCCTCTCGAAAACCAGCTTGGTATTCGCCGACAAAGGACTCCTCATACGGTCTCAATGTGTTGAACAGAATTCCAGACATGATTTTGTACGCCGTATTAAGGAGTGTGTACGCGACGCAACCCACTGCGTTCAGTACCGCCCCGACAAATTCGCTATCATCTAGTGGCGATTCCTAAAACCTTCGCTGACACCTAACTGACACCTCGTACCTTGCATACGTAAACCTATGTTTGACAAAACGACAGAAAGTTAGAAGACGAACACGTGAAAAGTTATTTCCATTGTTAAAATCCACTAAAATTTCTATTTTGTATCCTAAACTTATAAAATCGTAAGTAAAATGAATTGTTAAAACCTATTGTGAACTAAAATAATTAAAAATCTACAGCACACCACAAAACATTGACAAATAAGCAGTTACAAACGACGGACAGTACACGAAGAAAATTAAAACTGTAAGTAACCTAAAATTCTATTAAAATCATGCAATAATAAAGTGTTTTGTTGTAGCTTTAAGCTTACTCTGCTAAACAACGAGTTTGTCTGGAGAGGTTTACCAAACGTCAAATAGTCCGTCCCGTAACAGAGTGTTATCCCTCGGTAATTGGCGCACTCCAGTCGATGTCCTTTCTTGTACAGAGGGGAAATGAGACCTTCCAACCAACTAGTAGGCATTTGTTCTTCCTCCCATATCCTCAATATGATACGGTGGAGGAGTTCGTGCAGCTGCTCACTTCCATGTTTGAGAAGTTCGGCCGGGAGCTCGTCCTTCCCAGCAGCCTTGTTGTTCTTCAGCCCATTGATAGCTTTTTTTACCTCATCTAGCGTTGGAGGTTCCACAGCCTGTCCATCGTCATCGATTTGAATTCTGCTACCAGATCCACTTCCATTATCTCCTTTTAACAATGACTCGAAGTACTCTTTCCACCTGGTGGCCACCATTGTTTTATCCGTCAGCAAGTTTCCTTCGCGGTCGTTGCACATGGCGGGAGACGGCGCTATTTTTCTCCGCACACCATTTACGGACTCGTAGAACCGTCGCATGTTGTTCTGTTCCATAGCTTCTTGAGCCTGAGCAATTACTGCCTCTTCATGCTCCTTTTTCTTTCTGCGATGGATCCGTTTTTCGGCTGCCCTTGCTTCCTTGTACCGCTCTCTGCTCTGACGGGTACCAGACACCAGCATCCGGCTTCTAGCCAAGTTCTTCTCGTTCGTCATTCTCTGGCACTCCTCGTCGAACCAACCGTTCTTTGGTCTCTTAGGACCCCTGAAAGTTCTAACATTGATGACATCGGAAAAATGTCGGCCGTCTACCATAACATGGTCGATTTGGTTGCAAAGTTCGCCATTTGGGTGTTACCAGGTGTGCTTGTGGATATCCTTGCGTGCAAAGTAAGTGCTACTGATGGCCATCCCCCTGGTGGCAGCAAAGTTCACTAAACGTAGGCCGTTGTCGTTGGTAACAGAGTGAAGGCTCTCTTTACCAATGATAGGGCGGAAGAAGTCCTCTTTTCCGACTTGCGCATTAGCGTCGCCGATGACAATTTTCACGTCGTGTTTTGGGCATTCTCCATAGGTCTTGTCGAGACATTCGTAAAACGCGTCCTTCACGTCATCGGGTTTGTCGTTAGTCGGTGCATATACGTTGATCAGGCTGTAGTTGAAGAACTTGCCCCGAATCCTCAATACGCAGATCCGCTCGTTGATCGGCTTCCACCTAATAACGCGCTTCATCTGCTTCCCGATCACTATGAAACCGACTCCGTGTTCAGGTTTATCGCCACCGCTGTGGTAGATGTTGTATTTGAAAGCGGTGTTAACGATGGGGTCTACCATCCCCCTGGTGGCAGCAAAGTTCACTAAACGTAGGCCGTTGTCGTTGGTAACAGAGTGAAGGCTCTCTTTACCAATGATAGGGCGGAAGAAGTCCTCTTTTCCGACCTGCGCATTAGCGTCGCCGATGACAATTTTCACGTCGTGTTTTGGGCATTCTCCATAGGTCTTGTCGAGACATTCGTAAAACGCGTCCTTCACGTCATCGGGTTTGTCGTTAGTCGGTGCATATACGTTGATCAGGCTGTAGTTGAAGAACTTGCCCCGAATCCTCAATACGCAGATCCGCTCGTTGATCGGCTTCCACCTAATAACGCGCTTCATCTGCTTCCCGATCACTATGAAACCGACTCCGTGTTCAGGTTTATCGCCACCGCTGTGGTAGATGTTGTATTTGAAAGCGGTGTTAGCGATGGGGTCTACCATCCCCCTGGTGGCAGCAAAGTTCACTAAACGTAGGCCGTTGTCGTTGGTAACAGAGTGAAGGCTCTCTTTACCAATGATAGGGCGGAAGAAGTCCTCTTTTCCGACCTGCGCATTAGCGTCGCCGATGACAATTTTCACGTCGTGTTTTGGGCATTCTCCATAGGTCTTATCGAGACATTCGTAAAACGCGTCCTTCACGTCATCGGGTTTGTCGTTAGTCGGTGCATATACGTTGATCAGGCTGTAGTTGAAGAACTTGCCCCGAATCCTCAATACGCAGATCCGCTCGTTGATCGGCTTCCACCTAATAACGCGCTTCATCTGCTTCCCGATCACTATGAAACCGACTCCGTGTTCAGGTTTATCGCCACCGCTGTGGTAGATGTTGTATTTGAAAGCGGTGTTAGCGATGGGGTCTACCGCTCTGAATTCACGTTCTCCAGATCTTAGCCAACGCACTTCCTGAATAGCAGCCACGCACACGCCAACTTTTCGCAATTCACGAGCCAAAAGGCTCACTCGTCCAGGTTCATTTAAGGTCCTGACGTTCCAGGTACCGAGTTTCCAATCATAGTCCTTATTTCGTTGCCAGGTCGGTTGCCGAAAATAACGTTCGTTTCTTCTTCTTTCTCCATTTTTCGTGGTGGATAATGAATTCGGTATGCTGCCTTACCGGGGTCGCGCTACCTACATCACGTTGATGGGATTGTCATCTTAGGTGTAGCTGACGTGATACAGCGTTCCGTACTCAGCCGCTGGATGCCAGAACAGACGCTGTTTGAGCCGCACCTCCTGGTGTACAGACGCTCAAAACGCACCTCCTCACTCTAGCTGATGTCAGAAGGACAACAGTGCCCAGGCTGCACTACCAGCTAAGTACGCAACCCTTAGCTGGCGGTCTTTGTCATCATTTGACCCGTGGAAGCGCGAGGTAGGAACTTGTGAGGACCAGAGCTGTGTTGGTCGCTCCTTCCTGATTGTCGACTCACCATTTTGCAGCCCAAGAATATGTTGAATATGTTGAATTGTTTTCGCACCATTGCTTCATTTTAGGTTGTATTCTTACGCACACACTGATACTATTGCAAAACTGGTACTACACGTACACTAACACAAGCAAACTTCTTCTTCTTCTTCTTCTTTCTGGGACGTAACCCAACTGGGACAAAGCCTGCTTCTGAGCTTAGTGTTCTTATGAGCACTTCCACAGTTATTAACTGAGAGCTTTCTATGCCAATTGACCATTTTTGCATGTGTATATCGTGTGGCAGGTACGAAGATACTCTATGCCCTGGGAAGACGAGAAAATTTCCAACCCGAAAAGATCCTCGACCGGTGGGATTCGAACCCACGACCCTCAGCTTGGTCTTGCTGAATAGCTGCGCGTTTACCGCTACGGCTATCTGGGCCCCTAACAAGCAAACTTGTAAGCGGCAAAAATAATTTAATTTGAAAATTGTTTTCCATCAATCAAAAATCCATTGTATCTCTGTCTAAAATCGAATACTATTATTTTTTTTCGACACATGGTGATCATTCCAGTTCTGATTGAATGAATCACAATGAAAATTATGTGATTTTTATAAATAAATACAGATATATTGTACATGGTACACTTACCCTTACTTTTTCATCGGGTGGGGTAAGTGGATCAAGTATTATTATCATTAATTGGTAGACTGCTTACGAGAATTTTAATAAGTTTTAATATCCGTAAATGTTGGTTTCCTTTAATTTTCACCATTCCTAGCTTAAATTTGTCAAATTGACCATAGAAAAATTGAATTCATCCACCTAAAATTATTTTTAACCTTTCTGGTATAAAAAAAATATAAAAGAATAATAATTTCAAAATTCAAACGAATCTTTTCGTAATTTATCGAAGCTGAGTTGCAAAAGTGCAAAATATACTAATTTTGCAATTGAAAGCATAGTATCGTACCTTATTTGACCACATAAATTGTTCTAGATCGATGATACAAATATATTCTTAAATAGAATAGAAGAACTTAAGTTTGTTATTCAATATAAAATGTCACTGATATTTTAAAACTACGAGTGTTTTTCGAAAACTTCGTTATGAATAATCCTACAACTTATGTGTATAAATAGATGAATTTTCTCCAAATTATTCTAGTTACAATGTTTTTTTTTTGTTCGAATCAGTGTGAACTAATGTATACATATTTTACATTATATTTTGATAAAATAAAGATACTTTTTAATTTGAAAGTATTAAAACGTAACATTTCTAGCCATTATAACAAGAACGAGAGTAATATCATTCTTACTATACATAATTACACCACAATTGTTTTGAGAACAGATTTATTTTAATGATGGGGCAAGTGGATCATTTGGCGCAAAATTCTAAGTCTCTCATACTCAATACATAACAATAAAAAAAATTGATTTGAAATATATTAGTCCCTCATTTGTTATCCACAGAAAAAAGTTTGAATTACATGATTCGCGTTAGCTGTACATAACAATGAAGTTGACTATTGATTTTTCTGTATCCACTTACCCCACGGTACCTTACCAAAAACGCTCTAAATTGTCGAATTGAGCTGATCCTTATATACACCCTACCCTACTAACACAATCTCCCTATCCCGTGACGTCTATGAAGATAGTTTGGGTTCTCTGTATCCTTTTAAGTAGACGTTGAACTAACATTCCTTCCCTTCCCCTAGCGATTGTGAGGACGATGTGATGCTTGTATTGTGTATTTCTATTATGTAGAAAAAGACGTTCATCACAAATGTTTTTTTTTTGTGACACTATACATATAGATTTCTCAAAACCAATAGAGTTGAGAATTGCACAATGGTCGGGCCATATAAAGGGGCGGCCAAAACTACCAAAAACTTTTTTGAGGTTTTTATGATTTTTATAATTTTAAAATATACCTCATGTGTTATATTATGATGATCATTTATTGAAATCGAACTAAAATTTAAATTTCTATGACTTTTATGACGGCAAACCGGCTGAAGTAAAAAAAATTAAGAAATGTAACAATAAAATAAAGCACAAAATTTATAATTTAGGAATGGAATATTTCCCCAAAGTTACCCACTATCTGAAAGCTTATGGTTCAACACTTTTATCGAGCATGGGGATGGAAAAAAAAATATGGTTGAAGTTTTAATACTATTCAATATTACACTTTGGTAATTTTGAACATGAAAAACAACTCTTGTCGCGTCATGTCGCCGCCATTTCGAATATTGCACATCAATTTTTTTTTTAAAAGCATCCTTACACAATTAAAAATAATGAAGATTACACGTCATGTAAACTTCATTTATGCCATGTAAACATAACGTCATGCAAATTTAAGTCGGAAATCATGTAAAAATGTGTTATATGTCATGTAACCACTCGGGATCCTGCTGGATTACATGACATATAATTGAAGTTTACATGACATATCATGTAAATATCCATGATACTCCACGCTCCAATTATGTGCATTATATGTATCAGAAATTTACACGTTTCGTTCGAACTGTGTAGATCTTACAAAAAACCTTTAAAATTTTTACAGAAATTTGTTGATTTGCAAGTTAGAGCTATTGGAATAATTCAATATTTTACATATATTTTGACGATATTTTTTATAAGGTACCGTGGGGTAAGTGGATACAGAAAAATCAATAGTTAGCTTCATTGTTATGTACAGCTAACGTGAATAATGTAACTCAAACTTTTTTCTGTGGATAACAAATAAGGGACTATTATACTTCAAATCGTCATTTATTCCGATTTTTCTGATTGTTATGTATTGAGTATGAGAGACTTACAAATTTGCGCCAAATGATCCACTTGTCCCACCATGGTGGGGTAAGTGCATCACCATTAAAAAAAATCTGTTCTCGAAACAAATGTAGTGTGATTATGTTTAATAAGAATCATATAACCCTCGTTTTTGTTATTAGTGCTAGTAATGTAACATTTGAATACTTTAAAATAAAAAAGTATCTCTATTTAATCAAAATATAATAAAAAGTATGTATATATTAGCTCATACTAATTTAAACAAAAAAAATACATTGTAAGTAGAAAAATTTGGAGAAAATTCATCCATTTATACGCATAAGTTATACAGAAGTATTGTTAGATAATTCGTAACGATATTTTCGAAAAACACTCTTGGTTTAAAAATATTAGTTACATTTATTTTTGAATAACAAACTGAAATCGTTCTATTTTATTTATGAATATATGTGTATCATCTGTCTAGAACAATTTATATGGTCAAATAAGGTACGATACTATGTTTTCGATTGGAAAATTAGTATATTTTGCTCTTTTACAACTCAACTTAGATAAACCACGAAAAGTTTAGTGTGAATTTTGAAATTATTATTCTTTTTATATTTTTTTTATACCAGAAAGGTTAAAAAAACTTTTAGGTGGACTAATTCAAATTTTCTATGGTCAATTTGGCAAATTCAAGCTGGGAATGGAACAAAATAAAGGAAAACAACATTTGCGGATATTAAAGCTTATTAAAATTCTCGTAAGCATTCTGCCAATAAATGATAATTATTCTTGATCCACTTACCCCACCCCATTGAAAAGTAGGGATAAGTGTACCATGTCCAATATATTTGTATTTATTCATAAAAATGACATATTTTTCATTGTGATTAATTCAATTAGAGCTGAAATGCTCACCATGTGTCGAAAAAATAATAGAATTCGTTTTTAGACAAAGATACAATGGATTTTTGATTGATGGAAAACAATTTTAAAATTAATTACTTTTTGCAGCTAACAAGTTTGCTTGTGTTAGTGTACGTGTAGTACCAGTTTTGCAATAGTATCAGTGTGGGCGTAAAAACACAACCTAAAGCGAAGCAATGGTGCGAACACATTCAACATATTCAAGTATTTATGCTTTATATTGACAAATGATCCACTTACCCCACTGATACACTTCCCCCACTGTACCTTACAAAGTTTATTTAAAATATATTTAACCACCATTCATACACATTTTGATCAAACTCGATCAAATATAAACAATATTTGTGCTTTCAGCCCAGTTTGATAACAATTTAAATTTAAAAAAAAATCTTTTTTTTTTTGAGTTATGTGATTTGTGAATACCTCCTACCAACAAAAACGCCAAATGACATATTCAGATTACATATTTCATCGATTAAGGCGAGAAAAATAGTATTGGCCAAACTTAACTTTTTGACCATTGTGCATTGTACAGCCACCCACGATTTGTACAGTCGTTAATGCTATGCTATGCTATGCTAAGATAATTTATCATTGCACTGCCCTTGCTATCTGTAATGCAGTGATAGATTTTTATGAGGATTTCTTTAAATTAGAGCGAAACAACGAGGTTCTAACTCTAGTGGAATTAAATAGTGTAGTACTAAATTTGGTTTTTCATTTACGTCGACAAAAATACTTCACAATTTTTGATGATTGCTAATGTATGAATGATGGATTCTTGAGCCCTAAACTGTTTTATATTCGCTTAATTACTTAATATGTAGTAGTTTAATTATGACATGACAATAAGTCTAATATTGTATAGTAATTTCATAATTTTTCCACTAATGCGTGATGCCAAAAATCTCAAACCCTGCCGAAATCGAAAGGATGTTTTTATTACAACTTTTATCACCGTTATAATGACCACCAATTAAATTTACCTATCTATTTGTATATGCATTTCCATGTTGCCAAAATCGAATCGTGTCAAAAAAGAAACTTGTCAAATTCAAACGGGCATTGTAAGGTACCCCGGGGCAAGTGGGGCCTAAAAAACGATAGTTCAATATTATTTTCAAATGTCATATTTTGCAAATCCCACAACACGGTATCGTTTTGGCAACATCTTTGCTGGTGTTCAAATGAATTTGATCGAATAATTTCAAAATTGTGAAATCCTTAGGAGAAACATTAATGAATGATTGGCCTTTACTGGCATAAACCAGATTTGCTGGTATGTCTGAAACATTTAGGAACTTGTAATCAGAAGATACATTGTGTTTGTTTGACAAATTGGGACATGAATTTGCGAAAAAATATGCGTTCCAGTGAGACTCGATCTCTCGACTTCGTGTACGCTAAGCCGGCGCTTTAACCAACTAAGCTAGAACACCTTATGATTCTGCGGAATAGAAAGCCAAACTGAATCCGAATACTAACTATTAACCCGTTTCTTTTCGCAAATCCATGTCCCTTTCGGACTTAGATGCCAAACCCCCAACACGCTCGCGTTTGTATCTCCCGATTACAAGTGAGAGCGAAGAAAGAAAGTTTTAAAATAAGTCATAAGACGCAGTTACCTCGCTAAACGGGGCAAGTGCGACCCATCCAGTTTCATGCGTCAATCAACATCAGTAAGTCACCCATTGCAATAATAGGATTGATTTATCATAGATTTTTAATTTTGAGTACAATATTTGGAGGCAAGTTAGACCATAGGAATTTTCATATGAAATGTAAACATAATACCTGTTTATTGTAAGCATGGTTGATGGTAGTTCGATTAACAACACAATTAAAAATTAAAATTTATAACACAATTAAAAAGTTAAAAATGGCGCTGAATTGACAACTGTTACATGTAGCATATGGTATATAAAATAGCAATATGTTTTGTACTAAACACATTCCGTATCAATGTATCTTCAACTTACTTATTGTTCTAGAAATACTTCCCCCTTTAAAATGTTTTCCTAAATGAGCTATGTCGGAAGGTTCCACTTACCCCGGATTCCCTTACATCATTACATAAAAAAACACTTCTATTAAAGTATTTCTGGAAAATAAGTGCAAAATATATTGTTGTTTTTTTTTTTTTTTTTGATACAGTATGTCAAAGTTAGAGTTTTTAAGAAAAATAGAGAATTCAATGCAAACACAAGGTATACTTTGAATGAAATATGCTGCATATAGGTAGTGTTTTATACAGTTCTTTATACAGTGTTCGAAAAATTATTAACAAAGCTATCCCAGAAAAATATCGTATTTTGTTTGGGTTAATGTGGAAACAACAGTGAAAAACATACCCAATTTTTTATCGAAACTTTACACATTCCATACTTTTTTGTCCCAGGTTGTCCCAAACTAAAGTCTATTTCCAAGGGTTCTATAAGATGCAAACTAAAGGATAGTGAATGATTCAATTGCAAATATTTGCACCTTTTCAATCTAGTGCTTTTTGACTTGTTTCAGTATTTTTCCTATTTTCCTTTAAGGCTAAGTTGCCTGTCATCTGTTTTTACAGCCATGATCATTTTGCAGCTTGCAATTTCAAAGTGATAAAACTCAGTCATCGTAAGTAATATTGATTTAGAAAAGCACCACTACTTGCGCTTACATGCAGAAAGTATGCTGATACTTTTTCAGCTATGTCAGTACAAAACCAAGTGATTTTTTTCAATTCGCAATCGTTAGACGAATTAGCCACAATCATCGATGCCCAGTACAAATTTCAATGACGGCCTACTTCGCCTTAATGACAGTCTTCTTCTTCTTCTTCTTCTTCTTGGCATTACGTCCTCACTGGGACAGAGCCGGCTTCTCAGCTTAGTGTTCTTATGAGCATTTCCGCAGTTATGAACTGAGAGTTTTCTTTGCCAAAGTTGCCATTTTTGCATTCGTATATCGTGTGACAAGTACGATGATATTCTATGCCTAGGGATGTCAAGGAAATTTCCATTCCGAAAAGATCGTGGACCGACCAGGAATCGAACCCAGACACTTTCAGTATGGCTTTACTTTATAATCGCGAACTCTAACCACTCGGCTAAAGAAGGACCAATTTAATAACAGCTTAAGCTTATTTCAGGGGATAGCTGAATATCGCATTATGATTTATATCATCAAAACTACGTGAGTTCCAATATTTAAAATGATTTTTTGCTGCTTTTATTGCACTAATGGCCTATATTCATATTAAGTAAGAGACCCCATTTTCCACTTTATGGCTTTTTCAAAAGTTTGTCTCATTTTTTTTTAACAAAACAGTAAATCCGCAAAATAAAACTCATATATTTGGCAAGAGATGGCAAACATATTTTTGGCCGCCAGTCTACATGGAAACTATGGGTAGGAGTGTTAGTCAGACAACTGTTGTTACTAGATACAGAGTATACCTCTGCATCTCCACAGTAGTCTAGGAAAGCATATTGGGTTAGTGGGATAGGAGATACCAGAGGTTTGAGATACGATCCACGCCTAACCTAATTCACGATATAATTCGATAACCACATTGTACGCCAAACAAGTGTTCATCGCTCGCTACCGCATGAGCAACCATCACAATCAAATTATCAAACACTCCTCCTTGAATTTGTTTAACTTTTGTTCAATTTTCTTTGTTTAAATAACAACCGCCTACTTAAAAAACACAAATGTTCATTCAATTTTGAAATAGCTAAAAACGATTATTCATATAAAATCATAAAATCTATGTAAATAAAAATGGAGTGGTGTTTGTATGTCACGAAATGACTTGAGAACGGGTCAACGGATTGACGCAAGTTTTTCACCGTTACACTCCACAAGGGATGCGACGTGTTTGTGCGAGAAAAAAGTTCGGGAAAGTCTATGGAATAATTGGGAAAACGGAAAAAGACTAAGGTTCATTTTGTATGGAGGAATTCTTGACGTTTTCCAACAGCCTACTTGATGGCAAGACGAAGTTTGCCGGGACCACTAGTATTGTAATAAATTCTGACTATAAAACATAGCTACCTGAACGTACCTGGGTTCGATTTCTTGGCATGATCTAAAGGCACAGTTCGAACTGAAAATTGCCTCGTACATGAAGTTTCATGGCTTGCAACATGATATACGCATGAGAAAATGTGACTTTGATAAGGAATATTCTATGTGAAGCCTACTTTGTACATGTGCGATGTAATTCCAGGAAGAAGAATTTTGGAATTCACGAGAACCATTGTATTTTCAATATTTCAAGAATAATCTATTATATTAACATACAAATAAGGGATCAGTGGTTGTTAACCTTAATATATCTAATACATATGACTAAAAAGGTATATCATCATTTTTGCTGAGAGAATAATGATCACAACTAAATGTGACAATACAAAATATTTTAATCTCGTCATAAATCATCAGCAGTCTGCGCCTCATTCTTTTTGTACATGAAGTAAAAATGTTGATTCCCATTTTTATTTTAATTGCTAATTAATTCACCTGCACAACATTCCTTCTCTTGAAAACAAGTGACATTTGACCTCGCGTTCCGGCACCTGACGTTTCAGATTGCCCAACGCTCCCAATGTAATTCTAGTGAAGCGCAACTACCTGTGCGTTTTATGTTCGTTTAATTTGGTGTTGAAAAAATTAAACCCGTCGTAGAGTATGGCACTGACCGCCAGAGATGTGGACCAGCAGCGTTCCGTCTCCTGAATGTAGCAAGGTGCCATATACCTACCTTCATTACGAATGAGACAAACGAAAAAAGGATGAATTAAGGTGAACCATCTCGGAATCCAAAGATGGACGTCACATTGGACGAGTGTCCTCTACTCAAGTTTTCAGATGCACTAATTTGAAGAAATAGTAGGCCAAAATTAATGATTTTCATATTTTATACTTTCTGCCCTACTGCTAATTAATTGCATTATGGATCAATGCACGAGTTCACTAAATTGACGTTTGAGCGGTGTCAAATTCATTCGTTACCATGGCCACATAAATAACACGGCACCGCTCAAACGTCAAATAGTGAACTCGTGCACAGGTCCATTGCGAATCGCGATATTTGTGCGATAGTTTTGGTACAACATTAGAAGCTGGATGTTAAGCTGTTTCACCTTAAGTCCCGGTCATTACAGCAGCCACCAGCAGCCTCAGTGCTGATATGGATCCACGTCGTTGCGTCACGATCATATGTTGGTATGCTGAAAAGCATAAAAACTCGAACGGGCATCCTCACAGAAGCAAACCAATTAATTTAAATATGAAAGGGAAGAATACGGCTCTTGGGAGTGAGAAGCTTAGATGCTAATCTTGGACTCATTTGACTTGTCATCACATACGAAGAAAAGTGGAAGATGTATTTCACTTGGGATTGTTTTTGGAAAATTATAACTAATTGCTACACGTTTACGATTAGCTGAAGCCACAGACCCGATGGCGACAAATAAATCTTTGGGTTGATGTGGAAAGGTTCAGGATGCATGGTACGTATTCGCAATTTTAACGATATGTAGCATTAGAAACACTTTGCAGTTGACATTTTTCTGGTCATGCTGAGGGTGACGAATGCAAATCGCGGTCTGGTTGGGGATAATTTCGGTTGGACTTTTTTTTTCTGAAATTCCAAAAAACAGAATGTATCAGTGCTTTCCACAGGATATACCTACTTAAACAAAAAATGGTTAACTGACAAAAATATAGTTTATAATTGGTTTTGTTCCAAAAGAGACACTACGCCAGATAGAAGGTAAATGTCTTCTAGTTTGCAGTTGCTTTCTAATTCAGATGTCTACATGACAATACATAACAGCCTCTGATTTAAACATCTTCTTCTTCTTTTCTGGCGTTACATTCAAACTATAATATAACCCGCTTCTTAGCTTAGTGTTCTTATGATCACATCCACAGTTTATAACTAATAGTTTCTTTTCCGGTTGACCCTTTTTTTGCGAGTGTATATCGTGTGGCAGGTACGAAGATACTCTCTGCTATGGGAAGTCGAGAAAATTTAAGAAATACGAAGAGATCCTATCGGTATTTGATCCCACGACCGTCAGCTTGCTCTTGCTGAATAGCTGCGCGTTTACCGCTACGGCTAATCGGTTGATGGACGGCACTTCTCCGACATCATCGACGTCAGGATCTATCGTGGCGCTAACATCAACTCTGACCACTATCTGGTGATGGCTAAACTGCGCCCAAAACTATCCGTCGTCAACAACGTACGGTACCGATGGCCGCCCTGGTATGGCCTAGAGCGACTTAAGCAACCGGATGTCACAACTGCGAACGCGCAGCACCTCGAGACTGCATTACCGGAAGAGGGTGAGCTGGATGAAGCCCCTCTTGAGGTCTTGGGATGGAGTCGACGGAACGATTGGTTCGACGAAAAATGTAGGCAGATTCTGGAGGAGAAGAATGCAGCGCGGGCAGTCATGCTGCAGCAAGGGACCCGACAGAACGTGGAACGTTATAGCCGGAAACGGCTACAGCATACTCGCCTCTTTCGGGAGAAAAACGCCGCCTGGAAGAGACGGAGTGCGAGGAGATGAAACAGCTATGCCGGTCTCAAGAAATACGTTTGTTCTATCAGAAGCTCAACGCATCCCGCAACGGCTTCGTGCCTCGAGCCGAGATGAGCAGGGATAAAGATGGGAGAATTTTGACAAACGTGAGCGTGAGGTGATCGAAAGGTGGAAGCAGCATTTCGACGAACACATGAATAGCGCTGAGAGCACAGGCGTCCTTGACAACGGAGGAAATTCCTTCGTCAGTACTGCGGGCTATGGAAACCAACCATTCACCAGCTCAAGAACAATAGAGCTGCTGGTAAGGATGTTATCGGAGCTGAATGGGTCCGGAGAGGCTGACCATTTGTCTGCACCGGCTGATAGGCACAATCTGGGAAACAGAACAGCTACAGGAGGAGTTGAAGGAAGGGGTAATATGACAAGTTAGATTGTGAGAACTTCTGGGCGATCACCGCCCGGACGAGTTTTAACCCGCTTGACAATAGGACACACAAGGGTCAATCATGAATTTCTCATCAACGGAATAGACCCTACGGACTATGAATGCTGTGGACTCACACTCAACGTTTGGCATATACTTTTAGACTGGAAGACAGGAAGTACGACGAGGAACGAACCAAGTACAATATCGATTCTTCAAGTCTCCGACCAACTCTTCAAAACAATACCGAAGATGAAAAAAGGCTTATATTTTTTTTTAAACAAAACTTGTACAGTAAATTGTAATTTATATACAGACACGAATGCATGCCATTTACGTAAAGCGTATTTAATAAAAGTAATAATAATTGCGCATCATTTACACGACAACGATTTTCTAAGGTACCATGCGCCTCCTTTATCGCATTGCTCAGTTGAACAGAACTAAGGAGCGTGGCCCACTTTATTAAAATCCGATCGTAAAAAATGCCAGCGAGCTTTTTGTTTCATATCATACAGCGTATTTATTGAAAGGGACTGTCAATTAATTATGTAAGATATATTTGTCGATTTTTCAGCCTCCCTTCCCCTATAGTAAGATTCAAATTCAATTCTAAAATATTACAACGCAATTCCATTGTAGAAAGCAATAATTAAAATATTTTGTTTGCATTACTTATTTACACATTCTACGCAAATTCAGTTCTTTCAACTGTATGAACTTTTAGAGTTTAAGTGCATGATAGAAGTTCGAGTGTTATACAAAAGATACGATAAGCTGTAATATAATACACAATTTTCTACGGAATGAATTTACGAAACCATTTCGTTGCAGAGAGCAACGAATGATTTTGTTGTTCAAACGATCAATTTCGTAATACTTATCGATTATAGACTTACCCCAAGCCCCAATAAAATATCATCGGTACTTGAAAATCTCTTCAATCGGATTGCTTCACTAAAATCAGACATTTTTGCTAAAATGTAGCTTAACTTACATGGCAGTAATTAATCTCCAGCAATTATGGCGAACATGTCATGCAGCAGAAACAAATGGCTGTACCTTGAAACTGTCCCCAAAGATTTACGCTTACTTTTCTGGACGGTTGGTGTCCCACGAAAAACATTTTCCAGCAGCCATGGTTGAGAAACATTGAAAATATTGTTCAAAAGCCACCAAGATGTTGATTAATTCAATATGTTTCCAGGAAATGTATTCAGGCGTACTTCAGTTTGTAGAGCGACAACACGAACATGCTTTTCACCAAGTGTTTGGTGCTCACAAAAGCGCAATAATTAACAAGCGCTTGTCAGGTGTCAACGGTTGTTTAAACTTGCGTTGTTGCGTATAATTCATCTCATTTTGAGTTGCCAGTGACGTCACAAAAAAAAAAACAATTCAGTCTACATTGTATACATTCACAGCCTTAAAACCAACTGTAAATCTGAGCTGCGAATGCGAGAAGAAGCTACGTGAGATAGGACAGGATATCATTAAGCCATAATTAAATTAACGATAGATATTTTAATTACCTCCACTATTAATATGGTTGTACGTAAATCATTTGTTTACACACTATTTTTCAACTTTGCAGCGGCAGAGCATCTACTTCGATAAATAGATCGGTGAATCTTCGTCAGAGAGCAGTTCTGAATGAATGACACTAGGCCCTTGATTATCAACGTCTTGTTCAACACCGTTGGCTGCACCGATCCGCCCCATTGGCGACAGTTTTTCATTCACGATTTTATCAGTGTCTGCTTTGTGCCTTATTATTAACATCATACTCTTATGATTAGCATATATGCATAGGAAGTTCGACCAATTACGGTGGACGCGAATGGAAAGGCTTCTAAAGAAACTGTACGGCTGCGACAACGAGATGAAGTGATGTTGCATTAAGGCTTGATGTATTCATACAATAATTTCAGCTAAACACATTTACTAACAGAAATTCTAAGTTCAAATAAGATCAATCAGTAAAAGTGATAAATAGTGTAAAACTTAATTAAACCTGATTTAAGCCTAAAATCATAGCAGACGGATTTCACGCCAACTCGACACGCGATTGGCAGCACTCCTTCAGAATTCAATGAAACTTTCTGGATGTAAAGACTATGTGAAACTAAAATACTTTACATACTTAGTTTTTTCAGAATCGATCTAGACTAAAATTTGGAAAGGGTCAAAGTTTTTTTTACTTTTTTTTTTATAAACAATCTGCTGGTGCTAAGCCTGCATATAAACTTTGAGTATAAAAAATGTTGTGTTAGCTTCAGTGTGAACTGCTGAACTCATTTTTGAAATCGTAGAATAGTTTTTTGCTCGTTAAACCGTTTATTGTTGAATAACGTGCTTATTTCAAGTGAAATTGCATACATTTAGGCGTATTCGGCAGATTTACAAACTTTAATTTTGCTATAAAATTATGATACACACGAGTTGTAAGAATTTTGACATCATCAGATTCAGGAGACCCAAATTTAGTAGATAGGTAATTTTTTACTCTGAAACCTGCTTTTTTATATAGTGATCATTTTTGCCCCAGTGCGTCATTTTGGTTTTTTGATATTAAAACTATGTTTATAATATGTTAAATATTATTTCATGAAAAATCGATTACATGAACTACTAAAGATCAATGGAGTACTGATTTTGCCGAAATTTATTTGACAATATTTGAATTCTGAAGGAAAATTCAGCCAAAAGTTGAAAAATAATGATTACGGTACCGTAAAACGGGGTAACTTTGATGATTTTTTTAAGCATAGCATACGCATAAGCATTGATGACCGTACAATTCGTAGTTGCTACTCCGTGATTGACCAGAATAATCGAAGTTGCACAAGGAACCAAGAGATGTAGCCTGGGAGTAGCTTTCCATCTTCAATGTACACTTTCGAAAACTCCAGACATTAAAAAGTCAATAACGGCGCCGGCCTCGTCCTTACGGTCATCGAGGGAAAGGAGGGAATGTTAGGGTGACATCCATTGTTACTAGAGATCGAGATCACCTCTGCATCTCCATGGTTGTCATGGGAAGGAGTTTTGTTAGTGGGGATGGATCATAGCTGCATGATCGGGATTCACCTTGGTAAGTGATGCGATTCATGCAACGTCAGTTGAAAAAATCACCTATCAGCAGTGTTCAGAATCATTTCCACGAAAATAACATTTTCCGAACTACGAAGCCACGAACTACTACAACCATGCTCTATTCTCCTATAAAGCAGATGGTTAAGCTTGAGTACTGCACACAAAATCGATCAATTTTGATCACAGAGAGCCACAATTCAAGTATCGGTGAAATGAAATGAGTGAGTGAGTGAGTGCGAATCATTTCACCGAAACTTGAATTGCGGCCCACCGAGATCGAAACTGTCGGATCCCATGTGCAACACTCAAGCCCAACCACCTCCCCCTCCATCTCAGGAATACAACGCACAGTTATAACACACAGCTAAAAAAATGTTGTAAAATTAAGTTTATTTTGATGCACATATTTAGAGCATCAAAATAAACCTAAATTTCAACGACCAATCCATTATTTTTAAATCGATTTCACTTTAAATTTACACGATCATGTAATATTCAACCAGTTTTGATTGAAAATTGAATATATATTCATTTAAGTTTACATGATGCTGTAAAAATACACGAATTTAATTTATTTTTACACTAGACTTCAGTTTACACCACATTTAAAATTAAATATTTTTTTCTGTGCAGTTCATGTCTTCACAATTTGAATTTCGGGGAAATGAGTCTGGTCAACACTGCCTATCAGTACTCTGAAGATAACGTGAGCATACGATAAGTCGACTCTTTTAACGTGGAACCAATCAAAGGTTATTTTTGAAAATGATCAAAATCAGGTAAAATGAAAGGTATGGGCTTTTTAATGTTAATGTACAAGAGTATATGGGTTGTAGGACATTTCTCAGAAAGTCAAACCCCAGAACGACATTCCCCAGAATGACGTTCCCCAGAAACCCATTCCCCAGAATGGGACATTTCCCAGAAATCCATTCCCCAGAATGGGACATTCCCCAGAATAGGACATTCCCCAGAATGGGTTTTATACGTTTGTAAAGAGTGGAAAAAAATTGGTAGTTTAGTTTTTTTGTCGTTACGAAATGTACCTACTGAATTGATTCGAATTCCCAGAAGCTTCGAATTCCGGACACAGACGTCAATTCACCCAAAATATTATTTTGTCAAATTCATTATTATGGATCTCAAGCGAATAAAATCGGAATTGAGTTGAGCCACCACTCCGAATGACCCGTTTCCCCGAATAGTGATGCAGTTCAAACAGGTGCAAGAATAGTCTTTAAGGACTGGGTGCTGAACTAGAATGAATGATTAGCAATTAAAAGAAGAAGATAATATAGATTTGAACGTCATCCTCGACTTACTATATCTTGCCAAAAATGCCAATGATGGTGAAACTCGAAAGAACCGCCAATCAAGTGAAGAAGGGTGCATATTAGATGATTAGTTATGATAATTATAAGAGCTAAAAACTTTTCGGAAACTAGGCTATTCGGGGAAACGGGTTGTTCGGGGCTCTGGCATTCTGGGAACTGGCGTTCGGGGAAACGACATTTAGGAAACCGACATTCAAGGAAAAGTAGATCAACCGTTTAACATAAGCTGTTCCTACATATGCCATACTGTGTTTTATGATCAAACTTGATCCAAGCTATTGTTTTTTTGTTTTCATAGTTATTCTTCCTTCTTTTAAAATTGGCTGTTCTTTCTAATTGTACTTTCAAATTGAGATCGGTGTAGTGTAATATGTCACAAAGTAAATTAATAGAATTTGTTTTTCGGCTTTCATGGCATATTCTCCCTTCTTTTGAACAAATGCTGTTCTTCCTAGATTTATTGTCTAAATAATTAGGGATGGTACACATATTATGACACGCTAAATTTTAACTTTTTCGACGAGAAAATCGTCAAAAAATATAAAAATCGTCCAAATGGTTCGAATTACATTTCCGACCATAGGTGGTTAATTTTAAAGAATTTTTGATTAAAAGATTCTCCATTCAATAAATGACAGACTGCAACAAACCGAAAGTCCTACCGTTAAAAATAAAAAAACAATACGAAAATGTTTTACCTATGAAAATTATGGTTTTCCTCGAATTTTCCAGTTAGATGCATTCACTATTTACTATTTACCATTTTCCTAAATTTGAACACCCCAAAGATCTCTTGTTATTATTTTTTTTCTGGGGAATGTCCCATTCTGGGGAATGGTTTTCTGGGGAATGTCCCATTCTGGGGAATGGATTTCTAGGGAATGTCCAATTCTGGGGAATGTCGTTCTGGAGAACGTCATTCTGGGAAATGTCGTACAATCCAAACCCCAGAACGACATTCCCCAGAATGACGTTCCCAAGAAACCCATTCCCCAGAATGGGACATTTCCCAGAAATCCATTCCCCAAAATGGGACATTCCCCAAAATAGGACATTCCCCAGAATGGGTTTTATACGTTTGTAAAAAGAGGAAAAAAATTGGTAGTTCAGTTTTTTTGTCGTTACGAAATGTACCTACTGAATTGATTCGAATTCCCATAAGCTTCGAATTCCGGACACAGACGTCAATTCACCCAAAATATTATTTTGTCAAATTCATTATTATGGTTCTCGAGCGAATAAAATCGGAATTGAGGGTTGTAGGACATTTCCCAGAAAGTCAAACCCCAGAACGACATTCCCCAGAATGACGTTCCCCAGAAACCCATTCCCCAGAATGGGACATTTCCCAGAAATCCATTCCCCAGAATGGGACATTCCCCAGAAAACCATTCCCCAGAATAGGACATTCCCCAGAATGGGTTTTATACGTTTGTAAAGAGTGGAAAAAAATTGGTAGTTTAGTGGACACAGACGTCAATTTACCCAAAATATTATTTTGTCAAATTCATTATTATGGATCTCAAGCGAATAAAATCGGAATTGAGTTAAAAAATCTTTTGAATGGCGAGTGTTTGCTTCCTTTTTCTCAGGCAAACCATCTAGGCTGCCGTCCATAAATCACTTGGTCTTCTATGGAAGGGAGAGTGGGGGGTGTGGCATACAAATTTCAAAAAGTTTGTACGGTCAAAAAATCACGAAGGGGGAAAGAGGTGGTTTTGTGGCTAAGTGGTTCATCGGCAGACCCAACCATAATCTTAGGAGGAAAATGCTGTTTAAAAATTTTCTTAATTGTGTCTTAATTAATTTCATAATTGTGCTACTGTCGTTTCCCTGAATACCATTTCCCTGAATGCTACCTCTCCAAATGACCCGTTTCCCCGAATAGTGATGCAGTTCAAACAGGTGCAAGAATAGTCTTTAAGGACTGGGTGCTGAACTAGAATGAATGATTAGCAATTAAAAGAAGAAAATAATATAGATTTGAACGTCATCCTCGACTAAACATATCTTGCCAAAAAAGCCAATGATGGTGAAATTCGAAAGAACCGCCAATCAAGTGAAGAAGGGTGCATATTAGATGACCGGTTCGTTACCACCTCGAAACACAAAAGTTATGATAATTATAAGAGCTAAAAACTTTTCGGAAACTGGGCTATTCGGGAAACGGGTTGTTCGGGGCACTGGCATTCTGGGAACTGGCGTTCGGAGAAACGACATTTGGGAAACCGACGTTCGAGGAAAAGTAGCTCAACCGTTTAACATAGGCTGTTTCTACATATGCCATACTGTGTTTTATGATCAAACTTGATCCAAGCTATTGTTTTTTTGTTTTCATAGTTATTCTTCCTTCTTTTAAAATTGACTGTTCTTTCTAATTTTACTTTCAAAAGGAGATTGGTGTAGTGTAATATGTCACAAAGTAAATTAATGGAATTTCTTTTTCGGCTTTCATGGCATATTCTCCCTTCTTTTGAACATATGCTGTTCATCCTAGGTTTATTGTTTAAATAATTAGGGATGGTACACATATTATGTCACGCTAAATTTTAACTTTTTCGACGAGAAAATCGTAAAAAAATATAAAAATCGTCCAAATGGTTTGATTTAAAGATTCTTCTTTCAATAAATGAAAGACTGCAACAAACCGAAAGTCCTACCGTTAAATATAAAAAAATTATGGCTTTCCTCGAATTTTCCAGTTAGATGCATTCACTATTTACTTTTACCATTTTCCTGGATTTGAACACCTCAAAGATCTCTTGTTATTTTTTTTTCTGGGGAATGTCCCATTCTGGGGAATGGTTTTCTGGGGAATGTCCCATTCTGGGGAATGGATTTCTGGGGAATGTCCAATTCTGGGGAATGGCGTTCTGGGGAATGTCGTTCTGGGGAACGTCATTCTGGGAAATGTCGTACAATCGGAATTGAGTTATAAAATCTTTTGAACGGCGAGTGTTTGCTTCCTTTTTCTCAGGAAAACCATCTAAGCTGCCGTCCATAAATCACTTGGTCTTCTATGGAAGAGGGAGGGGGGTGTGCAATGCAAATTTCAAAAAGTTTGTACGGTCAAAAAATCACGAAGGGGGAAAGAGGTGGTTTTGTGTCTAAGTGGTTCATCGGCAAACCCAACCATAATCTTAGGAGGAATATGCTGTTTAAAAATTTTCTTAATTGTGTCTTAATTAATTTCATAATTGTGCTACTGTCGTTTCCCTGAATGCCACCTCTCCAAATGAATGCAATGAATAGTGATGCAGTTCAAACAGGTGCAAGAATAGTCTTTAAGGACTGGGTGCTGAACTAGAATGAATGATTAGCAATTAAAAGAAGAAGATAATATAGATTTGAACGTCATCCTCGACTAAATATATCTTGCCAAATATGCCAATGATGGTGAAACTCGAAAGAACCGCCAATCAAGTGAAGAAGGGTGAATATTAGATGACCGGTTCGTTACCACCTCGAAACACAAAATTTATGATAATTATAAGAGCTAAAAACTTTTCGGAAACTAGGCTATTCGGGGAAACGGATTGTTCGGGGTACTGGCATTCTGGGAACTGGCGTTCGGGGAAACGACATTTGGGAAACCGACATTCGAGGAAAAGTAGCTCAACCGTTTAACATAAGCTGTTCCTACATATGCCATACTGTGTTTTATGATCAAACTTGATCCAAGCTATTGTTTTTTTTTTTGTTTTCATAGTTATTCTTCCTTCTTTTAAAATTGGCTGTTCTTTCTAATTGTACTTTCAAAGGGAGATTGGTGTAGTGTAATATGTCACAAAGTAAATTAATGGAATTTGTTTTTCGGCTTTTATGGCATATTCTCCCTTCTTTTGAACATATGCTGTTCTTCCTAGGTTTATTATCTAAATAATTAGGGATGGTACACATATTATGTCACGCTAAATTTTAACTTTTTCGACGAGAAAATCGTCAAAAAATATAAAAATCGTCCAAATGGTTCGAATTACATTTCCGACCATAGGTGGTTAATTTTAAAGAATTTTTGATTTAAAGATTGTCCATTCAATAAATGAAAGACTGCACTAAACCGAAAGTCCTACCGTTAAAAATAAAAAAAAAAACAATACGAAAATGTTTTACCTATGAAAATGATGGTTTTCCTCGAATTTTCCAGTTAGATGCATTCACTATTTACTATTTACCATTTTCCTGGATTTGAACACCTCAAAGATCTCTTGTTATTTTTTTTTTCTGGGGAATGTCCCATTCTGGGGAATGGTTTTCTGGGGAATGTCCCATTCTGGGGAATGGCGTTCTGGGGAATGTCGTTCTGGGGAACGTCATTCTGGGAAATGTCGTACAATCCCTTGATTGAGGAGCTGTAGCTACTTTAATCAGCATGCGCGTTTCACAAAACGAAAATATCACTCCGGCGACGCGAGAACCTAAACTCGATTGCACTCAGAACACGTGCAAAATAAAACGAAAAAAAAGAATGAGCTCCGGCGACGCTTCGATGCAAAAAAAAAACGACTTTTCTAATGAAGAGGAAAAGAAACCAAGACAGACAGCCGCTCAAGCAGAGAACCATATCGATTGGTTACCAACAGTGAGCGAGCATTCGATCAAACCCTCAGCCCGATCCGCTGTCCAGCTCTCTAGAACCGTGCACCCAAAAATTTGAGGTCTGGCCACGATGCATCTTCACCTTCTGCTTGGGCTTTAACGAAACACTGCCCAGCAAAACGCGTGCAGGATAACCGTTTCATTTTCGCTATAGACACTTTTATTTTCACAAACTGCACCAGCCGTTTCACTGTTTTCACCAGCCGAATCTAGTAATTTGCGGAGACGATAAAAACGTGACCGGGGAAGCTAAGTTTTTTTATTCTAAGAAAACTTGAATATTTATGCATGCTGTTTCAAAGATTTTTAATTTTCATTTTTGAAACAACAGGCACCCTAGCTTTCGATTACAGTTGATAGATTGATAGATTACGGGGATGAACCTGCCTACGGCAGAAAATCCCTAAATAAAAAGAGGAAAAAAAAGTTGATAGATTGCCGAAAGATTTATTTTGAATGGATCCTAAAATTTTGCATATAATCGAAAGCTGGTTTTCTGTTTTGGGGTAACTTTGATAATGGAGAATAAAAAAATTGAATGAATTACGTAACATTCATAGGGCATTGCATACCTCTACACAGTTCGAACGAAACGTGTAAATTTCTGAGATATATAATGCACATAATTGGAGCGTGGAATATCATGGATATTTACATGATATGTCATGTAAACTTCAATTATATGTCATGTAATCCAGCAGGATTCTGTGTGATTACATGACATATAACACATTTTTACATGATTTCAGACTTAAATTTACATGACGTCATGTTTACATCGCATAAATGAAGTTTACATGACGTGTAATCTTCATTATTTTTAACTGTGTAGACGTTTATCGTTATATGTAAATTTCTGACTTAGATTACAAAAATGGTCCCAGTTTGTAAAAACGGTTCTCGCTAAGAGATTTGAGACTATATTCAAGTTCTATTATAACTAGGCTGTCAAATATAAGTGACGAATTATTCAAAATAATGATTGTGGAACAGGTTCTTCGTAAACGTTTCGAAATTGCAAAAGTTGCATCAATTTTTAATATCCGTATATTAAATCTCAAATGTTCTCGATTCAAATGAAAATGTATCTGACATGAAGAGTCATACTAATATTTTTCACTTTTGCATTCGTTTTGCTTAACTGATTAACAGATATTATCTTATTTCGTTTTGTATGTGGTGGTTCCCGCATTATCGAAGTTATCCCGTTTTACGGTACGATGAAATTGCCTTCTCTTTAGGTGTTCCAGACTGATCTTGAATTCATGATCGTTGTCTATATTAACAGATACAATTTCCCATAATATTTTGTTACAATGCTTCAACAATGGAATTTGTAATTTTCGTTTGCAAAGAAATGTGAATGTCCAGATTAGATTTTTTTCATGCCGTGTCTATTAGAGAGGTTTTTAGCCAAAGGCTGGTTTATCTCTGTGACAATGATTCATATTTAATAATATATTTATAATAAAATAAATCTTAACTTAAAATAATTTAAAAACAGTAAAAATGTTCAAGCCAGTTGATTTGACCGCCGTTCCGTACGGAATCCCCTCAACGTGCAACACAAAGAGACACTTCAATTGCCCTAATTCCATACCCCAAGCTGATCACACCATTCCACCAGCTGATGATTTAATTATGTGACCAGCTGATATCGATGAGCATCTAGGTGATGCATCTCTATCATCTCCCTCTTCGGTGGATAACTGGCGTCTATAAAACTGTCCACACTGACGATGTGACAAGTTACGGCTGCGATGGCGGAGAACTTCCCGAAAGCGTCTGCGCAAGAAATCCGCGTGGCGTTAATAGCACGTGATGATATAAATTATTGTAATTGATCCCAACAGCAATTACCGATCTTCGAGCTTCATTCATGCTTTTCCTTCATCGGGTAACGTTGGATGGATGCGTTGATCGGTTTGCATGCTGCATCTTATCCGCGTGAATAAGCACAAAACAGAAGCTCCCATTTCAGTCTTAATTTGCCGGACGGCGGTAGATCAGATCGATTACCATCGACCCGAGCTGTTTACCGGTTTCCTTTAGAACAAGTTACCTTTTGATTTGAATATCCCTAGGCAGGTAAGTATGATGTTGCATGGTTGGCCCTAGCCACGAAGAAAGTATGAACCTGTAGACGGTACTTCATCATTGTAGCACCTATTTATTCATGATGATGTATCATGATATATTGCTGAGCATCAATGATGACGGATTAATTAGATTGCTCCTATTTTATGTAACATTAGTTGCTTGCTTTGAACACACGTCTCCTTTTTTATTGACATAGTTTCCCCTTTGGAACAGAACTTGCTTTTAGTGTTCTAAAAGCATATCTACAGTTACATTTTTTTCTGGAATGTCTTCATTTTAGCATATCAATAAAATTGGATGAAAGCAATTGGTAGCCACTTTGAATTTATCAATTTTGGATTGAGGGGTGTAAGTGACGTTAAGGTCGGCTTTAATTTAGGTTTACTAGAAAAAAAAATCTACTCTTTTCAACGGTGTTTTTCCTGATTTTTCCGTCAAACAGAAAAAAATAACAAAACTCGTAGAAGATTGGCTTGTGTCGTACGGAATCAAATACTGTTGAAAAAAATTTAATATCTATTTTCTCAACACTCTTTCAACGACACTTACACCCCTTGGCTTTTAACACCTGAGTGAAAGCAAAAATGTTAAAACCCTTTGATGGATACTAAACCGTTTCAACTCTCGGAAACTAGAGATCAAACATAACAGTTCACTAAAATGTGTACCGTAAAACGGGGTAACTTAGATATTTTTAAAACAAGTACTGGTATCTTAAATATCGATTGCAGTTGATAGATTGCCAACAAATTTATTCTGAATGGATATATACTTTTCCATATAATCGAAAGTCGGTTTCTGTTTTGGGGTAACTTTGATCATGGAGTATCAATCGAACAAAATTGAATGAATTACAGAACATTTACAGGACGTTGCGTTCAAGAATAGTATAAGGAACTTAGAATAACCTGCAGTCTGGGGAATTGATTTTATGACTCAAGACGATGACAAATAAATAAATAAAAAAAATACCTCTAGGCATTTAACGCTATATGGAAATTTCTGACTTAGATTACAAAAATGGTCCCAGTTTGTGAAAATGGTTTACGCTAAGAGATTGAGGCCGAATTCATGTTCTACTACAACTAGGCTGTCAAGGATAAGTGGCGAACTCATTATGACTTCATGAAATAGTTATAGCAGAACAGATAGTTTGTGAGCGTTTCAAAAATACTAAAAAAAATAGTTTTGACATGAAGTGTCATACTAATGCTCTTTAATTTTGCATTCGTTTTGCTTAAAGCGAAGTATGCACTTAAACAGAAAAGTAATCGCCTATTTCGATGCGAGGGAAATTTCGTGCAATAAATGCTCAAGCATTTTTCTTTGATCGCAGTACGCTGTTAAAAAGGAATGTCAATTTAAATGGAGCACACTGTAGGAAATTTCTTGACCATTTCTTGGGCAGAAATTTTTACTTTTCTTTTTTTTTTTGAGCGGAACAGCATACCTAGCTTAACTGATTAACAGAAACTGTTTTATTTCGTTTAGTATGTTGTGAGTTTCCTACTATCAAAGTTACCCGGATTATCAAAGTTACCCCGTTTTACGGTACCCATAAGCTTAGCAGAGATGTTTAGATACAAGTTGGCCCCTTTATCCCTTTCGGGACGAACCAGCACAATTGTGCTGTTCGGCACCCATGACATTGGAGCCAATAAATCATTGTTTTACTAAACTTTTTTGATTTCGATTATTGAATTATCATTGATACTTGTAATTAAGCACAACAGCTTTTGTTTACATCGTGTTTAGAAAACACCAGCTCAGGGCAAACAAAATGTAAACAAACACCGTAAGAATTCAAAAAGTTTTTTCTGTCGCAACTTTTCAACTATTCGTTTTTTCTAGGTATGCACAAATACGAATCGAGAGTGAAAGAGTCATTCTTTGAAATGGTGAAGACCAAATAAGAATTGATCCACACAGCAAAGATTTCTGGAGGGACAAAGTGGGACCAGCACAATTGTGCTGGTGCCGGCACTTACCCGGTCGATGTTCGTTGTGGACTACCTATTTTCATTTTCAGTATTTTGATCAAGTTAAGTGGCTGAATCTGATTCTAATGTCCATAATAGTGCATATTATTGCATTATAACATGAATGAGTGATTACATACAAATCATAAAAATTATGTACCGCACAAAAACTATGTAACAGAAACTCATAGCTTTGGTTTAAAACTTTTTATATTTTTGTTATACGTCCATATTTGAAATAGATTGGGAATCACATTTAATGTTTCAAATCTCATGTAGCAAAGTTTAAGAAACAGTATAATTTTTGGGGAATGTTCAAAAAACGTCAATTATTTAGGGGAGTTGTGTACGAAAGTGTGACATTGCATGTACTAGGGGCTCGGGAAAAAACGTGATAGTGAGCATAGGAAGGATTTAGATAGACTTAAAAACAATGGACGTAATTTTTGAATCTCCCCTTGCTTTGGCAATCTGTCAATAACATGATGACGCGATAATCCATTTTACAATGCATGCTGGTTCAATATCTGCTATAATATTTAATATAATAAGTTGGACAACTGGAGCTGAAAACATTTACTTACTATTTGTTTCTGAACTGCAGTGTCTTCTAAATGGCATACTATTGATGTATGCAGCCCATGCTGGTCTTCCTTCTTATTCTTCTTCTTGGCATTTCATCCTCTTCAGGACAGAGCCTGCTTCTCAGCTTAGTGTTCAATGAGCACTTCCATAGTTATTGCCTGGGAGCTTTCTTTGCCAACGTTGCCATTTTCGCATTTGTATATCGTATGGCAGGTACGATGATACTCTTATGTCCAGGGAAGTCAAGGAAATTTCCATTACGAAAAGATCCTGAACTGACCGGGAATCGAACCCAGCCGCGAACTCTAAGGTGACTCGGCTAAGGAAGGCCTCTGCTGGTATTACTCGCAAAAATGTTGTTTATGATGTTGATGTACGAGATGCGTTTTAAACTGGGAAACTTTAAACTTTTGAATTAGTGTGTTCTTCCAGTGATGATACTCGTGAGTGGTGTCTTCGTGTGTCGGTAGAACGACGGTCAGCATCAACTAATTTCGGTGAATCGCTTAAGGTGACCTCTATAACTGAGAAATCTCGACCCACTAAAACTTTTGAGTTTTCGGTATCGTTTCCTAAATTGCTATTTGAACTCTTATAAAAAACTCTTATAAACCCGCCCTGAAGTTGGGTTTCTTGCCGGGAAAACATAACTTGACAGACGATCCTCTTCAAAGGTGGCGCTTAAGCTGTCTGATTTTTTTAGCCAGGGAACGGAACATGAGACGAAAAACCTTTAGCCGTATTTTACGTGTTACAAACCATTGCAGAACTATTCATTTCATTGAATCTTAAATAAGGCATTTACAGCTCAAGGTTCTGGACAGTAAATCCAATTTTTTCTTTAAATTCGCCTCTTATACGGCTAGAGTAATTTTATTTACAATTATTTACTTTCATTAAATTTTATTTACAATTCTTTTAAAATCTTCAAGAACCTCCGGTAATTCAGACAATTTCTAAGAGAAATTTGAAAACTTTGGTATGCCTTCTTGCACAAACTTTAAGCTAATGTTTAAGTATTACTTGAGCTTTATCACGCTACAGTTGACTCTCCCTTACTCGATATTCGGTATCTCGATATCGAGTTAGAGAACCATAGTAAAAGTTGGTTTTCATGGCTAACTCGATGGTCCTTCGAATATCAATTGCACTGATCTTGTGTTTTGTAACTCGATACCTCCCTAACTCGATGGTCCCTTCAATATCGAGTAAGGGAGAGTTAACTGTATTTTTGAAAATTTCAAGAGGTGCTCAAATCGCTGTTCGCCAAGGCGCCATGAGGCCACACTACGGCTCTGTAAACAATCACAAATAATTGTATTGTATATGAACATGAAAAAAAAAAATTTCAATTGATATGAAAAATTGATACGCTCGTAACAGTCTCGTGAGCCTCCCGGGAAAACTGTTCTCGTCTATGATTTTCCATAGCTCTACGCGGTCGATACTATCCTCTTCTTCTTCTTCTTCTTCTTCTTCTTCTTCTTCTTCTTCTTCTTCTTCTTCTTCTTGGCATTAACGTCCTCACTGGGACAGAGCCTGCCCCTCAGCTTAGTGTTCTTATGAGCACTTCCACAGTTATTAACTAAGAGCTTTCTTTGCCAAAGTTGCCGTTTTTGTATATCGTGTGGCAGGTACGATCAATCCGTTTGCTCTACTTTTGCCTTTCTTGGTTGGTGAAGAGTCTTCGATAGGCCACCTAACCAGGGTTGCGCTACCTACATCGTGCTAGAGGGGCTGCCTCCTCGATGCTGACACGATACAGCATCGTCCGCTTGTTCTTTACATGATGACCACGGTCATAGCCATCACAACCATCCACCTTTATCAGGGCTTTGGACCTGTAGCTCTGGTTCTCAATAGTTTCAAGTTTTTTCGGACATGCTACTATGGTGAGCCGTCATGGGCTAGCGGTGTGGCGTAAACGCATGAATCACGAGTTGTATCAAGTGTACAAAGATGCGAATACAGTGGGATTCCGTTTTTGGCAACAAAGTCGAAATTTTCAGTTTCCAAAAACGGAACCGTGCCATAATCGGAACCCATTTTTGTAATCTCAAAAATATCATTAGGATGTTTTTGCACCATCCTTATGGTACCAAATAATGGCTAGACCTCAAAAAGATACAAAACTGATGATTATTTTTTATTTTATGAACCTGAGCAAATCAGCTTACTATGCAGCCTTAGCAGTTGTTTGGAAATGATTCTTCAAAATTAGGTTTCTTGCACAGTAAGGCATCTCATATCGAATGATTGACTGCAGCCAATAGGGCGCACAAGAACAGCTGAAATTAATTGATCTACATAAAAATTCACAAAATATTGACTAAACTTTGAATAGGATTTACCATAGTATTATGGAAGTAATGTTGAATTCAAAGATAAATGATTACAAAATGGTATTGAACAGTGTTGCTCAACATGCGACCCTCAAGCCATATAGTCCCTCAAGCCGTATAGACCCTGATGATCCGTAACTGTGGTTCTCAAATACACAAATAAGTTTTTTAGTTGAAATGAGTTTAACTGTGTTTTCGAAGTTAAGCTCGTGTGTTATAAATCAACCATGTTTTTGAAATCAACGGAAGTTCGCCAGATCTCGCTATGATACCCAACAGCCAGATATAAATCTTCAGGTCGTCGTTAAGAATCCACAGAGACCCGCTAGTACACTGAAGTAGTTTGCTAGGAATCTACAGGATGTTGCATAGAACTCTCAGGGTATTGCTTAGGCTTTAGATAGAAATTGACATCTGTCCAATAGTTTGCTAGGAATTATGGGGACATTCCAAGATTCTGATATTGATTAAAATTCTCAAGCCTTAAATGGAAATTCTTTAAAGTATGGTAATCCCCAAATCCCTTTGAAAACCTATTACGAATCCTCAACCTTTCGGCAGAAAGACTTACAGAAAATATGAAAGCACAAATTTTGTTTCTACACGGAAAGACTTCCGGTTTATTGCAGTCTTTCCTATATTGATTGGAGTATGTTTAAATTCAAATTCATCATCTACAGCGCCATATATGGTCGAAAGAGTAATTGGAAACCTTTCTCCGATATATTTTGCCGATTTTCTCAATACAAACACGGAGTTCGTTTAGCCCTGGAGTTGACGCTCAAATTTTCACAGTAGCTTCTGGATATCCAAATGAACAAATTTGTGGGGTGTAACATAATACTTTTGTAGTTCGATCAATATGGGTCATCGTAATCAACATACACACTCATACAACAGACAAACGGATTGCTTCTTCATACGTAATGTTTGTAATTCCATGCAATAACAAGAACGGTGAACCGAAAAATCGAGACGAAATTTGTGATTGAAGCTCTGTTTGAATCTTATACTTTGTTGTTGCTCTTATGTGAAAACTTATAGTTTGTTCATACGAGCTGCTCCAAATCTGACGAAAAAGTGTTTTTACTGACTGTATCACCTGCCGGCAGACTCATGTGGGCTGGTCACAAAGTTTGAATGCCTGAGAAAAGAATTTGAAACTCTAGTTGAGATAATTATAGCGATTAATAGTTTCATGAAACGTTGCGAACAAATGAACATCTTGAAATCAAAAAGCGCGCACGGAAGCTCCAGCAGTTTGTGCGATTAGGGTTAACATCGACAGTGATGGAGCTCTGGAATGCGGTATGAGTGAAGCTGGACTACTTTTCAAATGGTTAAAATAAAATACACAATGACATTAACGAAAATTTACAATTTTCGATGCTATTCAAATATGTTGCCAAAAACGGATCCATTTTGTTGCCAAAATCGGGGGGTGCCAAAAATGGAGCATGCCAAAAACGGAGCATGCCAAAAACGGAGCATGCCAAAAACGGAATCCCACTGTATTATCAATCGTGTAAAATACGGCAGACTTGAGTGGGCTGGTCACTTAGTGCGAATGTCGGAAGAAAGAATTGCGAAAATAATATTCAGCAGGGAACCAGGTAGAGGTCGGCGGCTTCGGGGAAGACCACGAATACGCTGGCTGTACGCAGTGGAAGAGGACCTGGCGACCCTAAACGTTCGGGGCAACTGGAGAAGTTTCGCCCAAGACCGACGAAGATGGAGCTCTACAATTCGCCCGGCAATGGCGTGATGCTACGCTGTAGCCATCAAGGTATCAAGGTAGGTAGGTGGCATGTACGATAATACTCTATGCCTAGGGAAGTCAAGGAAATTTCTATTACGAAAAGGACCGACCGGGAATCGAACCCAGACACCTTCAGCATGGCTTTGATTTTTAGCCGTGGACTTTAACCACAACGCTAAAGAAGGCGATACTATCGTATGCCGCCTTGAACTCGATGAAAAGCTGATGCGTTGGGACCTGGTATTCATGACATTTTTTTGAGGTTTTGCCATACAGCAAAGATCTGATCCGTTGTCGATCGGCCGTCAACGCAGCCGACTTAATAACTTCCCACGAACTCGTTTACTACAGGTGACAGACGACGGAAGATGATCTGGGATAATACTTTATACGCTGCATTTAAAACGGTGATCGCTCGAAAGTTTTTGATAGATGGGGCATATAACTCCTTTCTTACACTTTTCCGGTAGCAGTTCTGTTCCCCAGATTATGCCTATCAGCCGGTGCAGACAAATGGCCTCTCCGGGTCCATCTTTATGTGTTCAGCTCCGATATCATCCTTTCCATCAGCTATATTGTTCTTGAGCTGGTGAATGGCATCCTAGGGACGAATGACCTTCGGGTTAAAGTCTCTCTCAAACAACAACAACATGAATGGCATCCTTAACCTCCCTCAAAGGGGAGGCTTTTGGTTTCCATCGCCCGCAGTACTGACGAAGGCATTTCCCTCGTTGTCCCGTCCGTCATTGCCTGTGCTCTCAGCGCCATTCAGGTGTTCGTCGAAATGCTGCTCCCACCTTTCGATCACCTCACGCTCGTCCATCAAAATGCTCCCATACTTATTCCTGCACACTTCGGCTCGCGGCACGAAGCCATTGCGGGATGCGTTGAGCTTCTGATAAAACTTACGTGTTTCTTGAGATCGGCACAGCAGTTCCATCTCCTTGCACTCCGTCTCCCCCAGGTGGCGTTTTTTCTTCCGAAATAGGCGGGTCTGCTGTTGCCGTTTCCGTCTATAACGTTCCACGTTTTGTCGGATCCCTTGTTGCAGCATGGCCGCCCGCGCTGCATTCTTTTCCACCAGAATCTGCCTGCATTCCTCGTCGAACCAATCGTTCCATCGACTCCGTCCCTCGTACACGACGTTGCTCTCAGCTGCATTGTTGATGGCTGCTTTTACTGTTCTCCAGCAGTCTTCAAGAGGGGCTTCATCCAGCTCACTCTCTTCCGATAATGCAGCCTCGAGGTACTGCGCGTACGGAGTTGCGACATCCGGTTGCTTAAGCCGCTCTAGGTCATACCGGGGTGGCTGTCGGTACCGTAGGATGTAAACGACGGAGAGTTTTGGGCGCAGTTTCACCATCACCAAATAGTGGTCAGAGTCATTGTTAGCCCCACGATAGTTCCTGACGTCGATAATGTCGGAGAAGTGCCGTCCATCAATCAGAACGTGGTCGATTTATGGTTCTCTATGCTGTGGTGATCTCCAGATGTATCGGTATGGAAGGCTGTGCTAGAAGTAGGCGCTACGAATGGCCATATTATTGGAGGTGACAAAATCAATTAGTCGTAAGCCATTTTCGTTCGTCCATTTTTCCCCATTATAGTGAAACATGGACTATATTCGACAGGTTTGTGCATTAGAATATTATTGTAAAATGTTATCCAAAAGAGTTTTAGGAAATTTCCCATGACGAAGAGAACAAACCTGCCGAAAATATGACCAGTGACCCAAATCAAAACTATTTTATTCACAGTGGTCAAACTCTGTATGATGCGAGCCAGACATTCAACTGTCTTCAATCATATGAAAACACCTATTTGGGACCTAATAATTATGTAAAAAAAAACGCCAACGGAACCGACTATTTAGAATAAAGGTACCATTGTTATACGAGCTGTGGTGGTAAACCTTAGGTTTAGAGGTGTCAATCTCCCAAAATATGCTACTGATGAATTGAGAATTGCTTTCACTTTCATCAAATCTTTTAACGGTTTTTTTTTAGCCAATCTGACTAAGCTCCCACTACAAAAGTAAGAGAGAGAAGCTCCTATTCATTCCTCACCCAAGCTTCATTTCCATATTTTATGCGGGTGGCAGCGTGACGAAACGGAACATTCGAAAAAGCGTCAGCGCGACATTTCATTACGCGACCGCACCAATATGGGCAATCTCATCGCACAATTATTATCATTGTTATCCATCCAACGCACTAGCTCGACCCAAAAAGCAATCTAAATCATTACTTAGAATTATGCAAATATCACACGCGATGCCGGTGACCATGTCACTTTTGAAAGCACTGCTATGCCGGATATGTATTTCAAATCAAAAGATTTCAAATTTTCGCCAACACGGTCATTCAATTTCTGTTGACTAAAATTCAAAAGCCACAACGTGCAAAAATGGAACCGTATGACACATGTTTTCCTCACAGCAGCGAATGGTTTCCAGTCTTCTTCATTCATCCAATTTTTATAGGAAGCGCGAATTGGAATCGCCACAATCTCCTTTCAGCGTTGATTTATCTTTCTGGCACTAAATATGGTGTTGGAAAATCATCATCTCAATGGCAGCATCTCCATTGACGAGTGCCTATTTCTATTAGATTATGCAAATACACGGCAGAACCGTGGTAGGTATCAGCCGAATGTGTGATGGAATTTGTCATACGGCACCTTTATTTATTTCACGGCTCAGTTCATAATGATCGTATTTTACGACGATGTTAATAATTTTGAGCTTTTCTATGCCATTTCAATCAATTCATCCGGGAGACAGTGGAAACTCTCAGAACCACTGCGGATCGGAACAAGACCCGACCAGTGGATGGCAACAGAACTGTAACAGATATTGATACTCAGTTAGCACGTTTTGTCTAACAAACATGTTATAATTTGGGCTGATTAGTACATAAATAACAAAAAATAAAACAAAGTTTCCTTAACATTGATCAAAATATTAATTGCAATTTTCGAAGGTGAAAAGTTGATTACAGAGTACCGTTTTGACTCATATTCCGAACACTTAAGGCCAACAGTGACTTAAAATGCATCTCATAAGCATAAATAAGATGATATTTGTGAAAATATCAATTTCTTCACAAAGTATGACTGTTAGCAGTTGGGTGTGCTGAAAAAATGTTTATTAAGATTTGTTTATTATTGATTTTATGGAACAACATATTGATTGTGTTGATTTTGTTTCATATTCCGAACACCTTGATTCAAATTCCGAACAGCACGAATAAATCGTAATCAAATGAATATTTTCACAAATAAATTTATATGATTTAGTTTAACCTTCCTAAGGTGTTCAAAAAAAGTTACGTTTAAGGTGTTCGGGTCATATTGACCCGGATTTGACATACGAATTTCGCAGCCGTTTTTTCACCGAATATTAATGGTTTTGTACTCAAAATTATCGTCAAGGCTTATATTTTGTGAATCTGGCTAAAAATCTTGTTTGGTTGGACTTGGCCGCTCAGAACCGAAGCCAAAGGGACCAAGGGTTGGCAATTTTTGCAAGAGCATTTGTGAGAGCAAAATGCATTTGTTGTGAATTGTGAAACATAGTATTTTGTCTAAAATGTATTGAAAATGGTATCTTATCAACTGGTTAGTTGTTCAGGACAGTACTGGTTACCAAGTGGCCATTAAACGGTTCCCAGGGCATCCGGAGTAGTGGCAAATTTATGTTTTAGGTGGAAACAAGCCGTGTACATCAAAATTAGCAGAATTTATGAACAAATTGATCCAAGACGTTGCAATCTGAGTATGGCAACATTGCCCATATGGATTCCCATGGCAGATTCTTGGGTTCCCTGGAGGGTCCTGGGAAAGTGGCCAATTCATTCATTTGATAGAACCGGATCCTCTGTGGAGTTCTCGAGTAGGATGACCAAGATTCAGGTAAAAATAAATTGAATTTCAGAGCTTCCAGGATTCCGGCTAGATTTATCAACAGCATATGCTGATTTTGATGGTATTTTCAGTATTCCGAACGCATTCCTAGAGATTCTGTACTATAGGGCAAGTCACCTAATGTTGAACGGCTAAAAATGTCGCCTATTGTTGAACAGCCCGTGTATTCCTTATGGCGTATTAAAAAAAAGTTTTTATAATCATGAATTTTGGTACGATTCCCTCGAATTCTAGTAAGAATACTAAGGTTTCAGTCGTAATCTTAAGGAATTCAGTGGTAATCAAGACTCCTGATGCTAATCGTTAGAATTCAGTTGAAAACTCCGTTGAATTTCTGGGATTCGCACTGAAACTCTATATATTGCTATTGCTATTACTATTACTAACACTCCAAAGATTCCCATCAAAATCGTGAAGCCTCCTACCGGTATTCAAAATATTCTAACCACAGACCTTCTTAATCCCTAGGATTGTCGAAATTGAACATTCGTTTACTAGAATTACAATATTTCCATTGGAATTACGAAGATTCACAAAGATAGATGACAAGGCTCCCAACGCAATCAGGAAAAGTGCTGACGAAATATCTAAAATTCCGATCGAAACTTCAAATATTCACACAAGATTACTAAAGACTCACAACCGAAATCCCATACATCCCAGAATTTCTAACCCAACTACTAAAATTCCAACAAGAATCCTAGAAGAACAGCCGGAATGCATTGACAACTCTAACGGAAATTCCAGAATGGCTATCGTACTTTCAGAACTCCTGCAGGGCTCTGGAATTCCGAAAAAAAAATCTCAAAATTTCCCCTATGGAATCATAAAACAATGACATCATAAAAAACTAATTCGGGTCAATAGGGTTCTAAAACACTGTCCCGATTGTTGTGCCAAACGCTTAAGCGCAGACAAACAGATGTTACACTTAGAGGTTAGTAGTGATTGATCCTTTGGTCGCGTTGCTTGCTCTTGCGAGGGCAAACGATGAACACTTGTTCGGCATACAATTCATTTATCGAATAATATCGCGAATCCGGTCAAGCGTGAATATACCAAGGATCGCATCATCAACTAAAGATGACTCTCAGATCCTTACCTTATCCCACTAACCCAATATCCTTTCCATGACAACTATGGAGATGCAGAAGATTCTTCGGTCTCTAAAACCAATGGTTGTCTAACTAACATTCCTTCCCTTCCCCGTTGACAGTAAGGACGTGGCCGGCGCCGTTATTGACTTCTAAAATTTGAGCTCTCGATTTGTGCACATTGAAGAATGGTAAGCTAATCCCAAGCCCCAGTCACTAAATCCCTGTGCAACTTCGATTGCTCTGGTCAATCATGGAGTAGCAACTACGAATTGTACGGTCATTTAACAGATGTTACACTTAGAACAAATTTCATTACAATTAATCGCCCAGTTAACACCATCATCATCTGTTTAGTATCAATTTGTTTATCTTGGTTGCATAGAGACATGCCTTCAAAGTTTGTACGGATAATATGCGGACTCCCTTTGAAACACAAAATATCTACACTTTTATGACAGACATACTTTATAGCAGCCGTAAACTTATGTTTACAGAAAAATACACACAAAATTTTCATCAAAATATTGCCCATAACAGAATTAATTGTTATATACCCAAAATAGTATTTTTTGGCAAAACTAAAGGAAAATGTGAAATTTTGGTGACTTTTTTCGCACGAACAGACAAATTTCGCTAAATTTAAATATAATAGGTAGATGTAGATTTTAGGCAATTTGCAAGTTTTTCCGCGAGTTTATATATGGGTCGAACTTTTGCCCCACTATTGGCCAAACATTGTTTCCAAGCATTTATGCAAAAACTAATACACCTCAAAGCATCCTTATGATGGGTATAAAAACTCCCGAATATAAAACATCGAATTAGATTTTTTCTTCATTTGGTTCCATGCAATGAAAGTTCGACCAAAAATTAAAATTTTCTCGCCAAAAGACAATAAATAGCAATACCTTTTTTTCAAATATCAATCGATTTTTATGATATTTGTTGTGAAAGACCCTCACTTGAAGAGCATTCGAACCACCACGACATTTACAAGTTTTGTTTTGAATTGAGATAGAAATCTTGATAACAAAATTTTGCTCACTCGAACTTTTGCCCCACTTTTAATTATGACAAATATTTGTTGTAATTCCCTGATCGGGAACCACAAGCGCAAACTTCGATGGAACGGTGCACCCACTACCCCCACTGGTTAGTGGACATCCCGGTGCGAGCGGGACAGACAGACAGCACTGCCCATCCATGCCATCGCCATGTGCGTATTTCGGAACATTAGTTTCGATTTCCCACAGCGGGACCCCGAATGGTGATCACATTCTATGACGGACAACGTGCCGCACAGTAAACGTTATAATATTAAATTATAAATATGATACTACTGTCGCACAGCAGGACTTTACGATGCCTCTCTTTCTGTCGATCAATGAAATTATGTTGATTTTATTGAGAAGGAGAGGCACTACCATCCACTCTCGGTTTCTTGATAGCGGTGGGCACCATTTAAACGATTATCGCCATTATCAATTTGGGCGATCCGATGTTGGTGGCATCGATCGCCTAACTGTTGGATGGATGTGTCACCTGAGATGAAACTTATGGTTTTGGGTATTTCGATAGAATATTGAATGATTTTCAACTATTTTTATGTACAGTAGGATAATCCACTCTTATAATGAAACGTCAAACACAAACCTGAAAAATCCATACTCTTACCCCTCTGTTACTTCAATAGTGGTTATCACGCCCAATGGTATGGGTGCCCTAGTCAGTGGCGCGGGAAGTGGGTAGGACAGGTAGGACATGTACTACGCACAAAAACACCTGGGTAGGACACTCAAAGGATTGTCCTACCCACGATTTAGCAAAAAAAAATAAAATCAGCAGAAAGGTTGTAAAATAAATTGAACTATGCTTCAGAGAAATTTCAGAAACTATAAAGGGTCCAACAGGCTCTTCATGAATTCTATCTCAGATTCCCCTAAGAATAGCTTCAGGAATTATCATAGTGTTTTTATTTAGATTTTTCCAGGATCTCTTACAAGGATCTCTTTCAAAATTGTTCTAGAGATTTATCTACTATTTTTCCCAGAAATTCTATTTTACAGAGGATGCTCAGAAGAATTTCTTCAGAATATGCTCCAGGTTTCCTTGCGACTACCTCCAGTAATTTCCTATCATTGAGTTTTCACCAGATATGTTTTTCACTATCTCTTCAACTGAGTTCTCTAGTTGTATTTCTAGGAGATCTTTCTAAGATTTCCACAGGTTTCCACAGAATTAAGGAAATCCTCAAAGGTTTATTTTTGAATTTTCGAAAAAAAAATCGCTGTGGGTTTTTTTCAAAAAAGCATGTAAGAATTTCTTCTGTTCATGTGGATTTCTTCAAGAGTACATCCACTATTTTTCCCAGAAATCCAAAATTTCTTAAGGGTCCTTCGAAAAAAACAAATTATTTACTTAAAAATTTCTTCAGCATTTCATCCAAGTATTACTCCTGCAGTTTTTCCAAACATTTAAAAAAAAGTTTTCCCAAAAATTCTCATGCTACTTTTGAAAGTTTATTTAAGTTTTCACACCAGCTAATACTATACCAATTTTCCCAATAATTCCTCCGATCATTCCTGCACAAGCTTCTATAGAGATTGTTTCCAATGTTTTTCGAGGAATTCCTTTAGAAAATCCTGCAAAGTGCTATCCCGAGATTCGATTGATTTTGTTTTTAAGTTTATCTTAGCAAATTATCTAAGAAATCCTCTGCAATTTACTCAAGAGTTCAGGCGTTATTTCAGAGATCATAGATGATTAATAGTGACTTTAATACTTCCACTAGTTTTATATGAGATAACATCAGAATTTTCTTTAGAAGTTTTTCACGGATTTATTCTTCCACAATAATTCATTGGCATTTTCCTGGAGAAAATATAAGTATGACAGGAGGAATTTCTAAAGAAACCTTAGAAGAAATCTCTGAGGGAATTGCTGAAGATATCTTTAGAGAAATCTAGTTGAAATCTTATAATAACTCTCAAAGACAGTTTTATAGGAAATCCCTAGAAAGGTTGATTAATCATTGGATAAAATCTTTCTTGAAAAAAATCACAATGAATTTCAGGAGGAATTCTGATGAGTCTCTGAAGAAATTCTGTTTGTGGTTTTCTTTGGGTATATCTAGGTTTAATTTTTGAGGTATCCAAAACAAAATTCCCTAGTCAAACTCTTTAGGAAATTTTCGGAGTAACATCTAAACATTTTATCTTAGTAAACTGCAGATGAAATTCCTGGGGAAAATCACGTAATTCCAAAAAATATCTTGGATCTCGAAATGCCTGCTCTGATGCTATGAAGAATCAAACTCTTCAAGAAGGAACTGCCTGAACTCCTGGCTTCTAATAGGTTTCGTTTTGTTTTCTTGGTTCCTGTTACGACTCTTCACAGCCTCTTTCTGAATCTTTTAAAGTCTCGTTTTTCAGGCAAACCGAAATAGGTCTCTAATTTCCTATTTCAAACCACTTGCGTAGTCTGGCGTGAAAATGAGGGGGTTAGAAGCAAAGGGGTGTCAGTGAAAAAAAAAACTCAGTTTTGAGAAAATCTACTTCGAACTTTAACTGAAATTCTTCATTCCATACAAATTGTATGAGAGCCAAAAAATAAAAAACAAGCCAGTTTTCTAACAATCATGTTATTTCGTCTATTGAGCGGATAAGTCACTTGAAAATATCTTTAGAACGCTTGGAAACAGAAAATTTTCCTCAACTCAAAACCGACCAAAATGTCACTTACACCCCTTTGTGTTTGAGCCCTTTGAATACAATAACATGAAATTTCCAGTCTAGGATTCCAAAGGGTTAAAATTTTTCTTAGCTTCAATGTACACAAAATATTTTCCAACGTTTGTCCTACCCATGGTTTCGAACGTGGACGCGCCTCTGGCCCTAGTGTAGATGTAGTTGTGAACCTTAGAGGAAAACAATATGCACTCTGTTTCGAAAAACACCCAGAATCCGGGTATAAATTTTTCAAATTGGGTAATATTTCCATATGCATTTTGATGAGTCTGGAAAGCGTGTGCAAGTTTCTTTGAGGAAAACAAAAACAAACTGTGTATGACGAGCGTATGCTAGTCTTCGTGCGTTCAAATGTCACTAAGCTCTATAGAGCCTAACTGACATGAGCGATTTCTCTTTTGATCATTTTGTTACAATACAAAATTTTGGATAAGTTTCCAAAGGAAATTGGCTGCATTTTGAATACATGTTAGGATCCGAGACAGAGATTTGAAAATACGTAGGGTAAACAGGTATAATACGCACCCCCCCCCCCTCCCCTAAGGAAAAACTGCTCTATCGCAGTGGCAAATGCATTACTTCTATAGTGTTTGGTGTCAAAGTGTTATTTACTTAGTTGGCCATTCTCTGCATGTAACTTTCTCTTGCCAGGTAGCTTCTAAAAAGAGTATAAGACTTTTTCTGTAAGCGGTCCAAATCTTGACGTTTCAAAACAAACCGGGCAATATGCCCCTCCCGTAGAAAAAGTTCCGCAGCGTTGTAGAAATATTTTCAATGAGAATTCCACTACTTGCTAAGCTTAAAAGGGTCTATTAGCAGTCTTCTTCCGGTAAAAGTTTTTGTAATAAGTACACTAGGAAATTCATTTACAACGAGGCTTGCCTATTGGACCTAAAATTTTGCGCCAAAATGCTGATTTTCGATATTTTTGGTGTTTCTATTGGTTGTTCATATTTCCCAAAGATCTTATATGCGCAACATCATTTTTTCGCGGATACTTAAGATATGTAATCATATTTACGTGTTAAAGAAGCCTCAATCCCTTGAAAATGAAATAGGGCGTATTTCCCGGTTGGGGCGCATTATACCAATTTACCCTATCTGAGTTTGGGGCCTAAGCAGACAGCGTTGCCAGGAATGATTATTGTACGATTACCTCAGCACCTTATGTGCTATGCGCTTCAATTTGTCTTTTAATCCTTATAGGCCTGAGTGAAAGCAAAAATACTAGAACTCTCGCCGCACAGCGAATACTTAAAGAATTCCTTTTTTTTTGTAAAATTGTAAACATCTATACAACTCCACTCCGCACAAAAATACAAGCGACAGAAAAAAAAGCAATTTGGATATGCCTCAGAAAATACGGAACATCTTCGGATGGCCAAGCAAGTTAATAAAACTAGACCAAATTTGCCGTCGTCTGCTTTCGGACGCATTCAATTTCATCAATTGTTAATAATGTTATAAGCATTTGAATTTAGGGAAAATTTTGCCTATCTCAATCAATTTTTCTTCTTCCCTGTAGTTCCAGAATTTCTGCAGGCATTCTGTATAAAACTCGTCAAGTATTCCTCCTAGAAATATAAGACTATTCTAGGTCCAAAAACTTCTAAGTATCTCATCAGAGATATTGATGCAATAAATTCATGACTTTTTCCAGGAATGTAGGAATGTAGCTCCCTCCATAAACTATTTCAAGGATTTGCTTTGGAATTTTCCAAGGATTGCCCAAAATATTTGTCAATTATGCCACTTTTAAATTTCTGCAGGAATCATATCTGGAATTAAGAGAGTAGTGACTAAGTATCGCGAATCGTGTTAATGCTGTTTTATCTTTTGATCGTATCGCTTGCTCGTGTGGGGGTGAGCGATGAACACTTGATCGGCGATTAATGGGGTTATCGAATAATATCGCGAATCCGTTTAGATGTCAATATATCAAATTTCAACCGATTTCGATTCTTTTAGCTTCATTCGATCGGGAATCTCTTCTCTTTTGATGACCAGAATATGGTTTGCATAGGTCCAACGGTACCGAAGTTATTCTGGATTCCGTGGGAGTAATAGATTATTTTGGATTGGTACTGTATAATTTTGATTGCCAATTCCATTATGTACACCGCTTAGAATCTGTTCATTGTTCGAAAAATCATGTATAAAGATTGAACACCATAGGCTAATCTCGCATAATCTGGTTACCTAACGGATTTGGTGCCCAGTAAAAAGTGGTCACTTGTCGATCTGGAACAAACCCTAACATGTGACCCATCAAATTTCATGAATTTCCAGCGTCAATTAATTGGTGATCAAAGCAATAACATTTTTTTCATATTTAGAACGACCCGGCCAAGTCACGAATTCGAGTCCTCAGGGAAGTGACCACTTGTCGACCTGAACCAAACCCTAACATGTGACTCATCAAATTTCTTGAATTTTCAGCGACAAATCATTGGTGAACATATAAAACAACTTCTGTTCATATGAAAATATATATTGGTTTATATAACGAGATATTTCGTTTGAACTACGAAATTATGTGTTTTTTACTGCAACGAAACAGATTCGTAGCATGTATGAAACCAACCTCGTAAAAAAAATCAAACTCCAAATCAAAACAAACAATTATTGTTATATTGTACCAATCATGTTGTAATCGATATTCGAATTAACATCAAGTTGACAAATACTGATCAAATGATGTAGTCACATTAAAATATTTTCCCAATAAGTAAATTTCATTAATGATGAAGTATTTTGAAGTCGATATAACATTTGATAGCCTTTTTTTAATTTGATGATAAACATTGTACTGTACAAATATAAGTTTTAGTTTAAGTTGTTTGGTGTACGTAATGGAATTGGCAATCAAAATTATAAAATACCAATAGAAAATAAACTATTACCCCAACGGAATTCTGGCCAACAAACATCAAGATATCTAAATCTAACCACTACAACACACAAAACTTTTCAAAATTTGAAGACATTAAAGTAATCACGTATGGCGAAATAGGGAAGCACTATGTGCATAACTGGTACACCTACCCTACATGCTGATCAGGTATTTCAGAATTCGCTCTCTTTTGATTTTGAAGCACGAACAAAGCAAACGAAGAAGAAAAACATCCCATCTGTTGCGGTCTATGATCGACAATGTATGGCAAAAGTTGTAACAAGTCTAATAAATAAGAGCAGCGAACAAGAGCCCCAAAGAGAGAGCGATGATAAAATCCATTTATCTCGCTTGTTTTCCGTTGGGGGTAGGTGTTTTACTTTACTGGCACAATAAACAATTCCCGAAATCCCGATAGCAATAGTGCCCCCAGGTATCATGCACTGCTATCCCCCCGATCTGACAAGGGAAGGTCACGATGGTGTTACACGGGGTTTTCAACCAGACTATTTTTGTTAGATTCTACATGTCGAAATATGAAAAACCCCAGAGCCTTTCGGGTGATGGAGCAGTGGTGTAGCCAGGAGGGGCTCTAAAGGGGGAAATTTTGTACTATATTATATAATTAAGCTTATTGGAAATTCGACAAAAATATTGTTTTAGTATTTATTTTGATGGTAGAGAACAGAATTGACATTAATGTATGTTAAAAATGTTTTTTTTCCATGCCATAGGCGCAATCGAGATAGGTTTCTCGTTGGTATACTATTCTAATAAATCTAAATTTGTTTTGGTGTCCGTATTCCATGTTAGTTACGCCAATGGCATAAAAATACATTATAAACATACATTAATGTATATTCTGTTTATTACTATCGTAATTAATACTGAAAAAATCTTTTTGACAAATTTTCAATTGACTCAATAATATTATATTCGTATAAAATCGACCCTTTCAGAGCCCCTCCTGGCTACACCACTGCTTCATCACCCGAAAGGCTTTGAGGTTTTTCATATTTCGACATGTAGAATCTAACAAAAATAGTCTGGTTGAAAACCCCGTGTAACACCATCGTGACCTTCCCTTGTGAGCAAAGTTGTAGCAGTACGATAAACAGTCTTTCAAAAAGTGCTACATGGTATGATAGTTACTGAGAGCGATACGTAAGATATTCTCTCAGTTTTCTCAGGATTCAATCCCTGATGCTGATGCAAAAACTGTGCATTTGTAAAGTTCCAATTTTCGCGTAGCTTCAACGTGGCATTACGTTTGGTAGAATTTGAATTCAAACAACTGTTTTGGTGTTATGAAATAGGGGTGGGCGTTTTGCCCCCACGAGTTGTATAAAGTTTAGGTCCTTCAATAAACTTTTTTGAGGACAAATTTAATATATTTTTTACATGTAATATAAAAGATAATAGTGTACAAGTTGGCTCTCGGCGATAGTTTCAGAAATTTGATTATTTATCGACCTTAAAAAGACGTCGAAAATCTCACAATATTGCAACGAAAACAGCAAAAAAACGTTTTTATACGTTTTTACGATTTTCTTTACATAAAAATAGATTAGTAAAAGTATTTTTATCCATTTTCTATAATCTAGGGTAAAAAAAGCATCCTAAAACACATCGTTCGTTCAAATCGAGGGAGGCGCGTTTTGCCCCCAATGGGCAAATAACCCCCAGTTCCCATATTCCTAGTTCTCATCCTTAGCTCGCAAAGCCTAGTTCTCATCCTTAACCCGTATAGGCCTGAGTGAAAGCAAAAATTCTAAAACCCTCACCGCTCAGCGAATTCTTAATGGATTCAAATGATTTTTTGTCAGTATACTGGCACACATATCTAGTTTCTAGAAGTGGACAGAGGAACTCGGAAATATTCTTGTGGCTGGAGTTATTCCGGTGGATCACTGGATCAGGTCGGGTAAGAAGGGTACTGTGCGTTTGTGCCCCTGAAGGTAGGCAAATTTTAAGTCACAGATAATTTCTGGAATCGGCTACAATGTGGCCACTACATGACATGACGAGTTTTACATTAGATTAGTCATACAAATTACCATTTTCGGGTCCCGGGACGCCTCAAACTTATGATAAAGTGGCCAATTTGTATCTGAACATCTGTGCCAAGCTTATGGGAACGCATTTTAGTGCACAGTTATGTTCGATTTCTACTTTTCGAGAGTTGAAACGGTTTAGTATCCAACGAATCTACAGCTGGTTCTTCCGGGCATTACGTCAGATTGGCCACATCAGGTATATTTTAAACGGTGCAAAACTCTTAATTTATAATGTTGAATATCGGATCTTAATGATTTATGCAAATTAAAATGATTGTCATTGCAAAAAAATAAAAGTTATGTCCCAAAAATAGCCCTTTTTTACCCGACTTGACCCAGTGACCCACGGAAATAACTCCGGCCACAGGAATATTTTTGAGTTCCTCTGGCCACTACCAGAAACTAGATATGTGGGCCAGTGAACTTACAAAAAATCATTTGAATCCGTTAAGAATTCGCTGAACGGTGAGGTTTTCAGTATTTTTGCTTTCACTTAGGCCTATACGGGTTAACTCCGATTCCCCAGTAACATGTCAAACCGGCGACACAATTCATGGGTCTCGTGCTACTGAGCTAGTTCTCCGGGAGTGCACTGAAGTTCTTAGCAGCAGTTCTCGCGTTAGTCTAAGGAGTTCTAATCTTTAGAAATCATATCCGGAATTTGTCTAGGAACTACATCAGGGATACCACGTAGTATTTTTTCAGGAATCAATGTTAGATTTTTTCAAGAATATCAATCAAAATTTACATAACCCTTGTCTTAGGACATCTTCAAATTTTAATATATGAATGCCTCATTGTATCCCTTTCCAGACGCTTTTTTAAGGAGATTCTTACGGAAATGCAACCTTCTACACATCCGAGTATACCCCATTAGGCATAAAGACGTTAGGCATAAGTATGTTAGGCATAATGGACGTTAGGCATAAAGGATGTTTGGCAATAATGACATTAATTACTGAATAGGTATGTGTCGAAAGAACAGTTTAATTATAAAAGAAGAAAAATGTGCTAATTAAAACATTAGCAGCACAAACTCCAATAATTTTGTCGTCAGTATAACTATGAAGTACATTCTTCAATTTAAGTAAGAGATTATCCTCTGATGACAAAATTGACAATAATCTGTGTACAACCAAACTCTTAAAAGATGAGTAACAGTTACAGCGTCGTTCTTATTCGTGGCATTATTCCCCAACCCAAGCTCTTAGCTTAGTGTTCTAGGAGCACTTCCACATTTATTAATCAAAAGTTTGCTTTGCCAAAGTGGCCATTTTGCATTTTTATTTGTACACGATGCATGAGCACGATTATACTTCATGGCCAAAGATCTTGGATCAACTTGGAATCGAACTAAAATACCATCAGCATGGCTATATTCTGTGGTCACAGAACCCGAGCAAAATCGGATAACTGGATGATATCAAAATGATAACAACTTCTACTATCGCTGTTATCATTTTGATATTATATTATCGATGATAACCGAATGATAACAAAATTTGTTATCATTGCATCCGTCACAGACATTTTTGATAACAGGTTGATAACTAAATATGTTATCAAACATCTTTTCTAAAACATTTTTATATAGCGTGTATTGTTAAACAAAGTTGACTTTTTATCATGCTTCATCATTCATTGCTTTCTTCTCCATGCTCCCTCTTACTTCGAGCAAAATAGACCGACATTCCCGTAAACATAATTAAATGTATCGCAAAATGCTTCAGAAAATTGATGAATTGTCCTAATATAAAGTATTTTGAGATTATTTTTAGTATTGTTTGTGTTAAGTTTGTACTTTCTGTTCTGAGTTTATAGAAAAACATATTTTCAAGAATTCTTGTAAAAATGTTTAGTGAAAAATGTACTAAAAATCTCTGGAGCAGAATAAAGAGAATTTTAGAAAAAAGACTTCTATGGATATTTCTTGAATTTTACTCTGTACGATTTTTTGGAGAGCCAGAGGTTCCATTTCATCACATTTTTCTGGAGTATTCTGATTGCCGACAGTATATGAGCACATAGGAGCTTCTTTTTTTTGCCTGAGTTGGTAGCAACGCCCACAGCTTTGAGCTAACCTTTCTCCAGTAGATAAGTTAGGCAAAACACAGAACGTTTCGATGCTTACTGGTTCCCCGATGGTTTGCTCAATTTTCACCACCGAATAAATTTTAATCTTGTCACCCCCTTGCGACGCCTTTTAATTTCATCACTTGTAAAAACTTTGTAACAGACTTCCTACAGACAGAATAATGGTAAACAATCACTGTCCATACCTTCTCTATGTAAATTCACCTAGCTCGTACTACTGAACTAGCTGATGAGAATTCAAACCAATACTGCCAAATGAGGATGTATTTTTCATGCTTAGTGTTTAAAGCACTTTATCGACAAAATCCAGTATTATTTCCAGGGGTCCAAAATGTTGCTTTAAAATTAAAATAAGAGTCCGGCCCCTAAATAACATGTATATAATTTCATAATCTGTGTAATCATATTTTGTGTAAACTAATAAGTGCCCAATAGGAATTGTTTTATGGTGTAAAATTTCAAAATTACTCTGAGAAAACATGCCTTGAAGACATTATAAAGATCATATGTTAACTATGAACTACAAACAATTAAACGAAACAATTGACGTTTTCTCCCAACTAATCAAATAGCACTTTAATTGTCTTGCGTGCGAATATGCTAACATTCTAGAGGTAAAATGCCCTATATTACCCGTACAATAGCCCTAAAAGTTTGAAAAGGTGAATTAGAGGGCTTTTGGTTACCTGGTTTTCTTGATTGCAAATTAAGTGGGAATTTCATTTTGTCGGAGATAGTGAATACATTTTTAAATAGAACAGAGCTTGAACTCATAATGTAGTTTTGGCTGTTCTGCTAATGCAAGGTTGGACTAAAAATAATGTGTAAGAAGCAATTAAAAGTTTAAAAATATCAACAACGTCAACAATAAGATACGGTAATTTATAAATGGATATCATGTTCACCGACAGATATCATCCAACCCATATTTCGATATCCATAAGGTAACTCATCTTCCAAAGTAATTAAGATACAAACGCCGTAAAACATCAGTTTGAACCATTCGGAATCACATCTCCAAAGCAGAGCGCTCTGCTCGTGGAGGTCGATCTTGCTCGTCTCGTTGGGAGTGCCCGAATGATTAGTTGATATGGCGTTGCCCGCGATGTTACATATTTTTGATCTTTCGTTTCTTCCTTGTCGCCTTGATGCTTCCCAAGTGATACTGCTGCTAAGCCGCTCGACAAAGGAATCAAGCCATCAAAGCCCACGTATCATCATCAAACGTAAAATATATCACAGCACTTGAAGACGCAGCATTAGGGCGGTTGGAATAGCAAAAAAGATAAAATTATGAAAAATGTTACAAAAACGTTAGTTTGTATGTGTTAGTAATGTAAGTAAAATGTTATATAGTTATATATAGTTATAAAATTGGAACTCATTCATCAAACCATAACAAAAGAAGTTGCTCAAGACAAAAACTCAATCCAACGTAGAAGAAAAAAAGATATCTATCAATTTGATTCCTTTTATTTAGCTCAATGTGAAATTATAGTCCAGTGAATTTCTATAAAAATTGAAAATACTTCAAATGAATTTGATTCTTTAGCAACCGTCTTCATTGAGGTATAAGAAACAATGTTAGATAATTAATGGCTGAATATTAGAAGAAGCTCTATATTTATCATATGGATTATAAAAAATATGGAAGATTTTTAAATTTGAACCGCCCTAACGCAGCATCATCATCATCATCAGACTTGAGCAGATAACCGTTGACCAGATCTCGTCATCGGACGAGTTGACAATGCTCATCTTCGTTAGATCCTCTCAACGATCAATCTGGTGATGTAGCTCTCACTTTGGATCTCGTCTCTCGTGTTAAACCTAACCAGAAGGAAACAGTCAAAGCAAGAGCTCACCCATCACGATGTCCATATTATTATTGTCTCTTTGGCACATCATCAGGCACATGGCCCAATGCAGGGTGGCTTTTCTTGGTGGTCGACAACACTGTGTCCTCATAAAACGCACGCGACGGAAGAACTAACCACGTTCTCTCGGCGGCGCTTTCATATCGCGGCTTTGTTATCAGCACACTGGGGTAAGGTCATACGAATGATGGACAAACCGATGAAAGTGCCAAAAAAAGACAACGATATCCCCAAACATGGATAGAGGATTTCCCATAAGGGCTCTTTTAGTCTGCTTGGGGAAGTTTCTTCGATTTTTTTTATTTCTTTAGGAAATCTCATCAAAAATCAATTCAGTCAAGTATTACTCCTAAGTTGTTTCAGATATTCATTTAGTTATTCTTTCGCTGCTTTTCCAGAAATCCTTCCAAGATTTTCGTTTCCAAGAATATAACCAGTAGTTAGTTTTTTTTCCCGAGATTCCTCCAAAGATTTTTCCTGAAATTTCTCAAGGAAGCCGAAAGTTCTACAGGAATGTATCCGATAATTATTTCGAAAAATATCTGGAACTGTTTCCGAAAATTCTCTTTTTAAATTTTTCTAAGGCCATCTACGGATTTTCTCCGAGATTTCAATTTCAGGTATTTCCCTAGAAGTTTCACTAGAGATTACCTTAGAGAAAATCATAAGAGATTTCTTCTAGATTATATCAAGATTTATTCTCATCTCTGCAGTTATTTTTGGATCAATTCAATGGAAAATTTCTTCAAGAATTTTTACAGGCTGGGATTATTTTTTGAGGTATCAAAAAGGAACTTAAAATCTTGAAGAAATTCTGAACCAAAAATTATGAAAGAAATCAATATGAAAAAAATTAAAGGATTTTTTGGAGGAATAGAACTCTATCAATGTTTATGGAAGAATTATTGAATATATTTATACATAACTGAGGACTTTCTTGAGAAATTTTAGTAAAAATCTTTGGGGGAATATCTGGAGCAATTTTTACAGGTATTTAAAAAAATCGTTGAATAATTTTGTGGGATAATTCTTTGAGGTACCGTAAAACGGGGTAACTTTGATAATGCGGGTAACTTTGATAGTGCAGGACCCCCAACATATTAAACGAAATAACGAAGTTTCTGTCAATCAGTCAAGAAAAACGAATGCAAAACTAAAGAATATTAGTATGACTTTTCATGTCAAAGCTATTTTTGTTGGAATCAAGTGCATTTGACGATTTTTATGCAAATATTAAAAATTTACAAGATTTCAGCATCTTTGCAACGCTTACAAACAATCTGTTCTACGACCACTATTTGATAAAGTCATAATGAGTTCGTAACTTACCCATGACAGCCTAGTTATAGTAGCACATGAATTCGGTCTCAAATCTTTTAGCGAAAACCTTTTTTCAAACTGGGACCATTTTTGTAATCTAAGTCAAAAATTTCCATATAGCGTTAAACGCCTAGAGGTATGCAACGCCCTATAAATGTTCCGTAATTCATTCAATCTTGTTTGATTTATACTCCATTATCAAAGTTACCCCATAACAGAAAACCGACTTTCGATTATATGAAAAATTATATATCCATTCAGAATAAATCTTTTGGCAATCTATCAAATGCGATCGATAGCTAGGATGTCAGTACATGTTTTAAAAATATAAATTATAATTCTTTGAAACAGCATGCAGAAATATTCAAGTTTTCTTCGAAAAAACTATCAAAGTTACCCCGTGTTACGGTAGGTCAAAATAGAACTTAAAATCTTGAAGAATTTCTAAACAAAAAATTTGGAGGAAATCCATAAGAAAAAAAACGAAGGATTATGGATTTCCTCCCAAAGTTTTTGTAAAGAATTTCTTTTTCGTTTTTTTCTACTAAAGACTCCTTCTTCTTCTTCGTGGCATTGACGTCCTCACTGAGACAGAGCCTGCTTCTCAGCTTAGTGTTCTTATGAGCACTTCCACAGTTATTAACTGAGTGCTTTCTTTGCCTAAGTTGCCATTTTTCATTCGTATATCGTGTGGTAGGCACGATGATACTTTATGTCCAGGGAAGTCAAGGAAATTTCCTGGACCGACCGGGAATCGAACCCAGATAACTTCAGCATGGCTTTGCTTCATAGCCGCGGACTCTAACTGCTCGGCCAAGGAAGGCTCCAAAGACATCATTAGACAATAAACTACTGGTTATATTCTTGAAGGCATTCAAAACAAAAATCTTGAGTAATAGTAGAGTAACAGCATTTTTGGGAAAAAGAAATACCATTAGTGCACCAGATTCCGCTCATTTAAGGGATGTGTTGAAATGTTTATTATAAAATAACTATCGTGTCGATCAATACTATTTTTATGTCACAATGTAGCTCCAAGTATAGGTAATCAACGGAAAAATAAAAAGAATTTGTAAAACTTTCAGAAAAAATCATTTAATTGCATTTGTTACTGCATATAAGTGTTCCTATTTCCGCTTACGGTAAACAGATTTCGTGACGGACATACTAAGGAATGCATTATTTCGAATTTCGATATTTTTTTATGGTCAAACCATAGCTACTACTGCAGAGTTCTGTTTGATCTTTCGACCTTGACGCTTGCTCCTGCGGGGGCGGGTGACGGGGGCAGGATCAAACATGTCGTGCGTCGGTCGAGTTGTGAAATGAAAAAGCATAAACATAATGATCGAGTCGCTTGCTCTTGCGTGGGCGAGTGATGAACACATGTTCGGGGTACAATGCGTTTATCGAATTATATCGCGAATCCGATTAGACGTGATTATAGCATGGATCGCATCACCAACCATTGGTGACTCCCAGATCTTTACCTTATCCCACTAACCCAATATTCTTTCCATGACAACTGTGGAGATGCAGAGGTATACTCGGTCTCTAGTAACAACGGTTGTCTAACTAACATTCCTTCCCTTCCCCGATGACCGTAAGGACATGGCCGGCGCCGTTATTGACATTTAAAATTTTTAGCTCTCGATTTGTGCACATTGAAGAATGGTAAGCTAATCCCAAGCCCCATTCATAAAATCCCTGTGCTACTTCGATTGTACTGGTCAACCATGGAGTAGCAACTACGAATTGTAGGTCTATGATTGCTCATGCTCATGCTCATGCTCAAACCATAGCTACTACTACAATATAGAAGGCTGTAAACTAAAATCGACATTTCTTTAAATTTTTATTTATTTTTTGCATGAGCAGTTATTGGAACACCCAAAAAAACCAAGTGACCCAATATAAAGAATTATTTTATCAAATGAGAATAATGTCAGACGAGTTCATTTGAAAGTTATTATTATTGCTAGAATATATCTGTGCGAAAAAATTTGATTTTTGACCCGAAAAATCAATGTTTTCACTATTGAGCGGAAATAGGGGCATAAGCGGATACTGGTGCACTGATGGTAGTCATGTATGATCTGATATTTTATGAATGTGGATAATTATGGACAGGAATAATCAGGATTAAAACATTTCCCAGGGACGTCTTTTCGTTTCGTAAAGCTAAACAATGTACTCAAAAAGTATTCTTCTTTTTGGCATTACGTCCCCACTGGGATAGAACCTGCTTCTGAGCTAAGTGTTCGAAGAGCACTTTCACAGATATTAGCTGAGAGCTTTCTTTGTCAAAGTTGCCATTCTCACATTTGTGTATCGTGTGAAAAACACGATGTTACTCTAAACCAAGAAATTTCAATTACGAAAAGCACCGATCGGGAATAACAAACCCAGACACCTTTACCATGGCTTTACTTTGCTAAATACTACGTATGCATATAAGAAAAATGGTAACAACAAACGACGTCGGGTTCGTCGCTTATGTCGCTCACATGTCCATTCACACGCCATAAGGATACGGAAGAAAGGATAGCAAAATCTATAATTTCATAGTCAATTGATCTCAACAATCAATATTTACGTACTTTCTAAATTATGTTCTGAACAAAATATGAAAATATAACATTTTTAACATATTACAACGATTTTATCTCTATCTAATTAACCTGTTAACGCCCAAGGTATCTTAAAATTGGAATTCAAAAATGAATTTGTTATTTATTATTGAATTCCGATTAATTAAACCTAATTTCACAAAAAAGTCATGTCTATGGTGGGGATTGGTAAATGGGTGGGCATGGCGTACCATTGGTAGCTCGCGTACCTGAAGGAATAAAATATACCCCTCTGTGTGGCCCTTAGCCTCCTGCCCAGCAACTCCTATCCCTACCTCCTAGCGGTACCGGCCGGGGCAGCATAATAAACGTGCACAGCTCTCACTCCGGAAGCACTGATTATGATAAAGATGGTTTTTAGCTGCCCAAGCCACTACGTCAAAACCATCATAGGAGATCTAACCGCTCAGGTTGGCCAGTAGGAGGAGTTCAGACCGACTATTGCAAACTTCAGCGCCCACCGGTTGACGAACGTAAACGGCTTACGACTAATCGCTTTCGCCGCCTCCAAGGATGTGGCCATTCTTAGCACCTACTTTCAGCACAGCCTTCCATACCAATACACCTGGATATCACCACAGCAGACAGAATTACAAATCGACAACGTTCTGATTTATGGACTGCACTTCTCCTACATTATTGACGTCAGGACCTATCGTGGCGCTAACATCGACTCTGACTACTATCAGGTGATGGTTAAACTACGCCTAAAACACTCCGTCGTTAACAGCATACGGTACCGACGGCCGCCCCGGTATGACCTAGAGCGGCTTAAGCAACCGGTTGTCACAGCTGCATACGCGTAGCACCTCGAGGCTGCATTACCGGAAGAAAGTGAGCTGGATGAAGCCCTTCTTGAGGACTGCTGGAGAACAGTTAAAGCTGCCATCAACAATACAGCTGAGAGCAACGTCGGTTACGTGGGACGGAGTCGACGGAACGGTTGGTTCGACGAGGAATGTAGGCAGATTCTGGAGAAGAAGAATGCAGCGCGGGCAGTCATGCTGCAGCAAGGGACCCGGCAGAATGTGGAACGTTATAGACGGAAACAGCAACAGCAGACGCGCCTCTTTCGGGAGAAAAAATGGCACCTGGAGGAGATGGAACAGCTGTGCCGGTCTCTAGAAACACGTAAGTTCCATCAGAAGCTCAACGCATCCCGCAACGGCTTCGTGCCGCGAGCCGAGTTGTGCAGGGATAAGAATGGGAGCACAGGCAATGAAGGACGGGACAACGGAGGAAATGCTTTCGTCAGTACTGCGGTCGATGGAACCAACCAGCCCCCACTTTGGGGGAGGTAAAGGAAGCCATTCACCAGCTCAAGGACAATAAAGTTGCTGGTAAGGATGGTATCGGAGCTGAACTCATAAAGATGGGCCTGAGAACTTTCGAGCGATCAACATTCTAAACACGGCCCACCAAGTATTATCCCAGATCATTTTCCGTCGTTTGTCACCTGTAGTAAACAAGTTCGTAGGACGTTATCAAGCCCCAGCTTCGTTGACGGTATCTACCAAAAAATATAGAGGCTATAATGGGCTAACAGGGTACCTACTGGTTCAAAGAAAATCAAATTCTATGACATTTCCTGGCTTTTTTTACAAGTTTGACAAAATAAATACAGTTGAATAAATACTTCCAAACACATAAATGACCAACGAATAGTTAATTTTAGGTGATAGGATTTATTTGCATAGAATATCTTTAACGTGAAGAAGCACAACTATTTTTTAAAGTGAAGAGCACAAATCTTGAGAATCAGACAGAAGTTTGATCGATATGTTATTACCAGCCAATCGATCGGCTTCGAAAAACGATCAAAATCAATTCTAAAGTGTTTTCCATTTAATGCATTGATGCTTTCAATAATTGTCCATAAACATAACGATAATGATGCAGAAGAAGAACTTGCACAATCAGAATGCAGAATGGTAATCCAAAGTTATAATATATACTTCAGGGTGGTACGAAATTTAAAAAGAAAAACTAAAATCGAATCTACCATATCTTTTGCATTATTTTTAAGATACAAATAGTGTTCTGTGTGGTTCAAAGGACAATGTAAGTTTATATGGAAATTACTATGGAGAAATTTTGAAAATTGATCCAAACACGTAAGTACTGTAAATTAAGTACAAACTTACCTCATATAATAAACGCATTTTTTTAAACATAATAAATAACGTTGCTGAAAAAAACAGATACTTTTCGAGCAAATTTAGTTTGAGATTTTTACATAAGTTCACTGGGCTATACTGCCTTTCTACTTGTCCCATGTCACCTTATGGACCGCGGGACAAATATGCGTAGAATGGCAGTATAATCCCATATGAAGCTGAATGATAACAAGCAAATTCATGAATATCTCACCTACCACCGTCGGATTGATTTTTTCACTTCAGCAACTTCGTTTATTATGGATTGAACAATTAGTTTTCCCTAAGCCCTGGTCAGCCTAAGAGAAATGGCCAAATTAGGTAATAGGTGTATGGGAAATAAAATTATAAGGAAAATTTATTGTTTTTCTTACGTTTTGAATCACTTTGGACGAGTAAATGAATGTAGCTCTATCATGTGAATGTGATCTACTTAACACAAAAGGTTTCATGCTCATTAGCTATGTAAAACGGTGTATAATCCACCATGGTTCAACTGGCGTATGGATAAAACCGGTGCTTCTACCCTACGAGGTGATAAATTTGTTCTTACCTATCAGTATTGACGTGTTTGGAATACAATCAAAAATACCCTCAGCTTAATTTCCATATCAATCTACATTGTCTATGGGTCACCTTTAAATCATCACCGAAAATGCTGAAAAATCTACAGAACATAATTTTTATCCTAAGAATGGTGATTTTTTTTATTTAACTGTGCAAATATAGGGGGCTAGGGGCAAGAAAGATACCTTAAGATACTTCGGTTCAAATCATGAGTAATTCGCAAAAATTTAAATGTTTGTTCCAGTATAAGAGCAAGCTCACCTCTTTTCGATCGATGGGATTTTGAAAAATAAGAAATATATGTTGGTTTGGTCAAGCCTTATTTTTCAATCTTACACTCCTACAATATTTCTCATTGGTGAGTTAACGACATTTTTTTTATTTTTCGTAGTAAATATTTTTATAGTAATATTTACTCAAACCTAAATTAGCGCTTATCCTGGGTTAAACATCAGAAAAATGATTTGAACTATGTGAAAATAGAGGTGGCACTCCGAGTTGCACACTTGCCCCACGTTCCCACATACATGTGTCTGATACATAGGTTGCCGGATCCTATTCTTGGCACTTTTGATTCACTTCGGCAGTATGTTTTTTTAAAGCTACTGAGCTCATATTTGGCTACAATATGCGTTGCATTGAAGTGCTTCTTATGGCTAAGTTTCAGACAATCCGGTCAAGAAAAACCACCCATGTCAAAGTAAACCATGGAAGTGCCCAAGTAGCTCTGCACCCCATGTCTGATTTTTTCTTAGGCGTGAATTCTTCATCGCTAGAAAATTATTGGAATTATCTCATCTTGCCCATTGTATGTAAAATTTACTGGGCTTGTAGTGACGTACTTGCACAGATTTTTTTTTTTCAAATTATTTCAAAATCACTTTTCTCAGAAATTCACGATGAATATATTCCAGATATGTCTTTTAATATGAGTTCGTACCTACTTTAACCCCTGTACCTAAAAAACCTCTCCATTAGTTTTGAAACTGTGTCGATATTGATCATTGGTTACTTTGTTTTGAAGATATTCCGAAATTCTTTGGGGCCTAAGGGGTATCAGGTATCAGGTATCAGAAGGCCGGCTACAAAGGCACGTTCCCCACCAGTTGGGAGATTTGTGCCATCGCCATATTTGAGCCTATTTCATCATCTACCCGATGGGAGAGAAAAGGGAAGGGAAAGATGGTTGGAAATAGGAGTGGGGTCCCTTGAAGAGGGAAAATCGCATAAGCGAATTGAGAGCATGTAGCTCCATACCACAATGGGTTCGAACAGCGCTCTAAAAAGGACACTGCAAAACGCAAGAGCGTAAAGAGAGCCTATAGCTCATTACCACAGCGGGTTAAGAATAACAGAATGTCCTGAAGATTCAGGCTTCTGAATTCAGTTTCACTTAATAAGTGTTTACCAAGTAATTGGAATCGCATTTGCGCAAAAACTGGACAGTTACATATCAGGTGATACGAAGTTCCATAATCGGAGTCACAACTATCACACACAAATGAGTCAGCACGCTGAATATTTGCCATGTGATAGTTGAGTCGGCAGTGGCCTGTCAACGATCTGACCAAGAGACTGCAATTCTGCTTTGACAGATTTGTTAAATACTTCGCCACCCTTGGAGATGGCTCAGTAATGTACAATTTTGTTTGACGACATGACTCCAAACTATTCCAATATTGCTTGTGCTGAGTTGCCGCCCAAGAATTTATCTGAAGCTTCACCCAGCACTTCGAAATTGGAATAGCCGGCTCAGGGCCAATGAAGTCATGCGATGCTCCATCGCGAGCTAGCTCATCAGCCAATTCATTTCCAACGATGGAAGAATGGCCAGGTACCCATACAAGAGTTACAGAGTTGACTGAATTCAGTTCCTCAATTTGAGTTCGACATGCGATAACAAGCTTCGACCTTGAGTTGGCCGAAGCGAGAGCTTTTATAGCAGCTTGACTATCTGAACAGAAGTATATGACTTTACCCATTACGCGCTGTTGAAGTGCTGATTGCACTCCACACATAAGGGCAAATATTTCCGCCTGAAAAACGGTGCAGTTTCTACCAAGTGAGTAAAACTGATTCAGCCTTAGCTCACGAGAATATACTCCTGCACCAGCTCTACCTGGGGCCCAGATAGCCGTAGCGGTAAATGCGCAGCTATTCAGCACGACCAAGCTGAGGGTCGTGGGTTCAAATCCCACCGGTCGAGGATCTTTTCGGATTGGAAATTTTCTCGACTTCCCAGGGCATAGAGTATCTTCGTACCTGCCACACGATATACGCATGCAAAAATGGTCATTGGCATAGTAAGCTCTCAGTTAATAACTGTGGAAGTGCTCATAAGAACACTAAGCTGAGAAGCAGGCTTTGTCCCAGGGGGACGTAACGCCAGAAAGAAAAAGAAACCAGCTCTACCTTCAAGAAGATAGCCATCAGTGTAACATACTATATTGTTTGATATACTTCTTTCCAAATAGCCAGACGTCCACTCTTCCCGTGAAGGGAATTGTGTGGTAAATGTCCTGTAAGGAAAGTGACAAGCAATTGTGAGATCACTTGGAGCAAGGACAATTTTGTCCCAATTCACCAAAAGTGGAAACAACGAAGTGTGTGTAGATCTACGATTCACTGGATTTTTCTCCAGTAGATCCAGTACCCATAAACGGTAAGAGCAAGAAAGTGCTTCTTGTTTAAGATATATGTGTAGTGGCGCAACGTCGAAAAGGGCCTCGAGCGCTGCTGTGGGAGTTGTAGAGAACGCACCAGACATCGCCATCAAGCACATCTTTTGGAGATGGCCCAATTTTGATTGGATTGTTCTCACTTCGCCCTTTTGCCACCACACAAGACATCCATATGCCAATATTGGTCGAACAACTGTTGTGTAAATCCATTTGATATATTTGGGTTTGAGGCCCCAAGTTTTACCAAAGATTCGCCGGCATTGACCGAAGGCCATGCAAGCTTTTTTGACTCTGAAATCAATGTGAGGTGTCCATGAAAGTTTGGAATCTAAAATGACTCCGACATACTTTACTTGATCAGTCACATTAATCTCAGTGCCAAAAAGACGTAAAGGTCGAATTCCATCGCGGTTTCGTCTTTCCGTAAACAGAACAAAAGATGTTTTATTCGGGTTAACCGAAAGGCCATATTGGCGACACCAACTCTCGACTATCTGAAGAGCACTTTGCATCAGGTCGAATAGGGTGCTTATGCACATACCAACTATCAGAGCTAGATAGTCGTCGGCAAATCCATATGTTGGAAAACCGCAATTATTGAGTTGCCTCAATAGCGTGTCTGCTACGAGATTCCACAAAAGTGGCGACAAGACTCCCCCTTGGGGGCATCCGCAAACACTCAATTTTCGAATCGCTGCTTGACGTAATGTCGAGAAGAGATGTCGGTTTTTGAGCATTTGATGAATCCAATTGGTGATCATTGTAGGTAGCCCATGGTTTCGTGCGGCTTCCAATATGACATCGAAAGACACGTTATCAAAGGCACCCTCAATATCCAAGAAAACACCCAAGCAGGATTGCTTCTGAGCGAATGCTTTCTCGATATCGTATACAACTTTGTGTAAAAGAGTCACCGTGGACTTTCCAGATTATTGGAATTATCTCATCTTGCCCATTGTATGTAAAATTTAATGGGCTTGTAGTGACGTACTTGCACAGATTTTTTTTTTCAAATTATTTCAAAATCACTTTTCTCAGAAATTCACGATGAATATATTCCAGATATGTCTTTTAATATGAGTTCGTACCTACTTTAACCCCTGTACCTAAAAAACCTCTCCATTAGTTTTGAAACTGTGTCGATATTGATCATTGGTTACTTTGTTTTGAAGATATTCCGAAATTCTTTGGGGCCTAAGGGGTGCGAACTGGATATCAACAAGCAGCCAGGCTGCTGTCAAGCTTAAATTTTCATAAAAATGATCCGAGTATGCCTTTGACTGTGCCGTCGTTACTTCGTCACGCTAAAATAAGTTATACGTTTTAGGTAACACAAAAAAACTTCCAATTGATGAATAAACGTTATTCTTGGTCTTATGTATGCGTATATTTTGTATCTTTTATAGAATATATTTCTAACTAATATTTGGTTAAAATCCATCCGATACAATCGATTTATTGAACTTATTGTCAACATCAAACTGCAGCAAATTTGTGTAAAGTAAGTGTAGTTAAGTGTGTACCTGAACAATGATTTCCTACGAGACAAGCAAACAACACCGGGTAGCAATGGTGGAAAATGTAGTGATCAAATTGAATGTTCAACACCGCACCCCTCAGCTTGGTGCCCCAAGCTTCCCAATATAAAACACCTTTGGTCGCCATTTTATTTTTGGGCAATTGGCTTGTTTAGGGGTATCAAATTTCTTACTTATTATGAATCTACGTTAAAAATTAAACTAAAATCCAAAGTTTCACAATTTTTGTGACCTGGAACTATTTTTAAAACACGTTTGAAATTAGTATGGAAATCACTTTTGAATAACCCCTCGGCAAATTTTACTTCGCTGTCGACGTGACGATGTGACGAGCTGTCATTAAGTAAATTGAAACGTCACGGATTGAAATCTTTCCTAATCATTTAAATAATCAAATTAAGATATTGAAGCACAATAAAACCGTGTTATATGTGCTCTTTCGATCAAGTTACAAAAAACTGTTTTTTTCTTCACTAAACAACCCAATTTGTCAAAAAAGTATGGGCTAAACAATGGCAAGTTTCTCTCTAAAAATCATAAAGATCGGTTGAAAAACTATGTTATCTCCATGCAAAATTAATTTACAAAATTAGGTGTGTCTTTTGAAGTTTTCAAGTTTTGTATACGACCAGAGTGGTACCAAATACCTAAATCCTCATTACTAAAATAGATTGCACCAATTTTCTTCATTTTTTCACAACGTACTCTCACCAAACTAATGTTTTGAAATGCAAGTACCGTAAGGACGCCATTCACCGCTCATTTAACAGTATTTCAACATGTAAAATTCTATCAAAAATCGGCTGTTTGATATTTTTCACAACTTTTCGCACTAGACGCAAGATTCAACATTTGTTTTTGTAGGAAAAAAGTTTAAATGTGAGAAATGTATAATTGTACCGAATGACATGTATGCCAATGATACAGGTCTAGGGCGCCATTCACCGCTCATCCGAAATATAAGGTCCTATATACAGCAGTAGTTGGAATCAATTTACCGTAATCCGGGGTAACATTGATCATTTTTTTTGAATATTTCTTAAATATTTCGATTAAAAATGCTAATGTTGCAAATTTTATATTTTTAAAACAAGTACTGCCACTCATAGCTCGTGACTATATACTGCATTTTGTTTTTTGAAAGGTTTAAGCATGTTTAAAAAAATGTTTTAAGTGATTTTTTGATTTAGCTGATATGGGGTAACATTGGTCACCTATGGAAACAACGTTCGGTAATATTGAAAATATCGTTACTTACTTAAATCATGGCCCCTGAAGCCGAATATGAAGGCCAAACTCTTACAAGTCATTTACTCTTTGAGTTATTGCAAAATTAGAAACACCTCGAACCACGGAATACGCCTAAAGGTAGGCAATTTCCTAAGGGAATTCTAAATTCTTTACAATAATTCGTTAATGTTGCCAAATTGAGCATACTTATGAATGTTTTGATAACGGAATTGTTTTCGGCGATGCCATTTTTAGTAAGAACCGCATTTTACTTGCTCATATCGTTTGCAGAACTTATGTGAGACATGAATCTTTGTGTAGGGATTATGAGAAAAGGATAGGAAAAATAGACGAACAAGCAACTGTGCCAAGCGAATGATGATTTCAAATGGGTGATGTTGTTAGATGTTTAGGAGGTCATAGTAGGCTGAACAATGAAGGTGAAAATTGAATCAGTTTGTTGATTAGTTTTGTGCGGAATAAACGTGCTTCGCTTTGTGTAAAAAATGTATCTTATTCTGTTGGTAACAGTTGTGAAAAGAATTTATAATTTAAATAGGAAAACGAGAAAAAACGCACTTAGCAAATAACGGTCACTACACTTTGATAGGGTCATCCTTACCCATTGAAATCATTGTTTCGAAAAGATGACAAATTTACGCATAATGTAAACGCAATTTTCGCAAAAATCGTCACATACATTAGCTTTTGAATATAAGAAAGAGAAGCACCATTCGTGATTCGGTAATGTTTCATCAATAATTGATGATACGAACTTTTTACGAGATGAGTCATTCCGATCAATGTTGCCCCGCTGATCAATGATACCCCGGATCACGGTACTTTCATTCGCTGGTTGTATTCTTTGTACTATAGTAAAATAACATATTGAACCGTGGCAGCTTAGAAGCATTTTTCAATCTGCCATAATAAAATTATTGTTAAACTCATGTTTACCGCCTTAAACAGCCTAAAATTATGTTTTATAAATTATCTATAATATAAAATCATATAAATTTCACTCTGATACAATCCATTTTGGTGTACTAATACATGCTGATAACTTTTATTGTGAAAATTTGGTCAGATTTTTCAAATTAATTCAATGAGCGGTGAATGGAGCATGAGCGTTGAATGGCGTCCTTACGGTAACCCAACATGAGAAAAATTCTGTAGCCTACGATATTAACGTTGATTATGGCCACGCACTGGTACCCCAAGGAATTTCGGAATATCTTCTGAACCAAATGACCATTGAACATTTAATTAACACAGATTTTTAAGTTTTTTGATAAGTGGCAAAAAAAAATTAAGCAAAAATATGTAAAAATAAAAAAAAATATGACGTTTTAAATATTTTGGTGCGGAAAAAGTATGCTGCTAGTAGAGGGGTTAAGAAACAAAAAATAGCCTTTTCCCTAAAATGGGAATAAAATTTATGAACAACAGTGGCGTACCCAGAAATTTTGTCAGGAAAGCGTTTAATTTTTTTTTTTTCAGATTATATCTAGGTAAAATGAATTATTTGTTGTGCCTCTTCTAATTTTGTTCCTCATCGTAAAAGTTTTGTTTTCATGGAACGACAATCAAACTTATAACTGAGCTTGCTTTTTTTATTAGCTGGGGAATCTTAAGTACTGTTAAAACTGGAAAGCACAATTAGCGTATTGCGAGCAGCGCAGTCGAAAATTTGTATCATTGAAAAGATTGTGTGTCACAAAATTGACACTGTCGTCCATTACTAATTCAAAATAATTTCCCTAATGGTGGTCGGGATTCCCTGAGAATTCCAGGTTTTTCCAGGTTCAATAAAATTTCTGATGATTCCAGGTTTTCCAGTTTTTTCCAGGTAGTAGACTCCCTGGCTTAAATATGCTATGCCAATGATACCACAAATGACGGATGCATGATTCATATGAGGAAATAGGAAATAATAAAAGACTTCGGGTTCGTCGCTTATTTCGCTCACATGTCAATATGCACGAAATAATGGAGTGGAAGAAAAATATATGTTTATGGTTAATTTCAACAATCATTACGTACTTTCTAAATTACGTCCAGATCACAATATGAAAGGACAAAATTATCAACATTAAACCATTTCATCCCACTATTCCTATCAGATGCATTAATATCACAGAGCGTAGAAGAACAACGACCATAAAGTATGGAGAAGCCGAGAAAACTTCCGAAGCAGCATCCAGCAACCGTCTTCGACTCAAGAAGCATGTGTGAAGAAAAGCGGGAATACAAATTATTCGGAGTTAATCTTTTTGTATCTGTCACTCATCTCCCATCAGCACTGTCCACTGACTGACTGGTGCTTGGTGCTGCAGCATCCTCGTGAGAGATACCTGAGCCTCCTCGGAGAGTGTCGCGATCTCGTCAACCACGGCGGACGAGACTTCTCTGATGGTTGACTCAATCGTAATCAAACAGTTTATCTAAGTAAACAGACGTTAATGGTTGCTCAAGCGCGCGCTCTCCAACGGCTACCGGATACGCGTGATCTTTTTGGATGCTGGCGTTTGAAATTACGCGCGCAAGGAAAAACGGTGATAAATTAGGGAAAATTTGGAGTGATTGAACTATGGGATTTAGTGATATCAAAATGAGTGATTTGAACTTTCTTCCCAAAAAGCACACCAACTTTAGCATAGAAAATATCTTACTGCGAAACAATGCCACTGCGACCTCCAAGACACTTGAGTTAGAACAAAAAGTGGATCTTACAGTGAAGACCTGTATCAAGTACGAACGAGATGACCTCAAAAATGCCACCGTGGTGTTATCGCCATCGCCGGCCTCGTCTTCGTCGTCATCCCAATCATCCAATCAACGTCCCCTGAACCGTGTTCTAGCCAATCCCTGGTGCTCCCGGGGACCGTTAATGTTTGACCCAAAGATCATTGCCGGCGCGAAACCTTCGGCAGCGACTGCAGTAACGGCAGCATCTACGGTGGCGTCGATTGCGCCTTCCTCCACGAGCCCTTTGATACCGCTGATAAAAACGGAAGTCGAGAGAAAAGTGATGCTAAGCACGTATGCTAATAGCAGTGTAATTGAACGAAACAGATTATCTATCAATTATCCCTATCCGGTCGGGTTTTTCAATGCTTATGCTGCGGCAGCATCGATGGCGACCCATCATCATCATAATCAGCGGCAGCATCTGCCCCAACCAAGTGTCGCAGTTCCGACGGTCCTCAGCAGCTTGTACCAAACCGAAAAAAGTGATGAAAACCAAAACAGTATTTTTAGTGCAACGGTTAACAGTTCTGGTGGGAATTTGTGTGCCAGTGGTGCCCACCACAATAGTGATATGCATTCGTTCTTTGGGATAGACAACGCCGACATGATAGGATATGGATTAGTGTCGAGGCAAACATCTCCCGTCGGCACATTTCCAATAGGCTTTCCGGAGTTCTCGTTCCAATGCCAAATCTGTGATAAAATATTCGGGAGTGAGGATACGCTGATGGTAGGTGGTATTATATTCAATGTAATGTAAAACATATTTCTCGTTCTTAATTTGTGGAAGGTGTTTATGGGATTCCTTTGTCATTTTTTTCAATATCACACCGTCCGACGGGCAGTTGTTTATTTCTGAGGCTATTACACTCGCATTTCGAAATTATATGTAGCACAAATATATCTGAGCAACTTAATGCCATGTACACTTTAATTATTTTGGCATGAACTTTTTTGAAACTACATTGACAATAATAACATGCACAAGATAATATATTCATAACTATGTCTTTAAGGTATCGTGGGGCAAGTGGGTAATGGAAATCGTATAGTTTAGATTCTTCAAATTCTAAAGATTTTAAATTGGAATAAATGAGGTCGTGTACCATATTTTGTAGCTTGACTCCCACCAAACAAAAGCAAAAAATTGAAACTGAAATTGATTTTTATGTGAAACTGAAGAAAAAAAAAATTGGGGGGACGGACCTGGTGTAGTGGTTAGAACACTCGCCTCTCACGCCGAGGACCTGGGATCGAATCCCATCCCCGACATAGTCACTTATGACGTAAAAAGTTATAGTGACGACTTCCTTCGGAAGGGAAGTAAAGCCGTTGGTCCCGAGATGAACTAGCCCAGGGCTAAAAATCTCGTTAATAAAGTCAAACCAACCAAGAAAAAAAATTGCAAAATGAATCCCTACACTGCCGTTATACGCATAAATGTCCCATGTTCCAAAATATGAAACCGAGAAAAACGCAATTAAAGATTTTCGCACATTTATGCTCCGTATTGGTGAAGGTTACGGCAAATTTGAATAATTTCTTCATAATAATATGAGGCAATGGGTGTTCTTTATAGTCAAGAATTGGTTTTAGCGAAAGAATTTGAATTTTGCTGTGAAATTCAAAGTGGGACGGTTATGCCTAGAAATACCGCGTTTTGGGGGAATCTCTACGCATAAGAGTCCCACTAATTGTAGCAGACCGATTTTGACCAATCACGTTGCTCTTGATGATGGTAGCTTTGACGAGAGTTTTATATCGAAAATGAAAGATGTGTATTGTTAAGCCTATGATGAGGGTCCAAACGAAGGCTCGTGTGGCATGTAGCAAAGTGGAGCCATATATTGGTATGTGAATCAATGTTTTTTATACAGGTTGGGAAATGTTGGCCATGGCGTACCTTGTGTACCTGAAGGAATAAAATAGACCCCTTTGAGTGGTTCATAGCCTCCAATTATAAATGTTCCTGTGCTAATGTATTTTTACGGCTGGCTTGCAGGGCCTGACAAAAACCTTCTAGTTTTCCAGAGAATCATTCCCCCTAATGTTTGGAGGGCCATGTGTACAGTTTAGCTTAGAGTTCTTCTCTGGCACTCGTACGATTATCAGCCGCCCCTGACATGGGGAACAGACACTCAAGGTGTCGAAGCAAACCGTGGGGGGTGGGGGTTCCCTATCAGCACACGACCAAAGTTCTCATCTGGGTTGATTACACAGCGTAACAAAAATGACATTTTTGCGTGTCTCAAGGATCAAAATATGTGTCTCGAGTAGATTTGGGGTTGCTGAATCTGATGCCATTCTCAGAAATGATCCAGCACGTCACAATTTTTAGCTACAGGTCACCAAAGTTGTATAAAACACCGGTTTTATTGATGTTTACATGAAATTTAAAGTACAATTTATCTAACTTTTTTGTAATCTAATCCACCAAATATGCAAAATAGAACTTAAACTTTCATTTCAGATATAATTTGATTCAAATTACATGACTAAATTTCGATATAACCGATGTTTTCAACATGCTTGCAGTCTCCATAGAAAATTCTTCGTTTCTCTTATATGGCGAAATACAATAATTTTCTAAACCATCAAAAATAACTTTTCCGCATCGAAGGTATGATAAACTTTGATGATAAGTATTGTTATACATATAAATTTTGAATTCTGTGGCAAATTAAGCAAATAAATTGCGGTACAAGCTGGAAAACTTGCATGCAAGTTGGCTGAAATAGTCAATTTTCGCATTTTCATCAGTCAATATCTTAAAAACTAGACGTGCTATGATGTTTCTGAAAACGGCAATGATTTCAGCAACCCTTAATTAAGTGAATAGCGGTATTTTGGTGCTGGTGACAAAAACGTGTTCCGCAGTGTTACCCGATCATCTCTTAGAGTATTCGAACCCCGGCCATTACCACGAGGAGTTAGGGATAAAGCAGAAAGTTAAGGACCACACGAAGGGGTCTATTTTATTCTTTCAGGTATGCGAAGTACCAATGGTACGCCATGCCCAGTATTTACCAATCAAACGAACCATAATGTGGCATTCAATTTTTAATTTGTTGTAGTTTCTAAAAAAAATCGTTAACATGAATACAACTTAATACCGCACAAAAATAAAAGCAACAGGAAAAAATGTGATTAACACAAGAGCTCAGAAAACCAGAAACATCAAACAAATATACACGGTCAAGCAAGTTGTTGAAAATAGAAAAAATAATCCGTCGTTTGCATCTGGATGCATCTAATTTCATTCATTTTTCAAAAAGTTTCAAGCATTTGAATTTAGGAAAAATTTCGCTCAATTATTTAGTCTATCCCCTGTACAACACCTGTCTTAGAACACTATTCTGTGAAACAGGCAGTGTTCCACATGGGATGTAAAGCCAAAGAAAACAGATGATATAAAACAATTTGACACAGCTCAATGAATCCTTTGAATTTAGTATTTTATTTGCAACAGTTTTTGGAAAATACATAGTGGGACAGATATGCGTAGAAATTCAGTAGCGAGACAGTTATGCGTAGAAATTCAACAGTGGGACAAATTGACTTGGTATGTTTTTCATAGAGTGTTCGAACAAAGTAAATTTTTTTAACTTGTTTTCCAATAATATAGGTTAAAATAGACTTTTTGATAGCAAAAACTAAAAAATGACAAAAAGTAACATGGGACAATTATGCGTATAACGGCAATACACTTGCCCTACAAATGATTCGACAACATTATGACTACAAGATTTTCAATGTTAGTTTTTACATCATGGGACTGATATTGCAATTCAACTCTGTAGAATTTCTACCACTCGTTATTTGTTAAGAAAGTCGGATATGATGCCGGATAACTCTTTGGAAGAAATCATTTCTTGGAACGGAATCCTTCAATGCAGTTTTTATAATATTGTTTGTGTGGATAGACCTATACCTCATTTTAATGTTCTGAACTAGCTTTACATAGACATTCCACGAGATTTGCGTTCTATTATATTGGAACTTTCCATCAACGCACTGTGTTTTATTTTCTCGTTTTCATGCGCTTTTTGAATAGCGCCCAAACCGTTGATTTTAGCGATATAGTTTGTTCGGAGAAGTTTCTTGGTATATTAAAGCGCAACTTTTGACGAAAAAAGTTTTGTGATCAATCCATCTAGCAGTGAGATAGAAAAACTATTTTTTCAAAACATTTAGATAGACATATGGTGTCTTCGGCAAAGTTGTAGAATTGGCAATTTGAAACAATTTTGTCGAAGACACAATTTTTCTATCTCTTATACTTTTTGAGATATATGCCGTTGTATGTGAATGACCCCTAAAAATCATATTTTTTATCATAATATTTTTCCAAGATTTTTAACATTTTTTGTGTTTTCTACAAAGTTGTTTGTCATAAAAAAAAACCGTGTTTTTTGCTGAACATATCATCGCCCTATCTTTTGAAGTAACAAAGTTATTCATGAATTACTCTTTTTTCAAGGGGTAGTTTAGGCCTCTATAACTGGCTTCGGCGCAAAATGGCGCAGACAACTCTTACAAATCATAAAAGTACCATATCTCCCCTTTCGGCAGTTGATAAAAACTTTTGTCTATAAGCGTCTTTGCATGGGGTTTTACTATCAAACAAACAAGCCTTATTAAAACGAATTCGACTGATAATTATTTTACTTTAAGAGATAGAGAGAAACAATGTTCAGCAAAAACACGCGTTTTAAGATGTTTAACAACTTTGTAGTGTTTTTGCTGAACATTGCACCTCTCTATCTCTTAAAGTAAAAGAAGAGATTAAAATATGAAAAGTTCAAATATAAAAGAACGCACGTAAATTTCGTGGAATGCCTATGTAAAGCTAGAACAAAACATAAAAATGGGGTATAGTTCTATCCACATAAAAAAAAATAAATACTTTATTAAAGGATTCCGTTTGATTTCTCCCGAAGAGTTTTATTTATTTATTTATTTATACTTCATCTTCGACTAAGTCGTACAGATTGCTAGTAGTATGATATAATTCTTAACTAAAATACATTACATATCAGCAAAGTTACATATAAAGCGATGCAAATTTAAAAGAACGGTTTAGATAAATCAAAATAGAATTATGTTGTTCGATTTGGTCGCCATACAACGTTTGCGTGTTCATGAAACTCACGGCATCTTACTCCGTTTGGCCAACTAGACCTCCTCAGGGCAGCATCACGGAATCGTGCATCGACGGAAACTTTGAAAGATACATAGTTCAGTGTTGAGACGTTCATCCACGAAGCTACCAAACATTTTACATGCAACACATTTTCCGCTCCAATGGACTCACATACCATCATCTTCAGTTCATTTTCGGTCACGTCGGTTGCAATGTTCGATACGTACAGATCTATTGAATCGTTCATAATATTGGCAGCCAGGTCGTTTTCATGCATCAAACTTGAAGTAACAGGAGTAGAATGTTTAGCGATGTAGTTATGATGTCGTTGACTAGATGAAGCGGATGTATCAATTACAGTCTCGCAGTTCTTTTCAGTTTGGGACATTATTTTACTATTTCGTTCCACCTCGGATTTCAAAGAGTTGAGCTCATTTCTCGTCGCATATTCGACATTTTCCTTATCCTTTACCGAAGTTCGGAATCGACCGGTTTCGATGAAGTTCCTGCAGGAGTCACACATCCAAAAAATGTTGCGATGTAAGCACGCACAACCTTCGTCGTACGTTAGACCCACACACTTAGCATGAAAACAGTGCCGACTTTCACATAACATGTCACAAGAAACAACGATATCTTCTGGACGGATTTCGGCTTTGCATGCATTGCAGCTATCCATTACGTCACCAACTGTTATCGACGAGAAGTAGGGGGATTAGGGGCATAATGAACATACGGGGCGAAATGGACACCCCCTCAATATCTGAGAATATGCATACTTCATCAAAAGTTCATACACTGCATGAAATCTGTAATGCATTTGAAATATTTAACGGTATAAAAGATTATGTTTTGCTTCAATTGTCCTTCAAAATTTGACTTAAAGTTTTTCTCAGTTTCAAATTTGCACATAAGCGAGGCCGTGGAAGAATCTAATTTTTGAGCAAAGTAACATACCCAGAAAGGTTCTTTTTAGCTATTATGATTGAGTGAGAGCCCTTTTACATATCGGAACGATTGACAGTCATTAAATATATTGGAATCTCTGAATTTCATGCAAGTGTTCATTTCGCCCCGATACCTTTTTACCAGCCTTGTTTTCGACCCAATTTTCTATCTCGCTTTTCTGACATATGATATGATTTTTATCATCATGAATGAATGTAGCACGTCGTACTAACATCAAACTTGAAAACTAGCCGAGGGTAAATTAAAAACATTGCTATTTTATGGTCTTAAAACGAACATTTGCTTAACGTGTCCATTATGCCCCTAATTCCCCTATACGTATTGATGGCGTCATGTAGCAATCAGGAATAACAACTGTGTTGGATGCAAGTAGAGTCGAAACGATGGTGATGAATATAATTTCGTTCCCGCAATGAAATAAATCGGCAATAAATGCACGTTCGTAGACTCAGGAAGATGTTTTCTTGTGCAGTGAAATTAGCGTTTCCGAATGCAATACACTACATAACATTAAACAAATAATATACACAAAATAAAACGTTTTTTTTTTTCAGACAAAACACTCCGACTGTGGTAAGCGAGGCAAACAGCTCAAACAACGAAGACTGGATGTTATCCGACTTCATATCTGACTTTTTTTTTAAAAGACAAGCGGTGGAAATTCTATAGAGCAGAAATGCAATTGCTGTCCCATGATGTGAAAACTAACATTGGAAATGTTGCAGTTATAATTCAAGTAGGGTGCGGGTGCCATTAGTGGACTACCTGAGCTATAAAAAATCATAACATAATAACGAAAAGTCTTGACAGAGATCTTTTGGCGTCAACAGATAGATTTCAACCTCTACTATATGGGGAAAATATATAAAGAGTTATAAAATTATGTTTTGAGCATAAAATCTACTGAGCCACTATTGGTACACGTGTTCCAGTAGTTGCGCTAGTGCTCCAGTAGTGGACGATCGGGAATGAAACAAGGAATTTTAAACAAAATAGTTGATTTTTACATAGATTTAATATTTCTCCCTCGGAGCAGCAACTAAAATCCTTCGAATGAAGCATAAAGATCATCTCTGGGACATTTCTTTATTTTTATATATTTATTTAAAAAACTACTTCGGTCATTGATCCACTATTCGAACACGACGGCAACTATTGGTGCAAGGGAGCAAACTTTTTGCGTAAACTTAATTGTTTATATGACTTTTTGATCAAATAAAAAGCTGAAATTTGTAATCGACTAAACTAGAAGCGATCTATCCACCAAAAATAGCGTAGTTCGTTTTTATCGAAAATTGTACGTTTTATTCCATATTCCAATCTACTGGTACATTACAACCATTGGTACCGGCACCCTAACAAGAATAATTTTTTTTCTTTGTTTACATGTTACTTATGTTATTATTCATTGGGACGCCTTAATAAATGTTGAAGGTAAAAGATATCGTGAATATAACTGTTAGTTTTTGAATTGATTGTTCAAAACAATAAACTTTTCAAAAAAAAAAATTGTATTTTTTTTTCTTTAATTATACATAAAAATCAATTTCAGCATACTGCTTACATTTGATGGGAGTCAAGCTAAAAAATATACACGACCTCATTTGTTTCAATTTAAAGTGTCTCAAATTTGAAGAATCTCAACTATGAGAATTCCATTAGCCACTTGCCCAACGGTACCTTATGGAGACGGGTTGATCAAATATGTATAGAATCATATGTAACTTTTGCATTACCCACTGTATTTATCTGATTCAGTTTGACTCAAGTTCGTTGAAAATTAATTAATGGGAAACTCATATCAATGATTCTGTGAGAATTCTGCGCAAGGTTTCGCGATCTTTCTACTATTTCAGATAATCCATTTTGCTGAAATCCTTCCCAGAGTTGTGCAAAATTACCACCCAGGTATTTACGTTGAACATGCCTATAGTTCATTGAGGCTTAGAATACAGCTACTGAACCTTCACTTGTGATATGTATAGAGCGTGTTTTACGGTCCAGACAAGTTATTCAGGTTGAATCTAGGAATACTAATTACGGAGCAAATGATCTGGTTGATTCTATTAGTAGATGTTTAGTAGAAGGTTACGAGCTGTTTGATTTTAACTCTTTAACTTTAACTTTAAGATTTCTTCATTAAGGTGAAGATAAATCGAAGCCAAAGTTCAAATTTTCAAAACCACGGATCTGGAGAACCGAACATCCGTTTAAGCTGAAAACTTAATCGATTGGTCACTAGCTGGTGGTGACCAATCGATTAGGTTTTCAGCTCAAACGGATGTTTAGTTCTCCAGATCCGTGCTCTTGAAAATTTGAACTTTGGCTTCGATTCATCTTCACCTTAAGACCTCGATGTCCGATGGAAATAACAACAATAAAGAAATAAATATATTTATAGAATAAATAAATAAATAGAATTATAGAAGTTTGCGTTTTTACCACACAAACATATTCAAATCACTATAGACCAATCCAATTGCCTGCGTAGTAGTGCAATGTTGACAAAATTTTCTTTGTTTGCTGTGGGAACTGTCACAACATTACTTTTGTTTGCTGTGAGAAAGCAAACATAAACAAAACTGCTGCCGAGCATTCACTTCCTTGTTAAACTGACGATGACCAAAAGCGCAAATGACGTCAAACAAACATCGATAAGTTTTCATTATGAGGAAATCGATTTGTGTAAGATTGATCGTGCGTTAATATTCGTGGCAGTTTGCTTATAGACCTCTATAACTTTTCGATATTTCTGTACTATTTGTCACAAGTTATCAAAAAACTTTCTCAACTCAAAAATATTTCGATGTTACACCGATCGACATTTCCCGAATAAAATGTTTTCGACCACTATTTTGTTTCAAGATCTTTATACGACCAGAGTGGTACCAGAAACAGAAATGCTCATTACTCAAAAGGGCTTATTCACAAATTTCATTACGCTGAACGCTGAAGGGGGTGGGTGGGTGTCCTCATCATGTTACGGCTCATACAAAATTTGTAGAATATTCATACAAAAAGCGTCACGAAGGGGTGGGTGGGTGTTAAAAATTATCATTTCCAGCGTTATGAAATAATTGAATGAGCCCAAAAATGGTTGCTCCGATTTGCTTCATTTTTTCACAACAGACTATCATCAAAGTTTTCTTTTCGAAAAACAAATAGCCAAACTTGAATAAAATTCTATAATCCAAGATATTTCTGTATCCGTGGGTTATGGCAACAGATTGGTCCCCTAAGCAATACCGGAATATCTCCAAAGCCAGGTAACCAATGATCATGATCGACACAGATTTTCAAAAAGCAGAGTTGACTACATTATAGTCTGAGCTCTCGAATTGTGTATAATGAAAATGGTTAACCTAATCCCATGCCCTGTTCATTGGTCTTCTGTGCCATTTCGATTGATCTATTCAATCACGAAGTAGCAACTACGAATTGTACGATCATCTATGCTTATACTTAAACTTAACTTGCGAAAAAAAATGGTGCAAAAATGTCGAAAATCCAATAAATTATGGCGATTTTAATATTTTGTTGAGGGGAAAAATGATGCTGCCGACGGCTGGCGCTAAAATATAATTTCACGGTTTCACTAATAGAACTAAAATTTTACACAGTTGGTATGGGACCTAAATGCAATCCAAGAAGTGGACTGGAGCGAGAATCTGAATTTTGTCCCACACCAGGGCTCATCTTGCCACGCCCTTCGTTTGCTATCATTGATCAGCGGGGTAACATTGATCTTGGGGTGGGACATTCCGCATAAAGAGGTTTCGCATACGGACGTTAGGCATAATGGACTTTGGCATAAAGAAATGGAAATATGCCTTTTTAAAACGCTATCTATTCTAGCATGAAACTGCTTTATGCTAAACCAGGATGTCTACTCGTTAACCGAAATTTAATTCCCTGATAATTCCAGGTTTATCTAGGTTTCACAAAATAATTCCAGATTAAATAAATACCCTAATTTTTTATGGCTAAATCAAAATAATGACAAATTTTAAAGATTTTTTGATTGAATAGCAATTTATACACTTTGACATTTTTACGCATGCTTAAGCTATTCCAATATCCAATATTCCAATAAAAATGTGCTAACAATACCAAAGTATAAATTTTATGCAAATACATTTTATTTGCCAATGATGGAGTATTTTATTTCGTTGGCAAGAGCTCTGCTATTTTATTTCGTTGGCAAGAGCTCTGCTATTTTATTTCGTTGGCAAGAGCTTCTTGTTCATCATCGTGAACTGAACAGAACTTTCCAAAGCATCAGTATGCTTCTTCTTGAAAGTTTTTTTAAGTACGCGTTATTGAATACCTAAGACAGCTTAAAACCTAAGTTTAACGATGTTTTCGGAAGTAATCATATAGTTCTGACCTGCAAAAAAGTCAAATTCTTTAAATTGATGTATGTATTGATTGAATCGTGTTAATAGTTGTTACAAAAGTCAGCTGCAACCTATTTGATAATGTATATTCCCATATAATAGAAACAAGGATTATACAGCCCTCGGTTAATCGCGTCCGACCTGTATAACGTTTACGATAATTAAGATAAATCATAAATTGTTTCATTTCGAATTTTATTCGAAAATGTTCAAGAGTTCTAAATTAACACTCTCTCTCCCACGGTAGCTCCAGCGCTCCATTGATTTTCGACGAACTTTAAGATAAACTGAATCAAATAGAACAACAACGCAATAGTAACATAAATATGATTCTATACACATCAGATTAACCCAACAATCAATTAAAAAGTTTTTTTTTCTAACAGGAATTCCTCAACTGCAATCGATAGCTAGGATGCCAGTACTTGTTTTAAAAATATAAATTATAATTCTTTGAAACAGCATGCATAAACATTCAAGTTTTCTTCTAAAAACTATCGAAGTTACCCCGTTTTACTGTACGGCATTAGAACGGTAATCTTATAATCTTTGAGGAGCATATGCAAAGCTTTGCCGGAAAAATCTTAGAACTATAAAAAATCAATGATACAGTCATTCAAGTCATCGTGCAAAAGTTTGGGTTCACCCCTCAGTATGGTGTATCATGCAAAAGTTTAGGTTCATTAGAAAAGAACCTTAAAATGCGAAAATTATGTGAAAACCCATACCAATCATGCACGCACTATTATTTACGTAAAAATCAGATATAAACTATAATATCGGTTGAAAAATGACAGAATTATTACATGATACACAAAATGAATTTCCTTAAAAGTTATGATATATATTTTGCTGTATTTATATCTATTTCTGCGGTGTTTTTTACATACGCAATGTATGTAAGTCCATAATAATAACAACAGTGAGCCGAAAAGTTGAGACGAAATTTATGATTGCAACTGTGCTGCGTCACCACAGTCACATTCGACATTTTTGTCGAATTCGAGTTAATACCGATAAATACTTTCGATCAACTTACTGAAATCTGTGAGATTTCTAGTTCTAGAAAATTCGAATAAAATACCAAGTTATTTTGTCACATTGGTAATTATAACCGCATAACAGTCACATTGAGATTATAAATGAGTCTCGTAATGTAATAGCAATGAAATTCCTATCAGAATTATTTTCTGACTATTCACCTAGTATGCGATATGAGTTGTACAAAATATCAGCCTCAAATAAGCACTTTTGAGTTCCTGGTTATTTTTTTTAAATTTTAGTTTCTTTCCATACTGCTATAAAATGCACACTTTGTATTCAATTTACTCAATGCCTACTTTTGTCGAATGTTACAAATATGCAGTTATGGTGTGAGTAATAGAATTGTTGCTCGCTCTTATGTCGGTGCTTGTTCTCGAACAAGCTGTTCCAAATATGAAGAAAAGTGTTTTTTTAGTGTATCACCTACTTTTGTGTTTTGTTGGAACTTAACTAGTAAAGAATATTTTTTATAAAATCCTTCGATGTGGTGAATTCAAGTACATTCAATTCACTTTATAATTTCTAATAAAATAAGTGATAGTCTTGATTCTCTTGATAATATCCCGCAGGATTTTGTGAAGGAGCTCCTGGAAATATATATGACGATATCCCTAGAAACAAGTGTAGGAATGATCGGAGGATTTCTTGAAGAAATTGCTGTAGTGTCAACTGGTGTGGAACCTTAAATGAACTTTCAAATATTCCATGGGGATTTTTGAGTAATTTATTGAAAAATGTTTGGAAGAACTCCAGTAATCTTTGGATGAAATACTGGAGAAATTCCTAGGAAAAAAATCAAGGAAAACTCAATGATGAAACACAGGTAGAACTTAAGGAATTTTTTGAAACGTTCTTAATAGATCCACTCGAAAAACCCCTCGAGGAATTTTTGGAGCAATTCTTTGGAATAACCTTAAATGAAATAGCGTAAAAATTCTTGTCGGGTTTGTTGAGAAAAAAAAATCTTCGGACAAATTTTACCAAAAATTCTAAAACAAACCTTTGAGGGTTTTCTTGAAAAAAAAAAATCTGTGATGATCTTTGCAAGATCTCTTGGAGTAACGACTGGAGAATTCGGTTGGATAATTAGTTAATATCTGAAGGAAGTCCTAGGATAGACTTTGGGAAATTGTTCAAAGTAATAACGTTGAAGTGCTCAAGGATTTCCTGAAGAAAATTCTGTAGGAATTCCTTCAAGCATCCTGTAAAAAAATACTAAAAGAATTGCTAGAATTCTGGAGAGAACACCGTGTTAGTTATTGATTAGTTGTTTTAGATGGAATCCCTGGAGAAACCACTAGGATAATTCCTGAAGGTTGAGAAATATGAGAAATATTGTGCATCATAATTATCTGCAAGCAAGATAAGGAAAAACTTTAGAGACCATTTTGCTTAAAATAGAGACTTCAGAGACCTTTAATCAAAAATAAAGTCTTTTTAGAAATTTACATAGAAATAACGACCATGCTCCGAAAAGAAACGTGCTACCGGCCCTAAAAAATGTTAATGTTAAATGTTAATCCTTTACTGATTATATATAAATACATATATTGAAAACGTCAATCATGATTTGTTAAGTCGATAAAATTTCATACTCGAAAGCATAATCACTGAACAGCTCAAATAGCGTTTTGATAGCGGCGCAACCGAATTTTGTTCGATTGAAGAGTTTTCTAGCAGCTCTGAAAATAGTGTCTGAAGCAAGAATAACTGCCTCAAAATAATTTCCCTGATTGTGATCAAAATTCCTTGAGAATTCCAGGTTTTTTCCAGGTTGAATAAAATTCCCTGATAATTCCAGGTTTTCCAGGTTTTTTCAGGTAGTAGACACCCTGTAAACGTCCGTATGCGAAACTTCCTTATGCAAAATGAGAACCCCCATCTGTACAGGACTTGTAAAAAAAACTAACATATTTATTTTAAATAGTTTAAATAAATACATGGATAGGGCGGTTTAAATTTCAAAAGTTAGAAAACCCAACCTCTCATATATTCCTTGCAATCCTTAAATCTCATATAGAAAATTGCATCTTTTCACTCTTTCACATTGAAATTGATACAGTTCTTTCATGTTACTGTCTTCGGCATTATTAGCATCAATTTTTTAGTTCCAATTTATCAAATTTCTCATTTCTTTCTAGTTTTCAATCTTTTTACTCGAACGTTTTTGACCATTGCACAATGATCGGACTCCATATAAAGGGGCGGCAGAAACTATCAAAAATGATTTTGAGATTTTTATATTTTTTTTATCATATTAAAATATACTTAATGTATTGTATTATTTGGATCCATGATTGAAATTGAACTAAAATTTAAATTTCTTTGACTTTTATGCAGTCAAAAATTTGAAAAATGTGATGATGAAACAAAGTACAAAATTCATATTTTAGGAATGCAATATTTCCCTAATGTTATGCACTATCTGAAAGCTTATGGTTCAGCACTTTTATGAAGCATGTGAAGCAATATGAAAAATATATTCGGTCGAAGTTTTTGAAGTATTCAATATTACACTTAGGGCTGCAAAATGGTGAGTCGACGGAGTCCTCACAAGTTCCTACCTCATGCTTCCACGGGTCGACGGATGACAAATGACCGCCAGCTAAGAGTTGCGTGCTTAGCTGGTAGTGCAGCCTGGGTCCTGTAGTCCTTCTGACTTCAGCTAGATTGAGGAGGTACGTCCACCGAGCGTCTGTTCACCAAGGAGGTGCGGCTCAAACAGCGTCTGTCTGGCATCCAGCGGCTGAATAAGAAATGCTCTTCCCCGGAAGCTACACCTAAGATGGCAGCCCCATCACGGCGGATAGGGAACCTTAGGCTAACAACCTACTGTCCCCGAAACATCAAAAAATGTTCAAGAAACCGATAGAGAAAGATTACGAACTGATTTAACGGCAACGACTTTTAGCGCGAAACAACGGACACGAATTGGAACATGGAACGTACTAACCCTAGCCCAGCAGGGTAAACTGGCACAACTCGCCAACGAGGCGTGTCGCATGAAGCTGGAGATCCTAGGACTGAGCGAAGTCCGTTGGCCAAACTTTGGAGAACACAGAATACCATCGGGACAGATTCTGCTATATTCTGGCCTGCGAGGTGAACACGCTCCTCGGCACCGTGGGGTTGGCTTTTTGCTCAGCGCCCAAGCTTACGCCGCGCTTATGAAGTGGGAGCCTATAAATGAGAGAATAATCGTCGCCAGATTTAGAACACGGGTCCGAAACCTTACCATAGTCCAATGTTATGCGCCAACCGATGCTGCCGAATTGCAGGACAAAGAGAACTTTTACAGTCAACTCAATGCTGTCGTGGATAAGATTCCGAAGGGTGATATCAAGATCTACATGGGCGACTTCAATGCGAAGATCGGATCCGACAACTCGAGCTATGAGCCTGTCATGGGACGCCATGGTCTCGGAGAAATGAGCGAAAACGGAGAACTGTTGGCAGAGTTTTGTGGCAATAACGACATGGTGATCGGGGGATCGCTCTTCCCCCATCGTCCGGTTCACAAGGTCACGTGGGTCTCCCGTGACGGCTTTACCGAAAATCAAATTGACCACATCTGTATCAGCCGAAAGTGGAAACGGAGCCTTCTTGATGTGCGGAATAAACGTAGCGCTGACATCGCATCCGACCATCACCTCCTCATCGGCGAGGTGCGTCTGCGCATTGCGCGGATTCGTCGACAGGAGGAAAGAGTCGGACGTCGATTTAACACACGCCGACTGGAAGATGCCACAGTGAAAAGGTCCTTCGTCGAAGAACTGGAGACTCTTGCTGCTAATATTTCGGAAGGTGGCAGCGTAGAAGAGCAATGGACCGCCATCAAGAATGCCTTCATCACTACCAGCGAAAATAATCTGGGTGAGCTACGCACTCAGAGAAAACAGTGGATTACCGATGAAACCTGGAGGAAGATAGAGGAGCGGAGAGAAGCCAAAGCCGCGATAGAGCGGGCGAAAACCAGAGGAGCCAAGGCACTTTCCCGTCAACGATACTCGGCTCTAGAAAGGGAAGTTAAGCGCTCATGTAGGCGGGACAAACGAGCGTGGGCGGACTCCCTTGCTGACGAAGGTGAGAAAGCCGCAGCAACCGGCGACATTCGTCTTCTCTACGATATCTCACGACGCCTTAGCGGGGCAAAGATGAATACGACGATGCCCGTGAAAGACACGACTGGACAACTGTTAACCGACCCCACTGACCAGCTAAAACGCTGGTTTGAGCACTTCGAACAACTTTTCCAAGTGTCAACCCGGCCACCAACACCTCAGCATGATCCGCCTAGGGTTCGGCGTATTAGTCGCGTTAACACCGAAGCTCCATCACTGCATGAGATAGAAACAGTCATCCAAAGTATGAAATCCAACAAAGCCCCTGGGGTCGATCGCATATCAGCCGAGATGCTCAAAGCAGACCCCGCAATATCCGCACAACTGTTGCATCAACTATTCCGCAATATCTGGGACACCGCGACTTTTCCGGCCGACTGGATGCAAGGCGTGTTAGTGAAGGTACCCAAAAAGGGTGACCTCACTGTATGCGATAATTGGCGGGGCATCATGTTGCTATGTATTGTTCTCAAAGTTCTATGCAAAGTGATCCTAAACCGGATCCAGGAGAAGATCGATGCGACTCTCCGTCGACAGCAAGCGGGATTCCGTGCCGGACGATCCTGTGTGGACCATATTGTCACGCTCCGTATCATCTTGGAGCAAGTCAATGAATTCCAAGAGTCCCTGTATATGGTATTCATTGACTACGAAAAAGCTTTCGACCGACTCAATCACGAAAATATGTGGGGAGCCCTGAGACGCAAGGGTGTTCCTGAGAAAATCATCGGCCTCATCGAAGCGCAGTACGAGGCCTTTACGTGCAGAGTATTGCACAACGGGGTCTTGTCTGAACCCATCCGGGTTGTAGCTGGAGTGAGGCAAGGATGTATACTATCACCACTACTGTTCCTCATCGTAATTGACGAGATCCTGATAGGCGCCATTGACCGTGAACAAAACCGTGGGCTGCTGTGGCAGCCTATTACTATGGAGCACTTAAATGATCTCGATTTGGCTGATGATATTGCTATACTAGCTCAACGGCGCTCTGATATGCAGAGTAAGCTAGACGATCTTGCCGAACGCTCCTCAGCGGCAGGTCTCAACATCAATGTCAACAAGACCAAATCGTTGGATGTAAACACGGCCGGCCCTTCCAGCTTCACAGTAGCCGGGCAAACAGTGGAGAACGTCGAAAACTTCCAATATCTTGGTAGCCAACTGGCGTCTGACGGCGGTACCAAGATCGACATAGGTGCACGGATCAAGAAGGCGAGGGCTGCTTTTGCGAGCTTAAGAAATATTTGGAAGAACAGTCAGATTAGTCAACGCACCAAAATTCGAATATTCAATTCCAATGTCAAATCTGTGCTGTTATACGCCAGTGAAACGTGGTGTGTATCAGCGGAGAACACTCAACGGCTGCAGGTGTTCATCAACAGATGCCTGCGGTATATAATTCGGGCATGGTGGCCACACAACTGGATTTCTAATGCTGACCTCCATCGTCGGTGCCACCAGCAACCGATACAAACCGAAATTCGACAACGAAAGTGGGGGTGGGTCGGCCACACTCTACGTCGGGGCGGAAACGAAATCTGCAAACAAGCGCTGGAATGGAATCCAGCAGGACATCGCAGCAGAGGCAGACCCAGAGGATCATGGCGGCGCAGCCTCAACAAAGAAATAAAAGAAGTCGACGGCAATTTGACCTGGCCGCAGGTCAAGGCGATAGCTGGTAATCGCCCAGGATGGAAATCTTTCACGTCGGCCCTATGCACCAGAATGGGTGCCCAGGACCCATAAGTAAGTAAGTAAATATTACACTTAAGTATTTTTGATGATTTTTAACATGAAGAACAACTCTTGTGGGGCCTTCCTTAGCCGAGTGGTTAGAGTCCGCGGCCACAAAGCAAAGTCATGCTGTAGGTGTCTGGGTTCGATTCCTGGGCGTAATGGAAATTTCCTTAACTTCCCGTGGGCATAGAGTATAATCGTACCTGCCAAACGATATACGAATGCGAAAAAGGCAACTTTGGCAAAGAAAGCTCTCAGTTAATAACTGTGGAAGTGCTAATAAGAACACTAAGCTGAGGAACAGGCTCTGTCCAACTGAGGACGTTAATGCCAAGAAGAAGAATAAGAAGAACAACTCTTGTCGCATCGTGTCGCCGCCATTTCGAATAGTGTAAATCAAAAAGCATCTTTAAATTTTTCGCAGAAATTTGCTGATTTTCAAGTTAGAGCTATTTTCAAATTCAATATTTCACATATATTATGATGATATTATTCATACGAAGTTCATTTAAAATATATTTATTTACTTTTCATACAAATTTTGACTAAACTCGATCAAATACAAAACGAATTCGTGCTTTCAACCAAATTTGGTTACATTTCTAATTAAGACGAGTTTTGAAAAAAATCGGTTTAAAAAAAGCTACGTAATATATGAACAGCCCCTTCTGAAACAATAATAACACCAAATAATATTCAGAATACATATTTCTTTGATTAGGACGAGAAAATTAGTTTTGGCCAACCTTTTTTTTTCAACCATTGTTTTTCTTTCGTTAATAGTATCATTCCAAACATTACATTCATTTCCCAGAAAGTATGGGCACGACTTTGATAACAAGAATCACAATATTTTTTTCAAACAAATAAATATTTTTATATTTTTCCTTGGGGCATTTTAAATGCTTCCTGTGAAAATTTTGCTTAAATAAATAAACTTTAAAAAAAAATTTTTGATTTTAGAAAATCAATTCTTATCTAGCCAGCACATACCCTACGTTTGTGTTTTGTTGGAATTTAACTAGTAATGAATATTTTTATCAACATCCTTCGATGTGGTGAGTTCAAGTATCAAAGAAGTTCCATAAGAATTATGGTTTAAAGTTTGATTTTGCTTCGCTAGAAAACATTTGGAAAAATGGTAAAATTCTAAAATATCGCGATTTTTTCTCTCCACATACGATAATTTCACGAAATCATAGCTTTTCAGGTATTTTCAATATGAATAAAATTATTTCATTTCATATTCACATATGTCAAATATCTATACTTGGATATACACGGACTTGGTTTTGACCCCTCCAGAAATCGATCATAGCTGAAATTGGAGTTTTAGTTTCTATTCACAGTTCATATACATTAGTTCATAATTTCCAATAAAATAAGTGATAGTCTGATCATTTATCATATCAGCAAATGATAAATATATTTTTCATATGTTTATTGCACGTACTTTATGACCCAGCACAAATTTTGTACAGCAAAGTCACTCAGATATAATGTGATTTGTGCAAAACTGATAACAAGAGCTTCCAGAAGTGTATTACCATAAACAATCAGGTAACGAAAAAAAATCGTTGAAAATTCAAAATATGCTCTTGACAAGTAAAAGAATAAAGTGTGTGAAAATCAGACAAGTAAAAGAATAAAGTGTGTGAAAATCAGATTTTTTAGTCTTGAAATGGCAGTATGGTAAAGTCGTGCCCATACTTTCTGGAACACCCTATAGGTATTCTGTGTTATTAGACAACACTATCATCCTAATTTGGTAATTTAAGATTTAAGATTTTATTACCATTTTGTTAACAACATATTACATTTCATTTACCGTTGAATGTGCATGAGAATGGATCAAAACATAATTTGAAACATTTTAGCAAATATTTGAAATATTGATGTAAATATTTAATAATGTTTTCTTTTGAGATTCCAAAAGATTCCATAAAAAGCTTTAAAATAACGCCTTTTTGAATTACGATTTCTACACACTTAAATTATTTCACCGACCTCAGCAGAACGAATATTTATTTTACCGAGATTTCGGCAATCCCAATTTTTTTATTGATATCTCGGTGGAAATTACCGAGATTTGGCATACAATTTCCGAAATATTGTCGGCGCGGTAAAAAGTTAGAAATGGATCCTCACCGAAGTTGGATTTTTCTCCGAACCTAGCCGAAATACCTAGCTTCGGAAGTTGTGCATTCGATTCGCATCTGGATGCGCTCGAATGGGCCCTACTTCCGAAGTAGGGTATCTTGCATGGATTCCGAGAATAATCCAAATTTTGGGCAACTGCAAGGAACATGGAGGTCTTCATTTCGTCTTTGGTATCACCCTAAGGAGGAATTTATTTTTCTTGATAATGATAAGCAAATATGTATAAACACAATTAGAATTATATGTGCCCGCTCACACGTATAAAAAATAAATTTAACCTTTACAAATCGAAAATACAGTACGGGAAGAAAATCTGTGGTAAAAATAACTATTGTAGCTGACTACGCCCATTCTTAAAACTGTCATGGAAATTCAGACCCATTTACTATGTTTACGGTACACACCACCGTAATACTGGTACATTTGACAGAAATAATTTACAACAATCTGTTTCCAACTACAGACATGGTAAAATCAAGCGCATTTCTGGTCTGCTGAAAATGGCCGGTGCGAGCGCTTAAGTTAACCTCCTAAAATGGTAGTTTTTACAGCACGATTTTTTTGCGTGAGGGGTTAGCCAAAATGGTTAGGATAGGTTAATTTTACCCACGCAATAAAAAGTTACATCCAAAACAAAATGTCGCATTTTTTCCGAGTCCAATCTTCAATCCAATTTTCCAAAAACTACAAATTGTTTTTCAATTGATATAAATACTTTCCTGATATGCGTGTTATGGTTCTAAATCAGAAAAATAATCGTTTTGATTTTGAAGCTATGAAAAAATACAAAAAATCTCGAAGGATGGAGACATGGAGGGTGTGAAAAGGTTCACATGCATATCAAACTACCTGATTTTTTTTAAAACGATATCTAAGCTATCTAAGCAGTTATTTGTGAGACTTCAAGTGTCACTGGTTTAAAGTGCCCCAGGGGAAATGGCCAATACGAAACATGCCTGGAACCATATCAATGCGGGTAAAAAACGTTAAGATTGTCTGTATAAATAAGGCCGGAACAAATCTTAAAATCTTCTTTTGTCACCTTCCATCAAAATGTGTCGAGGGGGGGGACAAAAAATAATAAAATGGAAATTCAGGGAAATCCATCATTTTTTATTCTCATATGGTGAAAAACCATGTTTTGCCACATATAGGGGAACACGGGGCAGTATGGACACCCTAAGGAATTTGCCTATTTTGACTGTAAAAACATGAATATTATACTGTTTTTTATGTGCAGTCTGCTTTTTAAAGTTCTTGAGCATTTGTTAAACATAGTTACATAATCAGGAAAAAAAATATTTTGTTTTCAAAAATAGGTTTAAAAAAAGCTTATATTTGGTAGTCGCCATCAAGCTAGCGGGGCAAAGTGGACACCCCCATAGGGCAGTATGGACACCTCAATGTTTATAGGAAAATTTTGCTGCGATCGTTCTCAAAACCTCGGATAATGAAGTACATATTCAGGAAACCATAGTGACAGGTCACTGTGCCACTGAAAATATGATTAAAATCAATTTACGACATTTTTCGTAGAGATGCTTTCAATATTGCCTCCAGGTTAGTTTTAATCAAGAATTGACGATTTTCAACCGCTTTGTGGTTCCACTTCATAATATTGCATTGAATGCTAAATATTTTTGGATAATTTTGTGTTTGAAGTTATATTTCTTCCTCTTTGAAGTGCCAGCTCTACTTTGCCACCCGGTGTCCATATTGCCCCAACAGTATAAGAAATTTCCATATAAGTTTTTCAATGTTTTAAAGTACCAGAAAAAATCTACCATATTTTTGAATATAGCATAAATAATTGAAGATTCAATCAAGAGCTACATTATCGGTCAACTTGCAGTCATTTGCTTCTGAAACCTTATTTAGTGAGGTGTGAATGTTATAATTTTCGAACCAAATAAAATCATGCTCAATTTTTCGCTTTAAAATCAATGTTTTGAACATTTTTTCTGAAATTTTAGTGGATAGTTTACTCTTCCGATAGGCAACTGAAATATTGTTTGCATTGACAGTGTAAAAGTATTCGCCTATGCAAAGATACAGGGGGTGTCCATTCTGCCCCGGGTGTCCATACTGCCCCCGGAACCCCTATCCGTCAAATCAAAATGTTTGAATAATAAACACGACATTTTTTCGATGTTCGTAACATCGATCGCATAACATTTTTCGTAAAACGGCTTTCAAATTGTACTCTAGCTAATAACAATTTCAATGTTGCACTTATATGCAACTTGAAATCATATTTAGATTGTATCAATTTGGTCCAACATGTGTAACATTAAGGCGATTCAAATCTTAAAAATGTTTGAAAATCCAATCTCTCATATCTTTCTTATAATCTTCACCATAAAAATAGTGTTCTGTGAAATTTTCAGCTTTCTAGGTGATGATTTAAAGTTGGCCCAAAGACGATGTAGGTTTATATGAAAATTAATATGCAGAAATTCTGAAAAATGTTCCAATTACGCTAGTACTGTTAGTACAAATACAGGTATGTTCCGTTTTTATCAACACGATCGGCGTTTTTCAGTTGACAAAAACGGAACCGTGACAAAAACGGAATAATTTTCTTAGACAAAATATTTTACAAATATGAAATAAAAATTGCATGTTTGTCAGGATAATACACATTTTCATCATATAAATGCCCAGTAATGATGTTTAGGAGCTGTGAAGAGCATTTAGATTGTTCATTCTTATATGTTCGTAATGAAAGTTGATTGCAGACACCTATCATTCAATATGATTTTGTAATAATTCATTAATAGTTTAAGTTGGTTAGAATTTCAATGAATGTAATATACAATATTAAAACGATAATCACACAAATGTCCTTTGAATCACAAGGTACGCCATATTTGTAAAAATAACTACAAGGAAGTGAAGCAAGTGATCATTGTTTTTTTTTTTTAAGAAAGATTAAACAAGAAACAACTTCTTTTTCTACTGTTCATCCTCATCCTTCTACTTCTTCTCTTTCTTCTTCATTACATGGCATTACATCCCAACTGAGAAAGAGCCTTCTTCTCAGCTTAGTGTTCTTATAAACACTTTCACAGTTATCAACTGAGAGCTTTTTTGCCAAGGTACATTTTTTGCATATTTGGCCACATCCGATTGATGATTAAATGTGAAGTTGTGTTGCGAAAGTTTAATAAATTAAAATGAACACTTACAGGTTTCTGCGCTTTGAATTGCCAAATTTAAGAGTAAAATGTTTGTGGTGATCTTTCTTATAAAGTTATTACTACCAACTTCGACAAGGATGCACTAATCGCCAATCTAGAACAGCACCACCATTGCCTTTTAGCTTTACGTTAGATTACAAATGGACTGGCAAATCACTAACCTTAAGTTCTAGTTTTTTGTTGAGTATTACAACAGAGACAAATTTAAGACCTCCATGCCCCTTGCAGTTGCCCAAAATTTTGTGGCTCATAAGGTAATCTAGAATGCCGTTCATAGTATACTGTGATCTGTCAAACTTGGGTACCTTTTGCACTACCGAGGGACCAAATGCAGTACTAAAGGTGGTACCCGTTCTGAGCCCGAGTGGGACGGAAGTAATATCGATTTTGTTTTTTTTTCGCGTTTTCCGGGTGTAGAGCGGCGTTTCAAGATGTCAATTATCATGGAACTGATTGTGTGTTGTTGTTTCTAGTCCGATAATTTTTTACACGCTCGTTTTTTTTTGTTTTGTTTTTTTTTTCACTCGTTTTTTTTCTCGCTTGGTTGTGGAAGTGAACGATTTGCACCTTCCGGTCGATTTACTGTAAGGCAGATGATGCGCATTCTGTCTGCACAATTTTTGCCCGCGTGCATATTCCGAACGTGTGTTTGTTTCTTTTTGTTCGTTCTTTTTTTTTTTTTTTTTTTGAACCATTAGATAACCCTGGATGGATCGGTTCTGCTCTGTGTTCAATACTGAGTAGAAATCTATTTATCATTACAGTCAATTCATTATTTTTTTTTCTCTTTTCATTACCGGTTATCAAAATCTTACATTGAAAACATTTAAACAACAAATATCCTGGGCAAGGATGGAAAAAAATCGTCTTAGCGACAAACAACACGGTATTTGAACGGTCAAAGAGGGCCGTCGGTCTTCCAGCAGCATGATTTGAGCACCTCACTACGCGCGCGTTATACCGATATATGAAGCATCCGATGTATTATTTGTCGTGGGACAAAGAGTTTATCGGATAATGTTACAAGTAGCGATCAACTTGAATCATGGTGCATTCATTGATTCAAAATAAGTATTTAGTTTAAATTCTGAACATTTTGAAAATAAAAAAATATCTATTTTTGCGTGTTGATAAAAACGGAATAATTTGTTGACGAAATCGGAACGTGACAAAATCGGAGCGTGACAAAATCGGAACGTGATAAAAACGGAACATACCTGTATATCATTCCATAGGGAAAACGTATTCTTCAAGTCTTAATGAAGGAAGTTGGTGAAGAAACAAATCCGTTTTGAGCAAATTTTGTTTGGGATTTTTGTAGATGATTGCAGGGCTGTGAAGCTAAATAATAGCTAACAAACTCATGAATATCTTTTCTCCTATCGATCGGATTGAATTGCTCTCTTCAGCAAACTTCTTTATTATGGTTTGAAGAATGAATTTTTACTATGGGATGATAAATTTGTACAGGTCTTTTTTTACACGGTTCCCCGTGTCGTGCAAAAAAAATCCGCGCAAAAAAACCGTGCTAATTCCGGAATTTGTGTAAAAATAAACCGTGTTAATTCTGGAATCCGTGGAAAAAGTACCGTGTTAATTCTTAAATCCGTGTAAATAAGAAAAAACGCCTTTGTAATTCCGAAATCCGTGTAAATAAGTAAAAAAACGGTGATAATTCCGAATTCCGTGCAAAAAAAGTGTTAATAACCGTGTAAATTCCGAAAGGCGTGTAAAAAAAGCCGTGTAAAAATAAAACGTGCAAAAAAAACCGTGAAAAAAAGACTTACATTCCAGTACTAACGTGCTTGGAATATGTTTCAACATTTCTTCATAGTAATTTCCATATAAATCAACATCGCCTTTGGGGCAATTTCAAATCACCACCCAGAAAGCTGAAAATTTCACTAAACTCTATTTTTATGGTAAGGATTGTAAGAAAGATATGGGAGATTGAATTTTCAAACTTTTTTTGAATTTTGCACAGCCCTAATGTAACATTCCTGGTCGGTCCAGGATCTTTTCGTTATGGAAATTTCCTTGACTTCCCTGGGCATTAAGTGTCATCGTACCTGCCACATGATATACGAATGCGAAAATGGCAACTTTGGCAAAGAAAGCTTTCGGTTAATAACTGTGAAAGTGTTCATAAGGACAATAAGCTGAGAAGCAGGCTCTGTCTCAGTAGTGACGTAATGCTAAGAAGAAGAAGAATTCATGTAAATCATAAAAAAAATCTCTTTTCATAGGCAACTCTGTTACAGTAAAACAAACAGATTGAGGACTTATTATCCAATAACACCTGTTAGCTCATATAATACAGTAAATACGAATTACAAATCTAGCTGAAAAACACGAAGAATAATGAAAATCTACACTGAAAATAAGATGTTTTATTTATTTTCCCCTTCTGATTTTTTGAAAATTTTGAAGGGGGGGGGGAGACAAAAGTAAAATTTCAAATTTGTTCCGGCCTAATAAAAGGGTTGGAAATTACACTGGCCATCCTATAGCATATTAGGGGTGCCCTGTGGGATGTGGCCAATATGGAACCTGTTAAAAACCTCACCTATAAGGTACCGTGGGGCAAGTGGGTAATGGAATTCGCATAGTTGAGATTCTTCAAATTCTAGAGACCTTAAATTAAGACATATGAGGTCGTGTACATTTTTTAGCTTGACTCCCATCAAATATAAGCAGTATACTGAAATTGATTTTTATGTAAAATTGAAGAAAAAAGTACAGAAAAAGTTTTTGAAAATAGTCTCCTCCCACAGGTGGGGCAAGTGAAAAGTTTATCGTTTTGAACAATAAATCCAAAAACTAACAGTTACATTCACGATTTCTATTACCTTTAACATTTGTTAAGGCGTCTCAATGAACAATAACAAAAGTAACATGTATACAAAGAAAATTTTATTCTTGTTACTTGAATTTTCTTCTGTTCAGTTATGTTTGTTGAAATGATTCGACAACATTATAACTGCAACATTCCCAATGTTAGTTTTTACATCATGGGACAGCAATTGGATTTCTGCTCTGTAGATTTTCCACCGCTCGTTATTTGTTTTTAAGAAAGTCGGATATGACGTCGAATAACTCTTCAAAAGAAATCAAACGGAATCCTTCAATAAAGTATTTAGAAACTTTTTTAACACCTATACCCCATTTTTATGTTTTGAACTTTACATAGACATTCCACGAGATTTCCGTGCGTTGTCTTATATTGGAACTTTCCAATCAACGTCTTCCTTTTAATCGGCTGTCCGAAGTAAACATATTAATATCGTAATATTTGGCAACCTTATTTTTAGAGAAGTTCCATGATTTGGCCATGATAATAGCTTTTAACGCTTTTAGTATAGTGTTTCTTGAATTATAAGCACGTTCTGTTGTTCTATGATAACTGCGAGCCTTGTATATTTATAGCTACCTAAAGAGAAAACACAAATTCAATCTCTAATGAGAAACTTTTCACTTGCCCCACGTGATTGGAAAATTGACGGTTTTTCAATTTAGTTATTTTTAGGTCTATGTCGAATTAATTCTAAAACTTTTTTTGTTGCAGTTTAAAACTGTCAGAGGGGACAACTTAGAAGTGGTACAGAATATTTTGTTCCGCAACTTTTTTCTACTGAAAATATTAAAATAAGATTGCACGCCGCCAACTTGTTACGGAGTACCAGTTAACAGGTTAACAATCTTTTGCTCTATTATGCAATAATGGTTGAAAAATCTCAGGGATCTCTTACCTACCGTAATGTTCTGAATGGCGTCAACGGTTTACGCATGATTTTGAAACGTTAAATCACATATTCAGTAAAATATACACATTATTTTCACTTACCCCATTTACCCACTTGCCCCGCGGTACCTTATGGGAATTAAACATCACGATTTTTAAGGGCGATGTATATGCAGCTACAGTGAAACCTCCATGAGTCAATATTGAAAGGACCATTGACTCATGGAAATATCGAGTCATGGAACAGCAATTCTTTGGAAAGCTGCTTCTAGGGACCATCATAGTAACCATGAAATTATGTTTTTAGTATGGTTCCATGAGTCGATATCGAGTCATGGAACATCGATTCATGGAGGTATCACTGTATTTCCGTGACTCCAATCTGCTTTGTTTGAATGGCAGTGAATCCAAATTATCCATTTTCAATTTTAAAACTGAATATTAGCATGTTATTTCAGGAAAATAAATAGTTCTATTTTTAGTTGTTTTGAAGTTTAATCAACCACATCGGTAACCAATCACCAATTAGTTTAGTTGTTCAGTTATTCAACTCTATTCCAGCCAAATCTAACGTTTATAAGGATATATATGACACTCGGTCCTCTAGCAAATTTTTGACTATATTGCTACCGGGGTGGGACCATTGTTTTTAAATTAGTCACGTTATACTCAATTATACAACAGTTATAAATGTCTAATTTATCACTATATTTACAGACCCACGAAAAAACACATAAATCACCTCGCTTCGAATGTGAGGAATGCGGCAAAGGTTTCTCCCAGTTGCGAAACTACAAATACCACATTTCGGTTCACCGTGGCACGAAAGAATTTGCCGCCAAATGTCCCGAGTGTGGTAAGGTGTTCAACGACAAGGGCTACCTAAGCAGCCATCTGAAGATCCACCGCAACAAGAAGGAATACGCCTGTCCGCACTGCCCCAAGTCGTTCAACCAGCGGGTCGCGTTCAATATGCACGTTCGGATTCATACTGGTAAGGATCATCAACAGCTACAAATTGTGCAATATATCATTTACAATTTTTAATTATTAGGCGTGAAACCACACAAATGCAATGAATGCGGAAAGCGATTCTCTAGGAAAATGCTTTTGAAGCAACATTTACGTACTCATTCCGGTGAAAAGCCATATCAGGTAATTCCGAAAGATCTTTATCTTTATCAATACAATTTTAATACCTATCGATATATCTATCTTTACAGTGCTCGGTGTGCGGAAAAAGCTTTGCTGACCGTAGCAATATGACTCTTCATCATCGACTGCACTCTGGGATCAAACCATTTGCTTGTCCAATCTGTCCAAAGGCGTTCACCAAAAAGCACCACCTGAAGACACATCTGAACTACCACACCGGCTACAAACCGTACAAATGTCCGCACCCTAATTGTGGTCAAACGTTTACACAGTCAAGCAACATGAGAACCCACGCGAAAAAATGCCAATTCAAACCGCCGGACCAAGCATTATGAGACTGTCGCTTTATGCTCCATTGAAAATATGTGAGCAGTTAAATTGTGACTATTTTACACTTATTATTTATTTTGCTTTATAATGAAATGCTCAAAATGTGCTCAACTAATAATGTTCTACAATGATTTTTTTTCTCGAAATAAAGCGAGGCATTAAACGAAGTGTTATGAATTTTTATCAATTTATGAATATTATTCTCGTATTTATTGTCCGAAACAATCACACACATCTAAAATGAAAGGAGTATTTTCATTGAGAGACCATTTGTCTCAAGCAATACTCAGGGGTCGACATGAAAATCTTATCCTCGACACTAGCACACTTCCCGAGCAGAATCTGAATTCAAAATCTTATCAATATGATATCAAATCTTGTTTTCCAAAACATCGATAACAGTTTTTGATAACCAATTACTAGATTTCTCGCATAACTAATGATCTCGCCCTTAAACCATTCACTCAAAATAATCCAAACGTCATTGAAATTCGTACGCGCTGTTGATGATTGTTGCTAATTCATCTCATGATTTCAAATCAAAGAAAATCAGTTGGTTTTGCACTGACTTAGCTGAAAAAGTATCAGCATAAGGTACCGCGGGGCAAGTGGGTAAATGGGGTAAGTGAAAATAATGTGTATATTTTACTGAATATGTGATCACTTGCCCCACAGGTGGGGCAAGTGAAAAGTTTATCGTTTTGAACAATAAATCCAAAAACTAACAGTTACATTCACGATTTCTATTACCTTTAACATTTGTTAAGGCGTCTCAATGAACAATAACATAAGTAACATGTATACAAAGAAAATTTTATTCTTGTTACTTGAATTTTCTTCTGTTCAGTTATGTTTGTTGAAATGATTCGACAACATTATAACTGCAACATTCCCAATGTTAGTTTTTACATCATGGGACAGCAATTGAATTTCTGCTCTGTAGATTTTCCACCGCTCGTTATTTGTTTTTAAGAAAGTCGGATATGACGTCGGATAACTCTTCAAAAGAAATCAAACGGAATCCTTCAATAAAGTATTTAGAAACTTTTTTAACACCTATACCCCATTTTTATGTTTTGAACTAGCTTTACATAGACATTCCACGAGATTTCCGTGCGTTGTCTTATATTGGAACTTTCCAATCAACGTCTTCCTTTTAATCGGCTGTCCGAAGTAAACATATTAATATCGTAATATTTGGCAACCTTATTTTTAGAGAAGTTCCATGATTTGGCCATGATAATAGCTTTTAACGCTTTTAGTATAGTGTTTCTTGAATTATAAGCACGTTCTGTTGTTCTATGATAACTGCGAGCCTTGTATATTTATAGCTACCTAAAGAGAAAAGTAAGGAGACTATTTTCAAAAACTTTTTCTGTACTTTTTTCTTCAATTTTACATAAAAATTAATTTCAGTATACTGCTTATGTTTGATGGGAGTCAAGCTAAAAAATATACACGACCTCATATGTCTTAATTTAAGGTCTCTAGAATTTGAAGAATCTCAACTATGCGAATTCCATTACCCACTTGCCCCACGGTACCTTACTTTAAGTATGTTGGCGCGTACAGTGAGACTTTTTCAAGCCAATATAAACTATCAAGAATGAGTATTATCACTTTGAAATTGCACGCTTCAAAGTCATCATTCTGCTAATCTGCTAATATCAACGCACCCCCTAGCCATGGCCAATCTGCGTTGTTTACACAAACATCCCTATAAACCCCCACGCTGGGAAATACGTTTACCGAAAAAGGCGTTATGAGGTTCTGCACTGCATTCTTGTATTGGATTTACTTTAATGGCATTGTTGTTAGCAAATTCACAAAAAAGTGAAAGAGAAAGAAAACATGATTTGTGCAGGCAGAGCCCCATAGGCCATGCTATACCAGTTAGCACGCCCGACGCCGACAGAGTGGGTAGGCTCGCACCATCCGCCCTTCTACCTATTTTTGAGATAGGCAGCTCTGTCAGGGTGTAAATAGTTATTATTATCCATGTAATCAAAATGTAATGCACCGATTTACGACCTTCTACGTGTTAACGACCTTAAGGTGGGAATATTTGCGTGCCGGGTATGCTCATCTTCCTGTTGTGACATCACTTCTCCACAATGGCTTGGAGGTTTCCTTCTTCATTTCGGTTGTTCTGGAAAGATAAGAAAACAAGGAAAGGAAGGGGCCACACCACTCCACAGAATAACGGCCCATCTGATATTAGTTTTGTGTTAAATAATTATTGTTGTGAGTAGAGATCCTGAAAGGGAGAAATGCGAGTAGGCGGTAAGCCGCCAAACGAGTCCGCTGAAAACACCGACCCGACTTGACGCAATCGAGCACCCCAATCAGCGCCTCCGAACATGTAAAAAACTTCTGCGATAATCCTGTGGTGTAAAGAAATACGCAATATTATTTTGATTTCAATACTAACTTCATGACCCGTAGGCTGTACGCGTAAGATTGTTCATTATTTGAGCTAAATATACCAGTTTATGCCTGTACATCAGAAGAAAAGAAAAATGACTAAAAAGATCTTGCAGCGTAAAGTTTAAGTGATCAAATATTAATCCTCTCTTCGAACCTAATTTCATTATACATTGGGTTATGCTATGCGACGAACAATTAGATTGCACAATATAATGCATCTGCATCCAAACAAACACCCCAAAAATCTCTAGAGATGTACCGAATATTCGGCCGGCCGAATATTCGGGCCGAATATCTCGATTATTTTGATTTTGCCGAATATTCGGTCTGCCGAATAATAAATTCTGTTATTCGGCCGAATAGGCCGAATAGTGACCGAATAGTAATGAAATTAACTAATCAAGGAAAGTTGAAAAAAATCAAAGAATTTAGTCAAATGATGATACATTAAAATTTTCGTTTCATGCATTCTATGAAAGGAGTTTGATGCCAAATATTTAAAAAAATGTGAGAATTTCTCCGGCATTAATCTGTCTACGGTGCTGCTCAATACATAAGGCATTCTCTGCAAATGAGCCTTAAACTAACATTATAAGCTTTGCTAAATGTGCAAATATTTCGCTAGACATAAACCAACAGACAAACATAGGTTTCAACACCAACCAAATCTATGCGATGACAAACATTTGTTTGTCTCTGTATCAATCCATGCCAAATATTTGCCATAGTGTACTGATAGCTTTATAATCATTTTTCTGTAGATGTAAGGTACCACTAGACTAGTTTGAAGCGTATGGACTCAATGCTGTTAATTTTAACCGTTAAAATATATTAGCATTTTCCATTCTTTCGATATTGTTTGGTTTGAGACACCTGTCTGTTTGTTCCAATGTCTTTGAAACACTTCCAAAAGTCGGATGGGAAATCTAGTGACGTATATTGGGTTATTCTTTAACTAAACATGAAATGCATAAAAAGAGATAGCAATAGAATACAGCTCCCTCACTTTAGAAATACGAAAAATCTTTGAAATTTACTATTTTTGTGATTTCACAAATTTTCACCGTAGAAGCTTTCCCTACTTCAGCAAACTCGTTTTTTTTCTTTATCCAGGATTAAAAATTTAGTTTTAGAGAAATTAGAGGAATATCCGGGTGTTTTTCGGCCGAATATTAGGATTTTATTTGGCCGAATATTAGGTCATTATTCGGCCGAATGTTCGGCCGAATATTCGTTTGGCCGAATAATAATTTTCCAACTATTCGGTATTCGGCCGAAGGCCGAATAGTGCTATTCGGTACATCTCTAAAAATCTCCCTCATTGTCCGACAAACATTTCAAAACAATTACGAAATGCTAAAATTCAACGGTCACTTCACTCAACAAAGCTTTCATTCAAACACGCCTCAAAAACACAGTCATCAGTAGACCCTGAACTATAAAAACCTCCTAATATAACTCAAAGCTAAAAATCCTCTCTTGCGTTACACAATCTGAACTAGAAACCATTTTCAAGTACTTCCCAAAATTTGTGCGCTGCAAATCTGATTCCACTTTCTACGTAATGTAACTCAGCATGAACAGCTGCCAAACTCTCCAGACTTGCGCCCTCCAAGATCCAAGGTCTGCTGCCTTACGTTGAAAACTTCTTTCCTCAAAGACTGTCTATCAATTCCGAACTCTACCATATCAATCAGACCCTATTCCTGACAAGACACAGAGTCATAACCCCAATGTGATGGATTTACCCAGTAAATCCACAACCTTTTCATAACCTCTCTTACGTTTCGCTATCCTCGAAAGTCACCCATATTGATGCTTGGCTAAAAATATCAGTTTTAAAGCCTAAAAATAGAAGATCACCATCACTCATACACTGAGGGTGCCTGTTAGTCCCAAGCAGCCATTCCGTTGGTTCCTTGTGTAAGTGCAGCTGATCTGGCGATACTGGAGTAGCATCCACGGGCGGCCAATCAAGCTCAAGCTCAAGCTCAATCCATCATAAAAATGAATTGTAAAGGTTTATTTTTGTTCTCATGTGAGTTTTACTTAAAATAATGTGATTTTTTTCATACTGTACAAAAATTAATTAAAACTAATGAAAATTTTGAAATATTAACAAAAAACAAAAAGTGTCCGAACATAGAGGACTTCCCCCTATAGCTCATTGTTTATGAGTAATTGAATGGACCAATAAAAAACTATCAATCCTGGAGATATTGGTAGACCTTCTTTCCATAGTAGCATTGTTAAATACCGTGCTCAGTAACAACAAGCTACACACTTGGTTACCAATGGCTTTTAGGGCGAGATCATAAATTATGCGAGAATTGAATCAAAAATTTGATGCGCCTACATCTAGGAGAAGGTACAATTTCTCTAGATGCGGCAGGTTTAGCCCCCTAGCCTCTCCTTTAAATAGTAACGCAAATGCTCGGACCAATCCTTGCAAGGCTGCCGTTTACCCTCAATTTCAAATTTGTGAGCAGCATTAAATTGTTAACAACTTACACTTATTATTTATTTAGCTTCAATGTGAATATGTGTTTACAAAAAACGTGCCGAACTAATACAACAAGGAATTTTCTCGAAATAAAGCTAGACGTTAAGACGTAATTGAGTGAATATTTATCAAGATTCGAATACATCATCAATATTATTCTCGTACATTCATGTCCGAAACAGTCACACGCATCTAAAATAAAATGAAGATTTCCCTCGGGAGATCTTTTGTCTCAAGCAATACTCAGTGGTCGAAGATACAATGTTGTCCCCGAAACGACTTTTTCGCCTCGCTCGTCCATGGTAAGATTCCGGGCACCATCTATTTCTTCTTGCGATCCTGTGAACATTTGGGACAAAACCACTTACCTTTCGGCTTGGTGGTGAGACCGACGCAAGCGAAATGGAACCACTCGATGGGACACTGCAAAATTAAAGCAACAATATGAATGGTCGTTCGTTAAATCTAGTTTAACCAGCATGGTACTTACGTCTGGATTGTCGCACCCAATCATTTCACCATATGATACCTGATGGCACAAGCAATAGGTGGGTTCGTTCGGATCGACCGGCATATCCAAGACATCGCTTGGATGAGGAGTTCCATGGCCTGCGTCTTGTGCACTATCATCCAGTTCTGCGTTTTTCTGCAAAAAGTGGGGTCAGAGGTTTAAGTATGTTGCATGTTCAGAGAAATTGAAAATGATTCTATATTATAATGTTGCATGCAGGTGAGTAAGCAACTAAAAGTGATTTGAATTTTCAATGGCTTCATTTCAGCTTATACTACACAATCTATGATCAAAATGAAGATGATGGATGTTAATACCTACTAATACTTACACAAAATTCAATACATTCATCTGTTGGGGAATTTTAATGTAATATCACCTTTACCAACCAGATATGTACATGCTCATCTTGCAAGTAGAGATCTCCAACAAATGTTGATTTTTTTAGTGGATTTCATTCTTAGATTTTCCAAAAAAAATTGCTGGACGTACTCTTATCACAATACTTTCGAAGAAAATAAACCCAAAAATTGAAAAAGCTGAGACGATTTTATAACATCCCCCAGAATTAATTCCACAGAATGCACCATTCCTTAGACTGTAAATTAATGTAAGTTTTTTTTAGAAATTAAGTTGAGTTTTATTATTAGACTGGTTATGCGAAATTGAATACTGCCCTCAAATGTTGTTTTCCCTCAACATTCATTGCTAGCTTATATTTGTCAAAGTTATCAGAAATAATTCATCTAACAGTAAAACAGTCAATCTAAGAGTAACTGGTATAAAAACCATATAAAAAAATCAATATGGCAAAATTCGAAAAACTTTTTTTTTTATTTATCTGAGTTGATCTATTTAAAGGCAAATTCTCCTGTTGAAAGCATCTTATCGCATGCCATTTGACCATGTCAATAGTTCGGAACAGACCTTAAAAGTATTCGAGAATTTTCTGGAAGACAACATCAATTGCTTCAATAAATTTTGCCATTTACTTCGACAATAATTTCGTGATTTTTTTCCGCGAGCTTCAGATATTTTTTCAAGATTCATAATACAAATATCTTAGTAAATAGGTATTAAAAAAGTAATAGAAAAACTGAAATTCCCATGTCTACGCCTTGTTGAATTCCACTAGTAATTGTTGCAAAAAATATCATAAAAATAATAAATAATAACCCCGCTAGCGCATGACGGGTCACCATAGTAGCATGTCCGAAAGAACTTGAAACTATTGAGAACCAGAGGTAGGGACAAATTCCATCCAGAATGAGTCGAAACAAATAAAAATCGTGCTTGATAGTCTTCGATTTGGATTAAATTGTGCACATGTTTTTGGTATGATAGAATAAGTGTTTTGTTTTCCATATAAAAATTCATAATTTTGACTCAAAAATAACTTTCGAAAATGCAAAAAATATTATTTAAATACTAAAATAGGCAATTTTCATTAGTTATTCGCGATTCTCCATCAAAGAAAATAAGTAACTGGAAAGAAATAAGGTCTTTACTTTCGAAAATGTATTATTATTGATGGCGAATTGCCAATTTTATTATTCAAATATTTTTTTTTGCATTAAACTCGATTTGATTCGAAAATGGTTACTTCTAGAGAAATTATTCATATAATCACTATGGTTCACAATCATTTCAAGATTCTTATTGTGTCATCAGAACATATAAATTTTGACAATATTCATTTTTTTTTAAAATCGACCAAAAGCTGTTCTTAGAAACACTTTTTTATTAAAAATTTCTCCTGTCCCAAACATCTGTATAGTTTACTATCAAGATAATATGGTGAAAATTCAAAAATATTTAAAATGGGGCTTTTTTGTAATTTTAAATTTAAGTTTTATTTTTATTTTTTTTCATGAAAAAACATTAAGTATTTTTTCAGCGTATTTTTTTTTTTCTTGTAGGCCAAATAGTTCACTACAACTTCTCCAAAAAACAGTTAGATTTTTTCAAATAAGTTGCATGCAAAAATGTATAGGCCATTCTCATAAGTTATTCTCGAGTCAAAATGATCGATTTTTCTATGGAACTTGTTGTATCACACCGAAAACATGTGCAAAATATACTGCAAATCTAAGATGGTCGAGTTCTGTGACTGATCGATTTGACATGGAATTCGTCACGGGTGATAAAGGTGGATGATTATGATGACTATGACACTGCCGTTATACGCATAATTGTCCCATGTTCCAAAATATGCAATCGAGAAAAACGCGTTTAAAGATTTTAACACATTTACGTCTCGTATTGGCCAGGTGTGTGGTAAACCTAATTAAAATCTTTACAATAGTTTAAAAAATAGCGTGTTAATTAGAGTCAAGAGTTTTTATCATGGGAATAAAGTAAATTTAGCTACGAAATTCAAAGTGGGACTGTTATGCCTAGAAATACGGGGTTTTTGGTGAATTTCTACGCATAACAGTCCCACTGATATTAGTGACCAATTATGTGCTAAGCATAATGCTGTAAATGACCGTTCTTACGTATAGATTGTACCGAATGTAGAGGACGTATATCCTCAAGACTATTTTAAGGCACCTAATGACGGCTCAAGTGACATGTGCCAAACGGAGCCACGTGTGGGAAGTGAAGAAATACGATTTTATAGTTTGGGATGGAAAGCAAAGTGTTCTGTATGTGTGATAATGAGACAATGTATGAGTTAGTGAATGAAAGAGTGGATGAGTAAGTTAGAGAGTTTATAAGATGTTATAAATTTATATATCGACTCTTCCAGCTGCAGGCTTGACAGAAACTCATCTGCGAATTCAAGGATATTTTGCGGAGTAAATATTTAACTCAAAATTCACGACACAAATATTCACACGATTTGACATTTCTTTGCACTTGGTTTGCAAAATCATGATTTTTGATACATCGCAAATAAAGCTTCAGAACCATCAACATATTTGCCACTTGCATCGAAGAACCAATTACCCAGAATAACCCAGTATGTGGTCAGGTCACCCAAAACCTCTTGAACTATTCTTCTTTTGACATGACTTTGACTTCTTCTTGACTTCATCAAGTTTGATGTGTCGCAAGATAGGTCTCAGAATCGCCAATATAATAACCACCTCTTCTGGAGAACATGGTACCCAAAACAACCTGGCATGTTACCAAGTTATCCAAGAACCTTTGAATTACCCTTATTTAGCCTTGATTTGGGAATTTATGTAGTTTGATGTTGCCAGCTAGGTTTCAGAACCGAAGGTTTAGAGGCCATTTCCCCCAGGGAATCGGGAATTCGGAACAATCCGACATGTGGTCAAGTTATTCAAATACATTTGAACCACCTTTAGACATGATTTGCAAATTCATGAAAATTGATATGTCGCAAGCGAGGTTTCAGATTCGCCAATATAATATGGCCAGTTCCACCAATGAACCGGTATTCGGAACAACCCAGCATGTGGCAAAGTCATCCAAAAACATTCGAACTATTTTTATTTAGACTTGGTTTGCTAAATCATGAAGTTGATTTGTCGCAAGCCATGGACTCGAAAATAAAAACTAAAACAGGTTGTGTTCCACATGGGATGTAAAGCCAACGTAAGAAGGTGTTCAAAAACATTTTCCCAAACACCAGCTAATTCAAAACTGCGTACTGACTATTTTGTTCGAGATCAGCGCAGCGAATTGTATAGTGTGACAGTTATGCGTAGAAATACAGTAGTGGGACAGTTATGCGTAGAAATTCAACAATGGGACAAATTGACTTGGCTTGCTTTTCATTGAGTTTCCGAACAAAGTTAATTTTTGGAGTGTGTTTTCTAAAACTATACGTAAAAATAAACTGTTCAATGACAAAAAGTCAAACTGCACAAAAAGTAACATGGGACAATTATGCGTATAACGGCAGGACAGTAGTCATAATGTAAAGAACAAACGGACAATGTTGTATCGTGTCAGCACCGAGGAGGCAGCCCCTCTAGCACGATGTAGGTAGCGCATAGGTGGCCTATCGAAGACCCTTCACCAACCAAGAAAGGCAAAATTGATTGATTTTACGGCAACGAATAAAGGACAACGATTGGAAAGTCGGATCTTGAAACGTGAAAACTTTGATTGAACCCGCGCGTGTGGGGCTGCTGGCTAGTGAACTGCGGAATATCGGCGTGAACGTGGCAGGTATCCAGGAAATACGCTGGTCGAAAACCGGAGAACATGAATTCCGAGCGGTGCATCCCATCGCCAACACTTCATTCAAGTATCACATCTACTACAGCGGCGGCGACAAAGTAGAACGTTAGTTGGCTTCATAGTGATTGGGAAGCAGATGAAGCGAGTTATTCGGTGGAAACGGGAAAGTGACCGAATCTGTATGTTGAGAATGAAGGGTAAGTTCTTCAACTACAGCTAAATCAGCATATATACGCCAACGAACGATAAGGCTGATGATATAAAGGATCAGTTCTATGAGAGCCTAGATAAGGCATACAGAGAACTGATTCTAGTCAGAACTAAAAGAACGCTGCGCTCCAATATCCAACGCTTGTCGACTGATGGGGTAGCTGCACGGTACTACCAGTGGCTAGACTAGCAGTTGGGAAGAATCAACGTTTCTGGAGATGTCGTCAGCCTGTGGGACCCTATCTACGAAGCTGACAACAATGGCGCGGGAAGTGATTAGCAGTAGGGGGAAGTGGGGCAGTTTGGCCAGCTTAAGGAAAAGTCGATAAAAGTACTGAAAATATTACGAGTTTTTCGAATGTTTGCATGATTTCCAACAATTTTTAGATGAATAAACTAGATCCGCATGATTTATAAACACTCCGTGCAAGAAGATATATTTTTTTAAGAACATTCTAACAGTCAAACATCATCATTCTGAAATGATGAAATTTAAAAGAACCATTCGGGGCAATATGGGTAGTTTTTTCGAACATAATTTATTTATTTTTCTTTGAGTTTCGAGTACTGACTTATAACATGCCTATTGCTTCATTTCCTCATTAGCTTTGGGGTTGCATATTATTTCAGATGAATTTTCAATAATTTATGTAGTTTTCAAGGGGTGCTCATTCCACCCCATTGGCCAAACCGCCCCGACTACCCCTAGTCAACGACGAAGACGAAACGTCTGGTTCGATGAAGAGTGCCAGAGAGTGACCGACATGAAGAATGTCGCCAGAAGCCGTATACTTGTGGCCGGTTCCCGACAGAACAGAGAGTGGTATAGCCGAAGAAGATCGAATCTACCACAGAAAGAAAATGCAGCACGATAAAAGTATGGTATCTGAAGCTCAGCATAGCATGGACCGGAGCGATACGCGGTAATTTTATGCAACGGTCAATGGTGCGTGGCACAATAAATATTCTCAAATGTTTCCGGTTTACAAGAGAGGAAATAAACGCGATATCAACAATTACAGTGGCATCACCTCCCTTAGTGAAGTGAGCAGCTTAACCAATTGATCCAACAAGTACTTCTGAAAATATGGATAGATTAAGAAATGCCCACCGGCTGGTTGGATGACCTCATACGCTTAAAGACCGCTCGAGGAGTCCTTCATCGGCGAATACCAAGCTGGTTTTCGTGAGAGCCGCTCGATAACGGACCAGATGTTTACCTTGCGGATGATCCGAGATAAATTCCAAAAGTATAAATTGCAGACTCACCATCTGTTTATTGATTTCAACGAGGCATACGATTCAGTGGAAAGAAATGAGCTGTGACAGAAAAAGTTTGAACATGGTTTTCCAGCGAAACTAATTAGACTGATACGTGCTACGCTGGATGGTTCGAAATGAAGTGTTCGGATTGCAGACGAGGCGTCAACCTTGTTTGTATGCAGTTGTTAAATAATGTGTTTACCTTAGAACACGTATGATGGGTCTACCACAAAAGGCCGAATCACAAAAGGTCGAATCACATAAGGCCGAATCACAGAAGGTCGAAATTTTAAAATAAATGTTAGTGAAAGCCATAAACATTCAGTACATTTTTCTATAATGTTATGGACATTTTTACAGTTGGGTAAGCGGGACAAGATGCACAATTAACATTACTAGCTGAATAAGAGTGATAGTTAGTGTTTTTTGGGTGTGCTAGCTGGTCTATTCTTAGCTGACACACCCAAAAAAAATCTACAATTAAAGCTTAAGTAGTCGCGCTGTTGTATTTTGTACAACATAAGTGTTAAAACCTCGCGAAAACTGGAAGGGTGCCTGTTCGATTTTGGCAACATGCCAACAATTTTCATGTTCATGTTGAACCGTTCTAAAATTTAATGGTTGTTTTTATGAAAACTTTTATCACCGTAGTAATGACCACGAATTAAATTTACCTATTTTGAATATGATAAGCTTTAAGAAGGCCCACAGAAACATTGAGATTGACAGGATTTGTGACTGACCATGATCCATTTTTGTGTACATGGATTTCCGTATTGCCAAATTTATACCGAGTCAAAACCGAACGGGCACTGCACGATGAAAAGTATTCTTAGTGAACTTAGTATTCATTAAACACTTAAACACATGTTATACCATATCTCAGCAATCATTCTCCAGGTTATTGCGTAAAAGACTATGTTGGTATTATATCGGGCAAACGCTTGCTGTCTGAACTCGCTGTCGCTCGTCGGACCTAAAAATGCAAAAACATCCTCTGTTTGCATTATACTGGGCAAACGCCTGGTTTTGCTATTTGCATGACATCGAATGTACATGCAATATTGTGTACATGTGCTGTACACAATAGAGTGGTTCAAAAAATCGTTTTTGCTTCACACCGCTCATTCGATTCTAGATCAAATTCTGAGTGTCCTCTCAAAATTTGAGCTCATTTGGATAAAAATTGAGACTGCACAAGCCCTTTATAGTTTATATGGGCATTACTATCAAAAAAGCAACCAATTCATTCAATCGGTCATAGTGTTTGTCCATGTGCTCTTAGGGATAAGAGCTACGTTGATACTGTGAGATACATTCATCAGCTACCTTCGGACGAAAACGGGGAACTACGAGAATGGTGTGTGGCACAGACGCATGAATCACGAATTGTATCAAATGTATAAAAAGGTGAATATTATAAGGCCTGTGCAATAGGGCAGAATTCAGTGGGCTGGTCATTTAGTGCGAATGACGGAAGAAAGAATTGCGAAAATAATATTCAGCAGGGAACCAGGTAGAGGTCGGCGACTTCGTGGAAGACCACGAATGCGCTAGCTGTAGGCAGTGGAAGAGGACCTGGAGAGCCTAAACGTTGGGGGCAACTGTAGAAGTATCGCCCAGGACCGCCAAAGATGGAGATCTACAGTACGCCAGGAAATTGTGTGACGATGCGTTGTAGCCATCAAGATATCAATGTCGGTTATACCAGAAATACCCCAAACATAACAGCTGGAATTTAGTCGATTTGCAAGAAAATTCTTAATGAATTAAACCAAGAAATTTTGTAGAGTTGATATTGACCTGGGAGCCCTGTTTAACTTCTTCAGAAATTCAGGAAGAATTAGATTTACGCCTTTTAGGTTCGAAAAATATATTTATACATGTATCCAGAAAAAAAAATCTCTAGAAAATCCGATGAAGATTTAAAATATCTTCAAAATATGTTTGCACATCTTGTATCTCCATTGATAATCTTCTTCTTTCTGGCGTTACGTCCCCACTGGGACAGAGCCTGCTTCTCAGCATAGTGTTCTTATGAGCACTTCCACAGTTATTAACTGAGAGCTTACTATGCCAATGACCATTTTTGCATGTGTATATCGTGTGGCAGGTACGAAGATACTCTATGCCCTGGGAAGTCGAGAAAATTTCCAACCCGAAAGGATCCTCGACCGGTGGGATTCGAACCTACGACCCTCAGCTTGGTCTTGCTGAAAAGCTGCGCGTTTCCATTGATAATAAGTCCTGTGAACAATTCTGGAAGAAGTACATACCGTGAAGGCCCCATACTCTGCGCACTTAAGGCTTTCCAAATTTCAAACAGCTGTAATTAATTGAAAACAAAACACAATACTCTGAAATTTTTGGAGGAAATACTTATTGATCTTATGTATAAGGAAAAAATATAAAAGCTTCACTAATTAATGATTTTTATTTCCATTTTTTAATTTTTCTCAAGGGTGTCCGTGTTCATAACTCTGCGCACTCATTTTTGCAATGCTCCTTATTCTGCGCATTTAGGTTCCTAACTCTGCGCACTCGATAAATTCTTTATAACAGTTAAAGTATTTCACTAAAAGCATTACTAGCAGTTAAACTCTGAATTAATCTTCATTTTCTTGCTTTATACGGCTTTACGTCCCTAGTGGAGCGTGAAATGTCTCTAACATAGAAGTTTACTAAGTGAAGTGAATTTTATCTATAATGCAATCCATGATAATTACTGTTACTGAATGCCATTAAGTGCAACTCTCAAAATAATCGAAATCATCATATGATTTCCAAAACATGTAATTAACTTAGTTTTCTAAAATCTAAACCAACATACAAAAAGGGTACAAACTACGTCTTTTCTGCGTTAACCCTTGGCGTGTAAAGGAAAATTAGCTTGGACTGTTTATGTATTTTCACTAGAAAATATGAATAACAAATTTTCTTTGGTTCGGTTCGGGTCCGGGTTTGGTATTAAATAATTGTCTCGGATTCCCGTCGGATCCGGGTTTGAAGAAAATAAATAAGAACCTGGTTCTGGTTTGTTATATGTGAAACCCGAACATTTCTACTAAATACGAAGAATAGTTTAAGCGAAAGGGTATATCCATTCTTAATGTATTGTTCATAACTCAATCGAGAAGTATCGCCACTCTGTATAAGCGTGACGTAATTAATGAACGATTTCTATTGCAGATCAATAACAGTACTTTATTGGCGTTTCTATATAGCAAGTACGATTAAACCTCGATGTTCCATTACTCGATATTGACTCATGAAACTATACAAAAAATCTAAATTATTTTATTGTATGGTTAGGGAGCATTAAAAAATTACGTCCATCGTTGAGGGGAGGAGGAGTCTACGAAAATGTGACAATGCATGCATTAGATACTGTAAAAGTCGCGAAAGGGATTGAGGGCACAGAGTGTAGAAATCCTTAAAACATGATGGACGTCATTTTTTAATCTTCCCTTACTATGATGGTCCCCTCAAACAATTTTCCAAAGCATTTCTATTCCATATCACGATGGTAGCGACAAGTCGATGGTTCCCTTAAATATCGACCTCTGGAGGGTTGATTGTACGTTGAAAATAACGTTTTATAACTGCTGCGCATAGTAAGGAACATAGTTGAAAAATGGTTCCTTACTATGCGCACTTAAGAAGAATAAGAAAATGAAGAAAAAAAAGTTGCACTTTACCAGTGATGATTGCTCGATAAATAAGCTAGTGCCTACGTACTAAAAATCTGAAATATATTCTTTTTGATTTGCTTCAAATGACTTAAGTGATGAGGTACTCCCTTAGCATTTTTGCTAACGGGCAGTAAATTTGGACGTTTTTCAATATTGTTAAAGCTATTTTATTTTTTATTAAAGTAATAAACGTAAATTTGTCAAGAAAATTCTTCGCGTACTTTTTTATTACTATTGTAGCAATATATATAAAAAAAATTGGAAACAAAAATTTAAGTATTTTACCAGATTTTGGTGAATTTTGGTAAAAGTGCGCAGAGTTAGGAGCTGCGCAAAGTTAGGGGCCTTCACGGTACATAGATTAATCCATGAAGACATACTTATAGAATGATTCCTGAGAGAAATTCTCGAAGAAATTCTCAAAGAAATCTCTTGACGAACTCCCGAAAATAACTAGCAAGTGTACCATTAGTGGTGCACCTAAGGGAAAACTGCTAAAACACGGTGTTTAGATCATGAAATATATGATTTTAACGTATCATTCGATAGATCTCAAATCCTTCTATCATTCAAATGTATAAAAATCACGATTCATTTGAAATTTCCCTGCAAAAAGCCTTGCACCAATAATAGGAACACTGTTCCTTTAGTGGAGGTATATTTTAAGGATGGTTCCTTTAGTGGCGCAAACCATTGATTTCTTATGGGACCCTCCACTATGGGTACTGATGCACCACTATAGGTGCAAAGGAGCAAAAAAATTAAGCAAAATAATTGTTTTAAATAGTTTTACGGTTAAATTTCATGAATATTATTCGATTACTTGTATCATTTTCGCATCGTACATAATACAAAAATATCACATAATCATTTATTAGCGCGAAACATGCCAAAACACACTACCTCCACTATTGGAGCTACCTCCACTAAGGGAGCGTTTGCCCTATAGAGTAGTTCTTGAATAAACTGCTAGATTAATTTACAATTTATAAGGTGAATAAAATTTCTGATGGACTCCCAGGACTGGATTTTCTAGGAATACCGTTAAGTGCTCTAAGTCAGCGCATTTCATACAAAATTATTTATCTATGAAAATACAGATTATTATTGCAGCAACTTTTTATGCCATTTGATGCTCCTTTCATTTAGAATAAGATTGAATCTATCTATATAAATAAAAATTGATTGGTGTTTGTATGTCACGAAATAACTTGAGAACAGGACATCCGATTTGAAAAATTCTTTCACTGTTGTCTTCTTGAAGGACTCCGACGTGTTCGTATGACGAAAAAGTTTGGGGAAGTTATCGGAAAATTTGGTAAAACGGGGGAGTACTAATATGTCATTTTCTATAGGAGATACCATGACATTTTCCAACAGTCTACTTGATGACTTGATGGCAAGACGAAGTTTGCCGGGACCACTAGTCACAAATAAAAGCAAATAAGACACTTTTTCGCGTCGTAAAAAAAATAATCAGTGGAGGCCCGTCTAAGTACCGGGTACCCCCGTTGGTTTGAACACATTTAATCTGAACACTTTTTAATCTGTACCCCGCTAATTTGCACATCGTTCAGATTAAAAATGGTTCAAACGTCATTTAGCTCATGGAACGAAGTAAAGTGAAAAGGAACGCTGTGGAACGGAACGCAGAATCAAAACAAAACAGTGAAAGAGGTAACCAGAAACACGTTTCTAGGGTGACTAGATGTTCAAATTAAAAATGAACCCCGATGGTTTGCATGAGGTACTGTTCAAATTAGCGGGGGTGCACGGTAGACGCCATTTTTCTAATTACCTTAGCGTCCGTGCTAAGACTGCAGGACAAAAACAAAAGCGATTTCTATATTGGAAATGTTTTATTTTTTTATGCAATGTTCCATGGAAGTACTTGCTACAGATCTGTTTCATAGTGCTTCTATGAAATCTTAACAAATATTGGCATAATTATTGAGTTTTATCCAAAAAAGCATTGCGCTGAATTAGGTCACGGCTTTTTTCTATAATGCCCTAATTCCGCGCACTGTTTTTCGTTGAGCAACAAACAAGTTAAACATGCTATATTCGTTTTCACATCTGACTATTTTTCTGAAAAGTATCTTCATGCATAAATAAGTACGTTTCACGTACAAAGTGAAATATCTGGAAAGCCCACTTACAGGGAAATTAGAAGCGGCTGTCCAGAAACCACGTGGCAACATTTTTCGAGAGAAGACGTTTCGCGTTCAATATTAAGGATGTTGGTAACAATGTTGCATATAATAGATGTGTTTATACGTTTTATCATTCAATAATACATGAGAAATGGCTTTGCAAGATTGAGGCTAAAATTACGTTACGTGTAAATCTAAGATTTTTTTTGGTGTGCATATAACATTGCCAATGGTGTTTCATTGTAAATCTTATTTATATTATACAATCCTTATAATGTTTTTGAGAAAACAACAAATAAGGGTCTTCTATAAATAACGACGCACTCTCGGGAGTGATTCACGGAAACGTGATAATGCGAATAAAATTTCTTGTATTGTATGAACAGTGTAGAATACAAATATAGGGGTAGTCGGGGTGATTTCACAGATGAGATAGAATGAGCACCCCTTGAAATTCTTGATAAATTCTTGAAATTCCATCTGAAATATCAACCCATGTTATAAATCAGTGCTTTGATCTCAATGAAAAAGGAATAAATTTTGTTCGAAAAAACTTCCCATATTGCCCCGGATGGTTCTTACAAATTTAATTATTCTAGAATGTTGATGTTTGACTGTTCCAATGTTCTTTACAATTTAATATTTTTGTACAGATTGTTTCTAAATACTAATAACTTTCCTGTTTAGTGAACAAAATAATTAAATTTTTAGGTTCTATGAGATAATTTCTCAACCTAAAATAACCCCATTGATAGAAAATCGACACGAAAAGTGACAAATTTTGAAAAATTATTTGTTAAAGTTCACGATCCGCACGTAGTGTATTAATCTAAAAGTTGTTAAAAATCATAAAAAAATCCGAAAAATCCAATTTATTTTCAGCGCTTCTATCGGCTTTTCCTTATGGTGATCAAGCTGCCCTTCTTTCCCCTATACAAAATTCTCACGTACCAATGATATTGAAAGGACCATAACAAGTGTTTATCTTTATTCCATTTGATAGGGCCCAGATAGCCGTAGCGGTAAACGCGCAGCTATTCAGCAAGACCAAGCTGAGGGTCGTGGGTTCGAATCCCATCGATCGAGGATCTTTTCGGGTTGGAAATTTTCTCGACTTCCCAGGGCATAAAGTATCATCGTACCTGCCACACGATATACGCTAAGCTGAGAAGCAGGCTCTGTCCCAGTGGGGACGTAACGCCAGAAAGAAGAAGAAGAAGAAGCCAAAAAAATATGAAAAAACTAAACGTAGACTGAAGTTTTACGGTTCATACAAAACTTTACTTTTTTCATACAAAAAGCGTTACAGAGGGGATAGGGGGTTAAAAATGTTCAATTTCAGCGTTACGTAATAAATGGATGCTGCCTTACATGAAAATTAATATTAATTTGATTGTTTTGCCAGTGCGCGGAATTAGGCATTCTTCTGCGCGGAATATGGAAAAGCGTTTCCAAAAAGCGCGGAATTAGGCATTTTCGACAAGAGAACTTTTTCAATAAATTCACAATTGTGAATTATGAATACAGTCTAATTTATATTTTTCCCATAATCTACAACATATTTGCTAGCGATCCACTCATAAAGCTTCTTTGTTGATGCAATACTCATTTTTAATTAACTATTTGAATCGTTTTATTCCTTAAGAGAATATTCGATTATGAAAATTATTCAAAATACAATCTATTACAAAAGTCTTGTAGACTTGTTGTTGGTGGAGTTTATAAAAAGTCTAAGAAGAAAATTCCAGGGAAAACTCTGGAAAATAGCTAGAAAAATACAATGATATTTTTAATGCTCCAGGTAGAAGCAATGCAGGTATGGAGGTATTATCTGTGAGAGAATTTAAACATAATTTGCTGAAGACAATTTTGAATGTATATAATGGAGATATCTAACAAAATCATAATTAGTAGAATCTGTAAAAACGTATAAAAAAGTTTTTAACAAAATAAATTAAAATCAAATCTCTTTCAGAGATGAACCAGCCTCTGACTGAAAATCTCTCTAATAAGGAAAAAAATCTCTTTTAAGATTTTCAAAATAAAATCCTATAAGATCCCAAACAGAAAAGTTTGAAAAAACATTAGCAGGATTTAGAAATCTTCATGAGAATTCCCTGAAGAGTTATAAGATGAAGCTCCTGAAGATAACTTTGAAAGTAACACTGAAAATTCCTAGACCTAATTCTTAGAGAAATTAAAAAAATACATATGTAAAAGATTTCTGAAAAAAAGTATGGGAGACTTTATGGATGAATTATTGGAAGTTGTGAATGAACTTAAATGAATTTCTGGAGATACCGTTAGAGGAATTCTCCGAAGGCATTTCTTCGAAGAGTCCAAGAACATTCTACTCATTAACATAATAACATCCATTAACACGCCAAAGCGAATTTAAGACAAAATAATCATAGATCCAAGAAAATCCTGAAAAAGTTCAGACTAAAAGTCCACGGAAACTAAGAGATTCGTGAAAATCATGATAATTGCGTCGGATATTACACCAAAAACCCCATTCGCCCTTCAGACACATAGCTACGCCAATGGTCGCCCTATTGTAAGTTTTCTTAGGAATGAAATTCTGGGGAACGATTTTATGGGGAAGTGTTATAGAATCGCTGATAAATTTGCTTGCCAGACAATTTTCCGAAAAAAAACATCAGCAACTACATTCTGAACAACTAGTTTACATATTAAAATTGAAAATAGATAAAAGTGCGAAATGAAAGGATGAAACAATGATCCTACCTTATTGCCCTTGCGGCCCTTTTCTTCTTGATTTACCTTCTGCTTCTTGGTGTTTTTGCCTTTACCGTTTGTGCTGGTATTTCCGGCGGCACTTCCACTAGCCCCAGCACCACTTGCCCCGGTGGCCCGCCCCTCGTCTTCCGACGAATGGGCCCGCTTCTTCTTGGCGGAACTCTTCGCATCCTTGACCTTCTTGCGGCCGCCCTTCTTTGTGACGGTTTCCTCCGATTTCTCCCGAGCGTTCAGCGTCTTGTCCTGGATCTCTCCCTCGAAACGCGCCAAATCCGAATCCAGTCGACGGATGTGTTTGTCCACCAGTTCATACGTCTGGATGGCTAGCTGCACCTTATCGTCCCCGAATTCCTTGGCCTTGTTGAACAGTTCCTGAATTGCCCGAAGCTTCTCTTTTTTCACATCGTCCGGAAAGTTTTCCTTCGAGTTGACCAGCTGCTTCATGAACTCGTTTGCCTTCTCGTCGATGGATTTCATCAGAACCTGAGCACGGGAATCCAAATCTCGCATCAGCGTGAAATTACGCTTCAGCTCGTTCGGCAGATGTTCCAATCCTGATGCAAAACATCAATGTCAGATTATGTCCATTACTCGAAATTTTCATCGTTTTTCTACCACTTACCATCAAGATAGTGTTCAAGATATAAAGCGGAAGTCATCTCGGAAGTGTGATGTTGAAAAAACACTGTTTTTTGGGCTTAAAAATGTGAAACTGGGTAAATTCCGCCTACAAGCTCAAGCAGCCATTACGATTAGTGATATTGTTTTTGTTTGTGCGTTTGTGTCGTTGTGCACATGGGTGAGGAAGCGAGGAGGCGGGGCGTTTCATCTTGCGCGTGACAGTTGCCAGAAAAAGAGAACTTAAGAGAATATTCAGGGCTGTATGTTTTTTAATACTATGCAGAATAGGCCTTTTGATTTAGTTTTATAGTTCACTTTAATAAATATTGTGCTTTGCTTTGATAAATGGATTATTGGGAAAGTTGTGTATCGCACTTCGAAGGTCACCAAGCAGTGGTTCCAATATGTTTCTAAGCAAATGGAAAATTCTTCAAATGTACATTTACGCGACAAATTACACTGGTTTTGCTATACAAATGCAGATTTGCACTTGACTGCATCATTGTCACAATTAATTATAATCGAACAAACCTATTTCAAATGGCTGACATACTTTTACAAATGTTTTACAAGCAAGTTTTCGTGAAACAAATGAAACAAACAAACTAGCAACCCTGCTGAGATCACATGCTTTTGATAAAACGTAAACAATTTTCGTTGGCGCGAAACCGATTCACTGCCTTTTCTTGCCCGCCAACGGCGAAAACAAAGGGTTTGACGTTTCCGCACTTATGAACCCGCCCGCACTTCTGAAGTGCGGGGTCCAATAAGGTGGGAACTGCGCAATATTGTTACCAAACTTCACATTTAAATTATTTCACCGATCTCAGTAAAACTTTTCACCGAAAACCCAACAATTCGGCAATTTCCAAAGCCGAATGTCGGTACCTTTTTACCGAGATTTCGGCAATCCGAATTTTTTGCCGAGATCTCGGCGAACGTCACCGAGATTCGGTAAACGTTTATTAATATTTACAATCATTTCATTAAATCTTAAAATTACTTACATTCTAGGGTACAATTCTCGAGTCTGCAAAGCCACCTTCCAACTGACTTCTTTCCTCTTTTCAAACAATTAAGTTATCTACCCTCTCAAGTCAGTGTTGCCAGTTTCACAGCACCAATAATTCTCCACAACATTTACCGATATCTCGGTAAAAGTTTTACTGAGAATCGTCAAATTATTACCGAGATATTGTGCATTCAGATTAACTTTAGACCGAAGTTCATAAGGGAAATGAAATATCACCAACAAAAGTTCGCCGAAGTTCGGCGTCGGCATTCTACCGAAGTGCTACGCCGCCAAAGGCATTCCTTATGCGTCGGCGAAGCACTAAATTAGAATGCCGACGCCGAACTTCACCGAAGTTTTGACTGCCGAACTTCTAATTGTCACTCGAATTGTCAATATCAGCTGTTGGGTTCTCGGCGAAACCATTCAAGTGTGTTGTTAACAACCCATACATTAGTCTCATATACCATACAGTGAACTGTTCAAAACATTATATTGTACTGTAATTGTTTTGTCATTTTACAATATACTGTATTGTATTTCCGATATATTGTATGGTAGTGTTACAATACGTTATATTGTTTTTGTATTGTATTTTTTATCCAGGTAGTACCTCCAATAGGCAAATATAATGCGCCACCATCATAGAGGTCGCTGAGGAAGAATGAGAGAAATGTCACTGAAAATGTTGGTTTACGTCCAATATTCAATTTTGCAAACCAAAAATTAGGTCATAATCAATTAATTATTGAACTATTTTCCATTGGCATAATCATTTCGACCCTTTATTCTTGCGATACGCGTGATTTCACAACAAATTCAACCACTAACAAAGGATCCGAAAGTTTATAACCTATGTTACCAAACACCAATTTTCCTAGGGTTTAACCACATTACGTCCCTAAATGTTACAACTAGATTTCTCGAAAATCAAAATTTTGAGATGTGAAACTTTGGGTTCATTCACAAATTTCATAACGCCAAAAATGGAGATTTTTTATACCCACCCACCCCCTCGTAACGCTTTTTGTATGAATATTCTACAAATTTTGTATGAGCTGTAACATCACGGAGACACCCACCCACCCCCTTCAGCGTTATGAAATTTGTGAATGGGCCCTTTGAAAATATGACCGTTTTACAAGGTGCTGGTTAATCGAAGAGAATATCACAGAGAAACAGACGTAACACTTAGAACAAATCGCGATCGAAATCATAGTCGCGAAAACATGTACGCCCAATGCTAAAAATTATGTAGTTGGCCGATGGACCAACAGGTGGCGGTAGTGTGTAAACGTCAAACGCGAACAAAAACGATGCGAGTGCTGCTGGTGGCAGATTGGCCACCTACCATATTTTTGAATCTACCGTTAAAAAGGTGGTCGATGGACAATGATGATATACGTCTTTTTGTCTGTGAGAATATGATTGCAAAATAGACTTCAACTTATATATTCTGAATCACACGCTTATGAGCTTTGGATATTTTGTGTCCTAATTAAGAATAATATTTTGACATATTGAAGTCAAAAATTTGAAATTTCGAGTTATCTAGTTGTAGCAGTCCCTGGATTATGCGGTAATTTTTGTTGACAGATCATCATAAATTCACCGTAGTTCGGTAGTTTTGTTTGTAACGAGCTGTCAGACAAACAGACGTAACATTTAGAACAAATGTCGATCAAAATCATAGTCACGAGGACATGTACGCCCAATGCTAATATCCGTGGGTTTGGCCGACAGACCAATAGATGGCGGTAGTGTGTAAACTTCAAACACGAACAAAAATGATGCGAACGCTGTGGGTAGCGGATTGGCCACCTACCATATTTTTGAATTGACCGTTTACAAAGTGACGTTCGTTTGTCTGTGACCTAGTATACACTGAAATATATTTTATTGTAGAAACTACTGAATCTATGGTAAAATTAAGAACTGCGCCAACGATTTTCAACCGACGACATTAATCTGTTAACTCTACCAAAACATAGTCAAAATCACTCCACAAGAAAATACATTCTGTTTATTCAACCAGAGTTGTCGTATTTATGACTAGAAACATTGTAGATTTGACAAGTTTAGCTCTAGTGGCTTTATACTTTTGACCACACTGTGTTGTACGGTGGGTGTCACGGATTGAAATACAATGCTTTGTAGTCGAGGTTACTATGGAAATAGTTACATTTACTGCACTGCTCAGTGATTTTTACCAGATTATAGTAAATTTAACAGATTTTTGTAGTCGGTTGAAAATCGTTAGTGCAGTTCTTAATTCTACCATGGATTCGGTAGATTATACAACAAAATTTGTTTGCGTGTACACAGGAATATCTGAAAAACTGTCAAAGAGCTTCCTAATCAGCTGATATGAAACGTCTAGCAATAAGGCCCTGTTCAAGGTTTGCATATATGCATCAATGCGTTACACACATGGCCTGATTCGCTACTCACCGCACAGCCCGCATAAATCCAAACCATACTGCAACAGCATGAAAAATGGTTTACACCCATTTTTTACCATACCCTAAATGGTTTAAGGAACCATAAGTGAACTGTTAGTGGATACAGTTTCAACCACACTGGTTAAAGTTTTCAGAGATTCAACGGTACCAACAACGGGTTGTTAAGAATGTTTACCGTACCAAAACCTGAAGTTTCCCATACAAATTTTGTCAAACAACCACAACGTGAGCGTATCCTGTAAGGTTCACATTAGTGCTATTGTAAAATAGGTACAGTGCACCCCCGTTAATTTGAACGATACCTCATGCAAACCATCGGGGTTCACTTTTAATTTGAACTTTTAGTCACCCTACCACCGTGTTTCTGGTCACCTCTTTGTTTGTTTTGATTCTGCGTTTCATTTCGCGGTGTTCCATTTCGCTTTACTCCGTTCCATGAGCTAAATGACGTTTGAACCATTTTTAATTTGAACGATGTGCAAATTAGCGGGCTACAGATTAAAAAGTGTTCAGATTAAAACTGGTCAAAACAACGGGGGTACCCGGTACTGATGTCAAGGTACTGTATTACCATGTCGAACAACAGTTGATAGTATGGTTCACATAATAAATATTTGAGTTCTTGTTTACTTTGCGGACTTATTAAAAACCACCTATTCTTAAGGCGAAGTAGGCCGTCATTGAAATTTGTAAGCGTCGTTGATGATTGTTACTAATTCATCTCACGATTTCGAGTCAAAGAAAATTAGTTGATTTTGCACTGACACAGCTGAAAAAGTATCAGCATACTTTATACATGTAAGCGCGTACAGTGATACTTTTTCAAGTCAATATAAACTATCAAAACTGAGTTTTATCACTTTGAAATGCAAGCTGAAAAGTCATCATTGTTGCCAAAATGAATGACGGGCTACTTAGCCTTAATCATAATTCAATTTATTGAAATATTGATGCACACTGCAATATAAAAAACTAAGCATAATAAACTAAATGCTTGATAGCTGGCACGGGTGAAACTCCTGGCTCGATGTCCAACACTTCTGGGCTATGCTGCAATGGTGCAAAATCGATTATAAATCATCACATTTTATTACTGCAAAATCATGCAGTCTTACCTTTGTTTAATCGTAGTTCCTGGGCTCTCCTTCCTGCTCCGGCATCAGCACGAATGTCTTCGTATTTTTTTTCCCAACCGATGTTCCGATCCAAGGACGATCCGGATCATCAAACTGCCGAACATCATTGCCGTGGGAAGCAACAGTAATATCTAGCGTTTGTCGTGCTGGCAAAAAGATAACATGAATGTTTTGGAAACATTTTCAACGTATAGATGCAACCTACTTACGTGTTTTTATCGAAATATAGCAAAATCGCTCCCGCTCCCGGCTGCAACGTAAACAGTGTGAGTCAGTTTTCACGACGGAGACGGAGGACAGTAACTTTTGTGGTTGCAAAATGTTCTCGAATGGTAGCTAAAATTGTAACCGTTATGAACCATGTTGCAATGATTATGGTTACCTTTATTACAAATGTTCGTTATGTTGTTTTACCTTACCACGCGGACTATAGTAGGAAAATACCATGAACAGGTTACCACACCAACTGAATTCAGTATACAGTTGTGATTGTTACTTTAATGGTAAATTTGTATGCGGGAGTAACGAACATGCGCTATGCACGAAAAACACTGAAAGATAACGCGTAAAAATTTTTGTCGGCAACGTTCGCCGAGATCTCGGCAAAAAATTTGGATTGCCGAAATCTCGGTAAAATAATAATTTAAGTGTGTAATGCTGATGCCTATCACGCTTATCAAATATTTTTTCGAATAATGCTTTCATTTGCGAAAAAATTGAAGTTAGATGCCTTTCCCCATACAAAATAAAACGAGAAAGCTTTTGCTGATCAATTTTAGACAAGAGCAAAGCAGGTAATCCATTGCTACTTGAGCATCATATTTACTTTGCTATGCATTTACTAACATCGCCTGAGGAACGGTACGTACACGAGGTTATCATTTCCTTAGAAAAATTGCCATAAAGAAAAGATATTATGGTACAAGATAAAGATTGTCGTTGTCAGCAACATTACGGGGCGATAACTGTCAAACGGTTTGTGCTTTCACACTAAACTTGCTCCGTTCAAAAATGAGTGCCGAGAACTCATTTTATTTTGCTTCTGAACTTCATGAAACATTCTGAAAAATTCCAAAAAAAATTTCAAAGATTTTCTCATTTGAATTGCTGAAGCACTTCATCACTTGGGGAAAAAACTTGCATTTGTGAACTTTGGGCTTTTTGCCAGAAAAAAAAAAAAAAAAAAAACTTTACATCCTACCAATGGCCAACTGTTTGCTGCCGAGCGGAAGATGACTGATGACTTCCGTTTCCATCGATCCGCACACAGCCATTGGCCATTGGTAACTCACAGAATGAGTGCAACTTATACATAATATTCACCTATTCAGCCAGTTCTCCATGGACCAATGCACGAGTTCACTAATTTGACATTTGAGCGGTGCCAAATTCACTCATTGCCATGGTCACGTTAATTACCGCTCAAACGTCAAATAGTGAACTCGTGCGTCGGTCCATCGGTTGCCTCATTCTGTAAAGGTCAAATACATGCACTGCTTGGATCTTGTTAAGCGTTTCTGAAAAAGTGTAGCAAAACACGGTACAACTCCGCTATCGCCTCTAAGGTCAAAATATGTAGAGTCCAAATGTTTACACTGTCACTGCTTCGCGCCGTTTCCAAAAATACAAATCGTCACATAAAATGGCAATATAAAGAGTAAATTTGTTTCCTTCAATAAATAAAGTGTTAATCATGTAACTAAAACTAATAATAAATGGATATTTTAAATAACGATTGAGATTAAGATTGAAATTTGTGTTGTGTACAGGAACGTAAGCGAAGTTTCATAGTAATTGCTGTCGAGTCACAAAATGTTTGACCTTAAGGTGAAGATGCATCGAAGCCAAACCTCAAATTTTCAAGAGCACAAATCAGGAGAACTAAACAGCCATTCAAGCTGAAAACTTAAGCTTAATCGATTGGTCACTATCAGCGTGTAACCAATCGATTAAGGTTGAGATGCATCGAAGCCAAACTTCAAATTTTGAAGAGCACGAATCTAGAGAACCAGACAGCGGTTTAAGCTGAAAACTCAATCGATTGGTCACCACCAGAGTGTGACCAATCGATTAGGTTTTCAGCTAAATCCGCTGACTATCTAGATTCGAGCTCATGAAAATTTGAGGTTTGGCTTCGATGCATCGTCACCAAAGACAAAGACCGAGGGACGAAATGCAGTACTAGAAGTGGTACCCAATCTGAGCCCGAGTGTGACGGACCTGTCTTCACGTTAAGTTTTCAGCGCAAACCGCTACCTGGTTCTCTAGATTTGTGCTCTTGAAAATTTGGCTTCGATGCATCTTCACCTTAACACATGCCCTTTGAACTTGACAGTTATGTATCCACCAGATGCAAGGATGGTTTGGCAAGGCAAACAATGGGAACACTAGCGACAATCTCTATCTTGTACTATAATAGGCCTATTCATAAGACATTTCAAATCAGCTGATCGGGAAGTTTTTTGACAGTTTTTCTACGAAGATGCACCGGTCCTCCACTGATGTAAACAAATGCATACGCGGACCTGTTACATGAATATCTTTTCCATAAAGAGCTTCCGAATCAGCTAATTTGAAATGTCTCGTGGAAAAGCCTTTTGAAGAGAAGTTCCATTAGATGATTGGAACTTTTCAAATGTTACGCGCGAGAACAGCCCTGTCGCACGTCCGCCAACATCGCGGCAATAAAAATGTTTTTCTCTGCTCACTTTCGTTCGGGTTGACGTTGTGCGAAGAAGTGTTTCGTGTGATTCGGGAGTTTTTCTCTGTAGTGAACTTTTCTAGCCAGCAAAAGCAGATTGATTTGACTACCTATAAGTGGACGTTGGAAGAAGGCCCCCCCAATATTGTGAAATTCCTAGCGTGGGCGCCTAGGAAGAGAACATTCCCGCCGGAAGGTAATTTCGTTTTGGCTGTCCGCGTCGAATCCCGTTTGTGATGAATGTTTACGCTGGAAATGCTCTGAAGATGGAAAATGTGCTTTTGATTTTTGGCGAAGAAAATAATGATCTGGTAGAGGGATTTTGCCCCACTCTGGAAGCCAACACGTCCTGACGGGAATAAGGATCAACCGGAAGGATATTCCACAGGATTCCGTCTTTGGTAGACTGACGGGAGGAAAATATGCAGGTGCATATTGAGGATAGCGCGATACATCGATAAATTTATTGTTGCAGTCGCGAAAAGGCAGCCATTAACTGAGAAGAGGAAGAAAAAAAAATCACCAAACGAATTCAAGGTGTCAGCGAGACGTAATTCCTTTAATTTTCGTTGATTTATAGTGCTTGTAGCAAATAATATAATTTGATTTATTGGATTTCAATCTGGACGGAAAAGGCAAAAGGAGCAACAATGGAATATTCTAGCAATGACGTAAAGCAGCTGTTCAGGTGAGTCAATACTTCTATACACATTTCCTATAGGTATTGCGCACATTTAAATTTCTATAACTAAGTACGTGTTAGTTTCAAGGTCATTGTTTTTTGACAAATGGAACGATTAGACTTAGCAGTTATTGAAATATTATTGGCTGTATTGAACAATATTGGTAAATTATAAATGTTGATATCACTGAATTGTCTGACGTCATCGCACGTGAGTAACAACAGTATGATAGTCAAAGCATTGGCAGCGAGATATGACGAAATAAGCGATACGACACGATGAGAGGTAGATTTTGGTTGTGGTTTATTAAGTTTCAGTGTTGTGTTCATTAATAGCAAGAAATTAGTAAGCTAATAATCACTAAAAAAGGCCTACGTGCAAAAGTTTCAGATTTCTTCGTTTTCTTTGAGTTTCCTTTTATTTACTTTACTTACTGATAAGGCAGTGCAAAACATAAACAGTGTTGATTTCGCTTTTAAGTGGAGGTGTGGTTTCTCTCGTTGGTTACATGGCTAGTAGCGAGTCACTTTTTTAGTGTATTCGTCACTTTTTCATATCTGGTAACTGAGAGTTCACTTGCTCTTGTAATGTTTCGATTACTAATGCGAGTATACCAGCACACTGACGCTCGGGAGCGTTGGGTTTTGTTCTTGTTCCAGTTCAGAAGAAATGTTCGACACTTTCCATCACTGGTGGAAGCATGCAAATGTTGTAGCTATTTCAAATTCCAACGACAGGGTGTCGACTACCTGGAAAATCCTGGAAAGTCAGGGAATGTCAGGGAATTCGATTTTTGACCTGGAAAGTCAGGGAAAGTCAGGGAATTTCACTAAAGGTCAGGGAAAAATATGCAATACTACAACATCAAACAAGTTGATTGAAAAGATGCTTTTATGCATATGAGAGTGAACTGTACTTTACTACCTATACTTATTCTCAGAATCCAAAATTTTCTGAAATGAAAAGCATCAACAGTGCGCTCTGAGCAATTTCTTCAAAGTTGGCGTAGCTTGCTTTCAAATATTTAGTTCTAATGTTTGCTAGATCAAATAATTGTCTTCTCTTCAAAATCTTGAGGAAAAAATAGAATCCACTTTATCAAATCATGTCAATCTTTACCAAGTTTGCCCAAAATATCCCAGTTGAACTGATAAAACGAAATATAGAGAACAACCAATGAAGATTCTCGTATTTAGGTGAAGATGAAAACCGTATCTCAAAATTTCAAGAGCACAAATCTGCAAAACATAATTCCTGAACATTTTATCATGTCGTTTCTGGAAACAATAAAGATAATACCACAAAGTGCTCTAATATTGATATTTGTATATTTGTCTACCTATTTCAATTTTGATATTTCAATTCATCAGGATTTTATGAAAATATCGTGAATTCCAAGCGTTACTTCAGGATTTTATTCAGGAGCTTACTTACAGATATGTCTAGTTTGTTTTTTGTTCTGAAAGTATACAGGAAATTCTCCAAAAATTATGAAGATCATTATCTAAGATATTTTTGTGAATCCATAAAATCCATGGAAGCAGAACTTTCAGGAATTTAATTTGAAGGAATCTGCTCGATAATCCTTTGATAGTTTGTGAGATTACTTGGAAGGTTAGTCGGACATCTTCCCGTAGATGGGCTAGATCGAGCTCGAAACCGGTCGAATGAAAAGGTAAATTTAAATCCTTTTTTAATTGTTTGTAAGAACAATATGTGTTATGTCCGTTCTCGTGTCGCGTTTTGTGAGTTACCACAAACCCCCGAAAAAAATACTTGGAAGATACTCATTGAAAACTCATTCTAAGTTTAGTTAAATCGAAAATTGATGGAGGCACGACATATTAAAACGAACATCTGAAAACTTATTATTAGATTGCTTGAATTAAAAAGATCACATCGGAACTCTAAAAATTAACAAACATAAATTACCTGTAAAGAATCATGGTGAAGAATTTAAGAAAAAATGAATACATTTTGGAAAAAGTGTCTATGTGATCCCTAAACATCTTTTTGAAGTATTTCTGTAATATTCCTATGGATTCTAAATTAATTTCTAGGAAAAAAAAAAATCATGACTGAAATAAATTCTTCAATATTTTTTAGAGATTCCTGTAGGTGAATTCCGGTGAACAATTTCTTCAAAGAGAAGAAACTTTCTTCCATTATTCACCAGCAAGAAAATTTTCTTTTCTTCAAATAAAATACGCGCCGGAATTCGCCTACTGGTAGTGTAATTATAAAATTCTTTAACTAGTTAAAAATCTTTGGACTAGTTTATGGAGAAACAACGTAATAGTTCTTAAAACATAATTCTTTGTGATATTAAAGTCATTGGATAGAACATTGGAGGGCAGGATCAAACATGTCGCGCGTCGGTCGAGTAAAGTGAAAAAGTGGCGTGATCGGTTAGTTCTGTTTGATCTTCTGACCTTGACGCTTGCTCCTGCGGGGGCCGGCGATGAGGGCAGGATCAAACATGTCGCGCTTCGGTCGAGTAAAGTGAAAAAGTGTTGTGATCGGTTAGTTCTGTTTGATCTTTCGACCTTGACGCTTGCTCCTGCGGGGGCGAGTGACGAGGGCAGGATCAAACATGTCTCGCGTCGGTCGAGTAAAGTGAAAAAGTGCCGCGTTCGATTAGTTGTTTTTGATCTTTCGACGTTGACGCTTGCTCCTGGGCAGTGCGTCAAGAAAGCCCGAGCAGTCGTCAGTTGTTTTCCCTCTCGGGTCGCGCGCCTATATTCTCTGAGTGCTTTTATATAGCAGAGCAAACGAGTAAAGCTGAAAGTGGATTGTTGCTGCTCAAGGATAATGGATCAATTGGTGAGCTCGTTTCATGCTAACGGTGAGACGTAAATATTATTTTTCAACAAACTATGAAAGTTTCGTGACTGTGAGTGTCGACATAAACTCTGATTCATAAATTATTTATGTCTTATTTTTTTTTCAAGGCGCTTTTTCCTTTTACCTTTATTTTTGTAATTAAAAAAAAAACTTTGAATGGTTCGACACCACAAGTGTAGACTTGCGAAAGGTTCACTTTATTCAACAAACTTTGGAAGGTTCGTCACGTCAAGTGTCGGCATAATTTTTCTCTACATACAAATGAAAATATTATATTTACATATAAGCATATTTATATCGCACCAATAATTATTTATCATGGTCTAATCGCTTATCAAAGTGAATCCTGTGACCCAACGATCCTCCTTATTAACAAACATCCCTCCCAGTAACCTTTGTGGAGATGCAGAGGCAAACACGGTCTCCAAATAGCAAAGGTTACACACTAACATTCCTTTCCCCAATCCCACCTGACTGCAAGGACGTGGCCGGCGCCGTTATTGACCATGTATAAATAGAGGCACTGAATTATGCACACTGAAGAAGATTATGGCCAATCCCAGCCATTCTTCTAGTTGATTCTTTGTGCATTTTCACTGACTTCGATCAATCACGGAATAGCAACCATTGATATGTGTAGTCAGTCTAAGCTAAGCTAAGCTAAGCTTAAAGTCATTGGATAGAACATTTGAGGAGGTTCTGGGAGAAATATTAGAGGAGTTCCTGGAGAAAGAAATATTGGAGGAATACATTTAAGAATTTAAATTGAATTTTCTGTGAATTTTTTGTTGAATTCCTTGATGAATTTTCAAAGAAAGTTCTTTGACAATGGCTGTAATTTTACCCGAAAAAGAAGGAGGTAAGTCCCTCCAATAAAAAAAGCATAGTCATGATCTTAATAGAGTGACGTCTTATGTATGAAAAATGGAATAGTCAGCTTGCGGAAGGTGTCCAAAATTGTCCTTTATGCCAGAAACTTGTGAAATTATATCTGAGGTAGTTCAATATCCGAATGCATTGTTTTCTACAATTTTAAAAGTAACTTTTGCGCTTGAAGATTTCAATATCATCAGTAGATTGCTCAGAATTTTCTTAGCTTCTACTCAGCTTTTACCGCTTTAATAATACGAATCATCATGTTTGAAAAGTACATACCCAAGGGCTCAGTTTTATCATATAAACTTGAAGGAAATTATTGTCAAAACTATTGCTCAGTTCATTCATTAGATCTAATACATGAACTCTACCGAACAAACAAATCAACATGGTCTGGAATTTTTCTGGGAAACGATTGGAAGGTCAGGGAAAGTCAGGGAATTTTCTTTTCAAAACTGGGTCGACACCCTGAACGAAGACGTTACCCTTCTTACAAACTATCGTCCCATTAGTTTGCTGAACTGCCTGAGTAAGATCTTGAAAAGGCTAATCCTATATCGTTCGAATCGCCACCTGGAAGCAAATCCTGTAGTTCCCAACGAACAATTCGGATTCAAGAACGGTCAGAATCACGAGACTTGTTAAACAAGGATTTGCGGTTAAAAAGTCAACCGTTATGATATTGCTAGATGTAGAAAAGGCTTACGACTCCGTTTGGCAGGAAGCGATAATTTTCAAACTCCAAAAAGCAAACTGTCCGTTACAGTAGGGGACCGAAATCCGTACAGGCTCAAAATCCGTACTCTTTATACAAATAATGGGCGTTTTGTATGAAGTGGACAGATTAAGATTCATTTCTTAGGTGTACGGATTTCGATCCCGCATGGTATACCTAGTGAAGCTGATAAAGTCGTTCCTTTTTGGAGGTCTTTTGCTGATTTTTTTCTTACCAAAACGAGCACTTTACAATAAAAAATCAATATAATCGACCGTTCAATTTTGGAACGTTTCGATTTGGGCAACATGAAGTTTTTGGGAATAAGCTGGCCCACAGGAACATTGAGATGAACAGGATTGGTGACTGACACATAATCCTTTTTTTTTTTGTACATGTATTTTCATGTCGCTAAAATCGAATGGGCACTGTACTCCAAATTTAACTAGTTTCGCGAGATTTTCTAAATTTTATGTCATAGGCCAAGTTTTGCGGTTTTTGATTGTCTCTAATTATCACGTTTTTTTCCAGACGATTTAATTATCCGAAGTGAAAAAAAACGATACTACGGACAAGCATGGGAAACATTCACTCGAATGTTGTATTTCTCTCGCTCACATCCACAAGCGGTCAAGAGCGAGATTGCCGTTTCTCCGACCAAGCTGAGTGTTTCAATTTCCAAAGCGCTTTCTTCTTGTTCGCCGAGCGACAAGTTAGACAAAAACGGCAACAGAATGATTCACTACCGACTCCTTCTGCCGAAGGCATCCGATTGCTGTAGCGAATGATTCTTTACATTCCGATTCCGCACGAGTGGCATTCGTGTTTGAGAGCTGAAGAGCGTTCACTGACTGGTAATACACAAGGCGAAATGTTTCAGTGAACGCAAAATCTGTACATTTCGCAGGAAGCTTTCAGTGATCGAATGGCGAACGCGTTCTTTCGTGTCTCCAATTTAAGGGAGGATAGGTGCTCTCTCCGCTCCGTATATCTTTTCATTTTCGCTTTATCTCAATCGTTTACGATTCGTCGGGATTGCGCTCACCCTAGTAGCGTTCGGCAGTCATTGAACATTCGGTGGCAGCAGGTACTTTACAGATATTTTATCGGTTGCGTTCGGGTGAGTGAGTGAATTTTCCCATGCTTGACTACGGATAATTGAGTCCGACCTGCACCTTTTCTTTTTTCGTCATCACTAAAAGTGGCCTGTGAGTAGTACGACATTGCAAATGATAACGTAAATCTACTACACACTCTATCTGTTCGGTAAAAATAACTGGGTTTTTGAACTACCGAAAAAGTCAGTAAACTAAAAAAAAAATGTCAGAAATCGAAAAACAGAGATTTTTCCCTGAAATTTTGAAGAGAGCTTTTATTTTATATCATATATCGATAAAAAATAAAACATGGTGAAATTTGCTTTTCAATTACGCGTGGCGACAGTTTTCATTTTACAGACTTTTTCGGTAGTTCCAAAACCCAGTAAAATTTTACCGACCCCAGTAATTTAATCTAAGTGTCTAGTAATATATTTTCACCGCTAGAAAACAATACAAAACTAGTTTTTAAAATGAGTCGTATTTTTCCTACTTGTCCACCAAAGGTGACTCCCGGATCTTTTTCATACCATTTGGATTGCTCTAAAATTGGAAACCAGAAAAGACTTCAAGAAAAAATGAAAAAGCAAAGGGATGATCAGAATTAAAATTTGTAAAAATCAAAAATCTAAATTCATGAATTCGTGAACAAAAATGAATCATTGACCAAAACGTGTTTAGAACGATTCTAGATAATAAAAATTATATTTAGACAAAATAAAAACTTGGGTATTAGAGGGTTAAGAGGAAAATAATCATCATCGTTTTACAAATTCTCAAAACCAGTTGTTTTGCTCAAAATCAAAGTAATGTTCATGAAAATCTATCATTGCATTGCACTTCCTATCTGTAATGCAGTAATAGATTTTCATGATGATTCTTTCAATTTGAACGAAAAAACTGGTTTTTAGTTTTCGATGGTTGCTGATGATTGAATGATGGATTCTTGAGCCTTAAACAAAAAGTGTTCGAGCATACAAGACAACAAGACCCCATGTGCAAGGTGAAACATTTCAGAATCCATAGATGGCTGGCACTATGGCCGACGTGTGCTCCTACTCACGTTTTCAAAGGCACTAAACTAGAGAAAAAACGTTTCTGATCTTCTTATTTTAAGCTTTCTGCTAGTGCAAAAAGCCAAAATAAAAAGTACACTGTTGTTGGATGCTTTATTCTTCTTCTTTCTGGCGTTACGTTCCCACTGGGACAGAGCCTGCTTCTCAGCTTAGTGTTCTAATGAGCACTTCCACAGTTATTAACTGACAGCTCACTTTATTTATTTATTTATTTATTTATTTATAATAAATAAATAAATAAATAATGTTCTAATGAGCACTTCCACAGTTATTAACTGAGAGCTTACTATGCCAATGACCATTTTTGCATGTGTATATCGTGGCCCTGGGAAGTCGAGAAAATTTCCAACCCGAAAAGATCCTCGACCGGTGGGATTCGAACCCACGACCCTCAGCTTGGTCTTGCTGAATAGCTGCGCGTTTACCGCTACGGCTATCTGGGCCCCTGGATGCTTTATTCGCGGGATTCAAAGCTGCCTTGCGTGCCTTCAAAGTTTTAGTGCAATCTTAGAAGTTGATTCAACGCTGTTTCACCTTAAAAGTTTTTCCCAAATCTTCCAGATGAAAAGATATTTTAGTTTTACAATTTTTACAGTTAGTCTAAACTCATATTCCTATAGGATTATACTATATATAATACTATTTAAAATACTATTGTTTTTGTTGTCATTCTCACACTTTCCAGGTCCGTGTACGCCCTAGTAAAGCAACAGGACGAGCGCAAAGCAGCCCTTTCCGTCTCTGCTCTGTTGACCAACGACTTTCTCGAGGAGCACCGGCAGCTCGTAAGTCGCTGCGTTTCATTGTTGTTCGAGGACTATGAAACGGTGGGCAAGAAGGCGCGTGAAATTCTGTGGCGTAAGGGATACTACGACTTGATTGCCATCTTCAAGAAACATTACCAACAGCTGCAACAGCAGTGGAAGAATAATGGAGATGGGGCAGTACAATTGGCAGAAAGAGAGCAACAGCTGAAACAAGGAGCTGAAAGATTACTGCTGGATGGAATCAATCATCTGAAAGTAATTATTCTACGATTGGCGCAGATTTTCAATCTGGATAATATGAAGTATTTAGTAAGCTACGGACTACTGGAGAACTATGACGATGATCTGCTGGTGCGCGAATCGGGATGTTACGAAAACTTGAAGCTGGACGAAGAGAGGAGCGAGGAAGACAAGAAAGTAATCTACACTAAACAGGAAGTGTCGTTTGCTTTGGAATCGATTCATTCCCTGCTAACTGCGCTGGGCGATCTTCATCGGTACTACTGCGAGTTTGGACTTAAAGGATTGACCGCTGGAGAGAACTTAAAGGAACTTACAGCGAAGTACTACATGGAAGCGTTCAAATTGAACACGAAAATCGGCATCACTCAGAATCAACTGGGAACCTTGTTCAATGGCAAAAATTACAATTTGGACTCGGTTTACCACTATCTGTATTCGCTGTGCTGTCCGGTTCCGTTTGAAAGCAGCGAACTTAACGTAAACAGAATCTTCCAGAAGAACATCCGATATTTGGAATGCAACGGAGGAGACGCTGTTGATGAGGAAGATTTTGCAATCCGTGAGTTTGTGGCTAAGTTCTTGCTAGTGGTTGACGTGTTCTTCTACGACAAAAGTGTCACCGACTTCACTAGCCTGTGTCACTCGGTGTTGATCGATTTCAAAAATGTACTAGGAGCACGCCGCCTAGTTGACGATGAGTACTTTATAACCGATGATTTCATCTTTAAGATCGTTTCGATCCTGTTTTTCTGTATGTACAAAACGCAGGTTAACAATTCTGATAAAATCTACAGTCTGAACGCCTTCATGGTGGCATTGTGCTCCGAGCTCATGGAATACTGCACAATGGCCGTGGAGAAGTACATGGTTGAAAATGTCCGAGAGGATAAGAAGTTTCGTGAACTGTACATGTCAATGTACCAAAAGTACGACGAACAGGTTCGCAAATCTCGTCAATCATTGAAGGACAATGTGAACGCTTTCATAAAGGACCAGAAGTCCTCATCCGGCGTTGAAGAATGCAACGGAAGCGACGAACACTCAAACAAGGAAAACGAGGAAATCGATGCTAAAAGCGAAACAAGCTCGAAGCGTGTTGCTTCTCGAAAGAAAAATGCTCGCCGTCGGCGTAGAGCACTATCAAATGAATCAGAATCTGAACTTTCTGACCCAGAAGATGACAGCGATTTTCAGCTAGACTCGGATTCCGAAGATGACGCCAGTTCAATTTCAAGTTTTGACTCCTACGAAGACTTCTCCGATGAGGACGATGATGCAGAACATAATGAAAAAACGGAACTGCACGAGGTGTGTCCTAATCATTTGAACAACGAAAAACGTGACAAATACGAGCTGGAAAGCAACAACAATCAAGATGATCAACAAGCTCAGCTCAAATTCAAGAAACGCTACCACAAGTTGAACCCGAATATCATAATTGATTTCGCAGAACAAGAACGCACGATGCGTTCGCTAATGCTGCTTTTTGATTGGCTTCACATCAATATTGATATCCTGATCGGTTGTTATCAATCCAATCCGGAATTCATACATAACATTATGAAACTACTGAATCATTTTAATATCGACATTTTCTCCAATCGGTACTATTTCCCGCGTCAGTTGATCACGGTCAAGGGCATCCGGGAAGATTTCCGCTCGCTGTTCGAAATTCGTAGAACAATCCCGCTGGACGAGGACATACACATGAAACGCTTCCCATTGTTCGAAGACACCCAGGAAAGTCTCGATTGGGAGGCAAACTATCGCCTGGAAGTGACTCCTTCGGAGTTGAGCTTCCTGCGTCTTATGAAGATGGTCGACTTTGGTTTCGCACTCTGCAAGTCTAAGAAGTTCGAGTATTCATTCTGCCCGAAGTCGCGTGATTTTAGTCTTAAAAGCAAGAAGGCTCAGAAGCAACAACTCCGCAAAAAGGACGAACCGAACAAACGCATTGGAAAGGACAACAATCGTCGTGTGCGTCGTCGCGAGCAACAGCAGGAGAAGAGGCGTATGCGCAAGCAAAAGGAAGATCAGGACCAGAGGGGCGAGGTCAAGCCTCGTCGGAACCGTGAGCGCAATCGACAACATTCCGAGCGTCGTACTGCTTGCTCCGGGTCGGGTTTGGAAGGGCAACGGTCTAGCCAAGAAGCAGACGGAAAAGTGGCTCCCATTATCATCACCAAAAAGGGTTACTTGAAGAACAAAACCAATGGATGTAGTGCAATCTTACAGAAGAATCGCAGTGATGACCACCGCAGTAAGGGAGAGTCCTCCACACACTCCGACAACACGGGAGATGAGGGCCAACAGGAGAAAAATATCAACGAGCTGATGGGACAGCTGTGGTTGAGAAATGAGGTGAAAACTCTCGAGTCGAAGGTATGGAATTAGAAACGTGAATCTATGTGGGGGGCTTAATAATTAAGCTATGCTATTTTTCATTGCAGGTCAAGAAAGTGGTGAACATAACGTTGACGCCGTATCTGATGCTGGATTCGAAATGTTTGACCGAGTACACGTCGATTGTCAAAAATCTCGTGAAAACAAAAAAGTTTGTCATATTGGTTCCCACAGCAGGTACGTGATACTTCATTCAACTAGATTCGGGTAGTCTTGTGGGAATGCCGAAGTTTCGTACTAACATACAAAATGTTCATTCTCTCTGGAATCTCAAGAACTATAAATGGAAACCATAAGATTTTTAAAAGAATTCCAAAGATCTCCAGTTAGATTCCAAATTTTTAATCCAAATTTGCAAGTCTCATTCTGATTCCCAAATATTCTGATTGGAGTATCAAATAATCCCAAAAGCAGTGTTTGAAATTTGGTTTAGAATAAGCCGATCGAATCATATTCGGAGAGTGTAGCAGTTCGCAAACCATAACAGTTCGTGGCACATCGCTTTCGGAGAGCCCTATGATTGTAAACATGGTAAACATTCACTCTCTCGTTTGGTACGTGGCACGAGAGCGTTCAAGAGCAGCAACTCCCACAAATTACAACAGTATCGAGCCTGAGACGAGACTCGCGAAGACGGTCTTCTTTTTCTGTGATTGCTGAATTTTTTTCTTATTCCACTTTGTGTTTATACCAATTATGCGCATGCTGTTCAAATCCTCACATGAACCTCTCAGCAAAATATGATTGAGTTTGCAACACATCGAATCATAAATAGCCGTTTGAGTGAAATTTCATGCCAGCAAACGTAGCAGACATTTGAAATAATTAATCTTCTGCTTAGATTTATCATCAACTTTGGAAAAAACTGCTCCGCCAACTGAGGGTTTTAATAACAGTTTACTTTGAACACAATACTTTTCACTTTTTCAGCCATAAAAACGGTGGGCTGCATTTGACGTTTCGTGAGAGGGGAATCTGGGCTGCATATGACGTTGATATTTTTCCTCTTCGCGAGTCTCTCTCAGTATCGAGCCATTCGGGTGATTTATGTTTTGCATAAAATTGGTAATAACTTTCATATTTTCTAGTAATGCAACCTTAGATTCGCCTCTGTTTCTTAATTAGAATAAGAGTGGGTCAGCGAATGTTATTGCTGTGTGCGTTTAAAATGCAAATATCAAATGCGGGAACACCAAACGTGGTAAGATTTTTCACAAGGAAGGCGAAGTCAAATTTTGATTGTCTATGCTAGGTTGGCAGTGATATGGATCATGGTTGCTACTTTCTGTTTAAGTCAATTTATTATGTTAAATGCCTGCATTGAACTGATGAAGCTTTGTTTGAAGTAATTTAAGTGTGCACTTTGAATGTGGTTTCCTGCGAGGCAAACAAACAAGCAACGGTTAGCACTCGAGGAAAAGATTGTGTTCAATTTGAACGACCTAAATGTTCGAGTTCGCAATCCCTAGGTTACAAGTATTGACACACAGTGATCGGCGCCAAACAGTGTCTGTGTCTGGCTTGTTTTCGTTCATGGCTCGTAATCTTCCACGAACGATAGATGTCATGCATGTTGTATGAATGCAGGCGGATAAATGGGATAAAATTGGCTTGTGTGTCAATGATCGTTAAACTTTCCAAAGCCTGCCCAAAAGATTCAAAAAGATTTATTATCGACATTCTATAGATTCCCAGAATGGCTATCGGAGAATCACAGAACTAATATGATAATTCCAGAATGTATATCTGAATCCAAGGATTACTACAAAAATCCGAATCCCCAGAAACATCTTTTAAGATTTCCTCCATATGTCTTTCCCCTTATTTTTCCATGTTTACTGCAGAAATGTTTTTTCACTGGAAAGATTCTTAATAAACTCTCCTTGAGATTTTCGTTAGGAACATTTCTGGAAGATTCTCTGAAGGATCTCCTTCTTCAGAAGATAGCAAAACATTGATATATGAAAGCAAATATGGCAATTCCGGCAATGAATGAGTTCAGTGCTCATAAAAAAAACACTAAGCTGAGTTTCGCCGTGCGGGGTGACATTGGGCCTAGGGCGTGACTTTGGCCGCCCCTTTGGTGCATCTCATGGCTAGTACGGGAGTCAAGAAACTAATCCATGACCATCCAGTGGCGTATTCTTGAAGCTTGTCACATTATTTTTATTATTCTGACTTTAGTTTGCTGTATAAATCTGGGCCAAGTCACCCTTATGGCCCTATGTCACGTGTAGTTTGCTCGGCATCGTACACGACATGACTTCCTCATTGCTAAACATTTTATTTAGTTTCGTTATAAATTTTCAAAAATACAAAAATTTCAAAAGTCCTAATAAACTTTCCTTATATGCGTAACTTGAGCCAAGGTTTAAGCCAAAAATAAAATCATTTTTATTTCCGAACTACAAAAAATTACACAAAACTCCAAAGTGTACCCCGTCTAAAGGTGGGGTTAAGTATTAGAGGGTGAACTCACGAATCCAATAGAGAAGTTGTCGACAAGAACGTAGGGGAAGGGGTGGTAAAATGAACACCTTAAGGAAATCATCTAGTTTCTGATATAAAAACGAGGAATTTGTGTGGTTCTACCGCACAACATCAAAAATAGGGATGTAATCTATAGCAGCGACATGGATTCAGAATAAAAAAGCTAAATTTTCACATATTTTCATCGCTATCAAAAAGCGATGTAAATGTTCATTTTACCTGCACTATGTGGGTAAAATGAACAGCGGTTGGTGGTAAAATAAACACCTCGCAAAAAACGTTTGCTCACGTTTGTTTGTTTGAGCAAAACAAATATTTCTGAAAGTTTTCATTGCCCCACTGAAAATATATCCATTAATGATTGTAAACCATTCAAAAAGAATACTAAAGGTATCAGATTTGACATCACATCATAACGATATTCATTTCACTGAAAAACCTCAAGTCTTCCGAGCTAAAAGTTACGTCAGTTCTAATTTTCAAACGTGGTTTTCTAATATCTTAGTTTTCGTTGATATTTTCAATTCAATTGACCTACGTATCAACCCGAACACTCATATTTATGCTCTAAATCGTCCGTGCGTGATAAAAATTCATCGAAATTTGTTTTTTCTCGGTAAAAGGCACGGTGTTCATTTTACCACCACTTCCCCTAAGCCATTCTCGACTTACGATGAAGCCACTAAAATATACTTTTTTATATTGTACGATTATTTTAATGCATCATTCTAAAGATTTCAATTGGATAAGATAGAAAAAAAATATAAAACTTATGTGAAATCTAATAACTTTATTTGAAACTTTTTGCATCATTTCTGAACGTCTACTACTGGAGCACTGTCCAAACTACTGGGACACGTGTACCAGTAGTAACTCAAGCTGTTTCATATACGAAATATAATTTTGGTACCGGTATCCTAGCTGTTCTAAGGTGATAAGTGAATTTTTTGATTATATAAAAAATGCGGCATACTGCCATGGGCTGGTTATTTCGTATGAGTGTGGGAAGAAATAAAGCTCCATTTGAAACTGATGATCATTCATTCGTGTTCAAGATACGTTGAATTGGTCTTAAGGTGCAATTAAGAATAAAGCAAATGTCAAAAATGAAAAAGCAGTTTTCGCCCTTGAAATCAACAAAACGGAAAAAAATAAAATCACACAGCCTTTTTATTTTGGAAATAAAACAGCTGTGTGTTTTTATTTTTTTCGATTTGTCGATTTTAACGACGAAAACTGCTCTTTCACTTATGACATTTGCTCCATTTTTACTTGGGCCTTAAGGTGGTTGAAGCCCATCGAAATTAGTGTAACACTTTTATTCTCCTTTGAATTATATATACAGTATTAGACAAAACATCTGCAAAATTTCATTCAAATCGGTCCATAAATTACTCAGATCCAACCCTCTAAAGTTGACCATTTTATATGGAAAATTGAAAAAAGTTGCAAATGTTTTGTCCAATACTGTATAGGAAGAGGGCAGAACCACAAAAATCGACTTTTTTTCAAATTCAAATTCAAAGCCGATGAAAATTTTTTAATATGCCACAAGCTTTTCTCAACTACCAAGGCTAACTTTTAGTGAAAAAAGATCGGAGGTTCATGCAAGTTCGATAATATCTGTGTTCCAGCACACCGTGCGTAGTCCAATAGCAATTTTATTAGTAAATTTTACACCAACTTGGACTGCTTAATCCATAGTGGAGGTTTTGAACATTGCATCAATCATTTGATTCAATTGTTCGTGGGCTACGTGCGGTTAGTGTTGACAAGCATTTAGTACTTAAAACTTTTCGTCAGGAACGTTTTCCAATTGTGCCACTGGGTGTTGCATGCTAGTCCGTTGTCTAGTGTGGTGCTTCCTTCGAAGGGAAAATCGTCCACTGGAAGCATTAACGTGTCGGTGTCTTATTGTTAAACATTAAAATCAGAGGGAGACATTACTATTGGCATTGGATTTCCCTTGGGTACATCCATTCGAAATTAAAAGATTCGAACGGCTACTCGACGGAAGAAAATTTGCTTGTGTATGAGTATGATTATAATTTACCTGTGATTATAAAGTAAGCAAACGTTAACTGAAAATGAAAATTGTTGGAGATTCTGCCTGTGGAATTCCGGCTACGTAAAACGTTGCCGTTCATCTGTCTGCTCCGAGCCTCAACGAATCGTTTGCGAGAAGGGCAATGCCAAAAGTAAGACTTATGATTGCCTCCGCAATTTGCGCATACAAACTTTTTGGTATCCTGCTTCACAAGACAGACGTCCTTATTGTGAGAAGAACCTTCGCAAATCATGCATTTATGCGGTAATGTTCTGTACCATGACCCTACTTTTGGCAGCGACGGTACTGAGTGGGGTTCTGGAAATTTCCTCCCGGTTTCTGGAAATGTTCCCATGTCACACGGACATCGAACATAAGTCTAGCTTTTTCTAAGGCTTGAATATTATTTAGATCATTTTTTTTAAGTGAACTGAATATTATTATCGAGAAAGCCCTTTCCAACGAATGCCAAATTGGGTTCTATTTTTCATAATATTTGCTTGGACTGGGGAAAATCCAAGTAAATAATATATTGCATTTTTCATACCTTCAAGTGGCTTAAAGTCACTTGAAAGACCTTTCAAGACGACCTTGAACAAACCGAAAATTGTGCTTATCTTCAAGATGTTTGAGAAGAAGTTTGCGATCTTCAAAAGTTTCAGGCAAAACGCGAAAGTCTCCTTTCTTTGTGATTTGGAAGGAAACCTCGCCTAATGAAGTTCAAGATCTCCTGCCTATATCCCCCAAATTCGGAACAACTGACCACGATAAGCGGCACTCTTTGTTTCCTCACTAGAATCAAAGAGCCTGGGCTAGAAGCTGCTTCGATGGAAATGGTTAGTGTTAATAATTGCATCGAAATGAGCATCAGTTCGATGCTTTAGACAAATTTTCAAGCATCAAGGAAAATTTGTCTAAAGCATCGAACTGATTGCTTATTGCAATTATCGACATTAACCATTTCATCCTTGGAAGAAAGTGCAATCCTGAGAAACATCCTTTATTCCATTTTTACCAGGTTTAGTGACATTTTTTAAAAACCACTTTTTTGAAAGGAAGTTGCAACCATATTCAGTAATTCGTTTATTTAAGACGTGACCTTCTAAGAGTTTTTTTTATTTCCAAGACGGTGTCCAAGAAGGACCAATACCTAGCTTTCGCGAACGGGTTCAACGAAAAATCGAAGGCACTGGTCCAAATAAGGATCGAAAAGGGATTAATTGTAAGTAGAAAAAATAGTACCGTCAACGTACCAGTATCCGCTCATGTTCCAGTAGTCCGCTCACGAGTTAAAAAAGTATGGTAGAAAAAGATTGTCCACAGTATGATTCAATTTGTCGATTTGAATCGTCCAGTGGCTATAGTTTTCAAATTTACTTTGATTAAACTTATATTTTTTTTTAATGTGAATGGGCTACTGGAACATGAGCGGGTACTGGTGCACTGATGCTTCTTAAAACTACTGTTTTTTATCAGTGATAACTACTGTTTTATTGCTTTAGGTAGTTTTTAGCTTCCGAAAGCAGAAAGAATTGTGCTGTGCCTGCACATATAAATTATCATTATTGCCTACAGTGAAGAACCATCCTTGAATCCCACAGTCTATTCGAAAAACCACTTGAGTGGTCAAACCTTTTTTGTACTGAAATCTAATGACACTTCCAAGCCAACATGTGGCGTGAGAAGTTGACTGACCTACATCTGGTTCCCATTACATTCTGGCACAGCTAGGCTGACCATAAGCCAACCAGACAAAAACGGGACAATTTTAAAAGACATAGATTATGCGATTGTGCTATTTTTCCCCGAATTCTAGTTCCCCGAAAGGCCCGTTTCTCCGAAGCCATTTCCCCGAATAACCCGTTCCCTTGTAGAGCAATGCAGCTCAAAAAAGTGCAATAATAGCAAGGGGTGGATCACTCCTGATGCATCTGATGCAACAACAAAATTAAATGCATTTATTTGTTTATACAGTCATCTCTCCCTTACTCGATATTCTGTATCTCGATATTTCCCCTAATTCGATGGAATGCGCGATCCCTTCAATCTAGCATGCTTTGATACCTCTGTAAGTCGATACCTCTCTAACTCGATGTTCCCTAACTCGATGCTATCTGTTTCAGTTTCCCAAGTAAGTTTACCTCTCTAACTCGATATTTTCATGAAAAGTTCCAAATATCCTCCAAACGTTAAAAAAAATTCATTAATTTGATTAATTTCCCATCAAAATTATCATATTCACCAATGACTTTCGAAGCTGATTATTGCTGTTTATTTTGTAGCCAATGTCACCGTGTATTCAGTGAATTTGACGGATTTGGTTGAATCCATCGGTTTTCATATGAACCTTATCCGAAAATACTAAGCCATGCAAATGCCGCAGCTTTAGTACTGATGAATGAACCGCATCACTACGCAGTGCAGCTCATATGCTGTTAAATGCGGCTTAATCAAAATTTTAGTTGTTGTCTGTCTTTTTAAGAAATGTCTAATTCCTGAATGCAACTAACTACATGTGAAATATCTAGATGGACGCGTGGATAGAAATTCTGTTCTTAGAGGGAACTGTTGGGAATCGTTTTTAATAGGCAACAATGACAATCCCCCATGTAAAGTGCGGTTTCGAACTGAATTGATCTCGAACGTGGTTATTCCGAATAAATAGAGGTCCCTAATTCACGAGATCCAAGTATCTACGAACCATTCGTCTCCATTAGAAGTTTGAATTTTGCTGAATTTTGGTCTAACAGCTTTCTACACTTCACCATATGTTTTGCTGTAGACTGTCAACGAGTCGGATCATGCTTAAAACTGCAATGCTTACTGTGGTTGATTTCCTCTGTGCGGGGATTGCTCGCTGCGCGTTATTTCCGCGAAGCAATCCAAATTTTTAAATTTCCCCGCAATATAATGATTAAATTGATAGAAAAGTTAAAGTTTACTGCCAACTTCTGGGTGCTAAAATTTTGAATTTTTGCTAATCGGTAAAAAGGTGTCACAAAGGTAAATGTGGTCAAATTGTATTGTTTTTCCCATTAAAATCACTTTTCTGAATGTATTTTGTCAAAATAATGAAAAGTTTAAAATTTGAAAAATATGTGTTCTGTATCTCTATACCTCCCTAACTCGATGGTCCCTTCAATATCGAGTAAGGGAGAGTTAACTGTACTACATCAACAGGCAAGTAGTAGCCCCAATGATGTCTTAAAATATATGTACAGGTCGGATTCGATTATCCGGAGACTCGATTATCCGGGGACTCGATTATCCGGGATTCGATTATCCGGAATTTTAGACTCGATTATCCGGAATTTGTTTTTTGATGTTCTTGTTTTTCAATTTTGATGCATAAATCAAAAATAATTTGGTATTGCAATATACAATATGGATTGTTTTGCAGTTTAGAACGTATTTAATAAGAGCGGGGTTTGGAAAAGTGGTTTTTTGTGTATGCTGGTCAAAAATTTGTTTTTTTCTTGTAAAGACCCCTCCTGTTCATAGAAAAAAATTTCTGGCTGCGCCACCGCATCATATAAATAAAATAACGAAAAATGATAGTATTTAATTGCTTTTGTCAAAGATTTCAATTTTTTCTTAGTGATTCGATTATCCGGAGGATTCGATTATCCGGAGTGAAAAAAAAATCGGTACTCCGGATAATCGAGTCCGTCCTGTATATGCAAACATTAACAACAAAGTACAGTGACGTCAAAATCAATAAGAATGAATTTAACAACAAATATTAAATAGTCAGGCAATAAAACTTAAACTAAACACTTAGACTAATTATCTCGTTCAGCGAAAAACAATGAAAATCTTCGACGGAGCGTCTCTCGGGTAATGTTGAAATCAAACAATGAAGATACTCTGTTGAAAACTCGCTATAGTCCTCTAAGAGCACCGTGAAGTCCATAATTTGTACGAAAAATGCACATTTCGGAAAAAGCGCAATTCATGGCTTGCTTCAACTATTCTCTGTTATTGTTGTTAAAATGTCAATTTGATTTTTTTCTTAATCCCTGGGCTTGGAATTATATTTTCCAGGGAGCGATGAATTTTGATAATTGATCGCTGTTGTTAGTAGTTTTGATTAGATGTTGGGTGAATTTCAAAGCAATGGCAACCTCTTTATTACAAAATTTAGATTTTATCTTCTGACCTAAAGATTCTGGTTAAACTACTGTACTATGCAGTTGGGCTGCACTACGCTATCACTCATCAAAATTACTTTCACTTCGGGAAAATATAATTTCAAACTGGCGAGAAGATTACAGACTGAGGGTGGGTTAGGAGCACAATCAGACCCTTGAATGTGCAATGTGGGGTAGTAATTGGGAATGCCATTGACGGTTTGTAATCTTCTACGAGGTTTTCGAAAACCAACAGGGCGCGTGCACCGGGTTGCGGATAGGAGCAAAGGGAGATCAATAGCATCTACCTAAAATAATAGAGCAAAAAGCCGTTCCATGATTAGGTAATGTTTAGCGATCTTCTATGGTGTTCTAGTACTATAAAGTTCTTCACTCACTGGGAATTCTGGCCTTGATAATATCAATAGTGATAAAACATAAATTAATACCTAATACTTAATAAGTACAATGTAGCTTCAATGTAGTAATAAATGAAATAAAATCAATTTTCTATACTTGATACAGTTTTGAAGACAATCAATGAGTGAAAGAACTACCTATTAGAAAAGCCACATCAGCTAAGGCTATACATATACAAATGTTGGTCATAGGGTCATGGCGAGCATTCGGTATGTATGTCTATGACTGATTCTTATCTAATAGGGGCACTAGAAGACCACGCGGACAATTTCGAAACAAATTATTTTTATACATCGGTCTTACGATCCGAAAGGCTCAGCTATGCTGCAAAGTTTTTGTAAGCTATTCATTACTACTGTTTAATTGTTTATAATTCTAACAAAACTACATAATTAACTCATTACTAATCACTGTTCCTATATTCCCTTTTTCTCTCCTTCTTATCTGTTGCATGATTATGAGCATCACTAATATAATGCATGAGCATGCACAATAAGAATACTTTCAGGATTGAAAGCAGTACATGGATACCTGGATAGAATAGCTTCGAAAAGAGTGCTCAAAATAGAATATTTCTGGTCAGGGAAGTATAATCATCAAGGGTATGTAAAATTTTTCCATTATTAACTCATAGATCAAACAAACTAATGAACTAATAATATCAACTATTTTTATATAAATCAGCATCGTCAATCATTGCAAAAACAGATAAATTTTGTAAAGTTATCACCATCGATTGAATTGCGCTCTTTATAGTGTTCAATCAGTATCAAAATCTCCTAAAGCGAAGCATCGTGCCATCAGCAGCCCTTAGCATCATTCTCATATTGTTATTATTTTGTTGTTTATAAAATTTCTAGAAAGCGATCAGCATATTCTTTCTTACTTGTACAATGGCCGATCTATTTGGAATTTTAATAAGTCAAATCAAACTTCAAAACTCAAATTAAATTGCTTTCAGCACATTTACATTTTGCAGCATTAATCGCATTACTGTGTCAAGTCTTCTCCAATTCCCTATACCCTACCCCAACCCTTCTTATCCTTTCCGATGGTGTTCAAGTGGTCCGCATAGACTATTACGGCCATTACCTATCCCTTCCCCCGGCTTTGGACTGACTTGCGCTCTCATTGCCCCACCAAACGCTGCAAAATGAAAATGAAAAATTTGATTTTTTTCTTAACCAACTTGAGAAAACCAGTTTCCTTTTAGAAAACGTAACGAGCAACAAGTTGTAAATTTCTTCGTGAATAATAAAGCTGGCAAATTATTGGAAAGGAAGAATTACAGTAGCATGCACTGCTTCACCGTACCATTGTAATCTCATCAGTCTCAGTTCCTTAGAATATCTCAAATATAATTAGCGTTGTTTCGGATAGTCATTGTTTATATATTATAGCTTTGGAAACCGACAGACTGGATGTGCCACGGTTTGGAGCATGGATTATGTCTCATCACATAGGTGGCCTGCAGACAAGCTCAACGAAGTAAAAGTTAAAAAATGTTAAAAGTTCTAAGTTTAAAAATCAAATTATTCGTTTCCTTATCTGGCATAATCCGCATAAGTTAGCACAAAAGATATTATTAAAAATAAAGTTTTGCAGATTATCCCTACCTAGGAAGATTGATATCCAGGAACAGTTGTTTCGTTTTTCGAATCTGCTTTAAATGCTACTCAACAATGAAGGGAGTGGATTTGGTAAATGCCCTAAGAGCAGTTCATAGGCAACATGACATAGATAATTTTTACAAGATTGAAGTCTGGGATACTTTTGGAGTTTTGGAACAGCTCCGTTCCATAGTTTATAAGATTTTTCGGAATTCAGCTTGTGCTTTGAAACAATTCTTTCCGAAACAAAGCTTTGCGTAGTTAATTTTTATGAAATAAAAATCAGTAGTTGAAAAGCTACATTAGTGCAAACACAAATGTGAATCGGCAAAAGTGGAATAAGTGTGAACCTGAGGTGTGATCGATCGTGAGCGTTTGCTGGCATGACGAAAGAGGGGATGGAAGCGGAGAAGATGGAAGGCTTACATGGCGATGACACGTAGTGGCACTTAGTGAGATTGTTCTGATTTTTATTATTATTTCAAGTTTTATTTACAAATCAAAACAAATAGGGGAAAGTGGCCACTTTGAGGCCACACTCCAAAATGCCACTTTGAGGATTTGTGGCGTGTGTTCGTTGTGATTCACTTTCAATTTACTTACATTAATTGCTGTTTTACGGGAGGGGGATCAGAGTAACTTTTCTTTTCGTTTCAGAGAGCGAGTAAGGGCGCTTAAGCCCAGGCTTTAGAGCCAGGACATACGGGATGCCTGTGTCCCATCCTAGGAAAAGGCAACAAACAACAATGGAGTGCGCATTAACTTTCTTAGCAACGCCACTCCCAACGATTTTGCATATCTCCCTAAATGGAACGGTTGGTACGGTTGTCCCCGTTTCTTCACTCACAATATTTCAACATTTTCTGTTATCATGTTATTCATTCATGAATAATCTGATCGCCGGAAATTTTTGAATTACCTCCAAACCCCAAGTCTGCACAGTGGGCCTGGCCATTTTAATATTTGTATCAAATCATTGATATGCTGCAAATATTAATGCTGACAAGAAAATACTGGAAGAAATTTTAGTATTTCCAGGATGCTTTTCAATATTGGCTGTGCAAGCACTTAGAATAGAATAGAATAGAATAGCTCCGTTCCATAGTTTATAAACAGCAGTAAAGGATATCATTGGTGGTAGGCAAGGCTTCGATGAATATATCCCTTTAAAGGTGATATAGTTAGATCAACATCAATTTTCGTCTTTTTATACAAGCCCACAACCAACATTAAAGCAAATAAAACAAGTTTTAGCACATGATTGTTTTGCAGTTTTTTTATCTAAGTTCTATCCATCCGATCAAGTTAAGGTGTCGTCAGCAGAGTGGGGCTTATTCAGTCTGCCACCAATAAATACCGTTGTCTACTACCAGCTCCATTAGTGACTTCCATACGGGAATACTAAACTATTTGGTTCTATCAGGCCATCAACGCCCAGTCCGCTGCATGTACCACAAATGTATATCGTTCTTATATTTGCTAGCTGTGCAATTGAATCAAATATAATTTTTCTGGTTAATTTACAAGCTTGATAAGCTGAAAGAAATAACGGTTTTGATTAGTTAGAAAATATAGAGATGGACTAACAACAAACAATGACGCGTTGCTATAACACGATACGATTGTAGTCAGGGTTAAGTTGATGTAGAAGTCCAAAAAATGCATTTGATGCAATTCAATGTACATCTGATGTGCATTGAGAAAGTGATCCACCCCTTGAATAATAGTCTTTACCCGAGCAGGCGAAAAAAGCTAAGTAATAGCAAATTTTGAAATGGACATACAAAAAAGTGATATTAACTTGAAAGATATAAGAGATAAAAGATCCGAAAATAATATCTAAAATTTACTTCTGGAATACTATTAGCATATCATATTTAGCTTTTATAAGATCTCTAAGATCTCACCAATATCAGCGAGCTATTTCTTAGATCTTGCAACACAAAAATTTAGCTATGGCTCAGAAGTTCCAGGAATAAAATTTTGATATTATCTCCAGATCTTTTATCTCTTATTTCAATCAAATCAATATCTCGATTTAATGGTCAGAACATTGCTTCTGTTCGGGTAGTGAGATAGTGTTGAATTAGAAAGACCGATAAGCTACCAAAAAAGGAGATATTTGATCATTCTCGACTAAACACATATTGCCAAAAATACATATTGTTCACCACCTTGAAATGCAAAAGGTTATGACAATTATGAGTGTTAGAACTTTTCGGAGAACTGAGCTATTCGGGGAAACGGGGTTTTCGGGGAACTAGCATTATGAGAACTGGCGTTGGGAGAACGACATTCGGGAAACCGCCATTCGAGCGAAAGTAGCAGAACCAGATTATGCAATCCCAAGCTACATGTCTGTATGATTCAATAAAAATAATTTAAGAACCTTGAAGCTCATTTTATGATTTCCAAAAAGCAGCGTTTTTTAAGAATTTCCTAAAAAAATCGTTACACTTATCAATTTTTCAAATTCAAACGTAATTTTTTCTAATATTCCATTACTTTATTGAAATATCCACTTTTTATATAGTTAATCCAATCAATTGCGTATCAGAAGTAAACTTGGTATAAATATGAGTAAAGATACGCAAAAAGTTAAGCAGAAGCATGTACGGATCAAGTTTAACTCTGTTTGAGAAACTAATTATTGCTTGTAAAATAGAAGAGTAAGACAATAAACTCTGAAATATTTCTAAAAACTGTTTGTTTTGTTTTTATTTTTATTTTTTTACTGGTGTTGAAAATTATGTGCCAATTCTCCATTTCCTAAAATACGTGACAATTCGAGCATTTTCCATAAAACGACGGGACAGTCCATCGAGGGGATGAAAACGGTACTGTCCCGTAAAATACGGTACGTATGGTCAGCCTAGGCACAGCCGGCACAGCGCAACTCTGTCCGTCTCAATTGTATGTGCACTGTCAGCTTAATGTTCTTTCGAGAACTTCCATAGTTATTTACTGGAAGCTTTTTTTGCCAAAGTTGTCATTTCCGCAAACGAACCCGTATACATCCAGCAGGGTTGTGTTTTGTAGCTGCGGACGTCACCACTAGTCTAAGAAGGGCTCATCTTGCAAAGGACGTACTAGAATAATCTACTATCTAACTACACAAGCTCAAACAAGATGACTATTGTTTAACACCCACAAGATTCTATCGGTTCAGTTCCCACAGATTACTTTACATACAGTGCCCTATCACCTCATAAAAATTGTTTAAGTGTCATATTCTTTATCATTTTCATTATTCTCATTTCAGTTTTATCAGATCTGGATGAATTGAAAAAGCATAGCGACGGTGCACGCAACGCAATCAAATGGCTTGAATACGAATTCAGCAAGGGAAATCGTTTCCTTCGCTCCCAGAAGAGTCACGAAATGCTACCGATGCCGTTGTTTAAGATTCCCAAAAAACTAGGTAAGCCTTTCGAACTAACAATTTCAAACGTATGGAAAGCTCACTGCTCAATCTTAACAGATCGCGACGCGGCGGTGTTCTATCAGATTGTCCAGTTTTGCAACCACATTGTTTCGGACCACGCCGACAAGGAGCGCACGGATATCATCACCTATCTGTCCGGAGACTCGTTGCAAGACAAGAAACTGCACAATTCCAGCTATATTGGCATTCTCGAAGCGATTCCGGTCAAGTTTGAACAGATCGTTACCTTCTATTCCAGCTACAAAAGGAAATGAGCTCCCGATTTGGTAATTGCCCTAGAGAATTGCGCGGATCAACACAGCTAAGGAACACCGTTCCCGAATCATTCTCGTTTCCCATCACGGCAAAAGGGGTTGTCGTTGAAAGAGGACAAGGAAGAATACTGTAGGATTCGGTGATTGCTTTCTATTAAGATAGATTCAACAACAGGAGCAATGGGAGCAGCGGCAAGCAGTTTTATCGCGGAGAAAATTCTTCAACCAAACCACAAAACAACATAATCCTTCGGTTTTACTTGTTCCCGGTTTTGGCGGTAGTGGAACAAAGTTGCTCTAATGGGACCTGATTTTGGCAACATCAGTGTAAGGCAACAATCTGCTAGCGCAAACGTTTACCAAGGTGGGGAGGATTTATCATTTTGTCGGTTGATATCTCTGAAAGCAGCAAAAATAGGCCAACTTTTACATCTTTAACCGGAGCGGTCACCATTTCATCAAACGAAAATTGCAAAACTTGATTCCATTGCACTTGATGTTATGGCGAGAACAGATATGAAATTTTTCAGCTGAACTTCCATTGCATTGGCTACAAAAATATATTCTGTCTGACCTGTTCCTCTATTCTGTTAAATGCTTTTTAGTTGTTTCATCAGTGACAACGCATACAGCAGCGACATAACTCAGTAAAACATGTTATTATTTCATGCTAATTGCCCATTTCGGTACTAAAGAATCGACTAAAATCTTCTCGCTCATACATCAAGTGCATTGAATTAATTACTCCATCGGTATATGGACATGTCGATGTCATGCAAAACATTTTATTTTCATTTCGTTCCTACTATAATAAACAGCAGTTGACGGTGTATCCCATAAAGAGAAATAAATAATCTTACTTTCGTTTATGCTTTCTCAAAAAAGGTTTTGTTTATTATTATCCGAACAATCATGCATAGGAAATTCCATTCCGACATATGGGGGAAAGACTGGAGAGTAGGCCGTCCCTTATTTTACGAAAATGCGAAATGTTATAAGTTCGTCATTGTAAAGTGCTCGTTTTGGCAAGAAAAAAATCAGGTAAAAATTTGAAGTCCGTACATGGACGCTAAGTGGTCCCCCAACGGACCTGAAGGTATTAGGAGTAGATGACCCCGTGCGCAAAATCGAGCTCGCTGCTCTAGTGCACGCAGCATGAGTATGAAATGCCACCAATAACAAATCGTTCTGCGCGCGTTGATAATCAGCATAGAAGTTTGTTTTCTTTGGGATGATTCAAATATTACGTTACGCAAAATTTGCCAATTTTAGACCCTCTCCCTCTCCCACATAACAACTTTAATATGGAAAAATTAAAATTTTTGTGTGGACCGTAACACTACGGAAGACTCCCTCCCTCCCCCTGTCGCGTTACGTAATATTTGAACGATCCCTTTGAAGTTATGAATGTTATGTCAGCGTGCAATGTTATGAAGATATCCGCAGTATAAAATATTATTTAATCTCAAATTATATGCTGATTATCAATTCGTTACTAGTGGCTTTTCGTACTCATGTTGCGTACACTAGAGCAGCGAGCTCGATTTGGCGCATGGGGTCATCTACACCCAATACCTTTAGGGTCGTTGGGGGACCACTTAGCGTTCACGTACGGACTTCAAATTTTACCTGATTTTTTTCTTACCAAAACGAGCACTTTACGATGACGAACTTTTAACATTTCGCATTTTCGAAAGATAAGGGACGGCCTACTGGAGAGCCTTTTTCTCTTTTTTTCACGAGAGGGAAACCTGCAAACAGATTCCTGAGAAGGTAACTCGGGGAGTGTGGGGATGCGGCACCAACGACGATCCACTAAAACCAATCCATGCACTGTACCTAACCAATTCTTGCTGAATTGCTCAAGTGGTGTACACAGTGCATCGACATTACCCTTGGCCTCAGACCCTCATTTCCCCAGGAACCACTTTACGGTATTTCTTAGAGGAAGGGCCAGAGCATATAGCACAACACATGTAGCAGAAGTAGCCTAGGCAAACTTCTTCTCCTAGCCGACTTAAACAATATTACAAGGGACCAGCCTCGGCAGGGCTGATCTTCTGCAGCCAACTCTTCTAACATAATGTGAGTAACAGCCGTAGTTACTGCATTCCAACACTCGGCATCCGCATACATTCTCTCTATTATATTGTCGGGGGACGTGTCCCCTCCGCATGTAGCGAGCATGCGACCTCTCACAACAATGAAATGGGGGCAATCGAACACGACATGCTCCGCTGTTTCCTCCACACCAGTACAATTGTGGCACGCAGAAGATTCTGAGTGCCTGAACCTATGCAGGTACTGTCTATAGCAACCACAGGGTGTCTACTACCTGGAAAATACTGGAAAACCTGGAATTATCAGGGAGTTTTATTCAACCTGATAAAAAAAAACCTGGAATTCTCAGGGAATTGCGATCACAATCAGGGAAATTATTTTAAATTTGTAATTCATGATAAAATATGTTCACGATAAAAATGCGTCATTATCCCCTGCTTGGTGGTTAACTATTTTAGCTGTTCAGTGAGGATCTTTTCGATTATGAAATTTTATCGACTTACCAAAACATGATTGATTTATTTTATATATCTATATTTGATCAGTAGAGGATTGTCATTTCTAGGATTGGTAGCAGGTTTGTTTTTGGAAACTTGGTCTCTATATTAATGCAAGTCTCTATTTGTGATGAACGGTCTCTAAAGTCCCTTTCTTCCTTATTTTGCTTGAAGTGCAAAATTTCATCTAAAATTTCTCGAGAAAATCTTCAGGTATTATCCTAGTGATTTTTCCACAGATTTCATCTGGAATACTTTCAAGGACTAATACAGGTTTCTCTCCAGGAATTCTTCAAGAGATTCCTCTAGCAATTTTTCAAAAGATGCTTGAAGTATTTCTCCAGAATTTGCTTCAGCACTTCAACACTACTACTTCAAGTAATTTTCACTTGAGCACTTCAACGTAATTTTCTCATGGGTTTATTGAACAATTTTCCAAAGACTCGCTTAGGACTTTCTCCAGATATTATTTCACTCTCTCTAGTTTTCTCTAGTTGTTTCTCTAAGGGCCGATTTCTTCACTTTCGCTTAAGCCGTAAACCACGTTTACCCATACGATTAAACCAGGTTTAAGGCCTAAGCGGTGGTAAAGAAACCGCTTATAAGAGATTTTCTAAAGATTCCTACATAATTTCTGCCAAGAAAACCCGCCAAGGTCAACTCCAGAGTTTTTGTTAAATTCGTTTAAATATTTTTTTATTTTTCAAGAAACCCGACAAGAATTGCTACGCTATTTCATTCACGGTTACTCTAAAGAATTTCTTCAAAAAATTCCACAAGGTGTTATTCGAGTGAATCTATTAAAACCATTTAAAACAGTTCTTTAAATTTGACCTGTGATTCATTATTGAGTTTCTCTACCATTTTTCTTGCAAAACAGGATAACCGCAGTTCTTTCAAACATTGGTCAATGAATCTATGAAAAAAAAAAAATCCAATGGAATCTCCAAAGGGTGATTAAATGTACCACACCAGATAACACTACAGCAATTTTTCCAAGAAATCCATTACTAAACAATTTTTTAAGGTATTTCGCCTGATGTTTTTGAAGGAGTTCCTTTACAAAATTCTGCAATATATTATCCAGAGATTCAATTGATTTGTTATTTTTTATTATCTTAGCAAAAATCTAGAAAATCTTCTAAAATTTCATCAAGAGTGAGTTTTTTTTAGAAATCCTCACTCATCAAGGGTGACTCAAAAACTTACACAAGTTTACTATTTGCTTTAGGAATACGTCATGAGTTTTTTCAACAATATCATAGGTTTGTGGAAAAATTCATTCATATTTCCCTAGAAACACTCCTGGATGAATGCTTGAATTTTTTTTGAAGAGTTCCTTGAGAAAACTGATAGAATGTTTGGAGGAATTTCCAAAGAAATCTTATGAGCAATCTCTGAAGTAATTCCTGAAGGTGACCTTAGAAAAAAATCCTAGCTAAAATCTTAAAGAAATTCTGAAGGACAATTTTGTATAAATTCTGAGAAATTTTTATTGTCATCTGGAAAAGTTTCTGGTTGAATATTTCAACAGTTTTTAAACGGGAGTCTTGGAAAATGTTCTAGAAAAACCGATGGGAGAATCACCGGGTAAAATCTTGGGGACTAAGGGCTTATTGAAAAATATCTGAAATAATATATGAAGAAATTCCTGATAGAATCTCTTAGCCTATGAGGTAATGTTTGTGGTATTCTTTGGAAAAACCCAGATTATATTTTTAACACTTCAGTCGTCGCGCTGTTGTATTTTGTACAACAGTGGTGAAAAAACCTCGCTTATCGTACACAGCATCAGCGTGGTGGTTCTGACGGCGGAAAACCACGCGACGACTGAAAGGTTAAATATAAAAAAAATCTTGGAGGAATTCTATCCATCTATCTAACCTAAAGAAATCTTCGAAGTTATATCTGAATCTTTGGGCAAATACCTAAAATAATTTCTGATGTAATTGCTTGAGAGAAACATTGAAACTGCATACAGTAATACAAAATGTATTATTTGTCATAATGTCACGAAAAATAGGAAATAATTTTAGAAATATTTTCAGAAAAATTACTGATCTGATTCCATGTGGAATCAAACTCTTTGCTCCTGATTACTGTAACCATTTTTAAATTATTGGAAAATATTTGAAAAAATCGTAAAGCAATCTGTTATTGATCAATTATTAATGTAAAATTTCGTAACAATTATTCAATGAAAAACTCTCGAAACTTCTGCAAACTTAATTTTTATGTTAAAATATTGTCACTAATAAAAAAATATTATTTTTGCGTATTAGGTGTCCAAATAACCCATGAAAATTAATGGTGAATAATCTTTTTTTGCACGAGAACGCAGTAATAAAAAAAAATCTGATGCACTTGAAGGCTCCGTTCAGTTCACAATGATGAACAGAGAATTTACAAATGAAATAGAGAACATCATCATGATCAAATACGATTCAGTTGAATTAAGCTTAGATATATTTAGCAACTTATTATTAGAATATTGGCTATTGTAATACCTCCAGAATGCTTTAAAAAATGTAAAGAGTAGAGTAAATAACTATTAAATCATAAACACTTTAAAATTTGTCATTAGTTTGTTTGAGCCATATAAAATAAGAGTATTTCTTGAAGCTGGAATTATTTGGTAAAACCTGGAAATATCAAGGAATTTCATTGTGATAAACGAGTAGACACCCTGAACCATGTTTCTTTTATACCAATCTGACATATTTGGTATGAACCGATGGGTCCATCTACCTTTAGTGGAGTTATCCCATTCCTGCTGCCAACCTCTGAGCGTTGCCTCTTTACACGCGTTGTGGTACCTTGTTGATTCAAGTATTGAACATCTTTCTTGATGATGAGCCCGATGGGTGTCATCCCGGCTATGATGTACACGGCCTCTTTAGAAACCATGTTAAGGTGAAGATGAATCGAAGCCAAAGTTCAAATTTTCAAAAGCACGGGTCTGAAGAACCAAACATCCGTTTGAGCTGAAAACCTAATCGATTGGTCACCACCAGCTAGTAACCAATCGATTAAGTTTTCAGCTTGAACGGATGTTTGGTTCTCCAGATCCGTGCTTTTGAAAATTTGAACTTTGGCTTCGATTCATCTTCACCTTAAAATATCTTCTCTTGGATCCAACATGAGATTCATCAGATCAACAATTGGTCGGCGTTAAGTCAGAGTGGACCAAGTGACATTTTTCATATTTTGAGAAAAATGGGTTCAAAGTCTAACGCTCTATAATTTTAGAAGTCGTTTAAATTTTGGTTCAATATTTCTACAAATCCTTGTGTTACTTTCAAACAATATACACACTCAATCTGTTCGGTAAAAATAACTGGGTTTTGGAACTACCGAAAAAGTCAGTAAACTAAAGAAAAATGTCAGGAATCGAAAAACAGAGATTTTTTACTGAAATTTTGCAGAGAGCTTTCTTTTTATATCATATATCGATAAAAAAAAACATGGAGAAATTTGCTTTTCAATTACGCGTGGCGACAGTTTTCATTTTACTGACTTTTTCGGTAGTTCCAAAACCCAGTAAAATTTTACCGACCCCAGTAATTTAATCTAAGTGTGTAATGTTAAGTGATAATCATGAAAAATCATAATTTAAACCTCTGATGGAACGATTTTTTTTATGGACTATGTGTATTTGGTCCACTCTGACTGAACTAAAGACCACCGTTTAGTGAGTTGGTTCACTCTGACTGAACAATTTCTAGGAAAATATCAATCATTTAATGCTTGCATGGTTAAACTGGGTGCATATCTCTAAGATAAGCAGATTATCAAGACCCTTCGACGCCAGTATCGTGAATTATTCAATAATCCATTCGTCAAAACCGAAATCAGTGGCATTACGATAGCTTGAAAGTTAGGGTTTTACAGGGTCAGGTCATTGAAGACCAGAAATATTCAAATATGTGTTCAGTCAGAGTGGACCAAGTGAAAATCTTGAGTACCGACCAAAATACACTGGTCCAATAAGCGGGTTCTAGCACATTCCATACATACACCATAGAACTACCATAAACTTCTATAGGACACTGAAATTGACTAAAAAAATGCAATAATCAATCAGTTCATTGCTTTTCAACACTTGGTCCGCTCTGTGTGCACAGAAATTGTTGCAATTTCTGACCACCCATCTGAATATGGTAAATGGTCAAAAATCAAAATCATATGCATCGAATTAAGTAATATTCATAAATTTCTATTGATGGATAAGTAGCAAAGTCATTCGATGTCGAAAAATCTGACAAATCTCTTGAAATGTTTTTCATTTCCTCGCATTTCTCAGCGCGCTGATCATTTTCGCTATTATGGTAATAAGGACTTGGTCCACTCTGACTGCACACTTTTATCGATTTTTATTGATCTTCCAAAGTAAATTTGCTACATATCTGTCGCAGTTTACCGCATTCATCAAATCCGATCAAAGTGAAATGAAGTTAAGGTAATTTCGCATCTAATGGAAGAATAAGCTCATTTTCTCATGTTTTGCACTTGGTCCACTCTGACTTAACGCCGACCAATTGCTCCATGAACCAGGCACAAGCCATGTCTAGCGCATAATTCGTAAAGCATTCATAGAAGGTAATAGGTTGGCTATTGAACTTTACCCTTTTGTGGAATTTTAGAAACACAGAGCAGGCATTTTTTTATGTTATTCCAAAATTTCTCTGAACTTCCTATGAATTCCAGGGGTGACGGTCTTTTACATAATTTAACAAATATTTGATATCTTTTTGTCTAAACTTTTTTTAAGTGTAAACCGTTTTTCTTAATTGTATTAAAAATAATTCATAAATGAGTTAGACCAAGTCCTCCAAATTTGTCCATATCGTATGAAAGAAAAATAAAACGAAAATATCAAAAATTTGTGCAATCTGTTTTTTAATTTCTTGGACATCCGGGAATTGGAAAACTGATTTTGAATGGACACTAGAGTAATGCAAATTTTGAAATATTGGCTCCCTTATGCTTAAATGATTTTTACTGTGGTAAGTAGCAACCTCCCAAAGTTCGAAGGGATTCGCAAGAAATTTGACTGTGCACACGCCATTTGAAGTTTATATGGATATTGCTACGGAAAACGCCAACCCTTTTGTATTCAGCTCTCTATCTCTTCGTCATAATATTTTATGAAAAAGTGAACAAACTGTGAAATCTTTCCAGCTACAACTTTTCCGAAGACCACATTTTGATTGGACGTCAGCATAAATGGTTATTCATAATCATAAAGTGGGTTTGCATGTAGTATACGTTTTAAATGATACAGTATGAAAACTTACATTTTGAGAAACAATTTTGTAGGAGATCATTTTTGTCTAAAATTCCATATTCATGCTCAAAATGCCAAATACAGTGGGATTCCGTTTTTGGCATGCTCCGATTTTGGCACCCCCGTTTTTGGCAACAAAATGGATCCGTTTTTGGCAACATTTTTCAATACCATTAAAATTTATATTTTTTTGTAAATATTATCATGTCTGTTGCTTTAGTCATTTGAACAGCATGTCACCTCCACACCGATTAAATTCCAGAGCTTCATTTTCGTCGATATTTCCCCAAATTTCACCAACTACTAAGGACTCGTGTACGCGCTTATTTACTTCAGAATGGTCATTGGTCATACATTGACAACGTTTCATGAGGCCAATAATCTCCACCAGTATCTCAACTAAAGACTCTTTTCTTAGGCATTCATATTGAGTGTCCAGCCCATTTGAGTCTGCCAGTAGGTGATACAATAAAAAACACTTTTCTTCTGATTTGGAACAGCTTGTTTGAACAAAGCACCAGCACCGACATAAGAGAATAATCTATGACTCACACAGAGTTACAATCATAAATCTTGTCTCATCTTTTTGGCTCACTGTCTTTATAATTGTGGATTTACAAACATAGCGCATGTAAAAACACACCGCAATAATATATACAAATATGTATAGCAAAATGTCGTGCATCATAAATTTTAATAAATTTCATTAAATAACATGACAAATGCGAATACAGTCCAAACTACAATTTATTCTCAATAATATCATTGAAGCGCGCGATAAATACGACTGAGAGTGTTTTAACTATTTGTCTGTGGTATTGGTGTGTATATTGATCTCTCTGCGTCAACTATTTAAAGCTACGTTTCCTTTTTTCTATAGACTCTGTAAGGCGTTAGATTTGTTAAGAGACGATCCAGAATTCTGTAATCAAGCATACGTGTCTTAACATCATCAAAATGTTCCTTACGAGCTGAGTCTATGAGATTCCTAACTGTACCCTGGAAAATCCTTAAGGGATTCTTGGTTCTTGTGGGACTTTCCAGAAATTTTAACGAATTCATGAGGATATCTGCAGATTCCAAGTGGACACTGAGGGCTTCTTGAGGGATCCTTAGAGTGTATAAATGGTTATGGAGAATTATGTCCAACATCTGGTAATTCCTAATAAACACTAGGGCGTCCTGTAAATTTTAAGCGGGATAATGTGAATTTCTAGTGATATTTTTAATATTTCCGGCGAAAGCTTGGGGGTTTTGAAAAGGTTCCCAGAGGTATTTGAGGTGTGGTAGTGGTAGCCTAATAATAATAAACTTAAAATGTTTTTTTCATCGGAGACCTAAGAATTTTCAGCAACATCGCAGCGGAATTCCAAGATATTAACTCCTAGCAAAATCCTTAGCAAGATCCTGAGAACTCTATGCAAGATCCTGCGGATGCTTGGCAAGATGCTTCAGAGCTCAAGCATTTTTCTGTATATTGCTTATGAGAACCTGAAGATTCCTTTAAGGTTCTTGAGGTTTCATAACAGGATCCTGTAAATTTCAGTTGATTTCATAAGGTAGGTGTAAAACATATATCAAGCTCAATGAAAAATTATTTCAAGTAAAAATTAAATTCTCCAGAATTACAAGTCACATTTATGCATCATCTCATCTTTATGTTTGCCCTTTTGATTGCAGTCAACCGTTCATTATAAAATGCTTTACTTTATCAGAAACATAAATTGAAAGAGCAATTCTAAACTTACCGAATTTTTCAAATTTTTCGCTTAAGTCTAAAAGTTAAACTGATTTTAAATGTTCATTCAATTAAAAAAAGCTAATGCCGTTTTGCACCCAGCGCTTTTGATTCGTAAATACGTCTTTATAAGAAAACAAAAATATTTTTTTCGTGTTCTTTCATAGTTTTCATTATTCTTGAAATCTACCCTTCCTTGACTTCTGCTTTTCTAGAATTCAGCCAGGAAGTCTTTAGAGTAGGGCTGTTAAATTTCATTAATATCACGTGACTTTGATAATTGAACATTTCTAATATCATCCTTCCCCGTGGAAAAAGTAATCGGAAAATGTTTTTCTCGGTGACCTTTTCCACGTGACTATCGGCTGGTAATATTTACTGATGCTATTTTTCGCAAGAAAGGATGCTATGAGCATTTAAATTTTTCCAAAATTTTGCCATTCAACAACACTGCCTCTAGAGCTGTTAAATGTTATATTCAGTTCCGCACTAGTAATTTCGTAACCATAAGTTTTCCTGAGGTTTTACAACAAAATCCTCTAATGATTCGAAAGCAAGAGACATTTTAAAAACAAATTTCTTTCCGATTCTCGAATAAACCGAGGATTTGAAGCAAAACTTCAAAAAAAAAAGTGGAAGAATTTTCGACGCAATTTGTATTGTATTTTGGAAACATTTCTTAAGGACTTCTGTTGAACTTCGTGGAAGAATTTGTAATAACATTTTTAGGAAAACTATTTGAAAAAAATCACAGAAGAGTATCTAGTAGAACTTTCAGCGAAATATCACAGTATTAGATTTGACAGAAACAATGATTTTTTAGAGAAATCGCGAGGGAAACTGAACTTTTGAAGGATTAAGTAACATTTTTTAGGTAAATGGGAACATATGCCGGATTCAATTTGCTAATAAAAAAGAAGCCATAGGAGAAATGGATGTCCACCAGAAAAAAATCATTTTGAAAGTTTAAATGAGTCCAGCAATATAATTTGACTAATTTCGAAAAGATTTGCAAAAGTTCCATCCTTCAATATTCCATGAGAAATTTGACTATACTAGATATTCTATAAAGAATATCGAAAAGTTTTTTGAAAAATTCTGCTACAAATTTGTTGAAAATTAGGTAATCAAATAATTTATGAAATAATGAGTTTTCTTGGAAAAATATAGTTTAAGCAATAAATTAATTCAAAATATAATCATAATCAAAGAGAGAATTTATTGCTGGAATAAAACACTATGGTCGATTTTATTACATTTTTTTCACGCCAGGTTAAATTTCTGCCATTCATTGATGAAAACTTGACCATGCCGAAATTTCTTGAAAGTTACGCCTTATTTATGACAAAAAATCCTGCTATGTATTGTCTGAGAAGTTAAATGTGTCTATTTTTTCAATTATTTCTTTCGGACATTATACGAGTTGAAATTAATCACCCCTATTCTTGTTTACGGCGGATCCAATTTTCGATCGAATCCATGGCCTACTTGATTTTGCTGGCGTAAACGGGAATGCGAAGTGACTTTCGATCGAAAGTGCATTTGAACGAACAAGAATAGGGGTGAATGTATGGATTTTTTAGTGAATTCTCATAAGGGAAATCATAATCACCTTTATGTTGAAACAGCATAATTAAGATTATTAAAAAAATGAATTTTGGGAATCAAATTTCCAGGATATTGACGCTTTTTTGTACCACGCCAATACTCGGGCCATCGATCACCTCACATGTTGCACTGGAGCGGCCAGTGCCTGCCTTCGTCACAGTGTCCAGGTTTTTGTCCACACTGTTCTCACTTAAGCTGGTGTTGGTCGCCTCCTTACTTGGCGGGAACCTTAGCCGGTTACTGATGAGTCCAGAAGCCTCTCCTTCACATTCTGCTAGTTGTTTGTTTTGACGGATCATCTCTTATGGGTCTCCCTGAGAGCCACTATCCATCTCCGCTGGAATAGTCGTCTTTGTGATCCCATGGTTATCTATGCAAGCAAGGAGGCCATGCTAGGACATACCTAGTCCTGGGATTGACATAGTCCTTCATGGGGTATGGGCCGATGCACGAGTTGGTTATTTAACGTTTGAGCGGAGCCGTGTTATTTATGTAGCCATAGCAACGAGTGAATACGGCACCGCTCAAACGTCAAATTAGTGAACTTGTGCATTGGTCCATTATGTTCAGAGCCGGATCGGCGCAAGTCAGATAATGGCAACTCCCGCCCATTTGGAACAACCAGGCGACGGATTTGGAACGTGCTCTAAGGCCTGCCACGGTTTAACGGGACGGGGCAGCCTGCCATAAAAAAATAGCCTGCACGGAGAAATATTTTTACCTAATTTTTGAGTTTACTTTACCCAAAATTAAGTATATCGATTATAGTTTCAACCCAAAATCTCTCGGTTTTCTCTTTCTCCCACACGAATGTGGTCAAAAATAGAGAGAGCTGCATCTACCCAATGGGGGTACTTTGGCCCAATAAGCCAAATTTGGGTAAATGCAACTTTTCTTATGTTTGGGTCGAAAGAACTCAATTTTGCGTTAAATCAACCCAAAATTGAGTATATTTTTCTAATGGAATTAAAGCCAAACTACCTAGTGGGGACCTTGGAAATTTAGCCAAAATTGAGTTATTGGGCTCAACTACGGAATTGCGATGAAACAACCCAAAATTGAGTTGAATTCTGTCTCTGTGTGTGTTCCATTTCCGAGCAGACATTGCCAGTTGTGTTTCTGTGAATATTAAAAAAAAAATCCTGGTAGACGTCTTAAAATAAATTTCCAGAAATTGTATAAAATCTTGGAATGAATTCTCGGAAAATACTATTGGAAAATACTACAAGAATCCCTCGATAAATTCGTCGAGAGATGCATCGAGATGGTATTAGAAGGATTCCATGTGAAATTCGAGAATAACATTGGTATTATAATTGAAAAAAAGAAACGAACATACATGTAAGAACATGTAGAATTCTTCTACACAATTTTTTCTGGTAAATCATAACAATCACCGCAGGAATCTATTGATGAATATGATTAACCCTTTGCCTGTGTTTGGGGTCAATATGACCCCAGAGCACTTTTGGAATCATCATCATTGATTTCTAATCAGGGCTGTGCAGGTCATTTTTTTTTTGCGCGGGGTAAACATAATCTCAGCGAGTGCAGTGTACCGTAAATGTGTAATTAGGAAACCATAAGAAAAAATCTAATTTGGTGGTCATCGGAGAGCATTTAACATCCAGTTCATCACGAATGACAAATGGAGTTCCAACAAATTTGGTGAGATTGTTCTAATTTATACTATATTATGATTGTGCGATATTTGCCAGAAAACCATTCGCCAGAAAACTATTCGCCAGAATGACATTCGCCAGAAAGTACCATATGCCAGAAAACCATTTGCCAGAAAGTACCATTCGCCAGAATGTACCATTCCCCAGAATTGACTATCCCCTAGAATTTATTGCATTTTTTTTCAGGTAAATCAAGTTTTCAATTGTAGAGCCTTAAAAAAATGTGTGAGATTATTTTGGTTAATATACTCAAAAAAGTACAAGGTCTCTTGACTTAGTGAGCCAGCTTCAAATATCCATATTCTAATTGTTGGACTAGGTACATATTATAAACATTTCTCGAGCATTCAACGATCAACATCAATATTTGAAGTTTTATAAATATGAATTGAAAAGGCAACACTTAATACTGGGGGACTTTGGAACTAGAAAGAATATACAATAGAATAACAATTGCATTCATTAAAAGCTGCTCCACTATGAATAAAAGATACTGCTTACTAATGTAAGGTTTGGAACTAAGCATGACTGATAAGCAAAGTTAGTTTTTTTTTGTTAATATATGTTGTCCTTGTAAAATGGTATTGTAGTTCGAAAGGCTTCACAAGAGATTCACCCTTCTTTTCAGCCTAAGCTGTTCTTCAAAATTTTGTTGCTTCTTATGGACTAATTTATTTAATATTTACGAGATTTCAATATACGTTGCAACTACCGTTCTACGGATGTTATAGCATGAGCTTATGCTATTTTATATTTATTAAATTCCATCTTTTTTTATTTTACAGGGAATTATGGTTTGGAATATTTCCCAAGTGGTGCTCCCTTCTTTTCATCATAAGCTGTTCTTAAAAGTTTTGTTGCATCTTAAGAGCTAGTTCATTGGATATTTCCAAGATTTCGATATACGTTGCAACCTGAGACGAGACTCGCGAAGACAGACTTCTTTTTCTGTGATTGCTGAGGTTTTCCTTATTCCACTTTGTGTTTATACCAATCATGTGCAAGCCGTTCAAACCCTCACATGAACCTCTCAGCAAAAAATGATTGCGTTTGCATCACACCGAGTCATAAATTGCTTTATAAGAGAAATTTCATGTCAGCAAACGTTGCAGACATTAGAAATAACTAATCTTATGTTTAGATGTATCTGAAACTTTGGAAAAAACTGCTCCGCCGACTGATGTTTTTAACAACAGTTTATTGTGAATACAATACTTTTCACTTTTGCAGTCATAAAAACCGTGGGCTGCATTTGACGTTTCGTGACAGCGGAATTTGGGCTACATATGACGTTGACGATGACTATTTGTGCCGTCAGTTCGATGAAGTAATGAATGCCTCCACTCGCAAACCAAAGTTACATTTACATATCATCTCTCAGGAGGAGGACAGACAGTTATAACAGTTGTAAAATTAATAAGAACATCCTATATATGGAGAATGGAGAATTCTTATTTGCCAAAAACCATGTCAAGTAGCGGTAAGCAAAACTCTTTTTTGAAAACTTTTTCATGTACTGAAATTTAGGTGACCATTATTACTAAAAACCTTTTGGTCTATTTTTACCCGAATGTTGTTCCCTCGAATATTATTTCCTCGAACGCCAGACACCCGAATGACACTTTTTCCTGCAATCCATTCTCCCGAATGACCCCAAAAATTTGTATGGATCGTGGTATTGTGATAGAACCACCCACTTCTACCCCCTCTTGAACGACCACGTGGTTCATGGACGGCCCCAAAATAGATGCAGTTCAAAATGGATAAGAAACAATCTTCAGAGACCGAGTGGTGAACTAGAAAGAACGATAAAGAAAACAAAAAAAAGTTGATTTCGGAGAAACTTTAAAGAACCGCTGATCAAAAAAGAAGGATGCATTTCATATGAACCGTTCATCACCCTGAAATAATCAATAAGTTCTGATAATCATGAGTGCCAAAACATTTTCGAGGAAATAGTCCACTTGAGAAAACGGGGTATTCAGGGAAGTGGTTTTCAGGGAAACGACATTCGGGGTATCGATATTCGGGAGAAAGTAGCACAACTTTAATAAACTGTCCATTGAAAAGCAAAAAAATATCTGGTAGTTGTACGAGAAATTCTGTACAATACAACATTCTGATGATGAACAGCTCGCGGTGACAGGAAATGAAATTTTCTTAGAACTATGTAAAACAGCTTAGAATATTGTATCAATACCTCATAGCCAAAAATCTTGCGAGGGATGTAGAATAACAGTGTTATATTGTCTCCGCTTGTGCACTAGCAGAAAGCTGAAAATGAGAAGAACGAGATAGTTACCCTACACTGAGCCATAAATTGCATAAAATTTCATAAAAGAACGCTTGTGGATTGATTTCTTGACTGTTTTTTTCTCTTTCATAAGATTCTTATGAAACACAAAACGTTCGATATTCTCAAGAAATTCTTGTCGTTATCATTAGAGATCTTATGAATATCTTTATTTTTCTTAATTCAAAGAGCGATTCTCTTAATACATAATTATCCTAAAGAATTCCATAATTGATATCTATGATCCTTCACAAGGGTATCTTATGATATTATACCCATTTATATTATGAACGCAATGATCGATGGAAGTTCACAAGATTTTCTTATGAGTCTCATTAGATGCTTCTTATGTATTTATTCCATAAAAATTTCTTATTAAATCCTTACGTATTTTTTGATAGGAAGTCGACTGTTTTTCACAAGTGTTACTAATCATTGTCATTCGCGCGTTTATGAATCTCAATCGTAAATATTATGTTATTAGCATTGCTTCACGTAATTCATAAGATTTTCGTATGAAAATGTTAAGAAAGTCGTACTTCATTAGATTGTCTTATGAAAGTCAATGATCAATGCGTTTGATAACCAAAAAGCGTTCCTTATGAAATTATATCTGTCTATGCAATGAGTGCTATTTCATAAGTCTGTTGTAATATGTTATAAGATTCTCGAATGAAAAACAAAATACTTCTTATGTCGTTATTCCATAAGAAAATCTTGTGTACCTCATACGTTCCGTTTCCTCAGTGTACTATTTGTTCAATTTAGTGCTTTTGAACATGTGAAAAGTGGCTCAATTCGAATATTGTGACGGCCATCCTTGGATTCTGAGATATTTTATGATCAAAATCGACAACAAAAATAATTCTGGGGAATGGTACTTTCTGGCGAATGGTACATTCTGGCAAATGGTTTTCTGGTAAATGGTATATTCTGGCGAATGGTTTTCTGGCAGATGTCATTCTGGCGAATAGTTTTCTGGCGAATGGTTTTCTGGCAAACATCGCACAATCCTATATTATATTTATTTTTATTTTTATATCATAAATAAATGGGTTGGGAGGGACCACCAAGGCACCCGAATGAAGCGATTTGGACAGGGAGCCTGGGACTGCCTCCTCCCTGTTGTTAACATCTCGTGGATTGAGGGCGGGCTCTTCGATCCCATCTATGAGCCTCTGTACGTGCCATAAATTCTTTTGTTCTTTTGACTTTTACTGGTGCTGTCTCGCTCTCTATCACGGGCATCTTGAAAACAGGGCGCACAGTAAAAGTCATACGTTTTATAGCATGCATAGGCTCATTGGGAGTATTCTGTCAATCGAGGGCTTGATTGTACAGTTGTTCGTGAAAACTTTCTTCTGCCCCCGGTTTCGTGCAAGTGTCTCTGCTTGCGGGTCCGCACATCCATTTTGGCCCTTCATACAGGAGACAGCCTGCTCACAAACAACAGAACAATCTTGATCAAATCGCTTTTCAGATTATTCCAGTGCTATAGGCTGGTGCCTTTCTACAATAGATGGTAGAATACATCATCACATCATCAATATGACCCCAGAGCACTTTTGAAGGGCTGTATTTTTTGTTAGTGTTTCTGCATTTTTTTTTCATTTACGAAAGTTTTTTTTTTTTCAATTTTCTTGAAAAATAGTTTTCTAGAGTAATTTTCATGAGAATAGTACGTTGTCTGTGCCTTGGCATCATATTAACTCTCAATTTAAATCGCGATAATTTCGCCAAATTTAAAGGGATTTTTGATTTTTCTGCAATTTTGGAAAGCAAATTTAATTGAGTTTAACTAAAAAATATAAGAAAATCCTAAAGAGGCCACAGTTATTAATTGAGAACTTTCATAACATGCTAGAACTAACTCGCATTATTTTTCCAGAGCTATTTCGAGAAACTCGGAGTAGCTTCAAGACGGTGAATCGAAGTTGATTGTTGTAATCGAATGAACACCAAAAACGGACTCGCAAGCGATTGAACATCATTGAAAACCTCTATTGTGAGTGAGCTGTTATGTTAATGTTGATCTGTTTCCTCATTTGAAAGAAACGTTAATCTCTAAAAGCTTTCCATTATTTAGAAAATGCAGTTCCTGCACACAGTTCCCATAATAGTTTTACAAAGAAGGATACCATAGTTGCCCATAATTTACATTACCATCATTATGTCACACGTTACATCCAACGTGCAATTATTATTTCCTATAAAATCTCCAGTGGACACCTTGAATGCCTAACGATCGGCAAACAACGCGATATTACTTAAACCGTTGACTGGTTAATCAATTCATTACTGAGAGCGTGAGGTTCGGATGGACACTCACGACATAGTTCCATCCTGGCTGTCCACACCCCTCTTGGCGTTTAACACGACCTATAAGTTTACCTTTGAACCTGTTCCGTTCTAGCTTCCTCAGATAAGTTGCTTGATGCGATCAGGTTTCGGCTTCTCGCAGCCGGCAGTCTCACATTAATTTCAATACAGCTATCAATACTACTATACTGTCTTATTTTTAATACAAGCGTACCACTGGTTAAATATATAGGGTACAATGAGGTTTACTGACCTGGTTATTTTTAATTTAAAATTAGTTATAATTTTACGTTGGTTTTATACAGGGAAAATTACTTGAAGCAAATAAAGTTATGCAAATAAAATAATAATTATGGTATTATTGAAAATCGATCGGTATGACCCCACTAAAACTCAAATTAACAGTTCTAGAAATGATGTTGGTAAGAATGTTATTGTTTTTACTATAAACTTAGACCACCATTTAAATCAGCAACAAACAGCAAACAAGTGCAAGTATACAAGTTTTGTGTTCTAGTATTTTTTTTAAATACAGTGGTTTCTAGAGTTTATCACTGCCCGTTTTAATATCGCTTCATTACATAACTCTCGATTTTAGCACGGTTTTCTGTTCGATTTTATCACGCCACAACACGCAGAAGAATTTCTGTATGTTAAGATTACAATCCTGTCAATTACTTTTACTTACGCACAAATAGTTGTTTCGAAATAGAATCAACTTACGCCAAGACTAAATTAACGTCAAATCAAATACACACACTTCTTTGATTGAGCTATCCACTTGTACTTATAACAATTATAATTTTGATAATTATCACTATTCGGAAACATTCACCTCCCTAGACTTCAAGTCATGCTCACAAATCTACTTACTTCTAACTTGCAAAGAATAGTGTAGGTGCTAAGATGACCACCTCTCACGCATGAGACCACATATCAAGTTTGTCGACTCGCCCTTTGTTTTCATTTTTGCAATGTTTTTTTAGATCGATAAAGCAGCACCGAATCTTTTCAGATATGTTGATAAAGCAGAACAAAATGCTGAGTAAACATTGCAAAATATTGTAAACTCAATAAAATTCAAATTGAGTCAACTAAAATATAGTTAAATTTTGACGTTTGACGTCTGTAAATTCAATAAAAAATATGGTTGTCAACAACTATATGATATAGTTATGTTTAACAATATACTGTCAATTCAACTATATTTTTGGTTATCTCCAAATTAACCTTAAAATATAGTTAAATTGACCGGAAAAATGATTACGAACACTATATTTTGTTCTCCGTGATTACAATGAATGAAACTCCGTAATTACAATGAATGAAACAAAAGTATGAATTTCATGTATTTTACATTGAAAAATAACTCTACACAACCAACATATATCTTTTCGATCCACTTTTCACGTGCCTTTCATTTCATTTGCTCTATTTCTGAAACCTAAAGCTCAAATTTTGATGATAATTATATGGCAGAAAAAACATTTTCATTATATCACGCCATTTTTTTTAGATTCGTGATTTAATCGAGAAATTACTGTACATAAATACCAAACATGTTACCCTACACTGAAACAAGCATTGAAGTAATGAGAACCATGAACAAGTTTTTAAATTTACTATTCCAATCACGATTGAGCTCTCAAGAATGCTTTTTATTTGCGTTTTGTTCCCTCTCGATTCAATCGTATCGATAGCCGAGCGGTAAGCGTTCGCGCTTGACAATCGTAAGATCCTCGGTTCGATTCTGGCCTGCTGCAAGTTGACTGTCGAAATGGTGCCATGGTAAAATTGAATGCACAAAATATTTGAAATAAATGCAAATTCATTCTGCACAAATCAAGTGGCGTTTAACCCTCTAATACAGTAATTCCAATTGCAACGCTGTTCTCAGTGTAGCTCTGAATTTTTTAATGAAACTTACAAGATAAATCGAAAAAAAACTGATCAAAGTTACCCCAGATTACTGTACTCGGTAAATTTTCGGAGATACATAGTATTAAGCATTTTGCACCTTATTAGACTACTGTGTAGAAAATTTTTGTACAGTGATCATTTGCACACCTCACACATCAGTTTTGCAACATGCTTCGATACTAACATTTTTCGCCTTTGTTTCAGGAAATCTATTAACCTGCTTTGAATTATTTTGAAACGATATAAAAAGCTTTCAAACTATACGCCCGCTGTTGTTAGTGAGTGTGCAAATTGTATCCAGCACATGACAATCTAAAACTTCGTGCAATGGTCAATAACATAGATACAAGCCACAATTTCAAGAAAAGACATACCGTCGGACGGGGCTACTTTTGAATCCAGGGGCTACTTTGGACACTCCCCTTTTGTATTTATCAGCAGCGTAAATATTAATCTGAGCAATTTTGTGTCTTCAACACTTTTATTAACCAATATATGCTCTATCACTAGGCATGATTTTTTCTTGGAACAACATCAACAATAACAGGATAAACAAGAAAACATTTCAAAAAAGCCCGAATAAATATTTACAAGGTATAAAACATTGGCTATGCAAACATTGTTTGATATTTACCCATGTCGTGAAAACTTATCGGGAGCATCACAAAACTATCGATTCGTCATGTTTCATGAAAATCTTGAGATTTTTTTTTGCTTAAAATTGTTGTTTTATTAAAATAATTGATCAAAGGTCTTATTTTTGTGATCTTGGTTTTATTATAATGTTTCGGTCTGTATATTTTACAACATAAAAAATATTAAATAAATGTTTGTAAAAGTGAATAGACATAAAACACACATATTTCAATACGTACCAATGACAAGTTCACAAAATAACCCCTTAAAAAAATTCCGTCATATTTTACATGAATTTGCAGTACAAAACTATTTCATCCTTCAAATGCTTAAAATAAACTACTTTTAAGCCAGCTCTAAATGCTAAGAAGCTAAAAGCATATTACAAAAACATACTTACTTCTTCACGATCTTGCAAAGCCTTACTTTCTAGATTGCGTTTTTAATGAAAATTACTTACTGGTATTAAATTTGTTACTGGTATTGATGTGATCCTTCTACATATCGTTCATATGACAGTAAGAATAGAAAAAAAAAACACAGTTTTTGTATATAACTCATTAATCATCGCAGTACCTAGCAGTTACATCGTACGTTTATGCCAACTTAAAAATCAAGCACTTGTAACTGATAATTCCATTTAAGAGGAAGTTGAAAGTTTAAGTTTCATGCTGCAAACTGAGAATAGTGAATGGCATGTTTCTTTGAAATTTGTTATACATGTGTAATATATGTGTAATTGTTTCTAGCTTTGCCATTTTCTAAATTATGTTTATCAATGAAAAACGTTCATTAACATCACAGCGGACGATAATCTACAGAATCAGTTTGAAAATTATAAGGAAAAATCATTTCATTATCAAATTGTGAAAATGTCCAAAGTAGCCCCTTTTTTGCCTTGAAGGACACACTTTTTTCGCTATTCAAGCATTTTTTCAACTTAAATATAGGCAAGAATTATCAATATCTATTTAGAATTGTAAGAGTAACAAATCCTCAAAGTGAAAGAATGTGGAAATAATGTCTAAAGAAGCCCCGTTTGACGGTAATCATGATAAGTTGAAACCATTTTTGAATCGATTTCGACACAATATATTGAGGACCGTCCAACATGGACAACATAGATGGGGGTAGGAAAAGTCCACGCTAATCTAGGGGAGGGGGTAAATTAAATGTCTACGTGGACATCGTTCATATAGCCAAACGAAAAACTAAAAGTAAATTTCAAACACATTTTAGCATTTTTTTAGAAAACAATCAAACATGCGATCAGTTATAAAATCTGGTATCTCACGTTTGTCTGCGAAAATTTTCCAGGCATCATTGAACTATTATTTAATCTGAACATATGTTTTATGATTATCTTGATTAAAAAAAAAAATTACAAATAGTTTCCGTCTTGTTATCAGTTTTATGAACTGTAATTGAACTGGACTTTTTAGGGGCTCCCTTTAAAACTAGACCCATTCGGTCAAGAAGTTTCTCTACTTTTCTTGAGTGAAGCAGCATAGTTAGTTCTAGTATGTACAGTACTGGACAGAATAAAGTACGCATTGGTAGTTTTTCCATACAAAATGGTCAAGTTTGGAGGCTTATATCTCGGTTTCTAGATGTCCGATTGACCTGAAATTTTCACCGCAGCTTGAAAGTAACCTCGCATTTGCTAGGCTAGATATTCATAGTTTTTTTATTAACAAACTTTTAAGTCATCGCAAATCTCAAATTTTGATGAAAATGACAAAATTTTGAAATAGAAATAATTTTTAAATGGAAATAGTCAGAGCAATATGTCTTTCTGCAAATATTTGCTATTTGATAAGACACACAAGTTTGCAGAACATCATTTTTCGGTAAAACTGATTGTTTTCAAAATATTTTCAAAATAAAATTATGCAATTTTTCGCAAATTGAGAGATTTTTAATAATTGTATTTGAAACACAATCTTTTAATTGTGTTTCAAATACAATAATATTTCAATTGAGTAAAATCTATGTTATATCTAGGCTGTGGTGAAAATTTCAGATCATTCGGACCACTAGAAGCTGAGATTCAGATCTCCAAACTTGACCATTTTGTATGGAAAAACGGCCAATGCGTACTTTATTCTGTCCAGTACTGTATCTACGCCTGTATGGTTTGATCAATTGTAATATATGATTTTGCCTTTTTAAATGTTAGAATATGATTGATCCAAGCTAGACCTGTGCGCCGAAATATTTTTAATCAGCGGCGGCGTGAGGACATTTTTATACCGGCAGCGGCGTCATCGGCGTGACGCCGTTAACAAGTTTTGGCAGCGGCGACGGCGGCGTGTATCGGCGTGGAGAAAATTGTTCTTTTTCAGGCGTAACGTTCCTACTGAGACAGAGCCTACTTCTTAGCTTAGTTTTCTTCAAGTTTTTCCACAGCTGTCAACTGAGAGCTTTTTGCCTAAATTTGCGTCATCTTTGTAGTCGCGCACATTACCATTTAGCTAAGAAAGGCATCCAAGACACTCTATGTTCTGGAATGCCAAGAAAATAACTAAAAAAAAAAATCAAAATCCCTTTACAACACCCAACATCATGCTGATTTTTTTTCGCGTTGAGCGCTAAATCGAATCGAAGCTAAAGTTCAAATTTTCACCTTAAAGATAAACTACAATAATACGATGAAACAGTTTATGCACCATTACAATAATTCAAATAGTACAGCAATTCAGACTGTTGTCCCGCATTCTCTTATCTGGAATATTCTTTGATGAATCTTGCAAACCTTGAAAAATCCCTAAACAAATATTTGCAACAAACCCTGAAAAAAAAAATGGTTAAATTTATGGTGAAATCCTTACAAGAAAACTTATGGAACTATTCTTGGCAGGAAATTCATGAAGCATCCCCTGATTGTATCCTATATATATTTGAAACATTTATTATCCAAAAATATATTTGAAAATTTTATTAATTTATTTATTATTTTTAATCTCTGGCGAAAATCTAAAAATAGTTCCTAGACGAATCCTTGGGAAACATAATAAAGAACAAAAAAAAAAATACTCGAAGAATCTCGGTAAAACTTTTACCGAGAATCGTCAAATTATTACCGAGATATCAGCGGTTGGGTTCTCGGCGAATCCGTTTAAGTGCGTATAGAAGTCTTCATTATACTTCATCATCCATAAAATAAAATGTTTGAGGAGTTCTTAGATTGGCACTCGATCGAATCTCTGGTTTAGTTCTAAAAAAAAACACATTTTTTGATAAATTTCCTGTGGAAAAAAAATGAAGTATACTTGGAAAAACTTTTGGAGAAAGGCGTAGAAGAGGTTTTACTTTCTTTGAATAATTTATGTGGAGTAATTCATGAGCTAGTGCATCATGATCATTTTTGAATAAATTTGCGGTGCCATAGGGCATATTTTATTATGCATGTGAAAGGAATATGTGGATTTGCTGCGGGAATCCTGGAAACAATTCTGAAGGAGCTCTATGAGGAATATCCACAGTTTGAAACTTCTCACTCACCATTTTTTTCTATCAAACACAATACATTGTCACCGGTTAAAACTTAAGATAATAATACTATAATGAACATCAATATCAATATTGACAGTGACGCGTATGAATATGAATTATAGTATAAATACTATGGAAAATAACCGAAACTCGAGCGGGTTTGAATAACTGAACCAGTTATTGACTTGGTTACCATGTTATTTCATAAGCAAATTGTTGTTTTGATTATTTTCTGGTAATAAAATTCCTAATTCAATAAGAGAAGTCGAGTCAATAACAAGTTTCGAAATCTATCATCCTTCCACTCGGAAAGAGCGATAAACAATAATAAAGTAATTTTTGGGTATATAATATGATGAGTTTTAATTGTGAAACCTCTAAAAAATGATTAACTAATTTAGCTTGGTAAAAACAGACAAATTAAAAATTGTTACATTTTTTCAAGGATTTTCCTTTGGATGAAAAATTCACAAAAGTCGAAGAAGTCCTGGAGAAGTCGATGGAGGAGATCCATGTAAAAATTTCTGGAGGAACTCATAAATCTGATGTGCTTGTTATTGTTCATGAGATCATTCGTTGTATGAGCGTTATTTGTGAAACTACATAGATTTTTGCTATGTGGATTTACACATATTTTTCATTCATAATGACAAGGTTTATTAAGAATCATTTAAATTAATTCGATGTGTGAGATGGATTCTTTTACTAATGTAAGAATTCCTACATATTTTCAGAAAAAAATCAGAAATTCGAGATGGAATGGAAAAAAAATCTCAAATAAATTCCTTAAAACAAGTTGAGGAATCTTAGAAATATCTGTGAAATTATTCATTTAAAAATCACAAACAAACATACGAGAGAAAACTTTGATAAAACTTCTTTGGCAATAATTCTTGGACATATACTTGCTACAATTCTTTGAGGAATATATGATAGAACTCCTTTTTTGATAGTATTCTTAAAGAACTCATGGATGAATTTCAAATAATTATTATCAAGGAATCTTTTGAGACCCGTGGAGTGGTTACTGAAGGACTCTTTGTAAGCATTCTTAGAGTAATTGCTGATCTTTAAGGCATTCTGAAGTGATAGCTTAAGGAATTCGTACAGGAAATTCTGAAAGAGTTTTAGGAGAATTCCAGGATGAATCCCTAAAAAATATCTGAAAGGTTGCGATACCTCATTCGGCGTCGGCGTGACGTAAAATGAATCAACGTGACGTAAAATTAATAGTTGGCCACGAAATTATGTTTTCTACGTGCAAAACAATTACAATTAAAAAAGGGTTACACTTTGAAGGAGTCCTTTTATCTAAACATTAAGGGTTGACGAAATGTCCACGCTTGTCCATGGGGAGGTTATCCAAAAACGGGGTTTTTGTTTCCACGTGGTATATGGACGACCCCTTGGAAGTATCCAAAAAAGTTAAAGGACTCGTTAATAAGTTTGATGAGTCCAAAAATTTTGCTAAGAAATTTTCATTCGCCGGCTTAGTAAAAAAATCTGAAAATCATTGATGCATTTGTCCAAATTGATTGTTGGATAACTCTCGTAATTTGACTTGAAATACTCTTTCCAGTATGGTTATTATTATAAAAAATAACACTCATGGGTAATACATTTGGAAATCTTGACACAATATTCGAAAGTCGTTTATTTTCAACTGATTTACAAATGTTTGAAAATTGACTCAATCTCACCCCATCGACATTGGGTCCAGATTTTCTTTGCAAAAGTAAGTTTTTCCATAGTAAATCCCATACAAACTTTGAACGGCTGGCGCTAAAATATAGTTTCATCATTTCATTTATATAGTTAACATCTACACAGATAACACTGAATCAACAATTGGGTTGTTCAGAGACAAAAAATTCACATTTTATTGTAGCCTAATCGAAAGAGCACATTTCTCTTAGCATTACATGATTTTATTGCACTTCTATATCTTATGTTGATATTATCAATGATTAAAATAGATTTCAATCCGTCGACCCAATGACGTTTCAATTTACATAATGACCGCTCGTCGCGAAGTAAAATTTACCGAGGGGTGATTCAAAAGTAAGGAAATCTTACTAATTTCAAACGTGTTTTAAAAATAGTTCCAGGTCACGGAAAATTGTGAAACTTTGGATTCTAGTTCAATTTTTAACGTAGGTTCAGAATATGTAAGAAACTGGGTACCCCTAAACAAGCCAATTTCACGTCACAATACTTAAATAAGGGCCACCCTATTCAACTTTTTTCTTAAAAGATGCAAAGCTCAATTACGAATAACTTCTCTGAAGACATCGAACGTCTAAAATCGACGAGAACAGAGAAAACACTTTTTTTTGTGCACAGTCCTGACGAAGGCATTTCCTCCGTTGTCCCGTCCTTCATTGCCTGTGCTCTAAGCGCCGTTCAGGTGCTCGTCGAAGTGCTGCTTCCACCTTTCGATCACCTCACGCTCGTCCATCAGAATGCTCCCATCCTTTTCCCTGCACATCTCGGCTCGCGGCACGAAGCCGTTGCGGGATGCGTTGAGCTTCTGATAGAACTTACGCCTTTCATGAGACCGGCACAGCTGTTCCAACTCCTCGCACTCCGTCTCCTCCAGGCGGCGTTCTTTCTCCCGAAAGAGGCGGGTCTGCTGTTACCGTTTCCGTTTATAGCGTTCCACGTTCTGCCGGGTCCCTTGTTGCAGCATGACCGCCCGCGCTGCATTCTTCTCCTCCAAAACCTCCTGGCACTCCTCGTCGAACCAATCGTTCCGTCGACTCCGTCCTACGTACCCCACGTTGCTCTCAGCTGCATCGTTGATGGCTGCTTTTACTGTTCTGCAGCAGTCCTCAAGAGGGGCTTCGTCCAGCTCACCCTCTTCCGGTAATGCAGCCTCGAGGTGCTGCGCGTATGCCACTGCGATATCCAGTTGCTTGAGCCGCTCTAGGTCATACCGGGGTGGCCGTCGGTACCGTTCGTTGTTAACGACGTAGAGTTTTGGGCGCAGTTTGACCATCACCAGATAGTGGTCAGAGTCGACGTTAGCGCCACGATAGGTCCTGACGTCGATAATGTCGGAGAAGTGCCGACCATCAATCAGAACGTGGACGATTTGCGATTCTGTCTGCTGTGGTGATCTCCACACAGTTCGAACGAAACGTGTAAATTTCTGTGACATATAATGCACATAATTGGAGCGTGGAATATCATGGATTTTTACCACGGTGTGCCAGATACCGTTATTAACGAAAAAAAAAATGTCCAAGAATTTGGCACCTACCATTCGAAAGATATAGTATTCAAGCAACTTCTCCGTGAATTTGGAAATATTTTAACGAGGGAATCGAAAGCTATCGTTATTTGAAGGTTTTGAGCTATTTTTGAAGGGATTTTCACATGCTTCACAATATTCCTCAACGGTGCATCATTGGTAATTTGTAATCCAAAAAAGTAACCATCAGCTTTGCATTCTCCATTCAAAATATATGATACTCAAGCATCTACTCCGTAAATTTGAAATCATTTCTTCAAGAAAATCAACTTGCACAAGGAACCAACAGATGCAGCTCTTAGGATTAGTTGCACCAACCTCTTTATGTAAGTAATGGAATTCTTATTCCTTGTACTAAGCAATATCGGCACCAGCTGCGTCCGAATACAGTCAATTTTGTTTATGGATGAAATGTTTATGTGTCGCTATCTCTAAGAAAGCCGTTGGGGTCATCAGCTTCAACGATAAATCACTGGGAGTGTTGAAAATGGGAAGGAATTATATTACAGGATACATCTTGGTAAACAAATGGCTTAATTATAAGAGTCAGTGGCGCAACCAAGGGGGGGTTTTGGGGGTCAAACCCCCCCCCCCCCCAGAGCCGAAAAATTATAAGGTTTCCAAGTATATTTTTGAAATTCAACACTACACATCATACAACTACAGAGCAGTAACTTAGTTTGATTCGTATGAACACTGTTAGAGTAAAGTGGGGCAAAAGTTCGAGTGGGGTAAGAGTTTCTTTTTAAAATTTCTAGCTCAATTTAAAACAAATCTTATAAATGTCATGGTGGTTCGAATGCTATTCAAGTAAGAGACTTTCACTCCAAATATCATAAAAATCGATTGAGATTTGGAAAAGTTATGGCTGTTTGTTGTTTTTCGACGTGAATATTGTAATTTTTGGTCAAATTTTCGTTGCATTGAACCAATTGAAGATAAAATCTTTTTCAATATTTTATGTACGGGCGTTTCTAGGCCTATCATAAGGATGCTTTGAGGTGTATTAGTTTTTGCATAAATGCTTGAAAACAATTTTTGGCCCATAGTGGGGCAAAAGTTCGAATCAGCGGGGCAAAAGTTCGACCCATGTATAAACTCACGGAAAAATTTACAAATTGCCTGAAATCCACATATTATCTTCAAATTTAGTTAAATTTGTGTGATCGTGTGAAAATTGTCACCAAAATTTTACATTTCCACTTAGTTTTGCGAAAAACTGCTATTTTTGAGTAAATTACAATTAACCCGGTTTTGGGCAATTTTTCGATGAAAATTTAGTGTGTATTTTTCGTCAAACTTAAGTTTACGGCTGGTGTGAAGTATGCCTGTCATAAAAGGATCGATATTTTGTGTTTTAGCCAGCGAACTTTTGCCCCACACTAGATTCGAACTCTTGCCCCACCGGTGGGGCAAAAGTTCGAATAAGACAATCAATTTTGAAACGGTTATTACTAAAAATGGGTAAATATTTTGGCACAAGTTTGTTCAGCAAAATTATAGCCAATATGTTGAAGGTTCACTGTATGGTATTTGTTTTGTCTTAACTGCTATTGTTTTCCTGGAAACTTTGATTGTACCACTAAGGTCGAACTTTTGCCCCACCTTACTCTAATGTCAGTAGTTTTTACAGATTTATTCTTCAAAGTTGTTGTTTTTTTTTCTTAAACTCTTCATGGAGTTTGATAAAAATAAAAAGCTAATGAATAACAAAAAATTCAGGCCTTTTTTAATCAAACTGAAAGCGTTGAGTCAGCAGTTTGAACAACCTTCAGATATATTGGAATCTTTTCATTGATGCAGTATCTTAAATATCAAAATTCTTACAGTTGCCTCAGCATTTTGCCAAAGTTTGCGATCTCCAGAGCATATGAATTCCTTGATTTTTAAAGATTAGAGAGAAAAACAAATCTGCGAATGCTATTGAATTTTGCTCCCAGTTGAAGCATTCGCCACCAATAGGAATTCCAACAATGTTGTGATTTTGTAGGTATGAATCAATAATTACATTCTATTTTTTAAGTAAATCGTAAAAAATACATAAGGTGTTAATTTAAAATTTTTGGATTTGTCCATTAAAAATATGAATGCATTGGCGTCCCACTAAACTAGTAAAACAATCGTATTATGTACTAAGTCTTCCAAAAACAAAATTTAATTGTAGCATTGAAAATTTTAGGGTGTTATCACACATTTGCAAATAAAATATTCACAATGAAAGCAGAACTCATTTTTGACTTTTTTACTCGATTTTCTAGATTGCCATTTCAGTAAGATGTGACAATTCGTCTTCTTCTGGCAGTTTAGTTTTGCAATCTTGATTAACTTTTCACCTTCTACAACAATAGGGGCAATGATTTGTATTACAAATTGCTGCACTTAATAATCGAAGTCATTTATATTGTTGAAAAATTTCAAAATATAGCGGTTGAATAGCATCACGCGCATGTATTGCAATTGCCTAATTTATTTTACTATGCAAAAAAAAAACTTACTTAAATTCATCAATTCGATTTTTTGTCAGAAAATATCTTCTCAAAGAGTATTTTGAAATTCACAAAACCCCCCCTAGAGCCAAATCCTGGTTGCGCTACTGATAAGAGTCATAGAGATCATAGCATCATTTTCAATGATTACACCTCCCTTCATATAGTATCGAAAAATTAAAGGATCTTGTGTTAATATGTTAAACTGAATCATATATATAAGGCTTGTAGCATTTAGATATTTGGAAAACATGGAACAAGATTTATTTCGACAATAACCGACCACGTACTATTATTTGAACAAATATATAAACGTATCCCTGTCCAAATAAATTATGAATCATCATATTTAGCCCAATTAGAACAGCAGCATAAAACGACCTCACCAGTGGATAATCCATTCTGGACTGAGAAGCTAGGAACCACTTTCAAATTGTTCAGGTTCACCAATACGCTTATTTGGGCCATAACGAATCAATGTCTATCAAAACGCCAAAAATGAAACAACATTTCCAAAAACGAACACATTTGCTTATTCTGTAACAAAGCACTGCCATTCTTGAATAAAAGATACAAGTTCAATACATATATATTAGGTTGATTTGTGTCGCAATGATAAAATGCGTGTTGCGAACACTATTTTAGCCGATTCAAAACCAAATCTTAAAAACAAGTCCAAAACTTCAAAGTACTCCAGTTATGTTGTCTTTCGATAAAGTTTTCTCAAACCAACTGCGAAGATGCTTGACTACTATATCTTTTGAATACCGAGCGTTAGTTCTATAGACATTTTTATTTGTAGATCATAAACATTAATATAACAAAGCCATAAAAATTAGCTCCAAATTAGACTTCATAGAAATAATGGTCAAAATACAAATCACTGTAACTTCTGATTTTATCGAACAAATTATCTCAAATTTTCAGAGAAGATGGCTAAATATTATATGTTTTGAATGGTGAATGAAAAGCTGCTTGTTACATGGCTAGTTTACAAACTAATAATGATGCACCGTTGAGGAATATTGTGAAGCATGTGAAAATCTCTTCCAAAACAGCTCAAAACTTTCAAATCACGATAACTTTCGATTCCCTCGTTAGAATATTTTCAAATTCACGGAGAAGATGCTTGAATGCTATACCTTTCGAATGGTAGGTGCCAAATTCTTGGACATTTTTTTGCGTTAATAACGGTTTCTGGCACACCGTGTTACATGATATGTTATGTAAACTTCAATTATATGTCATGTAATCTAGCAGGATCCTAAGTGATTACATGACATATAACATATTTTTACATGATTTCAAACATAAATTTACATGACGTCATGTTTACATCGCATAAATGAAGTTTACATGACGTGTAATCTTCATTATTTTTAACTGTGCAGGTTTATCGGTATGGAAGGCTGTGCTGGAAGTAGGTGCTACGAATGGCCATATTCTTGGAGGCGGCAAAATCAATTAGTCGTACACAGCTAAAATATGTTGTAAATTTAAGTTTATTTTCATGCACATATTTGGAGCATCAAAATAAACGTACATTTCAACGACCAATCCATTATTTTTCAATTGAATTCACTTTAAATTTACACGATCATGTAATATTCAACCATTTAGTTGAAAATTGAATGTATATTCATTCAAATTTACATGATGCTGTAATAACACATGAATTTGATTTATTTTTACAGTAGACTTCAGTTTACATCACATTGAAAATTAAATATTTTTTCTGTGTAGGCCGTTTTCGTTCGTCAGCCGGTGGGCGCTGAACTTTCCAATCATCGATCTGAATTCCTCCTCCTGGCCAACCTAAGCGTTTAGATCTCCTATGATGATTTTGACGTCGTGGCTTGGGAAGCTGTCGTACTCGCGTTCGAGCTGCGCGTAAAAAGCGTCTTTATCATCATAAGTGCTTCCGGAGTGAGGGCTGTGCACGTTTATTATGCTGAAGTTGAAGAACCGGCCTTTGATCCTCAACTTGCACATTCTCTCATTGATCGGTCACCACCCGATCACGCACCTCTGCATATGCCATCACTATAAAAGCTGTTCCCAGCTGTTGATGTGATATAGATTGATCCGAATAGTATCGAATAGTACAAATCAGCAAATTTTAAGCGTTGATAGTGACAGCGAGCAACTCTGGTTGAGAGATTTGCAGTTCCACGTACCGAGCTTCCAATCGCTAGTCCCTTTACGTCGCTGTGGTCTTTGCCGATTGTCCCGGTTCGTATTCTCTCGTTGATTATTCGTTGCTTGATTTTTTTACGGCTGGCTTGCAGGGCCTGACACCAACCCCATAAATTTCCGGAGGACTATTCCCCCTAAATGTTCGGAGGACCATAGTGCACAGTTTAGCTTAGAGTCCTTCTCTGGCACTCGGACGATGATCAGCCGCCCCTGACATGGGGAACAGACGCTGTTGTGAGCCGCTCCTAACATGGAGTACAGACGCTCCAGATTTGCAGAAGCAAAAGCAAAAGCAAACCCCCCCTTCCCTGTCAGCATACGACCAAAGTTCCCACCGGGGGTTGGTTACCCGATCTTCCCTAAGGTTACTCGTACCCCGGCCAGTACCGCGAGGAGGTAGGGATAGGAGTTGCTGGGCAAGAGGCTAAGGACCGCACAGAGGGGTCTATTTTATTCCTTCAGGTACACGAGGTACCAATGGTACCTGGTAGCTGAAATTTGGTACAGTTGTTGTGGGACCCAAATGCAATCCAAAAAGTTGACTGGAGTGAGAATCTGAATTTTGTCCCACACTATTATCCATTTGTTTACATACCTATTATCAAAGTTAGCCATAACAGATTGACAATTTCTTTAAATACATTCAAAGTAAATCATTATGCAATTTTTCAACTTCAATCGATTACTACGATATCCGTATTTTTTTAATGTGTAAAATGAAAATCTGTAAAATAGTATGCAAATAATCAGGGTTTCTTCCACACTACCAAACTTACTCCGTTTAACGGTATGTAGAATGAGTGTTTAGACTATCAAAGGCTCGAATTTGAAACGAAATATTGGAAATCTGGGACAAAACTATCAAAGAAAATCTTGGATATAATTTCAAAATAAAACCCTTAAACTAAAAGAGTAATAGGGGAAAAGTACTAATTTTCGACCCACAAGAATTCTGTGCCAAATTCGTATGAATGGGTCGAAAATTAGTGCTGGGTCGAAAATTGGTGCTCTTCCCCTATGCGGGTTCCGGACAAAACCCAAAAAAACAATTTTTTTTTGTTTATAGGACGGCGTTCTCACGGAACCTATGGCTGAATTTACAAAAAAAAACTAACTAAAATTTAAAACCCTTTGAATACAGTATCCCGTATAAGACGAACCAGTCTAGGGCTGGAAATCTCCATAATAAAGAATGAAAAAAGTAATAAGAGAAAAGCACCAATTTTCGACCTAGCACAAATTTTCGGCCCATCAATACGGTTTTGGCCTACTTTGTATGAAAATCCGAAAATTGGCACAGATTTCTTGTGGGCCGGAAATAAGTGCTTTTTACCAAGCTTACAACAGCCGAACTTTCAGTAAAAAAAATCCCATTGATCTGAATTGAACAACCCTTCATATTATCAGTAGTCAAAATGCATTGACATTCAAAGACTGCAATACAAATATCAACATCATGTTCCTGAAAATGACGGTATAATTAGGCCTCTAAGTTTTGCTGAACTGCTCAGACGTAGAAAGCTCGGTAAAAATTTACAGACTACTGTATTTTTTGCAACCTATTGTTTCTCTAAACCAATTGACTGATAAACGTTCAAATTTTCATATGAATCCCATAAAAATCCTTGTAACATTCAATAGAGGTTTTATTGATTACTAACAGAAAGTGCTAATTAAATCCATGCTGCCATTTTTAATGAAGCCTCTGAAGGTTATATTGGTTATTTATGGTTTACAGTTCAATGTCGGTCAATTTTTTTTTCGTTTTGATCGCAATATTGAATCTAAGATATTCATAAACTGATATTAATTATGATTTAAGGTGAAACATATCAGAGATCAATGATCAAAGATGGCCATCACCGAAATGTGACTCTACTCGCGTTTTCAAAGGCATTAATCTCAAGAGATAGTGAGTCAACAAAACTGATCTTCTTATTTTAAGCATGCTGTTAATGCATAAGACTAAAATAGTAATTTAAATGCTGCCTATTGCTTCCTTGGCAAGATTTGTGCCTTAAAAGTTTTGATATAAAATGGAATTGGATTCTAAGATATATCTCGTTAACTAAGCATACTCTACACCCCACCAGTGGATTATCACAAAGTTGTAACAGATTTTGTTACTCAGTTAGCGCGTTTTTCTATCAAAATATGGTATAATTTTGGCCGTTTAGTAGTTAAAATAAAAAATATTACACCATTTCCTCTACACTAAACAAAATTGAAACAAAATATGTTATAATTTACACAAAAATGTAACTCACTATGTTTCAAATCGGACAAAAATACAATTTATGTTGTTATTTTCCATAACTGAGTTATAACAAAATTTGTTATGAACAACCTCTTTCATTTTTTTAAACAAATTTTGTTATAATTATATTGCTGTTTGCGTTTGAAATGCAAATATCAATTGCGGGAACACCAAACGCGGTAAGATTTTTCCTGCTAGGCCGGTGGTGATTTATATAATCGTTGCAAGGTGTCCTTTGATTGTTTAGTGTTACCGCATTTGTAGGACGTTTGGCCAAGGTTTGCTTCTCAAATGCAAACAGCAATATTTTCAATTGAAACAAGTTTGAAACATTATTTGTTATTATAACTGATTTTGTATTATTTATGTTATAATTTCCTCCATCAACTCAAAGTGCTTCTTATAAAAATAAAACAAAACTTGTTATTTGTAACAAATCTTGATATGATTTTGCTACAATTTTGTTGTAATCAACTGGTCGGGCAGGAGCTTTCGAATAAGCATAAATTTGAACATTTTGAAAGACCAAGTGTAAATAGTGGGCCGGTCTCAGCGAAAATTACTCAAATATCTATGGCTCTTTCGAAAAGACAATTAGTTTATTTTACTTCGCAGGTATTTTGACAATTGTGTTCACTAACACTTGAAGTGAAAATCATGCTTATGTCTGTATAAATTAGATTAGAACAATAAAAAATGATTGAAGCAAATTTGAAGGTTTTTAAATTTAAAAAAATAAATTGGAAGTATGTTCTTCTTCTTTCTGGCGTTACGTCCCCACTGGGACAGAGCCTGCTTCTCAGCTTAGTGTTCTTATGAGCACTTCCACAGTTATTAACTGAGAGCTTACTATGCCAATGACCATTTTTGCATGCGTATTTCGTGTGGCAGGTACGGAGATATTCTATGCCCTGGGAAGTCGAGAAAATTTCCAACCCGAAAAGATCCTCGACCGGTGGGATTCGAACCCATGACCCTCAGCTTGGTCTTGCTGAATAACTGCGCGTTTACCGCTACGGCTATCTGGGCCCCCAGTATGTATCTCTGTATGGAAGTTTGTATCTCTGAAAATAAATGTCAAAATACATCTTTTGTATAGGAATGTCAGATATTGAGATGCATATATGATTTATAATTTCAAGCTTCAAAATTACCCAGATTACAAAGTTAATATATACATTGACACAATTTGCAGACCAAGTCAAGATTTGTAAATTTTTAACGATTATATTTCCGTTCAACTCTAAAAATTTTGCCACTCGATCCCTCAAACCAATGAGTAGACGAATGCAGTAGCGTCTCTCTATGCGTAGTAAATGCTTCTCAATATACATACACTAGTAATTTTCGTTTCAAGGCAGGTAAGTTTGAGATCACGCCGGTATGCAGTAGTGCACTACGATGTAAAAGTCTCACACTTATTCACCAGATCAATATAAAAAGAAGTGTTCTAGTGAAACCTCCCGCCAGATACGTTTGTGAGTTGCAGTAGTTGAAAAGTGTCGACTTCCGGTGAGATCGTAAAATCTGAAACCGACTTAGAATGAAGGTGCTAGTGCTTTTGTGCGCTGTTTGTGCACTAACCAGTGCGATCGAGTTCCAGGATAATCCAGAAGTTGAACTACGTAAGTGATGCACTTACCGGTGTAAATAGGTCCCTAAAGGTGCCCAGTGTCATAAACTCAGAAGAAAATAGTGAAACTATTGTACTGCTCACATGATTTATTAACCGGTTGAAGCATTAATTACTGGTCGTTTTGTTATGTGATTGACAACTTTTAAAGAGGGACCGATTAGTGAATGAGGAATACTGCAAGCGGACATAAAATATTGAAAGTCATATAATTACATGTCTCTGAGAAAGCTAGTACTAATGATTCGTTTTCCTAATCGATTACGTTCTAAGAGGCGCTTTCGAGTAGATTTTCTGTGAAAAATAAAGGAAAGTGAAGGAAAATTACTACAACGGATTAATGCCCAACTTCCATCCTTATTACTAAGCTGTACTCAAATCAAATGACTCGACTTTTTGAACGTCTAAAAGCAACCCTTTCTATGACTGTTCTAAACATTAACTAATATGTTATACGTCTATTGCAAGTTTGATATAGTATTCGACATTTGTTCCATATTGGCCCATATTTGTACAGCATACAATATGACCTACTAGAAAATCAAAATCTTGTTTCTCTGACAAAGTATCGTTTTTTAAAAGTGAACATAATTCGTATGTCTGTTGGTTAAAAGCCTTCAATGTGAGTTTTGGAAGGTTAATGTTTATCTTGTATGCTAGATTTAATTTCACCGTTGACCTCCCCTCCTGGCAGACGAAAAAATATGTAGCTGTATGTAAGGTAGATGCATCGATATTCGCAATAGTAACAGTATTTGCTATGCAACAGTATTAACGATGCCGATAGGCATACATAGAAACCTCAAAATTTGAAAAAATAGTTTTCCTTGAAATGTTTGGTCCATTGCCCCTTGTTTTGCCATAGTGTTTCTAAATGCGCTTCCCTCCATTAGAAATCAATGCATGTGACGAATTCAGGAATTAAAATTAGGGATGGTACACAAATTACACAATGTAACAAAAATAACATTTTTGGTGTGTCAATCAAATTATGTGTCTATAGTAGTTTTTGGGTCGTTAAATCTGATACTGTTCTCACAAGGGAAGGTCACGATGGTGTTACACAGGGTTTTCAACCGGAATATTTTTGTTTGATTCTACATGTCGAAATATCAAAAACCCCAAAACCTTTCGGGTGATGGACCAGTGGTGTAGCCAACAGGGGCTCAGAAAGGGTCGGTTTTGTACGAATATAATATTATTGAGTCAAGTAAAAATATGTCAAAAAGATTTTTCTCAGTATCTATTACGATAATAATGAACAGAATTGACATTAGTGTATGTTTGTAATGTATTTTTATGCCATTGGCGTAACTAACATGGAATATGGACACCAAACGAATTTGGTTTTATTGAAATAGTATACCAATAAGAAACCCATCCCGATTGCGCCTATGGTATGGAAAAAATACATTTTGAACATAGATCAATGCCAATTCTGTTCTCTACCACCACAATAATTACTAAAAAAATATTTTTGTCGTATTTCCAATTGGCTTAATAATATAATATAGTACAAAATTGCTCCTTTTAAAGCCCCTCCTGGCTACACCCCTGGTCCATCACCTGAAAGGCTTTGGGGGTTTTCATATTTAGACATGTAGAATCTAACAAAAATAGTCCGGTTTAAAACCCCGTGTAACACCATCGTGACCTTCCCTTGTCAGAAATGTTCCAGCACGTCACAATTTTTAGCTGTAGATCGACAAAGTTGTATACTAGTATACTAGTTTTATTGATGTTTTAAGTATGATTTACCAAACTTGCAAAATAGGACTTAAACTCTCATTTCAGGTATAATTTAGTTGAAATTGCACGGTAGAATTTCGATCATATCGATTTTTTCAACATGCTTGCAGTTTCCATACAAAATTATTCGTTTCTCTTATATGGCAAAATACAACACTTTCTAAACCACCAAAAAACGACTTTTGAGCATCGAAACTTTAATGAACTTTGTGTATAAGTAGGTATTGTTGCATGCAAGTTGGTTGAAATTTGGATTTTCAACAGTCAATATCTCAAAAACTAGACGTGTTGTGATATTTTTGAAAATGGCATTGGATTCAGCAATTAATTAAATAAGTATTGTTATTTTGATGCTTGAGCCAAAAACGTGTTCCGCAGTGTTATGTGTAGGGGCCTTCCTTGGCCGATTGGTTAGAGTCCGCGGCTACAAACCAAAGTCATGCTGAAGGTTGTCTGGGTTCGATTCTCCGTCCATCCAGGATCTTTTCGTAATGAAATTTCCCTGACTTCCCTGGGCATACAATATCATCGTACGATATACGAATGCGAAAATGACAACTTTGTAATTGAAGGCTCTTAGTTAATAACTGTGGAAGTGCTCATTGAACACTTAACTGAGAAGCAGGCTCTGTCCCAGAGAGGACGTAATTCCAAGAAGAAGGAACACAAATTATGTGACGCTAAATTTTAACTTTATCGACTCGCCCCCTCCCGTTAGTCACGCTTTTTGTACGAGTCTTCCCAAAAATGTGTAAGGCTTGTCTCGCTTGGCTTAATCCCCCTGTGAAGCGTAACATAACTTGCGTAAGACACCTCAAAATAAAACCTGACGAATACTGGTGAAAGTGATCCAGTGTTCGTCACCCATGTTTTAAATATAAAAATTACCCAGCCAACATTTTGGTAGGTATAACTTTTGTTATACATCATTCTATATGAATCAATTCAATCGTATAGAATGCACAAAAAGGCTATATACGTACCAAAGTAGAGGCTGTATGCGTACTTAGCACGACTTTTTCAGACTTTCTCTGATCAGAAATACGATGCCACAAAATTTGAATGAAAATAAAAAAAAAAGTCTCCAGTAAACCTCGAACGTGCGACCTCTGGATTAGGGAGCGGACACCTTACTACTGTACCACCAAGGATCATATAACAGAGTGGTGATTATTTGCCAATATTAACGCATGTTTCATGTTCAGCGACACTTACTATGTTGTTCTTCGAGGCCCATCGTCAGCAGATACCAAGTTTTGGAGGCAATTTTTGCTAAGTTATTGCGATTTCATATGATGCTTTCTGGATTGATTTATGATCTGTCAGTTTATACAACATAACGCGATTTTGTGATGCTCTATATATGATGTTTTGTTTGTCAACACAGATTGTCGTTTATGAATCGTATTGGGGATTTATATACAACTTGTGTAGACATTGAAAATGCCTTATTTGGCATGTTTTGCAATTCTGATTTTTGACGTACGAATATGTGATTTTGGATGCACATTCTTATACGATACGTGGTACACTGGGTAGTTTCTGACAAGTTCTTTTATTTTTCCTGCTAAACAATTTCGATAGTCAATGGCTTGTTTAAACGAACATAATATAATATAATTGGAATGCAATTTTACATAATTTTCGTGTTTTGAGTTAATTTTAGTAAACTAAACTTTGGCACGATACACCATACTAAACTCAAACTTTTGCAGGATGACTTGAACGACTGTTTTATTGATTTGGAATAATGTTCACATTTTTGCGTCAAAATTTTGCAAGTGCTTTTGAAAAAATATGTAATCTGCTTCCAAGATTTCTATTTTTTCAGTTTGTCGATAAAATCAATTATTGAAAATCACCTTTCTCTACTTAAACATCTTAAATATTTAGTTAAAAGTTGCAAAAAAAATTTCAATAAAAAGTCAAATCTATACTATCTTTCCCTGGTTGACTCATCCGTGTCTTCTCGTGTCTTTGGCTAATTTAGGTATATTTATGTTAATTATATTTCCTTGCATTTGCTACAATCTAAGCGTGTTTGTTCTTAGCTGTATTCCATGGTAATTATTCAATCCATAATGTCATTTTTGCAATTCCGTTGCATATCATCCTACTTTTCATCGACAGGATGGACGGCATAATGGCCTACTTTTCCTATCAAAACAATCAGTACTGAAAATTGCTACTTTTCAGCACTCATTTCGGTGCTGAAAAGTAGCACTTTTCAGTACTGATTAAAATGTATTTTCAAACGGCATTCATCTAGTGTCTACAAATGTCTCAATAATTTGTCAATCAACTACTTATTCTATAACGTTGGGTGGTCCGGATCCGATTCATGATATTTTTATTTGGAAGCAGAGCGTTCAGCGGGCCTAGAGGAGGCTGTAGTAGGTTCAGCTTTCTTACTTACAAGTAAACCCAATGTTTAACGCTACAGTTTGCGTAGGCTGTTAATATTAACTGTAAAACATAATTGAAAATTATTCGCGGCATCTTACCTGGTATGTCTTCAATGTAGAATAAAGATCAGTAGGTATTATTGGGAATGTGAAAATTTGTGACAGACTTCTGCTGTGTGTATATCACAGCCTACCTGATTGAAAAATACTCAGTCTATACTACGCACGGATGTCCACGTGGGTTTACTAGAGATATGTTTGTTATCCTAGAAAAAATCCGATTGAAATGGCTTTTTCGTAATTACAAAAAATGTTGTATTCAACTCGTTGCAAAACTCGATTTTTTCAGCACTCGTCATATTTATCCAACTCGGCGAGCCTCGTTGGATAAATGTACGACTCGTGCTAAAAAATCATCATTTTGCAACTTGTTGCATAAATAACTATTTTGCAATTCCGTTGTATATGAGCCTACTTTTCATCCAGGAGTTGATCAATATAATGGCCTACTTTTCCTTCTCTAATTGCTCTGGATTCTGCAAAAACTTGTTTAATTAGTTTCTTATTCTACATCCGTTGGGCGATCCAAATCCGACTCAGAAGAGCCATTCTGATTAAGAATAGGATCGCCTAGCGGACGTAGAAGATGTAGTTAGGTTAGCACGTTAACTCACAAAAATCCGGATCTTTCTGCGGAATAACTGTGTGTAAAATACGGCAGAAAACTGCATGTGAAAGCAGTGACTTACCTGTTCTGAATGTAGATCAAATGCGCTACCGATGGAAGAGTGAAAATTTGTGAAAGTCCTGTGAGAACAGTATCATAGCCTACGTGATTCAAAACTCTGAGTCAACAGTACACGTGGATGTTTGTCCATGTGGGTTGCCTTTTGTTTCTAGAAATAATCCAACTAGACGGCATTTTTCGTAATTGCAAAAAATGTTGTATGCAACGCGTTGCAAAACTCGATTTTTTCATCACTCGTAGTAATTATCCAACTCGTGCTGAAAAAATCATCATTTTGCAACTCATTGCTTAAATGACTATTTTGCAACTTTTCGCGATATAGAAATGAAAAAGTTGAATTTTTCACTTTAAAATAAATAACTCCTAGACAAAATAAAGATATCGGTTTGATATATTTCCAATAATTTCTTGAAAATATATATTAATTATACAAATCTGAAATCCTAACACATTGTAATAAATTGTAATTTATCGTACTTATTGGTGAATTAATTAAAACTGTCTCAGAGTCAAAAGCAAATATTAAATTAAAATTAAATCATCATCAAGATGGCCGAGTATGGCTTATTAAGAAAGAACGATTAAAGAAGGCTGTATTGGCGACGTTCTTCTCAGCCTTAGACCTTAACCTTAGAATAATATAGATAGTGCCAACTGACTGAATTCCTGATCATTGGAAAAAACTTGTTTTTACATAAAGTAAGAATTTAAGTTTAAGGAAACATAGAAAAAAACTTTGGCAATAAATTCGTACTTTGGAATTTTTTCGCGACCCACCAAAGACTAGCTCACGACCCCCCTGGGGGTCGCGACACACAGTTTGGGAAACTATGCACTAAACAAAGAACACGGGTATGCCACAAAAGATTAAAAACAACTGGTCGTAGTGGTTCATCCCGGACAGAAACAGGACATATTAAACATGTACAACAATATTTTCAACCACAGACAAACATAAGTAAAACTTAAAAGTAATTTCCTACAAAAGTTATCAGTTCACACCATGATCGCAGAGTACAGACATGGAGGCTCAAACAAATTTCAATTTGTTTTTAATGTCGAAATCAGCGTCAAAGTGTATAAAGCGGCAAAATTAAAGCCTACCCAATTTGATGACAGCGCCGCGTAATAGGAGTTTAACGATATACAGACAAACATGCGTAACACTTAGAACAAATTTCTTTAAAATGCGATGCCCAGTTTAGACCAACATCACTTGGTGAGCATGTTGCACGAAATACCGTTTCGTGAAACAAGCCCTGCAGATGGCGTTAGTGTGGAACGTCAAATACGAAGAAAAACGATGAAAGTGCTTCTGGTTGTGAGGTTTATAACATAATTTGAGATGATCGTTAAATGAGCGATTAGAGATGATCGTTAAATGAGTCGATGGAAATTTCGTCAGCATTACGTCTGTTTGTCTGTGGACATACTTTAAAATGACTAGTACAAAGCTTTTTACACGCTTATGATTAAAGACCAACGTATGTTGTCTATGCCATGTTTATATGGTGAGCATGTTGCACGAAATACTGTTTCGTGCAACAAGACCTGCAGAGTGCAGATGACGGTAGTGTGAAACGTCAAACACGAAGTAAAACGATACGAGCGCCACTGGTTGTGAGGTTTGAAACATAAATAATTAGAAATAATCATTAAATGAGTGGTCGATGGCCATTTCGCCAGTGTTTCGTTTGTTAATCTACGCTTTGAACCGTTGATGCTGAAATAGCGGGTGATCTTTTTTTTTGCGGTTCAAACCATTGTGCGAAGGGGCCCAAAGAGCCATAGCGGTAAACGTGCAGTTATTCAGCAAGACCAGTGGGTTCGAATGCCAGCGAAGAGTAGAGTAGAGACATTGTGGGAAGAATGTCTTCAAGAATAAATGGTGGATTCCCGCTTTTTGGAAATTCTTGAATTTTTTAAGTTTCTTGAGAAGTTTTATAAATTATTATTAATTGAGGTGTTTTTGAAGATAATGCTGAAAGAAAGTTCCTGTATCATTTCTTGAAAGATTAATTAGAGGAATTTCTTGAAGAATCCCAGAGATTAACAAAACATCATGGATAAACTGTCGGAAATATTCTTGATTGGAAATTGTGAAACAATTAATCAAATTAACTAAGGATTGATCACTAAGGATTGACCAAACTTTTGTACGATGACTTAAATGAATGATTTTGAATAATTTTTAGATTTCCGTCGAAATTTTGAAGATGTTCTTAAAAGATTATGGTACATTAGGGTTCTAATGCCGTACTGATTTCAAACATTGGTTGATCCAATGCTGAGGAAATTATCCATGTATTTTTCAGTGTATTTTTTTGGAAAATGTCACAACTGCAAGTAAACATTTAGTAAACAAAATTAGTACAATGTGTTTGTATAAATACGTACGAAGTGAAATAAACTCATCGTCTTTTAAATGAACCGTGATCCCAAAAATTTGCACGAGAGTGTTGGAACTGTTGGAGAGATTCTAAGAAGTAATTGCATAAAAATCCAAGAATTGACAATTTTTTTTACATTTTACAAATAGAAAATTGGAGTTTTGAAAGCTGCTGAATGGGCACAGTAATGTAGCCTATTATTAATGAAAAAATCAACTCGTAATTATCAATCGTAATTATAATCTTAATTATGTTCATTTAGGAATCTATTGTGAAAATTTGAGCAGGGGACTGGAAAAATATATAGTCATTATTTATTTGAAGATTCCCAATCAATAGATAAGAGACTGAAACAAACCGGAAGTCTTTCCATTTATAAACGGTTTCTTCACCATCGCTTAGGCTTTTAACCTAGTTTAACCATATGGATAAACGTGGTTAAAGGCTTAAGCGAGAATGAAGAAATCGGCCCTTAGAATCAAAAAAGTTAAATCTAGGGTACATACGTAACACTTAGAACAAATTGCGATCAAAATCATAGTCACGAGGGCATGTTCGCCCAAGATGGCGGTGGTGGATTGCGAGCGCTGCGGGTAAATTGGCCACCCGCATGGATGGACATTGATGAAAGTGTGACGTCTATTTGTCTGTGTCTAGGAAATTAATCAAGCAAAAAAAATCAGTTTTTGAACCATCCTAACCTAAACAAGCACAAACTTATACTAAAATAAAAAATACGGCTCCAATATTGTTGAACAATGATTCGACTCACAAAATTTGAACGAAATCAGAGCACTTCTGAAAAATTCAATTTCTGTCCACACATTGTAAAGTTTGCGTCAGATTGAGCAGTTTTGAGATGACATATTTAAAAATATTCAGCTTAGAAAAGCGACAAGCTAATCTCAAATTTAATTATTCACTAGTTCGAATTACATGTTAAGCTGAAATAATCAACATACACGGAACCAACTTCAATGTTATCTAGATTTTCACGGTGAGCAACGTAACGGTAGCATCTCTAAACACGGTGCAGTTTCACAACATGCATGAACATAACGTTGGAAATCGATTTATCGTTGCACAGTGGATCCGGATCAAACGAAATCAGAATTGCTTCCCATGCGTTAACATTAAAATATCGTTCTCGCTGGCTTGAACTACCGTTGTGATCCAAATTACGGACCCTTGAAGACCTTGAAATATACAATTGTAGTGCATCCACAATCTTATAAATGTAAAAGTTCGTAACAATAATATCCTTATTCATTTCAAATAAATAACGAGGCGTTAGAAATGAGGCTAGACAATTATTTACCAAAATAATACTTGGAAATCATCATGAAATACTACAAACATTCTAACGATATTTCAGCTCGTATGTTTGCCATGCAAATTGAATTGTCCGGAATATAAATCAAAACGGTAGCAAGCTGCTGTAAGTTGGTCAAGTGGGCTACTGCGCACCTTACGAAACAGTTGCACACATTCGTGCTTGAACTGTGAATGACTTGCAGCGGAAAATGCTGAGAGGTTCGTGACCGTTGAATGTGAACCGCTTTTCACATGTGCCTGCCTACGTAGGAGAAGAGCATGTCGAGTTTCATTCTCGCATACGAACAGCACGTTGCCTACCTCAGATGCAATTCTTTTCCTGGCAGATACAATAGGCGATAAGTCTGAATTAATCTTTCTTATTCATTACAGCATCGTTCATGCGCATATGTAACCGCAACGACCCTGAACTTGGGCAGTGTATCAAGGATTCCATTCAGCGGCTGCTTCCAGAATTGGCGGTATGTATGTGTTGGTGAATAATTAATTGATAACGCTTTTTGAACGAGGCAGAATTAATGACGCGTGACTACATTCGATTAAGCAATAGGCGTAGATCAAGAGATTATCAGTATGTGTTAGTTTGAATAGAATAATTTGAATTGTGGGAAATTTTATTGAAATTACATTAGGAAGTTAGTCAGGTATGTAAATTATATCGATAATTCCATATTATCCATGCATTTATTCTTCTTCTTCCTGACATTACATTACTATTGTAATCTGCTCCAATCAGCCTAGCTGTGTAGATTGTCACAGCAATTAACTCTGAGTAATTGTGTTGTACGTAAACAAATTCAGTTTTTTGAAGACTGTTTTGATAGTATTGCTTTACGTTAAAGTGGGACCATAGATTTTCAATGCTACTTTTTATCCTATTGATCCCTTCCCGGCCATTTTGTTTCCGCAACTACTAAATTCGGTACAAATAACAAATAGAGTTCAAAAAAAATAGAAAAGTAATCGTTCTCAAGATGCATTTCAAATTTAAACTATGTCTTTGTTCAATTTTGAATCCGTATTTTATTTAAAAAAATACAAACGAATATGTATGTATGTAAAATTTACATTTTCTCTCCCTTCTAAACAATAACGTAATTTGGAATTGATCTTTTTTGGCAAAAATCGTTTGTTTGAATGTTTTAGTGCTACTCTTTAGTAAAATGTTTGAAACTTGTAGGAAAAGTTTTGGTTCTGGTGCTTGTCCCGCTATAAAAATATTTTGGGGTAAGTTAGGCCATAGAAATTTTCATATGAAATGAAAGCAAAATCGTAAGCAGCTTGTAATAATACCTAAAATTGTATGTAGCTCACTGATGGTAATGATGATGATGATGAAGTGCTACACATTATTTAAAAAATTCGAAATATATCGAGGTACGTTCAATGTGAGTATAGTGGGAATGTAGTTTATGAACCTTGGAATGATTTTCAGGTGATTTTAGTAAACTTTACTGCATTACATTAAACTTTCCTAATATATCATAGTTGATACTTAAGCATCATATATTTTCTATATGTTACATATTAAACCGTTCACATCATGGCTAATATTTTGTTTGTGCTTCTATATTTAATGTTGAGTGTTGCATACATCCAAGCAATTATATAAACTCGTCTTGTAGTAAACATTAAGGGGTTTATTCGAAGTAGCATTTTTAGCGTTATGAGATTTCGTTTTTTGTCATAAAGTTGTCAAATTTTAACTTGAGTATAAAGTTTTTTACATGTTTTCGGACTAAAATTTTACAACGAATCCGATTCTGTGCAATTATCAAACATATAAAGCGGTTTAAAAAAGTTTATATAAGGAAGTATGGAAAATTTTGAGGTACGTTTAAAACCGAGGTTAGATCCGGAAGGTACATCGTTGACACATGCATTTTCCGAAAAAATCGGAACGGTTTGCATAGATTTTCAAAAAATCGACCATCTATTCAGCAGGATCACCGTTTTTGATGAAAACGTGAGGTAGTTCAAAAACCCGCGAGGTACGCTATGTTACGTAGTTGGTACACTCACGATACGGTATTAGTTTTTATTTTTGTGAAAAGTATCCTGCTGGATAGATTGACATTTATTTAGGGTGACAAAAAACGGATAACGTTCAGTTTCTACACGTTTCTTGTTTCTGTTTTTTTATTAAAACGGCTTTATTGCCTAATACACAAAACTTATACTAAACAAATGAATGATGCTAATGAAAAAATTAAAAAAGGGAAACTCAAAATAAGTAAATCTAAAATAGCTAACATTTCACATTCGTCTCAAAAAAAAAAAAACTGATGGCTTTTGTTTTTATTCGCTTAGAACGGCATTCCAGCAATCGGTTTCCCAGCCATCGAACCGTTCAGCCAGGACAGCAACTACTTCGAGTACAAAAATCAACAAATGCACGGATCGCTGCATCTGAAGAATGCCAAAACATACGGTTTGAGTCGTGCCCAAATCCGAGATGTGCGAGCCACTGCCGACGATGGTTCCCTCCGAATGGAAGTCGATGTGTACTTCCCAAAGGTGATCACTGAAGGAAAATACAAGGGAGAAGGACGGTTCAACGCCATCAAGGTTGTGTCCAAGGGATACTTCAACGTGACCACATGTAAGGGTGATCCGACGAATTTTAATAACAATATGAAATAATATCAAATTTAATTTTAGCTGACGTTTCCGCCACTTGGAGAATCTCTGGCCGTACTACGCAGCGTCAAGGAGAAGAATATCTTTTGATTGACAAATTTGACATGACTCCAGAAGTAGGAGACATGAAGGTCTACGCTACCGGACTGTTCCCAGATCCAGGACTGAGTAAGTATCTGTAAAGAGCTTGAAAATCACATTTCGTCGCCTCTTTAATACCATTAAGTGCACTGTACGCACATGCATGCTTGAATCTTGCAATAAACCAATGAATGGTAACCACATATAATCTATTTCAGATCAAGTCGCACTAGACTTCGTCAACCAGTATTGGCCCTCGCTATACAAGCAAATGTTACCCGAAACGCGCCAATCCTGGGAGCCAATGATGTTAGACATTGTGAACAAAATGTTCAACCGTGTACCATATCGAAGGCTGTTGCCCAAAGCAGAAGCATAAGGCGAATCTGTTGTTATTCCGTAACTGTAAAGTGTAAAGTGTTATTTTTGCGATTGTGATAGAAGGGTTTGTGCAGAACGCCTTCCATTGATACTATGGTATCGCAAGGTGCGTTTAGACATAGCATTATTGGAAAAATTTTCGTGAAACAAAACTAAGACGAGTGGCATAGGAAAAAATAACATTAGATTTTTCTTTAGGATATATCACAGCCATGCTTTAGTATATGAAAATGGAGCCTGTCAGAAGGATTGAAACTAGCTTAACTAATAAAACAGTACTTAAAACTGTTAGTTTTATGCCTATGTGTCCCTTATCGATCATTATTAGTACCTGTGCCATCGATTTTTCTTTGGACCAGTTGACGGAAGTAAAATTCTTAGATCGCCCATTGTTAGAATTCAAATTTTATGTCACTGATCACTAGTTTTTTATAAAACTTAAGAGTGGTACTTTCGGTTTTCTCAAATTGGTGGACCCCTCGTACGCCAGATAGCTAAACAGTTTGCGAAAAAGTCCATTTTTTTTTTATAAATCTTGGGTATTTCTTCACGTGATATGTCTCATATTTCCCTTGGAACACATAGCAAACTTAGTGGCATTGTATAGAGAAAAGATGTAGCTTTCATTTGAAGTTAAACAAAATTTGAATCTTGAATTTTGTTAGAAACATCGTTTTTTCACCATAAGCACACTAGTAGTTTTTAATTCTGAAATCACCATCAGAAAGCTGAGGAACAATTGCGTAAGATAGGCTATTAAAACTGAGCAATGATATACACCCTATGAAATGAACGATTTTATTAATCATTTTCTACGATTTTTACGTATTTGGCGAGTGCAATCAATGCATACACCATTTTTTGTGCAACAAAGAAACAAGTTTTCAATAGTTGGTGTATTATTCGAGTCAGATGAAAAATAGGAGTATTATTTTGGGGGAAACAATTTGGCTCCCATCTTGGATTTTGATGCCATATTGGTTTTAAGAAGTAGAATGAATTTTTGCCTTATTGTTAGCACTCAACATGTTGAATATTAATGCTACCGTTACACTTACTTTTCTTCTTATTCTTCTTTTTCCTGACTACTGGAACAGAGCCAGCCCCTCAGCTTAACTAGCTTCAAAAACAAATTATCGAATAGGATTTTTAACGCTTATTTTATACCTGAATGATTGTTCTGCACATCTTCAAGTTGCAAAATAGCATTAATTCTTGCATTTATTTGATCTTAAACCATTGATAGAAATTAACAATTAGTTGAACAGCTGAGATAAGATAAGAAAGAAAGAATCTGATTGTTTTTTAACGGAAGTCGTATAATTCAACATGATGAGCGCTGAGATAAATCAATTCAACTGCTAAAATCTAAGATGGTGTCGAAATCCAAGATGGCCGCCAGATTTTTCAACCTCAAAATGATACACCTGCGATTCGGCATTACGTCCACATTAGAAAAAAGCCTGCTTCTCATATTTCAATTTCGCTATTTATTACATGCACGTTGGGTGGAAGTAAAAACAATACTTTATAATTCAGAAAAGCAAAGATTTTTTTCTTGACAATTTAAGATTTCCATTCTAAATTAATGCATTTTTGGTAATGTTTTACGTTAAAACGACAGATATTACCACAATACTTATTAATGTCCCAACGCGCAATTTATAAACTTAATTCAATGACAAAAAATGCATATGGTAAAAAAATATATGTTTATTTCAATCAATGTTTTTGAACGGTTTTCATTTATTGAATTTGTTTAATCGTTATTCCTGAATTCAAAGATGTGCCGAAGAATTATTATGTTATCAAAAAATGCTTTATATATGAAAATTCATATTTTATCAGGCTCAATTCCGGTAGGGACGTAACGTCTGGAAAATGAAGAATAATAAGAAGAAAAGTATACTAACTTTGTTTCTATTGGTAGCCTCTAAATTCGACATGCTGAGCGCTAACAAGGTGAAAAATTCATTCTACTACTTAAAATCAAGATGACGTCAAAATCCAAGATGGCCGCCAGATTTTATTACTAGAAATAATACTCTTATTCTTCACTCGACTCGAATAAAACACCAACGATTGAAAAATTGTTTCTTTGTTGTACAAAAAATGATGTATGCATTGATTGCACTCGCCAAATACGCCAAATCGTAGAACTAGAAAATCTTTCATTTCATGGAGTAAATACCATTGCTCACCTAGTTTCAGTAGCCTATCATACGCAATTTTTTAAAGACAATTTACACCGTCTTCAGCACATATACTGCACAGACTGAACGATCATTAACCCATTGGGCAACGGACAACACGAAGCACCCAATATACCCCAGCGATGAATTTTTCGTTTGGCGAAAAGTTTTCACCGACTGGAGCGGGAATCGAACTCACACCCCGTGGCACAATACGCCTAGATGACTGACGCCACTAACCGCAAGGCCACGAAGCCTTCTGATGGTTATCTCAGAATTAAAAACTAATGGTGCGCTAATGGTGAAAAAACGATTTTGCTAACAAAATTCAAAGTGGCGCCGAAATTTTTTGAACTTCAAATGAAAGCTATATCCTTTCTCTATACGATGCTCCTTAAGTTTGCTTTGTGTTCCAAGCGAAATATGAGACATATCACGTGAAGAAATACCCAAGATTTATCAAAAAATGGGCTTCTTCGCAAACTGTTTAGCTAGCTCGCGTACCAGGGGTCCACCAATTTGAGAAACCGAAAGGCCCACCCTTAAGTTTTATCGAAAATTAGCGATCAGTGACATAAAATTTGAATTCTAACGATGGGTGCCGATGGCGGTCTGGTTTCAGCAAGAATTGTCAATATATTAAACAGTGAATCAAATTGTCATCAAAACATAAGAAAAACAAACAACAAAGCCAGCTCGCTCTCAACCGTGTGTCCCAACTTTTGTGGATAGGGATACAATCGAAAGCAAAATTGGGGATGGTACACAAATTATGTCACGCTAAATTTAAACTTTTTTGACCACCTCCTTAGTTTAATGGAATGAAAACCAATTTTAATATAATGTCGAGTTTATGTTCGACGAACGTGAAAAATTCAATGCTGAATATTATTTATTACCAGCTTATTTTTCACGCTAAGCGACCACTGACGTGCCGTATTAATTTTGCTTTACATTTTTTTTTCAGTAGCGATAGGGGTAGTACTGGGACTTTCAATCTGCCCTAAGCTCCTTCCCTACATTTGCTTTCATAAGCCTTTATTACGTTCATCACACAGACGTTCCTAAGCAATGTTGCTCAAATGGTCACTATGCACCCAAGCAGCAATCAGCCCTTGCCGTAGTTTTGCAGTCTAGTATTTCAGACTACTATAAAATAATGATAAGACCTGAAATGCTACTTAAGTGGTTGAAGTGAATAAAGAAATAGTTTTATTAAAGGTAATGGTTTTATTAAAAGGTATTATGGTGCATAGTCTACTTTGGCACCGTCAAACCCTGAGATCTTGGCCAGGGTATTATTTATGCTGAATAATATAAGCTTTTTCCTTTTTATTTAACTTCTTTATTAGTACCATTCCAAACATTACACTAATTTCTTATATCTAAGTGTTCTGTGTTAGACAAAACTATCATCCTAATTTGGTAAAACAAATTTAAGATTTTATTAATATTTTGTTAACAACATATTACATTTAATTTGCCGTAGCAGTTCAGATTTTTTACAGATGAGTTGATTTCACCTGCTTATAAGAAAAAAAAACACGTTTTCAATTTACTTAACCTAAGTATATAACGCATTAATCATTGCAATAGAAGATTGTAACGATTTTTGCCTGAAATTATTTTAATAATGAAGAGCTTTTGGTTTATGTGGGAATATTATTAGTTGAGTTTTGGAAGCATTAGGAGACAGTCTTCAAAATTGCCTTTGCATTGCGTTGCTTTGATTAAGAAAACAAGTACCGTGATGAATCAAAATCCGGACGGCACCAATATCCGGACGCTCAGTAGGTTTTTATTAAATTTAACAATTTAAATTAACAATTTAAATTTATCATCTAGTAAAAAATAATATGAAAAACAAAAACAAATTTGTATTTGCAGTTTGGCATTTTCGCTGCATCGTTTAAGTTCTTGTTGTGATGGTTTAGACTGACTCACCAGCATTGGTTCATACGTAATAGTGTGGTTAAACGTTTTATTTAATACTCAATTTGTTCAAAATAGTGAGTGTGGTGATCGATTATAAACTTCAATGAATACAAGTGGTACTCGTATGCGCAAATTATTGATTTTACTAATGAATTCAAGCGCAGAAAGATGCTGTCCGGGTTTGCGAGCCAGTGTTTCTAAAGCCGGACATAAGATGATATCATTACAAAATGCCGGTGTAGACGAATATATGTGAAGAGTATTTGTCGAAAATTGGTATTCACTGATTGAAAAAATATTATAAGTAATATAACAATAGCAAATCTGTTCAAAAAAGTGATAATTGCAGTGGCGCTACCGCAGTTTCCGACAGTCATCCACAAACAAGGAATGGAGGTAACAAAAGTTTGAATTTAGTGTAAAGTTATGTGTTTCAGAGTATCATATCGCAAGTGCATGTGGTACGTTTTCGGTAAAAAGGATATTCTCTAGTTTAATTGAATTTCCCGGAGAGCATATTTGTATACGAGCAATAATAATAACGCTGTCCGGATTTTGATTCAGGAGCGTCCGGCATATCGGTTCATGTGTCTGGGTTTAAGGACAAGACATGCCTCAATATATTTACGATTTACGTGTGATATAGTCGCCTCTCCACATATCGATATCGAAGGGACCATCGAGATAGGGAGAGATCGAGACAAAGAAGATTAATTTAATGAACACTAGATTGAAAATCATTCCGTTACTAGGAAAATAATAAACAAACAAACTTCATTTCGAGTGTTCAAATTGTTCTGAACCTCTTAAATCTGGTCTAGTAACCTTTGATTATGTCCATATCGACATATGGAGAGAAAATTGGGAACATGAAATCAACAGGAACACATCGAGATATGGAGATATCGAGATAAGGAGGATATCGAGATATGGAGAGAGAAATCGTATGCAGAATGAAGGGACCGAAGCAATCATCGACATAGGGAGAGATATCGAGATGTAGAACATCGAGATGTGGAGAGTCGACTGTATTCGCAATTTTTAATAAAATACTCGTAATTTTCATGATTATGTTACCTTAAGCTAATTGTATGAAGACCACACAATAATAAAATAACATAATGAGGTAGTAAAAATAGCACTGGAAGATTTGGTGCCTCTTAAGCGTCCGGATATTGATGCAGCACGGTAGAAAAAGAATGCACGATCCTTATTTTTCAATCCAACAAGGCTTTGAATTGCTCGAACCATTTCGGTGAAAATACTGCATCATTTTCCAGAATAATTTGTGGCTCCTTGGACTAAGCGGGCTACGCTGCAGAAGGATAATAAAAATTGTTGGTAGGCTTAGCAACCAACAATGTTTTCTTTTCATCGCGAGGTCACAAAGTGCGTGTCAGTACCTATCCAGTTGACAAATAAAATGTTTGCTTCTATAAATGGTGAACTATCTTGCGTGAACATAGTGATTCTCATAAAGCTGTTGTGTAGTATCAATTGATTGAACCAAAAGTCTTTTGAAGATGTTAATGTTATCTTTTTTTATTATAGCCACAACCAGTTTCAACAGTCTTTCCTGGAGAAAATGATGTGATGTTACATCATATATTCCTACGACATTGACGTCATGTACGAACAGGATCATCAACCCTGTAGCGGATCGTCTCAAATTTGCATGTGATTTTTGGAACAGACTCATTGTATTTCAATACTTAGCAACATGTTATCTCATGTTTAATGTCAATAAAAATGTTTTGTATTACCTGTGAAAGTTCTACCATCACGAAAAAAGAAGTTTAAACATGTTATGCACACCTCTATTCTAATTTTATTGGCATTGGTTTAGCATACAGTTGAAAAAAAAAAATCAAAAGAAATTTTATTATTTTGCGACATTCCGGCGTAATGTATTTCCTCTGATTTCATAAGACTGGGTGTCAAACCAAAGCAATTCAAATTATTGACAGCTCTATTCTTATTCTAAATTAGACAAAAAAAGTTTCCCTATTTAAGTCCATTGTATCCGTTAAGCAAGTTCTATTATGCATAGATGGTTAAATCTTGCCTGCAACGTTTTTGAACATATGAATTGCCTCATGCCTCTATTATTTATATAAATTATAAGTTAACTCCCATGGTAAGTATATTAGATCTCAACACTTTTATTCATTTACTATATTGATAACATAGGCCCATAGATAGGTTTCCAAAAAGGGGAATCAAGAAGTTCCAATTGTATAAAAAGCTCGCTGAAAACTGGAATTTTGCATGGGGTTGTTTTATGTTTACCGAGGCTAGGAATCCGAGGTCTAGAGTATGCATTTGCGTTGAAATGATTTGAATCAATGATGTATTATTTTTGATCGAGTAAGCACAGGAGCAATTGAGTTGAAAAGGCGCGAATCCTACGCGAAGCAATGATATTTTCAAAGCATGCTTTTCAAAATAACTGTGCAGCAATGATGATCTTTGAAGACTGTTAGGAGGAATCTTCCATTATGACTAGGAGAAAATTCCATTCTGATGAAAAAATATCCAAACTTTTTTGCAATCGACTACAGATGACACGCAGACTTCGTCCTTTAGCGGAGAGGCCTGTGTCATCCGCAAACAAGGATTTTTGACATCCCTGAGGTAATTCAGGTAAGTCAGATGTGAAAATATTGTATAATATTGGTCCCAAAATGCTACCTTGGGGAACACCAGCTCTTACAGGAAGCCTTTCAGATCTGGAGTTCTGATAATTAACCTGAACTGTTCGATTTAACAGATAACTTTTAATTATTCTAACAATGTATGTTGGAAAATTAAAGTTTTTTTTTTAATTTTACAATCAAACCTTCATGCCAAACACTGTCGAATGCTTTTTCTATGTCTAGAAGAGTAAGACCAGTACTGCCTATACACGCATAACAGTCCCATTTATATAGGAAATCCCAAAGAATATGGGACGGATCAAATTTGTTTCACGTAAAAGTTGATGAGAGGTCAAATGTCCGAACTGTTCATTGGCAAAAATGGAATTTTCATTGATGTGGACCATCATTCTGTTCAAAATCGTCTTTTCAAAAAGTTTACTAAAGGAAAGCAAACTGATTGGACGATAGCTAGAAGCTTCTGCACGGTTTTTGTCTGGTTTTCAAATTGGTACAACCTTAGCGTTTTTCTATTTGTCAGGAAAATATGCTAATAGAAAACATTTGTTAGATATATCGACTAAGAATGATAAGCTACTTTCTGGAAGTTTCTTGATGAGGATGTAGAAAATTCAATCATCGCCAGGAGCTTTAATATTTATGATTTTTCCAATAATAGGTCTCACTTCTTCCAAATCAGTCTCCCAGAAATTTTCGAAAACGTTCTCTATATTGAGAATACTTTCAAAGTCCTGAGTAACATGATTTTCTATTGGACTGGTAAGTCCTAGATTAAAATTGTGCGCGCTTTCAAACTGCATAGCAAATTTTTGAGCTTTTTCGCAATTAGTTAGTAACAATTAGTTTTCCTCTTTCAATGCCGGTTTTGGCTTCTGAGGTTTTTTCAAAATTTTAGATGATTTCCAAAAGGGCTTAGAGATTCAGAATTTTATTTTCAAAATTTATGTTTCTTAATTGTGAAAAACGTTCCTTGATTTTATTCTGCAAATCCTGTCATATAATGTTGATATCAGGATCGCGAGTGCGTTGAAATTGCCTTCTTTTCACGCTTTTAAGACGGATTAAGAGTTTAAGATCGTCTATAATCACGGATTCAAATTTTACTTCACACTTTGGAATTGCAATGCTCCTGGCTTCAACAATGGAATTTGTTAAAGTTTCAAGAGCATTGTCAATATCAAGTTTTGTTTGCAAAGAAATGTTGTCAAGGTTACTTTCGTTGTATGTTTCATATGTAGTCCATTTGGCTCGAAAAAGCTGAAAGGATTGAGAATCGCTTCATGGGATATTTGAAAGACATGAGAGACATGATCAGAAACAAAATCAGCGAGAGTAACCAGTTGGCTACGAAGGTGACTGAAGTCGGTTAAGACTAAATCAATCGCAGAAGGGTTTCTAGAAGAGCAAAAACAAGTAGGGCTTCCAGAGTATTAAATTGATAAATTTCAATTTAGAGCATTGGAAATTCAAATAGGCCCTGCCTTATAGAACCCTCATGAACCCAAGTAACTACTTGGTCATTTTGATGAGTTTTTCTATCGGTCACAGCCAAAAGATGCACTTTTATATGAAGAATCCTGTAAGCCAATTTTTAATCCCATAACTGAAAGAAAGGATATAGGATGCGTTATCCTAGCTATGAAGGTATGAAGTCATAAAGAAGACTCGATTAATGTACCGCTGCCAACATTATTCAACCAGCTGTCTTGGCTTCTGTTCAGCTGAGCCCTGTACTCCATCAATGAGCAAGATTTCAATGCAGGCCAAACAACGAACGCACTGAAAAGCAAGTATTATACAGACCGTGGACAACTTGTTGGACAACGCTCGAGGTCTGCTATAAGGTCATAGGAATCGTTCGTAAACCACGTTAACTCAAAAGGGTGTGGTTTGACAAATAACTATAAAAATATTAGGAAATTATTGCTTTGACCACATTACACAATGGGATTGGAGTCAGAGGTGCAAATAATTTCGTCTACGTGGTTTTTAAATAGCCTTGTAAGACAACAACAAGCGTTTTGTTTTGGTTCACTGCAAAGTGTACGCAATGTGCTTCTTGAACACGCTGAGCTGATCCATCGACTCGGGATCGGCACGATCGATCAGGAGCTGGAGCAAATAAAAGCAAAATGGGGATAATGTCATCGCTTTAATGCACCTCAACAAGCATCATATTATTGCGAGGTGCTTTTCGACGCCTTCGTCGCAGGTTTTGCGGTTTTGTACATCCAGATGCCTGGATGTGCCGCAGCAGATTGGTATCGTTAAAAGATCCGACGAAAGAATAAAACGAGGTATTTGCAGAGATCGACCGGCAAGGGTGGGGGTGGTTTGTTTGCATTCACGATTTATACGCAACATGAATTTACGATGTAGTTTAAGTCTACATAGTGGACAGACTACTGCTCATTAATTTTGGAGAAACAGCTTAAAACTATAGAGTACAAAATGTTCAAATGTTATCCACAGCAACTGAAAATTGTTCGATTTGCCCAAAGTATTTATTTCAACTATTAAAACGCAATAATTTTGGTTACTCCAATCGCAACTCAATTAGTTAAACAAAGCAAACGGCCATAAAAACAGAACTGCAGACAAAATAACACGAAATTAGTTCTTAAAGTTTGTTCACCCCATCGCAACAATCTGGATATGTATTTTTTCTCTCTTGGAGCGCACACCTTATCCGGTCAACTGTATTGAATTAATCATTCCATTTGTCAAGGTTGGTTACTTTTTTTCTGATGGACATTTTTTGCACGCTTATTTGGCAGCAAACAGGTAATCTGGAACAAAAGTGAGTCAACCAGTTCTTTCTTTAAGTCAAGGAGGACCGTCCGGGATCAGTGGTTCGGTATGTGATGGACGAAATCCTAATCATTGTTTTATATCTATTAAAATTTTGGTTGAAGTACCGTCTATTGGGGTGAGAATGGGCTATAATATAATTTAAAATGTCTTAGCAAATGTTGAGAATATTATGCAAACAAAATCAGTGGTTAATTAATTAAAATTAAAAGCTACACGGTACTCCATCTACTTTTAAGTTTCTCTATGGGGCCGTCCACAAATGACGTAGCATTTTTTCACTATTTTTTTACACCCCTCTCCCCCCTCGTAGCATTCCATCACAAATGCTGAAAGCCCCCCTTTGGAAAATACGTAGCATATGAAGCACCCCCCCCCCTTTTTTTTTATTTTGGCGATTTGGCTAAAACGAAACATTAAAATCCAGAATTTCGAAGTTTGATATTAATTACTTACTGAAACGTCAGGATAATCTGACGAATGATAGTTTGATATACCGTTGCGCTCAAAAATAATTAAGTTACATAATTTTGGTTCGCAGTTTGGTTAAATTTAGATTGAATTTGATTTATACTAGTTTTGCTTTTGTTAAAACCTAAAACAAGTTCGGATTGATAAATCTAACAGCAATGAGTAAGGGTTCAAAATATATTAAAGAGAAATGTTGTTATATTAGAGCTTTTTTTAAATTTTTCGTGGTTAAAAAATAGATTTCAGTGAATATGATCAACAAAATACCTTTATCTGTTAAGGATCTCCGTAATCATTCGCAAAATTCAAATCCATTCAGCAAATAGTGGCTAGATAGAGAAAAAATAACAATTGTAATATTTGAAATTAGCGATTTTTATACAATCATCCTTCATCATCGTCTTCTATACTGAAATATTGAAGACAAGTAAGTTCAAGTACACCATCTTTATTGGGAGAACTTGAAAAGAAATACTGGAATAAATTTGTAATGGACAACCTAAAGGAAAATAAAATGCACGAAAATCCTGAAAATAATGGGAAATGAGGATTCTGGTAGTCCTGGAAAGATTATCCTGATTATTATTATCCAGGCTGTTCCATCAAGATCATTGATATATCAAAACGAATTGTTGAGTTGACTGAGTGGAGATCTCCTGTTACATTTAACGCACTCGAATATCTTGTTTTACTATAATAACGTTAATATTTACCTAAATGAGCATATCATATTCTTTTCAGAGAATAAAGCTCCAACAAAAAATGTGAATTAAAGCAGAACAGTTTATTCTGTCTTATGAAAAAATGGAAAAACAATATTTTCCAAGTCAATAAAGCATTTATTTTTTCTTAACTTATTGAACTTTTAATTTGTTGATTCACAATAAAATAGTTTGGACACAAATACAATATAAAATTCACATAACTATTTAAAGCTTCATAAAATCTGTTTAATTGTCAGGAAAATAACAAATTTATTAGAATTTTTGAATTTGAATTTTATAATATTGATGTTTTGAAGGTTAATCATCTTTTTTAAAAATTCAGACAAAAAAGTTTGGTAAAAAAAAAATTGGTTTGTCAAATTTTTCTACTATTGTTAACGAAATTATTCAAAATGCTACGTCCACAAGTTGGGGCCCCTCCCTCCCCCTCGTCACAAATTCGAAAAGCCCCCATCCCCCCTAAAATGCTACGTCATTTATGGACGACCCCTATTTGAGATTCTGCTCAGAGGATTCGAACATTCATTAAAGAGAAAATCAGTGTGTTTTGAACTCACGTGCTAAGCATCAGCAATATCATTAAAATATTCGCACAAATTCGTAGGTAGCACAACCTTGTTAAGAATGCCTCCTTCCCGTCCGTTACCATATACAGAGATTTGGGCCCCGTTCCAAAAATACCCATATTGCAGGGGCTTGAAGCGCTTTTCACAAACCGGAAGTCGCCATCTTGGATTCCAAAATGGCGTCAGACATCGATTTCCGTCATCTACTCGTCGGTCCCGTTCCAAAAATACCCATATTGCATGGGTTTAAAGTGATTTTCACAAACCGGAAGTCGCCATCTTGGATTCCAAAACGACACCGGACATCGATTTCCGGCATCTACTCGTCGGTCCCGTTCCAAAAATACCCATATTGCATGGGTTTGAAGGGATTTTTGCAAACCGGAAGTCGCCATCTTGGATTCCAAAATGGCGTCAGACATCGATTTCCGTCATCTACTCGTCGGACCCGTTCCAAAAATACCCATATTGCATGGGTTGAAAGTGATTTTCACAAACCGGAAGTCGCCATCTTGGATTCCAAAATGACGTCGGACATCGATTTCCGTCATCTACTCGTCGGACCCGTTCCAAAAATACCCATATTGCATGGGTTGAATGTGATTTTCACAAACCGGAAGTTGCCATCTTGGATTCCAAAATGACGTCGGACATCGATTTCCGTCATCCAGTCGTCGGCCCCGTTCCAAAAATATCCATATTGCATGGGTTTGAAGGGATTTTTGCAAACCGGAAGTCGCCATCTTGGATTCCAAATTGGTGCCAGACATCGATTTCCGTCATCTACTCGTCGGTCCCGTTCCAAAAATACCCATATTGCATGGGTTTGAAGGGATTTTTGCAAACCGGAAGTCGCCATCTTGGATTCCAAATTGGTGCCAGACATCGATTTTCGGCATCTACTCGTCGGTCCCGTTCCAACAATTCTCCCATATATTCCAATAGAAGCTCCTATAGAAGAATTCGGTAGGTACTCAATGAGCCACACAAAGAGTGTGTGTTCACTATTTTCCATCAACACTTTGTGTCGAAGGATGCATTGCAGCGAGAGCAGAAACACAAAGAGGCGTCAAAGAGGTAAGAACCAGTGAGAAAGTGTAGCTGGCGCACTGCACTCAAATTCATGATCAACACAAAGTGCGCGCTCTTTGTGTTTTTCTGTTTTCACTGAGGAGATGCCAGCCCTGGTTATGTACAGTCTCTACACATTTTCAAAGGGATTATTAGTAGTACACAGCGCACTACTTCCGACATTAGGTTTAACGTACAGGAAAGGCAGCGCTAGTAAAAAAGCGGAAAGCAGTATTCGGTTTCGTGCCAGAACGACTATAAAAGCTTCCTCTTTAATAAGAAGGGGCCGTGGCCCCCCTCAAGTATAATAGCTATTTACGCCAATGCCTATTACTGTGTTGTAATTTTTTTAGAAGTTTCAGCTTATTACTTTTACTCCTTTCTCATTATTTATACCGACTTGATTACATAATATTTGCCTCTGATTGCATCATCTCGATTAATTTTAAATCGACTCCGAGTTTGGTTTATTGCCATTACAGTGAAGTAATTCTCAGCTAAGAGGATTATCGCATGCGTTTGCGTATGAAGTGTGAGTAGGTTTGAAAGAGCTAAGAACAGTAGCCATCAATGATCACTACACTATAGGGTAAGAACCAACGACATCCGTCCTACGCTAAAACAATGTTCTGCATGCGTGCCTTCCTACTACCCCACTTGCCCTGTCCAGTTCGATAAGGTGACGAATTTGTTCACACCCGCTGAAACTCAACACGTAAAAAAAACCACTGCGAAATTGGTAGCGCAAATCAAGTAGACGGCGCAAGCGCAAGGTGGCGCGAAAGTGAAGCGTGTTATTATTTGCAATGGAACTGAACACTCTCATATCGTCATACCCAAGCGAACGATAACTAGTAGACAGACATGCGTTGGAAGGCATGTTCATGCTGTCAAAGAGGTAATTGGGATCTGGAGTCAAGCTTGCATGATCTTTCCTACTAGACTCGTTTGCTGTTTGCCGCAAAGAAGTCCACAAGACTTGGTGTCGTATATTTTACAGCCACAATACAGTCGTTGGCTCCGTAGTGGATTCTCACGTTCAATCCCGAAATGCGACATAAACCGGGACCGCCCAGTATGAACGTCTAGTTCAATAAGGAGTTCTGACCGTAGGGTGGTTATGATGATTGGAACGATTTGAAAAAGCTATGATAAAGTGTCATTTTTTTTTTTTTTCGTTAGCATGAGAATATACAAGAATTCTGTGCCAATTTTCGGATTCTCATACCAAGTAGGCCAAAATCGAATGAATGAGTCGAAAATTAGTGAGGAGTCGAAGATATGTGCTCTTAGATTGTGACATAATCAAAATTCAATGTCAAAAATCGTATTTATATTTTCAAATTGATTTGTGAACATTACAAAAATTATATTTATCATAATTATTTATTTATGAAGAATGCATAAAACTCATGGTTTGGGAATTTTGAACTGAGGTGTCCAGTACTGGGGGATCCCCTCTACACTAGAAAAGATTGCCCTATAGCCAGATCAAATTTCTTATATATCAAGGTCTAAACACAGAGGGCGAAAATTAAAATTTAATGGTTTTAAATTTGATTTTGGATAGTAATGCGTAGAAGCATAACTATTTCTATTCCAATCCCAGAATCACGAATCAAATAAGCTTCCCATTTTTTGCAACCACCTCAAGCCACCCTATCGTCCCGGGTGGCTAAAACAGTTCAGCAGCAAAAGGACGGACGGGAGAGATATGTAGAGCGTATATCCCCAAACAAGTAGCTTCCACACAAACGCAATAATGCAGGAACTTGTGCGGCAGGCCGGCCGGGACGATCGGGAAAATCGGGTGGAGACGTCCCGTGTATATATAAATACATCATCAATAACCAATTCACATTACAGTTCTTTTTCAAACGGTTCCGAGTTAATGTCACGGACGGGCGTTTCTCGGCGGTGGAGCAACAACTCTGTAGCGAGTCTTGTCTTGGGGCTAGAGTTTCGGTTTGCTCCTGCGGGACATCGGGAGTAGTGGAACTAGTAGCCGGGGATTAGTTGGCGAATGGCACGCCTAAAGTGAAGACGACAAAAGTGTGATCAGCTTCAGTGTTGAGTGGTTAATAAAGCGGCTTCTGCTGGGAGTGCCCATAGTGAAACTGAAGAACGGCTGCGAAGATTCGAGCACAATGTGTGCCGGACTAGTGATCAATTAAGTAAAGGATTTTATTATTAATGGTGTCTCTTAAAATAGAGTTTTAGTAAAGAGCAAGGGAAAATGAAGTTATTTTTGGGAGTGCTTAGCGGACTACTTGTGCTGATTATAGCAGCAACAGAATCAAAGGAGTTAAATGAGGAGTCAGACGACTCTGTGATTGTGGAAGGTAGGTAATGGTGGAGATTTAATTAGATTTAAGCAATCGAAATTAGTAATTACTTCAACCTGGGGGTTTCTAATAGATATTATGCTCAAAACTGGTTACAAAGTAATTTGTATAATACTTTATTTTCTGACTGAAATATTACGCAAGAACGAATCTACTAAACTACTTTTCAGTAATTCATTTTTCGTCAACTTCAATTACCTACATCCTAAGGTTAAAAAACAAACAATTGTGGATCATGTTGAGAATTTATTTAAATTTCTTCCAAATCCTTTTGAAAGATTTAACATAATTTCACTCCAAAGTTCAATAGAATTTATCAAAGTAGAATAGCTAAATCAATTGGAGCTGAGCCTACATTCAAACTTAAATTGTTTTCAATATTACGTGCGCTTAAGTGTAAAGTACTGTGGGCGAAGCCAGAGATGGGCAGAGGAGAAATATTTTTTATTAAATTATCATTATCATCCTAGATGCCAAATAGCGGTAAACGCACAGCTTTGGAATAAAACAATAGTTGTTTACGCAACAAGGTGCTGAATGAAGATTTGTTCAGCACGAGTCGTACGTTTATCCAACGAGCCTTGCCAAGTTAGATAATTACGACGAGTGCTGTAAAAATCGAGTTCTGCACCGAGTTATGGGCAACATTTTTTTGCAATTTCATGAAAGGTTACTTGAGGAATAATTTTTGAACTGTTTTCGTTAATCTGCACATGTCCGTCCGTAGCCATGTTTGAAAATTTCTGATCATAGTAGGTTGTACTGAGCAATTGTCTTAAGGCCACACGGGACGTCATCATAATCTACCTATTCATTTCAAGAAGCAAATCCCAAGAACCACTCCATATATCGATGCGAAAATGTATCACTATGATTCTATATATGTAGTGCACAACCCAATAAATTTTCGGCTTCATCGGTTCACTAAAACTCGAGATTTGCTTCTACAAAGTTTTGATGATAATTGTTAGAGTGAGACGAAAGATAGGGAAAATAACACGGTCTCCCGTGTCGCCTTAATTCTTCAAACCATCGTTTGGATAGCATCATTATTCAAAACAATGAGCTATCCCAATTCTGATGTTTCGTTTGGTAAGGGGCTGTCCATTAGTTGTGTAAGACAATTTTGGTGGTTTTTAGACCCCCCTCCCGCAATAGTAAGATTTTTGTATGAAAATTTAAAATATTTTGTAAGCTTGTGGTGAAAAAATATTTTGTAAGCTTGTTGTAGAAAAAACGATTTTCTGAATTGAAAATCACAAGCCCTTTTGGAAATTATCTAAAATTTTGAAAAAAAAAACTCAGTAGCCAATCCCAGCCTTCCTTCTTCTTCTTCTTCTTTCTGGCGTTACGTCCCTACTGGGACAGAGCCTGCTTCTCAGCTTAGTGTTCTTATGAGCACTTCCACAGTTAGTAACTGAGAGCTTACTATGCCAATGACCATTTTTGCATGTGTATATCGTGTGGCAGGTACGAAGACACTCTATGCCCTGGGAAGTCGAGAAAATTTCCAACCCGAAAAGATCCTCGACCGGTGGGATTCGAACCCACGACCCTCAGCTTGGTCATGCTGAATAGCTGCGCATTTACCGCTACGGCTATCTGAGCCCCAGCCTTCCGGAAAACTAATTATTACTAACTAATTGCTAAAAAGCTCAAAAACTTGCTATGCAGTTTGAAAGCGTGCACAATTTTAATTTAGGACTTACCAGTCAAATAGAAAATCAAGTTACTCAGGATTTCGAAAACATGCTCAATCAATAGAACGTTTTCGAAAATTCCTTAAAGACAGATTTGGAAGAAGTGAGAACTAATATTAAAGAATTAAAAAATGTGAAAGTCCCTGGCGATGATGCAATATTTTACACACTCATCAAAAAAATTCCAGAAAGTAGCTTATCATTCTTAGTTGATAAATTTAACAAATGTTTTCAGTTGGCATATTTTCCTGACAAATCCTCACCAAAAATACAAAAAATATGAAAGCTTAGCATATCTTGGCGCATGAAGAGCACTTTTAACTGGCAGGATGACGACTAAAAAATGAATATGTTAGGAGCATTTCTTTTTCTTTTAAATTCTTTATTAGTATCATTCCAAACATTACATTCATTTCTTATATCTAGGTGTTCTGTGTTATTAGACAACAGTATCATCTTAATTTGGTAAAACAAATTTAAGATTTTGTTAACATTTTGTTAACAACATATTACATTTCATTTGCCGTAGCTGTTCAGTTTTTTTACAGGTGAGTTGATTTCACCTGCTTATAAGAGAAAAAACGCTTTGAAGTTACTTAACCTAAACATATAACGCATTAATCGTGGCAATAGAAGATTGTGACGATTGTTGCCTGAATATTAATTATTTTATTTGACATTTGTTCTAATGTTTCAACATTGGATATTCTATGTAAGTCATTGGTATTATACCAGGGAGGAAGCCTCAGAATCATTTTCAAAATTTTATTTTGAATTCCCTGCAGAGATTTCTTCCTGGTATTATAACAGCTAGTCCATATTGATACAGCATACAACATGGCAGGCCTGAAAATTTGTTTGAATATCAAAAGCGTGTTCTTAAGACAAAGTTTTGATTTTCTATTAATAAGGGGATAGAGACATTTTACAAATTTATTACATTTGGCTTGAATGCCCTCAATGTGATTTTTGAAAGTTAAATTCTTATCTAGCATGAGCCCTAGATACTTAACTTCATCTGAACAATTTATTGGAACCCCTCTCATCGTGACAACATGTCTACTTGAAGGTTTCAAATGAAGAGCTTTTGGTTTATGTGGGAATATTGTTAGTTGAGTTTTGGAAGCATTAGGAGAAATCTTCCATTTTTGCAAGTATGAAGAAAGAATATCCAAACTTTTTTGCAATCGACTACAGATGACACGCAGGCTTCGTCCTTTGGCGGAGAGGCCTGTGTCATCCGCAAACAAGGATTTTTGACATCCCTGAGGTAACTCAGGTAAGTCAGATGTGAAAATATTGTATAATATTGGTCCCAAAATGCTGCCTTGGGGAACACCAGCTCTTACAGGAAGTCTTTCAGATCTGGAGTTCTGGTAATTAACCTGAAGTGTACGATTTGACAGATAACTTTGAATTATTCTAACAATGTATGTTGGAAAATTAAAGTTTTTTAATTTTACGATCAAACCTTCATACCAAACACTGTCGAATGCTTTTTCTATGTCTAGAAGAGCAAGACCAGTAGAATAGCCTTCAGATTTGTTGGAACGGATCAAATTTGTTACACGTAAAAGTTGATGAGTGGTCGAATGTCCATGGCAGAATCCGAGCTGTTCATTGGCTAAAATTGAATTTTCATTGATGTGGGCCACCATTCTGTTCAAAATAACCTTTTAAAAAAGTTTACTGATGGGGGAAAGCAAACTGATTGGACGATAGCTAGAAGCTTCTGCAGGATTTTTGTCTGGTTTTAAAATTGGAACAACCTTAGCATTTTTCCATTTGTCAGGAAAATATGCCAACTAAGAATGATAAGCTACTTTCTGGAAGTTTTCTGATGAGGATGTAGAAAATTCCAACATCGCCAGGAGCTTTCTTTTTTTTTAGATTTTTTTAATAATAGTTCTCACTTCTTCCAAATCAGTCTCCCAGGCATTTTCGGAAACGTTCTCTTTATTGAGAATATTTTCGAAGTCCTGAGTAACTTGATTTTCAATTGGACTAGTTCTTCTTTTCTCTGGCATTACGTCCCAACTGGGACAAAGCCTGCTTGTTCTTATGAGCACTTCCATCAAAGACAAATTAAAGACCCCCATGTCCCTTGCAGTTGCCTAAAATTTTATGGCTGATAAGGTAATCTAGAATGCCGTTCAAAGTGTACTGCGATCTGTCAAACTTGGGTACCTTTTGCACTACCGAGGGACCAAATGCAGTACTAGAAGTGGTACCCAATCTGAGCCCGAGTGGGACGGACCTGCTTCCACAGTAATTAACTGAGAGCTTTCTTTGCCGATTGATTATTTTTGCATGTGTATATCGTGTGGCAGGTTCGAAGATATTCTATGCCCTGGGAATCGAGAAAATTTCCTTTTACGAAAAGATCCTCGACCAGCGGGATCCGAACCCACGGCTCTCAGCATGGTCGTGCTGAATAGCTGCGCGTTTACCGCTACAGCTATCTGGGCCCCAACACTAGTAAGTCCTAGATTAAAATTCATTTCAAACTTCATAGCAAGTTTTTGAGCTTTTTCGAAATTAGTTAGTAATAGGAGATCGCAGTAGGCAGCGCGCGCGAACGGATGTGTTAAAAATTTATCTGTCACGTTTTTATCGTCTCCGCAAATGACTAGATTCGGCTGGTGAAACCAGTGAAACGGCTAGTGCAGTTTGTGAAAAAAGTGTCTATATCGAAAATGAAAGGGTTATTCAGCACACGTTCTGCTGGGCAGTGTTTCGTTAAAGCCCAAGCAAAAGGTGAATTAAAGCTTGAGGTCGTGGCCGAACCTCAAATTTTCGGGTACACGGGTCTGGAGAGCCGGACAGCGGATCAAGCTGAGCGCATGATCAAATGCTCGTTCGCTGATGCTGTCTGGATCTCTAGATTCGTGTCTTGAGGGTTTGGGTTTGGCTTCGTTTCCTCTTCACTAGAAAAATCGTTTTTTTTTGCGTCGTCGCATCGCCGGAGTTTTATTTTTCTCGTTTTAGTTTGCACGCGTTCTGAGTGCAATCGAGTTTAAGTTCTCGCTTCGCCGGAGTGATATTTTCGTATTGTGATAGGAGCATGCTGATTAAAGTAGCTACAGCTCCTCAATCAAGAACGGATGATAATCAATTTGGTGAGCTCGTTTCATGCTTTTATTTTAAATGAAAAATATATGATGGAACATCTTTTTATTACGACAATGGTGGGAATGTTACTTAAATGAATTAACTTACGAAATATGAACAGTTCGTCACTGTAAGTGTCGACGCCCATTACCTTACCATACCATACTAAAGCCCATACCTTTCCTTTTACCTAATTTTTGTCATTTCAAAAAATAACGTTTGAATGGTTCGACGCTAAAAGAGTCGACTTTTCGTATGTTCACGTTGTCTTTAGAGTACTGATAGGTGATTTTTTGAACTGAGGTTGCTTGCATCGCATCACTTACCAAGGTGAATCCTGATCATGCAGCTATGATCCCTTCCCACTAACAAAACTCCTTACCATGACAACCATGGAGATGCAGAGGTGATCTCGGTCTCTAGTAACAATGGATGTCACCCTAACATTCCTTTCCTTCCCCCAGATGACCGTAAGGACGTGGCCGGCGCCGTTATTGACTTTTTAATGTCTGGAGTTCCCGAAAGTGTATATTGAAGATGGAAAGCTACTCCCAAGCTACATCTCTTGTTTCCTTGTGCAACTTCGATCATTCTGGTCAATCACGGAGTAGCAACTACGAATTGTACGATCATCCAGTGTTGTGAAAAACTCAGTTTCTCACAACTCACGCTTGAGATTTTTCATGCGTGAGTTGTCAATCACGCAACTCAGCAGTCAAAAAATCATGGATGAGTTGGCTCCCCTTTTTGACTCATTGTCTCATATTTCCACAGTTAACTCACACACGGCAATAATTTCTTGTTAGTCTTGTACAATTATAGTAATCTTTTCAAACGTAAACGACAATATTCTGGTTTCACGAGTTTTGGCCGGGTTTTGCGACTGAATCATTTTTTACGGTTTGAGTTGATTGAGTTGATTTCGCATCAAAATCTCAAGCGTGAGATTTACGAAAGAGATCTCTAATGATTTTGCTCTCTCGGGAGAGCGTATTGATTGACATTTGAGTGCGAGTCTATCAACACTGCGGTCATCAATGCTTATGCTTTTTCGCAATTAGTTAGTAATAATTTGTTTTCCTCTTTCAATGCCGGTATTCGCTTCTGAGGTTTTTTCAAAATTTTAGATAATTTCCAAAAGGGCTTAGAGCCAGGATCCAATTGAGAAATCTTATTTTCAAATTTTTTCTTAATTCTTAATTGTGCAAAACGTTTCTTGATTTCTTTCTGCAAATTGTGCTATATAATTTTCATAGCAGGATCGCGAGTGCGTTGAAATTGCCTTCTTCTCACGTTTTTAGACGGATCAAGAGCTTAAGATCATCGTCTATTATCACGGATTCAAGTTTTACTTCACATTTTGGAATTGCAATGCTCCTGGCTTTAACAATGGAATTTGTTAAAGTTTCAAGAGCATTGTCAATATCAAGTTTTGTTTGTGAAGAAATGTTAAGATCAAGATAAGAGTCAATATACGTTTCATATATATTCCAGTCGGCTCGAAAATAATTGAAAGTGGAGCTGATAGGATTGAGCATCGCTTCATAGGATATTTGAAATGTAACAGGGACATGATCAGAGACAAAATCAGCATGAGTAATTAATTGGCTACAAAGAAGACTAGAGCTGTTAAGACCAAATCAACCGTGGATGGATTTCTAGAAGAGGAAAAACATGTGGGGCTATCAGGGTATTGAATTAAGAAATATCCTGAAGAGCACTTATCAAATAAAATTCTGCCGTTGGAATTACTTTGAGAATTATTCCATGACCGATGTTTGGAATTAAAGTCACCAATGACCAAAAATGTTGGCCTATTGCGAGTCAATTTTCGCAAGTCAGTTTGGAGCAAATTAACTTGCTGTGTTAGGAGCATTGAAATATCCTATACTTGTTTGTAATATAGGACAGATAAAACTTTGTGTTAAATCAAAATTATAGAATGCGAAGTAGAAATTTTAGAAGAGTTTAGTTGCACTTATTTTCAGCAGTTGAGTTAAGTTGCACATAGATGCACACTGCACTTGCACTTAAATAATTAATAAATTGTTATAAATAAAACCAATTGGCATTCGAATTTCGTAGTGACGTAGACGTCGAAAATTCATTCACTTTCTCCTGAAAGTGATTCACCCTTAAACCATTTCCGCGCCTCCATGATGCGACTCAGCTTACGTCTATTAGTCATCCACGCATAATACGTTACCCAAGAAGAAACAAAAAGTTACAAGAGCCGTTTAATTGCTTTCGATTGAACGTATGCCTCACTCTTCAAATAAGATTCAAATCAGGTGCGAGATCAGTCACCCCCTATAAAACTAATGGCTATGCTAATGGAGAAAATTTTTCGCCATCACTGCATATCATCAGCCTATTTACTAAGCCTATCAAATAGTTTAGCACGATCAGAATTCAATCCTATCGCAAAGGTGGGGCAACGAAACCGCAGAACCATTGCCGCCAAATTCAACAGACAAAACATAAACAATCAAAACTATCGGCCGCTGGGATTGCGATTGATTCGTGATCAAGTTCGAATGTCTGGAAAGAATAGCTGTTCATGGCCATAAATTCATGGGCCGACGCTTGTTGAATTTAACGAGTTTCGCATAGGTTCTCGTCGTATATTGACACCTTTACACCGCACAGTTGCACAATGCTGAGCATAAGTTAAAAAAATGAACTTTGCAAATTCTTTCACTGATATTGTTATGGCTGGCATTTAGTGCTGATTAGCAATTAGCCAAAATTTAGATCAATTGGTTGTTTATATTTCATTTTTTATCGTATGAACTGTAAAGATATTAGCAAAAATTACCTTGTTTAATTTTTCAAATTTCGTGGTTGTTGTTCCATCGAGATTAATGGTTTTGAACTAAATTTCAACTAAATTTAACTCAATCGGTTTCAATCGAAGAGATCTTTGTTTTGAAAATGTTTCGAATCGTCTTTTACTTGTTTACCATTTGAGAATGTCAACAAGTGTACAACATATAAACTCTTCATAAACTTTTGCAATTATACAAAGTTTGTGTATGATATCCAGAAAACGTTCTAAAATGATCATTTGTGTCGTTAATGTTCCATAGTAGGTATTCGGCGTACTATGATTCATTTTTTAAAAGTTAGGCCATTTTCAAACGATTTTATTTTCAAATATTTGTTTTTCAATTAATTTTAGGCTTCTTCTTCTTCTTGGCATTGCGTCCCCACTGGGGCATAGCCTGCTTCTCAGCTTAGTGTTCTTATGAGCACTTCCACAGTTATTAACTGAGAGCTTTCTTTGCCAAAGTTGCCATTTTCGCATTCGTACATCGTGTAGCAGGTACGATTATACTCTATGCCCAGGGAAGTCAAGGAAATTTCCATTACGAAAAGATGGTGGACCGACCGGGAATCGAAACCAGACACCTTCAGCATGGCTGTGCTTTGTAGCCGCGGACTCTAACCACTCGGCTAAGGAAGACCCCTTATTTTAGGCAAACGTTTCCAAAAGAATATTCAATGTTTACACAATTGGTTCCAAGTTCCACCAGCGAATGACCAGTGGGTTAAATTTTCAGCACAAACGGTTGACTGGTTCTCTAGATTTGTGCTCTTAAAAATTCGAGGATTGGCTTCGATGCATCTTCATCTTAAAAAATATGCTTTGTCAAAAAATTATGATTTTTGAACCATTTGATGTTTTGGACAACATTTGTATGTAGTGCGACCACTGTGCACCGTGAACAAGAAAGTAGAACGTGATGTAATTTCAATCCTACCACATTGCTCCATGTGTCTTCTCTCCATATAGCCTGCCTTACAGATGAAAGAAATATATGGAAGCACGTGGCTATAGCCCACGGTATTTGCCGGGCTTGATCTGCGTGCTCGAGGATTCTCCTACAAGCGGGTCGAGTTCTGAAGACGACGCGCGTTGTTTAGCACGCATTTGCTATTCTGTTTATGGCTTGCGGCAAGTTGCGATGAAACGTTGCCGATAGAAAGACCATCGGTAGTGACCTAATTGGTAGACTTTCGCGACTCTAATGAGGAAGAAAGTGCGCAAGCTTATTTTTCTAATTAACCCGCATTCTTCTTGATGGAAGTACTGTTATAATGGACTGTGCTATTCTTTTTTTCATCTGATTTGTCTTGGTCGAGGGAAACCGTGACGATACAATGTGTCTGCTTAGATTAGGTCAATTTTGCAGTTTGTTTTGCTATTAAATGTAAAGGTTATAATTAAATCTTGATATTGTTCACGCACAACCTTATTTTTTCAGTGATTCCAGCGTAAGGATTACACGCAACATGCATTGAGTGAACACGCAATCAGGCCACGTTGGAAAATCCAAACCCAAAGGTGGAAAAAATTGATAACTTTCACAATGGGACGATTAAAAATAAGTTTTATAGCTCATTCGAAATCACACAGAAATCTAATCAGTGGTGGTTTCCTAAACGTGTGGCAGCTCTGGAATAAACTAAGGGGCCCATCTCGAACCGTTCTCCTGACAAAAAAAAACTAGATTTTCGTGTTTTGTTTTGTAAAATCGTTGTATTGTGGAGAATATTTCCCATGAATTTCATAATACCTAATCTATTCAACAATGTGTAAAAGAGAAAGTAATAAAAAGATAGAAATTTAGGGAATTATCGGACCAAATGTACAATGGCATGTTTATAAAAATGATTTTATGTTATTAATTTTTCAACGTGTTTTCTATTTAAAAAATCTAAAACAAGTAGATAATTATGAATGTTCACCATGATTATGGTAATTCACCAGAAACAAATTCTAGTGAAATTTGTTCAAAATGTGTGTAATCAATATGCGTTATGCAAAATATTGTAAAAAATACCTTCTCATATTACCAATTCCAAACATTTTCAAACGATATGCGTACACGATTTCAGTATAAATGATCGATTGCCGTTAGCCTCATTGATAGTAAGTAGTAGGAGAACATTATTGTATGGCTTTGCTTGCCCCAATTTCCCTTAAATGTTTTTTTTTTTTCATAATTTATGGTACAGACGTTTTTGACTTTACTTTCTTATGTCCCAAATTTTAATTGAAAAGATAATATTCTAGAAAATATCAATTCTAACTCGCATCTAAACTGACACAACATATTGTAGACTTTCGTTCACCTCGCTTAAAAGTAAGGGTGGTACTCATAGCTCTTTTTTGCTAACCCAACATGTCGATGGTTCTAGAATGTAAACATTCATACAAAATAGCGACCAAACAATGGGAAAGGCGAGATTATTTTTTTAAACATTCATTTTCAAAATTCCTTAGCCGAGTGATTAGAGTTAGCGGTTACAAAGCAAAGCTATGCTGAAGGTGTCTGAGTTCGATTCCCAGTCGGTCCACCATCTTTTCGTAATGGAAATTTCCTTGACTTCCCTGGGCATAGAGTATCATTGTATTTGCCACACGATATACGAATGCAAAAATGGCAACATTGGCAAAGAAAGCTCTCAGTTAATAACTGTGGAAGTGCTCATAGGAACATTAAGCTGAGAAGTAAGCTCTGCCCCAGTGAGGACGTAATGCCAAGAAGATGAGATGATGATTTCAAAATTTAGCAGAATTTGCTGCCTAAATCGCCAGCACACACATACCTGGAATCACGATATTTATCAAATTTGAATGAACTTGAAATTTTCCTTCGCAGGGTCTTAGTTTATGTTAATTGAAATAATATTAATATTTTATATGAAAAAGTCCTAGGTGGACGACTCATCAGACAGAGTATGAGGATACCTTTCATGACTCTTAGGCTTTAAATTTCTTTGAAACCCTAAAACAATGCAAACAAAATTCTATAAAGTTCCAAATCTAACAATTCATTACTTTTAGCTTAGGACTCATATAGCATATGGCATTACAGAGCCGAATAAGTTTCGAAATTATTTTTTTTCGTCAAAATTGTAACTTAGCTAGGGGAATTTACGTATTTTCGGCAGTCAAAGCCGGTGCCGCTCTTCTTTTTTTCGGACTTACGTTAACAAATTACGTGTCTGTTGGTTTACATTTATACGCTGCTCAATTCTCTATCGATTCACACTAACAGACTTGTTAAAAAAAAGTTGGAAAAGTTGGGGATACACGGCAGATTATGGGATTGGTTTCAATCCTATTAATACAATCGGGGGTGGGACATTTCACATAAAGACGTTTCGCATACGGACCTTTGACATAATATACATTTGGAGTAATGAGATATATATGCCTTCTTCAAAATTCTACCTGTTCTTGTATTAAACTGCTTTATGCGAAACGTCCTTATGCGAAACGTCCTTATACGAAACGTCTTTATGCAAAATGGGTCACCCTCCATACAATCAAGATGATAGAGATTCAGTCTCCGCTGATTTTGCAGTGACATTTGGAATCACACAAAGAAGCCATCTTGGGCCATTGATGTTTCTTATTTATTTCAATAATGTCAAATTTCTTTTGCGGATGATTCTGATGTTGACACTCAGTTGCTGCATCAACAGCTGACTGCCTTTGCCAATTGGTGCAATTTGAATCCTGAAAAAAGATCGATAATAACGTTTTCTTGTTCGAAGAACGTATAGTTATGTCCTACAGTCATGGCCTACAGTTATGTCCTCAATAGTGTGCTTTTGAGTAAAGTAGATCAAATTAATTATTTGGGTAGGGTTCTCGATACTAAATTTATATTTAAACAGCATGTATCATATATAGTGGACAAGGCTTCCAAATCATTTGATATAATGTTTCGTCTCTTCCTGGGGCCTTCCTTACCCGAGTGGTTTGAGTCCGCGGCTACAAAGCAAAGCCATGCTGACCCGCTTCGTCTTGGTGATAATAGATAACAGTTTTAATATCTTTTTTTTGCCTAAGATTCAGAATCAACGGTTCCAATTTGTCAGTCTTAAGGCAATATAAAAAAAATATTCAAATATTTAAGTACTTTTTTTCCTCGACAATTGCGTTTGCTAAGTCTTTGATTGTAATGCTTTGCATTGTAAATCTTTAACATGTTGCAACTAAACGCTGATCACACAACTGTCAAAAGCAATTGATTGAACTTCCCTTCGACAAAACAAATAAACAAGCAGTATTCATTCTATGTATTGTAAACATATTGTAATGAACGATTGATCAATGTATCGTTACAGTTAGCAATTTTGTCCACCTTTCTTAGTGAGCCGCTACATCCATTTTTTTTAAATTACATGCTGAATGGCACAAGCATATAAAATGTGAGCTTTTCTCTAGTTGACTGGTCCAAAGATGAGTAGGTCTCCAAACTAATAAGGACAGCTAGGCTGCAAAGATTAATTTCGAAATAATTTAGAAATTTATTCGGCTCCGTAATGCCATATGCTATATGAGCCCTCAGTTAAAAGTAATAATATGTTAGATTTTAAACTTCATCAAATGTTGTTCACATTGTTTAAGCGTTTCAAAGAAATTGAAAGGTAAGCGGTTTCTTCACCTGGTTTAATCGTATGGGTATGGGTAAACGTGGTTTACGGCTTAACCCCTCTACCGGCAGCTTCATTTTTTACCGCTAAAAAATATTAAAATCGCGATAACTTTTTTGTTTCTTGAGTTATTTGCACAATTCTTTCACATGTTCTCAAAAAACTCTTCTAGTTTTCGAATATGTGTCGATATTGATAATTGGTCATCTGGATCCGGAGATATTCCAAAATTCTTTGGGGGACCGACGCATAGCCATGACCCACGTAAATATCTTAGGCTACAGATTTTTTATCATATTCGGATATTTACTCCTCAAAATGATACATTAATGCGAGTTTGTTGTGAAAATATAAAGCAATTTGAAGCAGCCGTCATTGAGTAATGAGCATTTATGTTTCTGGTACCATCCTGGACAAAAAAAGATCTTGAAAACTCTAAAAACCTCATATCATATAACCTCATAATTTTCAGATTTCTCCAAGAATACAGAACCGATTTGTATGATTTTTCCAAAGTAGCTCCTTATTACCTGGTATTGTATAGTACACATTTTATTTTTTTGATGAACTGACCAAAAACAAAATGGCCGCCAAAAACATTTAATATGGAAAATGTCGGTCCCCCAAGGAACATCGGAATATCTTCGAAACCAGATCATCAATGATTAATATCGATACGGCTTCTTAAACTAGAAGAGTTTTTTAAGATCTTGTAATAAAATTGTGCAAAAATATCGAGAAACAAAAAAGTTATCGCGATTTGAATATTAATTTGGTGGTAAAAAATGAAGCTGCTGGTAGAGGGGTTAAGCGAAGGTGAAGAAATGGGCCCTAAAATTCACGAAAGGTATGCTAAAACGAAAGATGAAACTCTGTCCGATGAGTCGTCCACCTGGGACTTTTTTGTTTTATATGAAATATCAAAACGAATATTTTAATTTTTCATCGATAGAATATTTAGAGGCCAAAGATTTTCTGAAAGGTTAGACCATAAACTAAAACCCTGCGAAGGATAATTTTAGGTCCATTCAAGTTTGATAATATCGTGGTTCCAGGTATGCGTGCAACAGTGAGCAGCAGTAGCACATAGTGAATATTTGTTTGCAAACAACCACTTTCAAATGCATAATTTAGCGAAAATTGTTCGAATAATGATTTATGCTTTTCCGCGTTAAGCCTTAAAACTGTTTCTGGACTTGGATGGTAGCCTCGTCCATTTTGTTCACAATTGACAGTCACCCTCAAACTTTCCTTAAAATAGATTGATTGTTAGTTGACATTGCGCTGTCGGGGTAAACCTCGCCACCGCAATATCTCCTAGATAAAAGGTATTTTCATCAAATCGATCATTCCTTACAATATCTTTATTATTCACTAGTGGTCCCGGCAAACTTCGTCTTGCCATCAAGTAGGCTGTTGAAAAACGCTTTTGATCGTCCCATATAAAATGACAGTTTCGTTCGCGCTCGTTTTTTCAACTTTCCCGGTGAATATCCTGGGACTTTTATACACACGAACACGTCGGAACCCCTGACGAACAAAACTGAGAAAGAATCATTCAAATCCGTTGACCCGTTCGTAAGCCATTTCGTGACATACAAACACCATTCCATTTTTATTTATATAGATTTTTAAACATTTCCCATTTTCCACATCAAAAAAATAAACAAATAAGAACGACTTTGGCTACACCATACCCAATGGTTGCCAGAAAGCATCGGTGAAAATCAAATCGAGTTGCAAAAACCTAAACTCAAACGAGACACTTGGAAGACTTTGTTTGTTCACTTTTATGATCAATTTTTCTGTAGTACATGATGGCAAATCCCTTTTATTTAATGATTTAAAATTGTATCATCTATTTGAAACAAATAGTACATAGGAAAATAAAGTCAAAGATGTCGGCTAAATCAATTATAAAAAATATAGCCAATACTATCGTTTGGAAATGTTTGAAAATGGAGATATAAGAAGGTAAATTATTCAAAATATTTTACATAAAGCATAATTAATAACCATCACATTTCCCTAGAACATGTTTCTGAAAGGTATATTTATGATTATCGAACTGTTTTAGAATTTATTTCAAAGAAAAAAAATCGTTCAAAAAAAACAAAAATTCTTCTTCAGAAACATTTTTTTGTTAATTTGGCCCCATTATTCCCTAAATTTCAAACTTATTCCACATTTTTCAGTAAACGTTTTCTATGAATTAGGGATGATGAAATCCATGGAAAATATTTTCCACAACATAACAATGTTACACAAAACATAGGAATATACTGCCCAAATTTGCATAATCGACGTAAGCGCCAATAGTACCAAAATGCATATTTTCCTTGATGCGCAGTCTTTACCTAATAATACACTGATTAGGCATGAGAACAGTACAGTTAATTAAAAAAAAATCGTCGTGTACATGTAAACTTCACAACCTCATAACAATGAGAACAGCGTTTAACTTTTCTGATATATTTGAACTATGAGCATGAGCATGAGCATAGATGACCGTACAATTCGTAGTTACTACTCCGTCCTTACGGTCATCGGGTAAGGAAAGTTAGACAACCGTTGTTACTAGAGACCGAGTATACCTCTGCATCTCCACAGTTGTCATGGACAGGATAAGGGGTTAGTGGGATGAGGTAGGGATCTGGGATCACCAATGTTTGGTGATGCGATCCATGATATAATCAAGCATAACTCGTTTCGCGATATAATTCGATATTCGCATCACGTGCCGAACTAGTGTTTATCACTCACCCACGCGAGAGCAAGCGACGCGATCAATAGATCAAACACTACTAACGGATAGCGGCACTTTTCTACTACTACGCTACCGACGTGCGACATGTTTGATCCTGCCCTCATTGCCCGCCCCCGCCGGAGCAAGCGTCAAGGTCGAAGGATCAAACACTACTAATTGATCGCGGCACTTCTCAGTTTAGTGATCTTTTGGAAACATCTATTATTATTGTTAAAATGGATTTCCAACTGGTGAGCTCTTTTGATGCTTATGATAACACATTTTTATCGTGACAACGTTACGTTTATGTAATATTCAAGCAAACTTTGGATGGTACGTCAGTACAAGTACAGGTACAGTACAGGTTTGTTTAGTGCACACTAGAATTTAGAACAGAGAATTTATATCGGATTCTTGAGGATACTGAGCAGGTGCTGGGGATTTTCTACGGACATAATGGGTTTTCTACGGGATTTTAAGAATATCAATTGTTTATAATCGAACAATCTACGGATAAACTCCTATGATTTCTTGTACGTCCTATGTATTCATAGCGGGGTACAGTGGATTTTTGACAAATCTGAATCAAGCTCAACTCCATAATCACAAGTAGAACTCTATTAAAATTAAAATGATAAGAAGCTTATTTGTGTTCTGTATTTGGTATTAGGTTCAGTTTTGAAAAATGGTTGTGTACAGTAATAATTTCAGTTTCATATGTTTGCCCGTTTGACTGAAGTCAATCATTCGATATGAGAAAAAAATATAATTTTGAAGAACAGTTTCAAATTACCGAACAAAAAATTTGTTGCTATAACCAGCAATACTATTTTTATATCCATTGAAATCAAAACTTACAAAAACGTTTTACTTTTGAATTATAATTCATTAGTTTACGGCTAACCAGCCGAGTGGAAGTTTTAACAACTACCGCAAAACAAAACATTACATATACTCTGCTATTGGATTAAATGAACAAATTGATGTGAAATTTGCGAAAAAGCTACACGTCTTCTCGGTGAAAATCGAATGCACTTTCAACGAGATAGGGCGCGTTACACCTACACCACGAGAGGGACCACGTAGGGCGAGTAGTGTGTGGTCTTTCAAAATTTTTCTAATTAATAATGTGCTCTCGGCTAGGCTTGCATATACACTAGAAAACATTGTGTTTGGACGGGCATCTAATTCCTCCGAAGGAGGTGCGCTTTGCGAAAGAGGACCGCGTGGTTTGGAGATGAAAAAATACATGCAAGTTGTAATAAAAGTTGAAAAACATGAAAATAAAAAAATAATATTTGTCAGTCAAAATAATGTGATTTTTCGAGCATTTCGAAAAAAAAATCAAATAATAGTTTGCAAAGTACAATGAACAAAATAAATTTATTTTCTCACAGAGGTGATCATTTATGCATTAGAAATACAGAAATCTGTTCCTTCGATTTTGTGACTTTTTGTTTCGGTACATTATATAACTCGATAATTCTATAAGTCGATGGTCCCCTGAATATCGAGTTATGGAGAGTCGACTGTAATAAGTGCTGATATAATTGCTCAGAATGAATTTCAGGAGTACTTGTTTTTTTTCGAAGAGATAAGATAAGATATTTTTAAATGATATTTCTAGGATTTATCTCTGGCGGATTTTTGGAAAAATTTCGTTCGAAAAAAAATTAGAGAGTAGCGATTATTGAATACAAATTTATTAAAAATTAATAACACTAGAGCCCTTTAAGTGTTTTAATTTTAATCAGATATTCTATTAAAGGAATGGCTAAGTTATATGCCCCCATATTCGGGTACTTATGGTATTATGTGCTTCCGAATACAAATTTCATGTTACATAATACCGATTAGTTTGAAAATGATAAGCTGAGAATAAATGAAAATTGTATCACTAATTGTTTAAATAAGTGTTTTATGTTCTAGCGTGCACAAATAAAATAGGCAGTTTTAAGTTTTGCTTAAAAAAACTGCATTAAATAAGTGATCAGTATTCCAGACGTTTTACTATGCAACAAGATTGGATATTTAACATATAAAATCCTCAATCCTCATAGCTCTACGCTCTACTTTTGGACCAGAATTCTCCATTGGTGTCAACCTGCAATAAGACGCAAAACAGCGTATAATGAGTAATGTTATAGCGGTAAAACCCAAATCTGATTACCAGCCATTTCCCCGCCTCGACAGCGACGGAATCCTTTCGGGGCGGCTATTTTTAAATACGACATTCAAGCAACCGTTCCATGATCCCGATCGCACCTCGTTTACGTTCAATCTACTTAACACACATATGCCGGTAATCCGCGAATTGAGAACAAAAACAGGCCCCTGCTTGATATGCAAATTTATTCTGAAGCATTCCAAGCGTACGGGGGAGTGAATGAACCCCAATTTTTTGCATTTCATTTTTATACTTGAGGGAAGTGAGATTGATGTGTTTAAATGATTCACTCAATCATGACGTTGATTTATTGCTTGTTCTGATCGGTAAATGTGTCTGCTTTAATCCTTTCCTTTTGTGCTCTTCTGTTATCTTCCAGCTAGTCAGCTTAGGCCGAGGCAGCCGCGACATATTTGGCTAAGCACGCGAACAACCACATGGGCACAGGCGCTAGGTGACGGAAGTCCCTGTCTAACGTCGAAGGGACATCTTGGATTTTGCACGTCGTTCAGAAAATGTTATCCATATTTCAAAGTTCCCGATTTGAGCGTTTGGGAATCTTGGGTCTTGGGCAACTACGACACTTGTAGTTATTTCAACGATCAAGGCAGACAAGCATTCGGAGTTTGTTGCACTAATCCCATTACACCATTGCCTTCCACGGAAACATCTACTGAATCACCAGCTGCGCCTCCGGTGGCTGGAAGTGGAAATGAAGTTACCGGTGAAAATCAGAAGAAGCCACCGAAAAATAACAACTACCCCAGTTGGCCTCCACCAGTTCCAACTCATCCTCCAGATCATACGGCAGCCACCCACCCGCCAGCTTTCACATCAACAGTTGCTTCTTTAGTGACCGAAGCAACTCCGAGACCAACACCAAGACCAACCAATCGACCAGGTGGTACAACCTGGCCTACGAAGCCAAGACCGCCATCGGAAACCAATCAACCTACAAATGCACCGATGGTTTGGCCCCCGCCACTTCCTACTCACCCTCCAATGCCACAGTTGGAGGTCACTACGTCAAGCCCGGCAGGAAGTCCGGGCGGCGGTGGTGCCATCAATGCGGGATGTGGAACGAAAAACGGAAACCCTGTAAGTTCTCGAATGGTGAAACGTATTGGTGGAGAATTTTAATAGAGGCAGTAGTTCCCACTTTTGATGCTTAAACCGTTCAAAGTGAAATATCCTAGATTACAACATATGGATGTCACTATTGCCGATTTCGGCCCTTATTCACATTTTTAATTGATGCCTACGAAAGTACAGTTATCCCTCCTATCTAAGATGCACTTCATCTACCTACGCGGTTTCCACGTAGGATAAAAACCGCGTAGATGAAGTACCCGTAGCTTATGGGATTTAGGCTAATTAATTGGTTCCTTTGCTAAAACATGAGCTGCCATGCGTCCGCATTGTTTCCGTTTTAGTGAACGCTGGAGTAAACGCATTGCGATAGTTTCCATAGCTGAAATCCTATAAGCTACGGGAGAAAAGCAATAATTTTCGACCTACAAAAATTCTGTGCCAAATTTTGGATTTTCATACGAAGTACGCCAAAGTCGTATGAAAGTGTCGAAAATTTGTCTTTTTTCTCCTACACAGTATTAATTGCCGTCCTACATGAGAGATAAGGTACCCCGGGGCAAGTGAGAATACGGTGTAAGTGGGGCGTTTCGTCATAGCTCACTTAGGAAAAGTTTTTCATGGGGGTATTCTTCTAGAAAGTTGAAGATACAATGGCAAGGAATGTATTTAGTACTAAGCATATTGTTATTTATATTACCACGTGGTTCATGTAACAGTTGTCAGTTCAGCGCCATTTTCAACGTGCATGATATTTTGTGACACGTTTCACGTCTTGCATTGACTCGCAAAAAATAAATGTGTTATAAATCAAATTTCCATCAGTAAGCTACATTTTTAAGTATTATTACAAGCTGCTAACGATAAACCAGTATTTTGTTTTCATTTCATATGAAATTTTTGATGGTCTATCTTACCCCAAAATATGTTTGTACCCGGCGTAAGTGGGACCTATCAAAACAAAAACCAGAATCAAAACTTTTCGTATACGTTTCATACATTTTCCTAGACAGTAGCACTAAAACATTCGAACAAATGATTTTTATCCAAAAAAGATCAAACACAAATTACGTAATTGCATAAAAGGGAGAAGAAAAGTGTAATTATTCTTTATTTTTTTTATTTAGTTTTTATTTATGAAAAACGACTTCAAAATTGAACAAACACGAAGATGAAATTAAAATTGCATCATGAGAACGATTACTTTTCTATTTTATTTGAACCTAATTTGTTATTTCTACCCAATCAAGTAGTGATGGAAAACAATTCCACCAGGTCCGTCCCACTCGGGCTCAGATTTTGTACCACTTCTAGTACTGCATTTGGTCCCTCGGTAGTGCAAAAGGTACCCAAGTTTGACAGATCGCAGTACACTTTTCACGGCATTCTAGATTACCTTATGAGCCATAAAATTTTGGGCAACTGCAAGGGACATGGAGGTCTTTAATTTGTTTTTGATTCCACCCCATTAAGTGGTTTTCTGCCATGCATATAAATAATAACAAAACATATTTATAATTTCGTCAATTATTGATTGTTTATGTGCTACATTTTAATTAACAACTTATAAATGATATATTTTGAACATGTTCAATTCCTCTTTACGCTTTTATTGTGATATTTTCAGTTAATATTAAATGTGAGGTGACATACTATTAAATAAAGGTTTTCTTCCTAAAACGTTACGTATTTTATGATTTATCCCTTATGTACATCAAATATGTACTTAAAATAAAAAATCTATGAGTTATCAATCCTATTATTGTAATGATTGACTTACTGATGTGGATTGACGCATGAAACTGGATGTGTCCCACTTGCCCCGTTTAGCGAGGTAACTGCGTCCAATGGCTCATTCTAAAGCTTTCTTCCAAGCTTTTCACAATTTCGAAATTATTCGATCAGTTTCATGCACACACCAGCAAATATGTTGCCAAAATGTGATTGTATTGTTTAATTTGTTCTTCTTCGAAGCTGCTTGAATTGATTGTAAATGAATCCTTGCTACACAAATTCAAAAGCTACATTAGCACAAAACAACATGGCTTTTTTCCACGTCGATCCGTCACATCAAATTTGGTCGAGTTCACTTCATTTGTACTCCGCAAAATGGATCAAGGTACACAGGTTGACGCTGTGTACACGGACCTCAAAGCTGCTTTCGATTGTCTCAACCACGATATTCTTATAGCAAAGCTAAGAAAACTCGGCATAGGTGGCATACTATTAGACTGGTTCGATTCTTACTTACGAGATAGGGCGCTGCAAGTAAAAATTGGCTCCTGCTGCTCATCCCCCTTTGCCGCTACATCGGGTGTGCCACAAGGCAGTAACCTTGGCCCCACACTGTTCTCGTTGTTTTTCAACGACGTCACAAGGAAAATACCTCACTCCTGCCGGTCATTATACGCGGATGATTTAAAGATATTCAACGCTGTCCGTTCTCCCGATGACGCGCTAGCGCTTCAACAGTTTCTTACGCTTTTTGAGAATTGGTGTAGCCGAAACAAAATGTCATTAAGTGTTGATAAATGTCAGGTCATAACATTTTCCCGCAAACTGAACAATGTTAATGCTGTCTACAGAGTAAATGGAGTTTCTCTGATGCGTGTAACGTCAATCATCGATTTGGGAGTTATACTGGACACCAAGTTAAATTTTGTTGAGCACATGACTTCAACTATTTGTAAAGCTAACCGCCAGCTCGGGTTCATTTCAAAAGTATGTCAGTCGTTTCGTGATCCATATTGTTTTCGTTCATTATATTGTTCATTAGTTCGTTCAATTCTTGAGTATTCTTCTGTTGTGTGGTCGCCTAGTTATGTTACATGGAATTTACGTTTGGAATCTGTTCAACGTCGCTTCATTCGCCGTGCCCTATCCCATCTTCCATGGAATGATCCAATTGTTCTGCCTCCCTATGAAAACCGATGCTTATTGCTCAACCTCGAAACACTTTCGGCACGTCGCTTAAAAGCTGAGGCCTTGTTTGCGGCTAAAATTATTCTAGGTGAAATTGATTCACCTAGTATACTTAGTGACTTCCATTTCTCAGCTCCAACTCGTATACTTCGCTCGTCATCCTTCTTTGCTCTTCCATTCCGACGTACAAACTATGGTAAGAGTGACCCTATACGTAAAATGTGTGTCTCATTCAACAGATTCTCCGATTGTTTCGACTTTACTTGTAATAGCTCCATGTTTAAGAGTAGGATGGATAGGATTAGGGTTTAGAATAATTAGATTAAGGATAATTGTTCAATTAGGCATAAGATTGTCCGTTGAATGTATGTATATTGTTGTGATGTTGTTTAAAAAGATACAGGTTTTTTAATCAGCTTTGCTGGTTTTTCCTGTCACAAAAGAAAACGAATACAACAAATAAATAAAATAAATAAATAAAATAAATAAATAAATAAATTTGAAAAATACTGACATTTGAAAATTTAATTGAACAATTTGTTGGAACTATCGTTTTTTTCGTTCCCACTTGCCCCGCGGTACCGTAATCCGGGGTAACATTGATCATTTTTCTGAATGTTTCTTCAATATTTCGTTTGAAAATGCAAATGTTGCAGGTTTTATATTTTTAAAACAAGTACTGTCACCCATAGCTCGAGACTGTATACTGTATTTTGTTTATTGAAAGATTTAAGCATGTTAAAAAAAATGTTCTAGGCGATTTTTTGATTTAGTTGATATGGGGTAACATTGATCACCTATATAAACAATGTTCGGTAATACTGAAAATGTCGTTACTTACATATATCATGGCCCCTGAAGTCGAATATGAAGGCCAAACGCTTACAAGTCATTTATTTTTTGAGTTATTTTAAAATTAAAAACACCTCGAACCACGGAATACGCCTAAAGGTAGGCAATTTTCCTAGGGAATTTTACATTACCAACAGTAATTCGATAATGTTGCCTTATTGAGCATACTTATAAAAGTTTTGACAACGGAATCGTTTTCGCCAATGTCATTTTTAGTAAGAACCACATTTTGCTTGCTTATATCGTTTGCAGAACTTATGTGAGACATGAATCTTCGGTAGTGTCATCTTTAACAATTAAAATCATTATTTCGAAAAGTTGACAATTTTACGCATAAGGTAAACGCAATTTTCACAAAAATATTAACTTTTATTAGCTCATAAATATAAGAAAGAGAAGCACCATTCATGATTTGGAAATGTTTCATCAATAAATGATAATACGAACTTTTGATGAGGTGAGTCGTTCCGATCAATGTTACCCCGCTGATCAATGATACCCCGGATTACGGTACTTTCTTTCTCACAAGCCCAATTTGTATGAATCGAACACGAATATAAGAAATATGCAAGTGGTGAATTGACTGCCCAGTTACGGGTCAAAGGATATTGCAACAGTCCAACAGAGAGGCGTGCTGAACAAAGCATGAGCTAAAATTTTGAACAGCAGACAATCTCCTGGCAGTGCCGAATCCGAATACACCCGATTCTGTTTTTGCACGGATTTTTCCATACATTTTTTTCGCCAAAACCTTATTTTTGCATGAAACGTCGAGAAATGGTGTTACTTTTTTGCACGGTTTTTTAAATTTTGAACTGAAAACTTTTTTTGCACGGTACGCATCCCCCGTGCAAAAACAGAATCGGGTGTAATCGTGGTATCAATAAAAATGAACTTACTGATACATTCCATAGTTTGCGAAACACTTAACCACAAGTTCTTTTGACGTTTGAGATTTAAGGTGCATTTTCTTGAAGGTTAAGAAGTTGGTATTATTTGAGAATCTTGATAATTATTACCTTCATCGGCGTAATGTGTGCACCAATAAAATTATTAGTTACCAGAACTCTGTACCGGACGTAGAATAACTTTTTCCACACGATATACAAATTTTAAAATGGTTAGCTATTTAGAAAAAGATTCCTCGAATAGTAACTACGAAAGTGCTCATTAAACACTAAGCAGGCTCTGTCTCATTTTGAACTGAAAGGTACCTTCAGCCTAGTTCTTGAAACAATCCTAGAAGGAATGTTTGGACGAATTTCAGCATGAAACTCCTAAAAATTAGCTGATGAAGGTGAATTTAATGAAAAATCCTTCGATGGACTCATAAGGAAATTTCCATGCACATCAAAAAATAAATTGTAATAATGCGGTATTTCGCTGCACATCAATTGCGACCTGAACATTGCACAAAATTACAGTCAAATTTTAATTACAACTCTGGAATCTTTGGAATAACTCATGGAGGAATTCCTGAAATATTTTTTTGGAAGTGCTTTAGAAGTAGAACCAGCAATAATTTGAAAAGAAATATGTTGATAAAGTACTGGAAGTATCTTGAGAAAAAATGGCAAGATCCCTGAAAAAGTTTTTGGAAGAAGAAAAATTGAAGTAGTGTAATTTTTGGAGAATGCTGAATGGAAATACTTAAATATCTCTTAATGAATGGCTGGAGATGTCATTAGAGTATTCATGATCGAATACTTAAAGAATTCCTCTATTTTTAGGCTTTTTTGAGAAATTGTCAGTTTAGTTCCTGACGAAATCTGTGCATTATTGCTAGGATCAATCAATTAAGCAATTCACGTTTTATCGTAATAAGAGGGACCCAAAAACAATTTTTGAGAGTGTATTTCATGAAAACTCTGCACAAATTCTTGAATTCCCGGAGAGAGTTCAATGGTGCGTTACGAGGTAAGATCTACCATATTGTACTCTTGTTGTAGCTGTTCTTGTAACTACTTCTAGTTACGGTCGAAAGAGTATAAGAGAGTAACAAACCACTAAGACCCGCCTATTTGTCCTAGATAGTGAGGAGGTCGAAGTGGAAAAATGACTCAATCAGCAACTGAGGCTGGTTTCAACTCATGAGACAAGTTCTTTCGGAGTTCAAGTGCATATCTTTCAATATCTAGGAGGTAAACGATTCCGAATCGGTGGAGTAATAGACCAACCCTGGGGGATGCGAAATGAAAATCAACAAGCAGCCAGGCTGCTGTCTAACTAAAATTTTCGTAGAAATGATCAGAGTACGCCTGGAAATGTACGGTCATGATTTCGTCACGCTAAAAATTCTTATACAATTTATGTAACACAAAAACTACTAACTATTTAATAATAAAGAAAAGTTGTGCTTGATCCAAATTATGCATAAGTCTTGTACAACTGCTCAAATATGTTTCTAACTAACAAATTCTGTGATTAAGTCTATTCATTGGGTTTATTTCCTGCATTGAACTGATGAAGATGATGTGTGTGATGTATTTTAAGTGTGCATTACGAATGTGGTTTCCTGCGAAACAAGCAAACAAACAATGGTTAGCACTCGTGGAAAACATTATGTTCAATTTGAACAACCTTAAAGTTCGAGTCCGTACTCCTTAGGACCAACCTTCTGAAACAATCTTCTTGTTACAAGGAATCTCAATCAGAGAGAATATATATATATATATATATATATATATATATATATATATATATATATATATATATATATTATATATATATATATATATATATATATATATATATATATATATATATATATATATATATATATATATATATATATATATATATATATATATATATATATATATATATATATATCAAGGTGTGCAAGAAGAAGCAATGGACATGGATTAGTAAAGAAAAAAAAACGTAAACAAAAATAACTACGTCACTAATTTACACGGCTTCTTATGGGAGCTCACTCGCTTGTAGTTGTGAAACATTTTGCACCGTACACGGATGTCACGCACACTGAATGTCTTTTCCACACCTCGGTATATATTCTCATTGAATCTCAATGTCTAATGCCATGCAACCTGTTCACAGTTACAAAAAACTAATTTGAAACTTATAAGTAGAAGCAATAATTTGATACACTATAGTACCGATGCATGGTCCAAATCAGTATCATTCAACCAGCTTAGTGGCCGAACCTGATTAAGGGGCGCGCTTTTGTGAGTTTAATGGTGACAAACTGTTTTCTCCAAACGGTATAAATAGCGGTACCTATCTTTTTCTAAAAAGGCTGTATGCAAAATGGTAGAGAATGATAATTGTATAAAAAAAAACCACTACATACTTCATTATTTCTCAATAGTAGTGCACTAAACAAAGGACACGGGTATACCACAAAAGATCAAAGAAAACCGGTCGCAGTGGATCATCTTGAACAGAAAAAAATGCCCAAAATATAGCTTAAGGAGTTTTAGAAAAACAGTTCAAGGAGTTCTCGTAGAATTTCATCAGAAATTTGTGGAGGATTGGTTGAAAGAATCCATGGAGGAGTTTCTAAAATTTCGTGAGTTAATATCCCTGGACGAATGATTAGTACTTTTTCTGGCAAGATCCTTGGTAGAACCTAAAATGACGTATTGTAGGTAGAATATTTGCGAGATTCTTGGTGGATTCCTGACGAAACCTATGGATGATTTTAAGTGAGACCTATGGCAAAAGATTTCTTGGCGAACTGAAATTCTTCAAAATGCTTCTCATAACACAACTCGCACTTTTATTCACTTCCTTGGACTTTTCCGACGCACCGTGTGTGAATACATTTCCAATGCGATATACTAAATATTATCCATTTTCTTTTAACTTAGGACACGGAACGAATCGTCGGCGGGCACAATGCGGATCCAAACGAGTGGCCTTGGATAGCTGCCTTGTTCAACAACGGCAGACAGTTTTGTGGTGGATCGCTGATCGATAATGTCCACATCCTCACTGCAGCTCATTGCGTTGCTCAGTAAGTTCAGCTTCAGCCACTTGGAATACCAGAATCTGGCAGTAATTGGTACGATTTGTTCTTTTTCAGTATGACATCTTTTGATGTTTCCCGCTTGTCCGTGAAACTGGGAGACCACAACATTCGAATAACCACCGAAGTACAACATATCGAACGACGCGTGAAACGACTGGTGCGACACCGTGGATTCGACTCCCGAACTTTGGTAAGATAAATTGGAAGTTATGTTAATTTCGAACAATTTCTAAAAGCCAACCTTTGAAATTTTAGTATAATGATGTTGCTGTGCTGACTATGGACCAACCGGTTCAATTCTCGAAATCCGTTAGGCCAATCTGTCTTCCAACAGGAGGTGCTGACTCGAGAGGAGCCACTGCAACTGTAATTGGATGGGGAAGCCTACAAGAAAGTAAGATCAAATATTAGTTGATAGTTGAGGCCGAAAACAGCTAATGATGTATTCTTCTTCACAGATGGACCACAACCATCCATTTTGCAGGAAGTAAATCTTCCAATATGGTCAAATAGCGACTGTAGTAGGAAGTATGGCGCGGCAGCTCCGGGAGGTATCATTGAGTCAATGTTGTGTGCAGGACAGGCAGCTAAGGATTCATGTAGCGTAAGTATTATTTAAGAAACGAGTTTTAGTTTATTTCATACAATTGCTTCACACCACAGGGAGACTCTGGAGGGCCATTGATGGTTAACAGCGGCAGATGGACCCAAGTTGGTATAGTCTCCTGGGGTATAGGATGTGGAAAAGGACAATATCCCGGCGTATACAGTCGCGTTACATCATTCATGCCTTGGATTACGAAGAATACGCAAGATACATGATTAATGGAAGAATTCCGACTAACGGAATAATTTAGTGTTGCTTCTTATTACTGATGCCATTTGAATACGAAACAACTTTGTAAAGATATGATTTGTAGTTGAATAAATGCCTGATTTTTCACAGGTATAGTTTATTGCTATACTACAGACACATGTGGATTAAAATCATTCGAAAATGCAAATGAATACGATTTGAAACACAAGGTAAGGTACGGGGCGGGTGGGTGAATGGGGTGCAATCTTATTTTGATATTTTTGATGAAAAAATGTTGTGCTATTGTCTTTACTACATCTAAGTTGCCCACCCTAATAATTGTAAAATGAAATTAAAAAAAGTTGAAAAATTATAATCTTCGAATTGTTCAGTGCCTATAAATGAATGAAAAAACGAATTCAGTAATATACCATATAATTCCACTAGAGTATGTATCCTTTGACAGATACGCAAGCCGAGCCTAGTACACAGTAGTTTTTTAGAGAGTCGAAGCCACAGCAAATGAATTCAGAAGCTGTTAAAAAGAATATCCTAGAGGAATATCAGCAGGAATCATGTAGAGATCACAGAAGAATATTGTGGACTTTCGAGGAGTCTCTCCATAATTTTATCATGAAATTCCTGGAAAAAGTACTGAATAAATCCATAACAAAAATTGCTGGATTAATGGGTCGGTGTTCAGCCTGTCTGAACCAAGTGCTTTTTGATGATTCCAGGAAAACGTAACCCAGACATTGGAAATATCAAAATATTCGCATTATTTCGCAAAAAAATAGCATCGAAAAAAACAGTATTGATGGAGTCCTTCAAGTATCTTTATAACGAAAAAATAAACATGTACCGTGATGGCCCCTAACTCTGCGCAGCTCCAAACTCTGCGCACTTTCACCAAAATCCACCAAAATCTGGTAAAATACTTACATTTTTGTTCAAAATTTATTTTTCATATATTGCTACAATAGTAATAAAAAAGCACACGAAGAATTTTCTTGACAAATTTACGTTTGTTACTTTAATAAAAAATAAAATAGCTTTAAAAATATTGAAAAACTTCCAAATTGACTGCCCGTTAGCAAAAATGCTAAGGGAGTACCTCATCACTTAAGTCATTTGAAGCAAGTTAAAGAGAATATATTTTCGATTTTTAGTACGTAGGCTCTAGTTTATTTATCGAGCAATCATCACTGATAAAGTGCAACTTATTTTCTCTCCATTTTCTTATTCTTCTTAAGTGCGCATAGTAAGGAACCATATGTTCAACTATGTTCCTTACTATGCGCAGCAGTTATAAAACGTTATTTTCAACATACAATCAACCCTCCAGAGGTCGATATTGAAGGGAACCATCGACTTGTCGACACCATCGAGATATGGAATAGAAATGCTTTGGAAAATTGTTTGAAGGGACCATCATGGTAAGGGAAGATTAAAAAATGACCTCCATCATATTTAAAGGATTTCTACAATCCGTCCCCTCAATCCCCTGTCGCGATTTTTACAGTACCGTAATCCGGGGTAACATTGATCATTTTTTTGAATATTTCTCAAATGTTTCGTTTGAAAATGCAAATGTTGCATATTTTATATTTTTAAAACAAGTACTGCCACCAATAGCTTGTGACTTTATACTGTATTTTGTTGTTTGAAAGATTTAAGCATGTTTAAAAAATGTTTTAAGCGATTTTTTGATTTAGCTGATATGGGGTAACATTGATCACCTATGTAAACCATGTTCGGTAATATTGAAAATGTCTTTACTTACTTAAATCATGGCCCCCGAAGCCGAATATGAAGGCCAAACGCTTACAAGTCATTTAATTTTAAAGTTATTTCAAAATTAAAAACACCTCGAACCACGGAATACGCCTAAAGGTAGGCAATTTCCTAAGGAAATTCTATATTCGTAACAGTAATTCGTTAATGTTGCCTAATTGAGCATACTTATGAAAGTTTTGACAACGGAATCGTTTTCGGCGATGCCATTTTTAGTAAGAACCGCATTCTCATTGCTCATATCGTTTGCAGAACTTATGTGAGACATAAATGTTCGGTAGTGTCATCCTTACCCATTGAAATAATTGTTTCGAAAAGTTGATAAATTTACGCATAAGGTAAACTTAATTTACGCAATAATCTTCACTTTTATTAGCTCATGAATATAAGAAAGAGAAGAACTATTCATGATTTGAAAAGGTTCCATCAATAAATGGCGATACGAACTTTTTACGAGATGGGTCATTCCGATCAATGTTACCCCGCTGATCAATGATACCCCGGATTACGGTACCTAATGCATGCATTGTCACTTTTTCATAGACTCCACCTTCCCGTGAACGATGGACGTAATTTTTAAATGCTCCCAACCATGCAATAAAATAATTTTGATTTTTTGTATAGTTTCATGAGTCAATATCGAGTAATGGGACATCGAGGTTTAATCGCATTTGCAACATAGAAACGCCAATAAAGTGCTGTTATTGATCTGCAATAGGAATCGTTCATTAATTACGTCACGCTTATACAGAGCGGCGATACTTTTCGATTGAGTGATGAACACTATATTAAGAATGGATATACCCTTACGCTTAAACTATTCTTCGTATTTAGTAGAAATGTTCGGGTTTCACATATAACAAACCAGCACCAGGTTCTTATTTATTTTCTTCAAACCCGGATCCGACCCGAATCGAGACAATAATTTGATACCAAACCCGGACCCGAACCGAACCAAAGAAATTTTTTGTTTTATATTTGCTAGTGAAAATACATAAACAGTCAAAGCTTATTTTCCCTTACACGCCAAGGGCGAACGCAAAAAAGACATAGTTTGTACCCTTTTTGTATGTTGGTTCAGATTTTAGAAAACTAAGTTAATTACATGTTTTGAAAATCATATGATGATTTCGATTGTTTTGAGAGTTGCACTTAATGGCATTCAATTGAATTATAGATAAAATTCACTTCATTTAGTAAACTTGTGTTAGAGACATTCCACGCTCCACTGGGGACGTAAAGCCGTATGAAGCAAGAAAATGAAGAGAAATTCGGAGTTTAAATGCTAGTAATGCTATTAGTAAAACACTTCAACTGTTATAAAGAATTTATCGAGTGCGCAGAGTTAGGAACCTAAATGCGCAGAATAAGGAGCATTGCAAAAATCAGTGCGCAGAGTTAGGAACACGGACACCCTTGAGAAAAATTAAAAATTTGCAATAAAAATCATTACTTAGTGAAGCTTTTATATTTTTTCCTTACACTGATAAAAATCCACACGCTCGATCTGTGTGTTTAAAATTATGGATCGATTCATGAACGTCCATATCGATTTGCTATGATTTTCTTGCAAACTTCGTGTGTGTTACACATTAAATTCCTGTGTTTTGCTTCATGGATTGATTCATCAACCGACAACAAGGATTCCATATTTTTTCCACATAAGTTCCCGAAGCTTTCTCTTCAGATTCGTATGTGTCAACCTATGGACGCATAGATCATCACTCCAACACGGATTCAGTGTGTTTTGCTTATGGTTATCTTGTGTCATAATCATCATGTTCAAGTTGGTCGATTCATTGATTTGCGCAATGAGATTGTTATGATGAAATCCATGAGCTATGCTATCGATTTCCATGTTCAAAGCTTCTAAATTGTTTGTGATCAACCCATGGGATGCATAGTGAACAGAATTGCGGTTGGACCTCGTGTCGAACGACAGTCATCATCATGCTTCCAAAGAGAAGAAGCAAATTTTGAAGCTCAAAGTGTTAGATGAAAATTTGTGAATTCGATTTTTCTTTTATTAGTGAAGTTGACCGATGTACGAGAATTCTACCTTTCTATAAGAAAACATTGATTATAATGTATAGTTTAGTAGAAAAATCGGATTCCACTAACAGATTTTCCTGGCTTTCAGTTTCGAAAAAAATGGAATATGCTTATCCCTAGCTTCCCAAATTATGGATTTGCGGCGCCCCGCTTGTTGCTGGCTCACGGGTTTGAAAAAAAATCAAGAGAGCTTGCGACAAGCAGAGGAGCCTCGGATCCATATTTTGGGGAGCAAAAGTTTTTCTACCAAATTTCTTCTTTCAGCCCCATGACATTTATGTTCAATCACACATGACTATCTAAAGCTACTACATTTCGAATTCAATAAGCAAATCAGTTGGGTTTCATGATTTAATATTTGGAAATTCATGTTTGTTTCACATGACAACCTAATGTTGATACACATGTTATTATACCGTGAAATCAATGATGAAATCCATATGGCTACCACACTCAAATCAAGTAGTTTTCCTCATTGCGCAAATCTATAAGTAAAACACACGACCTTGACGTGTAGATTTTTCTCAGTGTATACATAAGATCAATAAGTATTTGCTTCCGAAATTTCAGAATATTGTTTTTTGTTTTCAATTAATTACAGCTGTTTGAAATTTGAAAAGCCTTAAGTGCGCAGAGTATGGGGCCTTCACGGTAGCCCGGTCTGTCTGAACACCGAAAGAACCCTTTAGAAATCTTGGGAAAAATCCTTGGAGGTAACCCCAGTTGAATTATTGGACTTACTTGGATAATTTATAATAGAATCTATTTAGAAATAACTTTCGAAATTTTTGTAAAGAAAAATAAAGATGGTTTTTCTGGACGATTATCTGTAGAGATTCGTATTACTGGAAGTGCATATGAAGGATTGCGTGCAAAAGTTCTTGGAGTTTGTCTTGAATAATTCAACAACATATTTCTCTAAGAAATTGATGGAAGGATTGCTCTATTTGTTCTTATTGGACGACGGTTTTAGGTATTTTTACGGGTCTACCCCGTTTGGCATAATGCCATTTGGCATAATGCCGTTTGGCATACAGTCGTTTGGCATAAAGTCGTATGGCATAATAGTCGTTTGGCATAATAGTCGTTTAGCATACTGGTCATTTGGCATAATTTGAAAAAGGAAGATTCTGCAGTGGTACAGTAATATGCTGGACCATAAGATGCGTCATAAAATACAATGTTCCTTCTTTTCAAATGACATGGAATAACTTAGGCGTTGGATACATTTTCGTTAAAAATGCGCTATAATATCCTGGACATAATGGCCCGTAAGTCATGTATGATGCAATTCCAAAAGAGCTTTATTGGATATTGGTTTCCTTGGAAAATGAAGATTAGAAGTATGTCCTATCAATAACTGTCAACGGAATGTACGATCGTAAACAGTTCATCCACACCCCTATGCTTAATGGAAGGAATTTTATCAAATTCAGTGTTTTTCACAATTATACCAAACGGGGTAGACCCCTTTTTACTTCTGTAAAATCGTGAATTTATATATTTCATGTATATTATCAAATTGTCTTGATTTGGCAGAATCGGAGCTGGTTTTGAGAACCCGGAGGCAATCATTTTTATTCCATGGCTGCTATTTGAGTTTGGATGGAAAGTCATAAAATTTAAGCTATCCTAAACGGTTGAATCCAATTGTACATAACTTGTTGCTTTTGTAAATCATTCCGATTATGTATCATGATACGTAACAAACGTATGAAATTCTGAAAATCATGTGAACAAGTTTCTTCTCAAATAAAGTCCAGAATGACAAAACTTACAAAAAATTGTGATGGTTCGTTGAAAGCTGAAAAAATCAGTTCAACATAGATTTTTGAGAGCATTTAAAGCCATTGGCTTTTCTCGACTCCCAATGCATTAAGTGTCACTTGAAATTATGCTTAAAACTCGTCCCACGATGCATACTTTTACCCAAATAATAATCAGGAGTGTTCGGATAAAGCATTGAAACGTCCTCACAGTTTTTGTAAATTGATTCGTAAAAGTTTTTTATTGTTATCTTTCAGTAAATTTTAGTAACCAGTAGTCTGTTTTCTGACATTCATAAGTTCGGATTTAGCTGCTCGACTACCGAGTTGTTCACATCATCCGCCTTTTCTGCCACTCAAATGCTTTCTTCATCGTCACACGAATTAATATTAATCGATGCCAGTCATATATGTAAAACATTCTACTAACGACTTATTTGTTTCACGATTAGCTAATCTGACCTTCCCCTGATCGATCTACGCACGGCATCCCAGCATACTGATTGTGTAAAACTTTTATGCATACCTCTGGTGTCATTTGTGATTTAGAGAACAAAAATAAGTATGTTATGGAATAATATATTAATTTTAAAATATCACGATTATTGTTTTAAAGACAAATCACAAACGATCGAACAAACGTAATAATATTATACTGAAGATACAAAAATACACAACTTATGTTTCACAAAGCCAACGATTTTAGCTAGTGAGTGAAACTAGAATCTGTAGAGTGATTGAAGGAACATCAAATAACTACTATCGGTAAACGGATAAAAATAACCAAAGTGAAACCCACTCAAATAGTACGTTATTTTATCAGTATTTTGATGGTGCGAATGGAGAGCGAGAGATTTGTGTGTCAGAAGCGTATATTCTGCTGATCTGGTTAGTCCACGCAGAATCCTTACTTTGGTAGCTTTAGGACAGCTTAGAGTACGACGGCGGTGAGAACTTTTTCCGCAGGAATTTCAAAATATATAACGGTAGACACGAGACAAGCGTTATCACTAGGACCTTCCACAGGAATTCCCACGACCAGATAAACTCCCAGTCTGGAGGGGGTAGACGATAAGAAACATACAAATAGAGAAAGTAAGATTATATGCTTGTGTATTAACAAAGTGCAAATAAAAAATACTTACCAAAGTACTCATGTAACACAGCTAATGAGATTATGTACAGCACTAGACTGAAGAGTTCTGCCAGTACCATCAATCTGGAAAAAGAATTGAACATTGTTTTTAAGAAGCTATAAATACGTAGGGTGATCTATGGTGTTGAGCTTGAGCTGAATTCGCCGCTACTCTACTATTGCCAGATCAGCAAGCGCTGGTGATCTTCTATTTTTAGACAACTATGCTGCCTGCCACTTCAGAATGCAGACCAAAGAGGGGAAGAGGGATAAATTGATGTCGCATTTACTGGTCCACTGTAGACCGTGAAGTCCGACTGCCACGAGAGGCTTGCTTCTGGTTAGCAGACTGCCTATGTATCAGGCGTAAGGAAGGGCGTACTATAATGATGGAACAACGGAGGCGTAGGGAATGGTTTCTCGCCCGTTTCTGGTACTAGCGATAGCTATGAACTAATAGATTAAGTGTGACATTACGAGTCGAATGAACGAAGGGGACGGGCCTGGGATTGAACCCATGACCTTCTGCTTGTAAAGCAGAAGCGATGGCCATTATAGAGCTTAGTGACATTTAAACACACGAACACTCACATGCACTCATCATACATAGTATGTTTTTATTTTCCTCAACGAAACTTGCACACGCTTTCCAGACTCATCAAAATGCATATGGAAATGTTACCCAATTTGATTTTTTTACCCAGATTCTTGGTGTTTTTTGAGACAGAGTGCATACTTTTTTCCTCTGAGGTTCACAACTACATCTACACTAGAGCACCCACACTATTGAGCGTGATAACCAATATAACACCAATCCCGTCTTACGTAGGTGGATCTATGGTATTATAGATTTTCTCGTATCGATACAATGTAGAATGATAGAATATGTATAACAAATTGTAGAAGTTGGACAAAACAATTCAAAACAACAAAACGATATTTGAAAAGGAATAGGAGATGACTTGTTCAATAAAATATCTAAAAGAATTCCGAGAGCATCGCTGATGTTGTTTTTTTTTTTTTTTTTTTTATGGTGTACTCAGCTGGAGCTGTATGACAGCTTCGTTGTCTGTGCTGGACCCCGTAGTGCAAATTTTTACCTCTACTTTTGCCAATATTTAGACGGAATAGGCTATGTTGCCCGCTTTAACACTATTTTGGATGAATATTGTGCAGAAGTAGTTTTATTAAATTGTTTTTGCTTCAGTTTCCCTCCCGTAGTCATGTTTGTATAGTCATCCTTTAGTTCTGAGCAATCGGATTCTTGTTTACGCATGGAGAAGCGACATGAAAATATATGTTATTAATTAATGCATTTCTTGGAAATAACATACAGAGCTATGTTGTAGTAGTCTATGTTGACAAATTGTAGCACAGATGTCATCTCCAAGCATCTTTTGACAATGATAGACAGAAAATGTTAATTATACAGAATGCGGTCGTATATCAAACGATAGCGATAGGGAGATCGTTTTTTCCCGAATGGAATGAAGGTTATTGAAGTGAAAAACATGAAATGTACTTCCATCTATACGCGAACAAGAACTATCTGAAGTGCCTCGTCATTGTACGTCATGTATTTCCTAGTATTTTAGTCGTTTATGCTACTAGTCTGAAACGTGATGTGTTATACTATATGAATAAATTTCAAAATATGAATCAAGTGTTTGGTTTTAAATAGTCTTTATCTTCCGAAGGTCGTACTGGAATGCTAATCAATACAATACTTTTCTATGAGAGATGACTGTCTATGTTGCCATCTTGTAGTACCGAATCCAAGTTGTAGATAATTAATATGAGGAGAAGTATCAAATCTAAATGTACTGTAAATGTGTTTGGTGTGGTCATCGATGTGCTTTATGTTCGTCTTATTGTTATTGTTCTGAGGTCTTCTCAAAATGAGAATTCAATTGAATAATGTCTCAAGTTAGTTTACAGTTTGGATAGACAAAGTTATTGGTACGGTATTATGAATATATAGGGGGGCTGAAATGATATACAATATGTGTTCGCTAAGAACTAAAAATGTTACTTACCCCTTTCTTAGTATACCCACTGTCGTGACGCTTAGCTGATTTCTGCCGAATCGAAGAAAACGCTTATCCCATTTTAAATGGGAACGTAACGCTTATCCCATGTTAAATGGAAATCCGCCGAACTAACCAAGTTCAAGCAAAACTTCACGGTCAGAATACTGGCGTCTAAAAAATTACACGTTATATTGTTCCAACATAATCCAACAGACTGCTTTGTCTCGTCATCATCGAATAGCTTTCAACCTCTAGCCCGAAGCTAGGTACCGATCCGAAGCCGAACTCTAATAAGTACGAGTCTAATTCTCGCTCTTCCCCATGACGAAGCATCCGTTTCCAACCGAACACGATTCAATTGCCGAATCACATTCCGACGATCTTTGCAGTGGAAGGCGAACAAATACTACCACAACCCTTATACGTGGTTCATTCCATTCCTACTTCTTTATCGCATCATTTTGGTTTTCTTTTTATGGCTGGAAAGAGTCATGGTGGTTCGAATGCTATTAATTCAAGTAGAGTAAGGTGGGGCAAAAGTTCGACCTTAGTGGTATAATCAAAGTTTTCAGGAAAACAATAGCAATTAAAACAAAACAAATACCATACAGTGAACCTTCAACATATTGGCTATAATTTTGCTGAACAAACTTATGTCAAAATATCCATATGCAACGCATATGGATCGTTTTTACCTCAGTTTGATGGTAATTCGATCCGTGTCCGTGCTGATCTATGTGCTTCGGCTCCTAACACGACGTTTGATACATACGACAGACGACTTGCACCCTCGTGATGGTGTTGTTGTTAGTTGTTATATATGAAAAGAAAGAAAGAAAGAAAGTTATTAGTATTAGGAATAAACAGGATTTAGTGAGTTTTCATTGAATTACATTTGACTAAATCGCTGATTATAGTCAACGACATCGGAAACTTTATGTGTTGACTGTTGATCTAGTTTTTCCTCAGTCCCGTTGGTCAGTATTGCTAAAGGTCCTTTTTAACATGTTTATAAGTACTTGAACAAGTTGAATATTTTAAATTTACTACTTTTGTCATGTTGGTCAATAATGATTTTGATCAGTTTGTTTTATACATCTATTCATATTCAAATCTGGTCTCGTCTGTTTTCATTTAGAATCGTCGTAAATACATTTCTATGTGTTAAAAACTATACTAAAAATAATAAAGAAATAGAAAGTCATTTTTTATTGTCCGGATCCACTTTTCGGTGACAAAATAAAGCTTCATCGCGCCTAAGCCCTATCTATTTATTATAATTTTGCGAGAATGAAGTTGTTGTAGTTTTATGATACCACCATAATAAATGTGGTTTTTTATTATGACTCTAATGAGAGAAGCATAACAAATTAACATTTGTGTCACATTCTACTCGATGGATCCTCAGTCATTCTCCTCATTAGTCAATATTATAACCATTTAAACAAAATCTAACCTATCTGCATCAAAGCGTGGCTACGGCTCCTGTTACCCCGATGCCTGGTAACAGGATAACCGTTGGATCACATCCGTAAGATTGATGCATCTATGCCAGATGGTTGATGACGCGGCATTAAACAAATATTTCCTGATGTGATACCACCACGACTGGACATGTCTTTGGTTCTCATATAAGTGCTAATGGGGTAAGCCCACCCATCGCGGCAAGATTACACGTCCTAGGGGAGGGTATTCCGAGAGCATCGCTGATGTTATCTCAATAACAATGCCCTTTAGCAAAAATCTGTAAAGGTTTTGTTTTTGATAATGCCCTGATGGAAGTTCCGGAAGAAAACCAAATCGATTCTTTGCAGAATTAGCTGATTGAGGCTATAGAGTAAATTCTGGCAGAAAGTTCGCAAGACATCAGAAGGCGTTCTTTATGGGATTTAATATTAACTCTTTTAATATTTCTGAACGACACTTCAAGGGAAGAGGAACTTCAGGAACTTGAGGAACTTCAAGATAAATTCTGAATTACAAATTGAATTCCGTTTTGAACAGACTGGACTATATGATATTTTAGTGCTTCAAAGATATGTGCAGAACTCCATCAAAACTTACTGAAGTCAACGTACAGAAACAATTCAGCTTAAATGATAGGAAACATTTATGGCTACACTTGAATGAAATTTTATCGTTTCACCTTTTTTTGGTAGATTGTATCGGAATGAAACTTTTAACAGCTACTGTTTGTTTACTTTTGGACATGAAAACGTCATAGTGGTAACTCACTTGCAAGCACCTCAAAATGCAATCGAAAGATTCCACAAGAAGTGGAAAATCAAAATCAACCCGAGCAAAACCTAAGCAATATTTTTTTGCAAATAGGCGTAGTGCCAGACATCTTCCGAGGCGTAAAGTTCTTGTTTGTTTGATGACCATAGAGTGGTCAGAAGAAGTTAAGTACTTGGGTCTAACTATGGACCGCAAACTAAAATTCTGAGTTCACATTCAAAACTCACTGCAGAAATTTGAAAAGCTCGTCAAGAGTTTGTACTTAATGATCTGAAGACGTTCTCGTCTAAGCATCACAAACAAATTATTGCTGTACGAAGCCATAATACGACCTGCATTTAACTATGGTTTTCCAACGTGGAGTAATTGCGCAAGAACTCATCTAAAAAAGCTTCAAACAAAGCAAAACCGAATACTGAAAATGATGTAGGATTTCAATCCCTTCTTCCACACTGACGAACTTCACAGAATTGCAGGAGTGGACCTAATCGAGGACCGATTTGACTGTCTACTGCCCAAGTTTTGAAATTGTTGCTCAACTTCGTGGAATCCTTTACTACAAACTACTACTGTGATATTTCCTTTATTTTATTATCAATCATTTTTTCAAACGCGATGTTTTTTCCTCATTTTTCCTTTTAAGCTAAATTTGAAATCATATGAAAAACTGTTACATTATTGCTGCAAGGACCACCAAATCTAGAAATCAAACTATATGTAAGAGGGCTGAAAGTCTCTCTAATAAAGAAAATTTATTCATTCATTCAAACTATATGTAAATTGTATGTAAGACTAAATGAAAAAAATCGACGTAGGAACTCCTTGAAGAATTCTTGTAGGGGTTTCTGGAAAAAACATTACCGAATATCTTCAAAAAATTTGAAATAACTTTTTATTTCAAAGTAGGTATAAGAATTCCTAAAGAAATATGCTAAAGTAACTACTGGAAAATCGGTGAAAAACTGGAATTGGTTGAAAAATCTCTAGAGAAAATCAAGAAATAGCATTTTGTAAAATTTGTAGAGTAGGTAATCCTTTGGAAATTCCTGATTCGAATTCATTCCAAAGAGGAAGAAAGTAGTGACTTTAGAAACCATTTTGATTGAAAAAGATATTTTCCATTAAAAACAGAGACTTTTTAGAGACTTGCATTGAAATGGAGATCAAGATTTAAAAAGAGACCTACTATAAACCCTGTAACTGGGTTCAGGAAAAAATCTATAATGTATGAGGCAGTATTTTAATTGATGTCTTCGTTTGGCCTTGGCAATTGTCGATTGTTGAGAGAAAACCCCTACAACAGTTCATCCAACATTTCCTAAAAATCCTGTTTTCCATTGTATATTTATTTTCAATGTCAAACTAAGTTTAAGAAAATCGCGTCGAATGCCAAGTATCTGCTGGCATGACCTCGATGCTTAGCATGATGGTAAAGTACGCGGCTACAAAGCAAAGACATGCTGAAGGTGTCTGAGTTGATGTCCCGGTCGGTCCAAAGTCTTGTAATGGAAATTTTATTGGTTTTCCTGGGCATAGAGTAGCATCGTACCTGCCACACCATATATGAATTCTAAAATAACTAACTTTTTTCAAAGAAAGCTTTCAGCTAATAACTGTGCTCTTTGAACACTAAACTGATGTAATACCAGGAAGAAATAGAAGGAAAAGAAAGAAGGAGTGACAATCGTTCCGTTGGCACTGAATTCGAGTAACATGGGACATTCAAGAAACTGGAGACAAACAATTCTCTCGGATTGGAGTGACATTGTAACGCAGATGCGGACCTGAGGGACGTTGCACAAGCAAAACCAAGTAATATTTCAAGTTCAATGTGTAGAAAAATGGAAGTTAAGTACTTACTTGTGCCACGTTCTGATGGTTAACGCCACCATGATCAGCTCGGTCAAGATCAGTGCTGAAAAACTGATTGCAACGATGTGTATGAACTCATCTTCGAATAAAATCAGCGCTCCGTACATTATTACGCCTCCTGCAAGTAGGGACACCATTTAGAAAGCAACCACAAATGCAGTGAATCGCGATTTACCTTGATAAATACTAATCAGCACCCACATGAAGAATGTCTTGTAACTCAAGCTCCTTCCCTTAGACAGTTCCTTGTACAGCTCGGGGTACGTGAGTGCTATGTTTGCGCTGATGTCCTGATCCAATACTAGCGAAAATACCGGGAACATTGTGTACAATGTCGCATAACCAACCATCAGGAATCCTTGATATAAGGCCACAGAAGAAAGGTAGAAGACAGCCGAGAAAACGGCCTGCATAGTTGATATGATCAAACCACGATGAATTACAAACTGTGACAGGGCGGCCGATCGCTTGTACGATCGTCGACCATGTACGATTAACAGTTTAGCAATGTGCGAAAACTGTGGTATACTGAAGTCTCCCGCCAGGGAGGCTTGTTTGCCTTCTCGGCCCTCTATGCCGATACCGGCGTCGGCTTGCTGAATCATGCTGACATCATTGCCACCATCTCCGACGGCACACGTTCGTTTGCCGGAATACTTCTGAATTAGCGACACAACCTGAGCTTTCTGCGTAGGACTACACCGGCAACAAACCACCGCGGGACAAGCGGTGGCCAGCTCCATGAACTCTGGTTGATAGTACTGTAGGCATATTTCGAGACTCTCGCCTGAGACGACCAGCGCACAGTCCTGCTTCCGTCGGAATTGATTCAACTCCAAGTGAGCATCTGTGCGAGTGAGGACACTTTTCAGTACGTGGATGTTTTGATTTCTTCCCACCAGATGCGAACTCTTCGCGATACAGGTGGCAGTTTCCAGTTTATCCCCGGTCAACATCCAGATTTTGATGCCCGCATTCCGTAGCAGTTCCAACGTTGGTCGAACTCTGTCTTGCAGTCTATCTTCGACTCCAGTCAAGCAAAGCAGTTCCATTTCTCGTTCCAAACTTTCAATCACAGCCGAAACTTTCGTCACTCGATCCGTTACACTGACCTTTGCTGCGTTATACCGTGTCTCAAAATCACTGTACTGTTCCTCGGTGAGAACTTTCTTGGCAACGACCAGCGTTCGAAGACCTTCCCGTGCCATGTTTCCGCTCTCCTCTGCAAGCCAGTCATTGTATTGGACAATGGCTGACATCACAACGTCCGCTCCCTTGAGATAGAAAGTGATTTCTCCGCTGTTCAGTTCCTTAACAATAATACCCATGCGTTTGTTCTCACTGGTGAATGGGAACGTTTGGAGTATTTGATACTTCATAATACCTCCGGCTAGAGAATTCAGCGACGTGATGCTCCCAGAACTCGAAGGTGAATTCAGATCAGTTTTCGAGTTAACCGACAAATTAGTGACGGTTGTGTTGATTGAAGCATTCTCGTTCATGGAATTTCGCTGTGAATCCTTTTCTCGAACCTGATAAAAAAGAACAATTCCCAATATTATAAATGATGTATAAAAATTATCCTTGACTTGACCAATCAAAAGCAAAATTAAAACATACCTGTAGCGTCATCTGATTCAAATCTCTATTAATCAGCGTAAGCCCAACTGATTCGGTCCATTTCACCAGGGCAATCTCATCTGGGCTGGAAGCTTGGTAGGTCTTCTCCGGCAGTTTGACTGATTCTTGGGTTTCGATTGAAATCGATCGAGACGGAGAGTTTCTGCGCTCTGAGCCGTTCAACCCGTTGCCTCCGTTTCCATTGTCGTAGACGGGAGTCACATTGTGACACAGGGCGAGAGCTTTGACCGATTCCCAAATACGCCATCCTTCAGGTTTCTTCAATCGCGGCTGGTATTTGGAGCTTTTCGCGGGTGATGTATCTCCCTGCACTGATATGGTATTGTATACGGATTGAATGGTTGCCGACACCATCGGGAATGTGTCTCTACCGTAAGCGGCCGTTCCAACGTGAATCTTTTTGAATATCATCTCATTTTGAGTCAAGGTCCCAGTTTTATCGGTCAACAAGTACGATATCCGCCCGAGTTCTTCCGGAATAGTCGTCGAGCGGACCACAGTTCCTTTGATGTCCTCGTCATTCTGCATCTGATAAGAGTAGAACGCTTTTCCCATGTCCAAATTGACTCGCAAGCTGATTGGAATGATGTACGAGAACAGTAGCACGAAGCGGAACATGTACCGATACCAGGGCCCATTGAATCCTTTCAAGCACATCATCGCGAAGGACAGCCCAATGACTGCGCAGAACAGCACTTTGGTAAGCCCGTTGATCTCCAGATCAAGTAGACCGACCTTTGATCGAGGTTGTGAGTTGTTCATTACGCTTCGAGTTTCCGCTCCAGTGTAGATGACGATACCTACCGCAGTTCCTGACGCAACCACTGTGTTTGCCCATAAAGTGTTTTCTACACTGAGGCCTTCGTCTTCCGAGCCTTCAATCTGAAAGGAATTGAGCACTCAATCTATGTATGATGGAAATCGTTAAAGACTTACCTTCGAGTATGTCCCGATGAAGGTATGGATGTCCCTTTGGGGTTTCTCCACATACAGTGACGCGCCGATATTAAACAAGTCGTTATGCGTTGCTAGTTTTTGCGTAGCCGGCACAGCCAGGCGCAGTTTCCAATCCGTTTCACCTGAAATTCAAAAAAATGTCTATTGTTCTTGTTGTTATAATACGGACTATACAACTCACCATCCAGCATGTCGGTTCGGACGAAAACTGCGCCGCTTTTGTCGCTAGTTCGCAGCAGTATCAAATCGGCCGGAACTCGTTCATCCTTCTCCACCACAATCAGGTCGCCAACTTTAAGCTTCGACGACGACACCAATTCCGGTGGTTTGTCAGCACTGACAAACCGTTTGTATTTCTGGGAATTGACTTCCCGGTCTCGTTTGTGTCGTCGCAAGTCGTCGATAGCTTCACGACTTATCGTTACCGCCAGAACGAACCCCAGGGGTCCCCAGTACGTGTAGAGATAGCCGATCCTAATGTCCGGAATAAATTGACTCACAGCCATGATCAGGAAGTACAGATTTAAGAAGAACCGGAACTGCTCGAACAGCACCAACGGTAGAAAGGTGAAGATGTTGTATTTTTGATTCCGAATCTCGTTCGGCGGAAATTTCTCCGTCGACGGACGACCGATGAAGATGGTCCGCGGTTTCAGTTCCTTGGAAGCACACCATTTTCGCCAGGCCCAGCACCAGCAGCTGTAATCGAAAACACAGAAATTTGAAATTATGACTTAGAAAATACATTAGGAAGCGCATAGGTTTTAAAGTTTCACTACAAAAATGTCAGTTAGTCTTTTTTTACATTTCTCATAAACATATCTTTTCATTTATCTCGTCAGATTGCTTGCTCCAGAGATTCTCTCAGAAATACATTCACACACCTTTAGGGATCCCTCTAGAAATTCCTCCAACAAGCCCCCCTGTGATACGTACTTAGTTTCATTTAATGATCTTTCGAGGAGTGATTAGTGAAATTCCTCAATAATTTTCTCCAGGAAATCTTTCAGAACTCCAATGTTACCTCTAGTAATTTCCAATACTTTGATGTGAAACTTTTCTCAGAGATTCTTCCGTGAATTCCTCCAGAGATTCCACCGGTTATTGTATTTTTCTCCCGATTTTTCCATTCGATTCTTACAGAAGTTCTTCCAGAAAAACCTCTCAGAAAATCTCCAAAAAATTCTCCAAGTTCCTACGCAGTTTTCTACATAAAATGTCTAAATAAGTAAGTTTAGGGTTTTCTCATGCAGTTCCTTTAGGAAATTCTTTTTATGGTATCTTCAAGAAGTTTATTTAGGGTTTCCATCAAGAAATTCTATAGTCTAATTCCATTATTTTCATCAATTATTACTATTTACATTTCTTCAGAGGTTCTGTTCGAGGATTTTCAGGAATTCATCCAAAACAATATCCAAAGAGAGGAGTTTGCAATAAAAATTCCAGGTATTTATTAAGAGAACTCTCCAAAACCGTTTCGATGATTCATAAATTACGTTTCAGGATTATTTCACGAAATTGTCAAAAATAGCCTAGACATTCTCCGGAGGAAATTCTTCCAAAAGAAATCTCTGTGAAAGGTCCTCGTTGGAGAACTTTCTGGTTGAAATCTAGAAATAATCTTGAAAATACGAATCAAAACGAATCTTTTTGTGCTTTACAAGTTAATTACCGCAGTACATGATCGCTACATATTTCGTTGGTGTTAACTCAACCAATCAAGTATTCGTAGCTGAGAGTTCAATTAAAAACGGATGAAGTTTTACATGGCAAACTAAAAATTTTGAAGACCATGTTTCGCTGGAAAGTGTTACATACTGTATCGGACGTATACAATGCTCCAAAGCCGTTTTCCCATTCGAAATGATCAGCTTCGTGTAGCTTTATTTTCGCAGTTTCTCAATCGATTCTTTTCATTTTGTTCTGTGACAAATTAATAACTACCTCAATTTTTATAATTTGAAATTTTGGTAGTTTGTAGTTAATTGAAATATTTTTTTATAATTTCTTATATACCTCAATTCAACCTATCTGTAACTTTTGAATCAATTGTTTTCCAAACTTTTTCAACGAATATGAAGAATGTAAGCAATTTATAGTTCGTTACAGAAAAATGAAGAAATCGGGGCTCAGATAGCCGCAAAAATAATCATTGGCAGAGTAAGCTCTCAGTTAATAACTGTGGAAGTGCTCATAAGAACACTAAGCTGAGAAGCAGGCTCTGTCCCAGTGGGGATGTAACGCCAGAAAGAAGAAGAAGAAGAAGAAGAAGAAGAAGAAGAAATCGGTTGAGAAACGGCAGAGATACCACTACAGCGGGGATTCGCTGGTTGGAACAGGACTGCCTTCCATCTAGCGAGTCCGACCCGTTAGTTGGAACGACTGACAGCTGGTGAAAATGCTTCACAATAACGCATTTGGAGAGCAAATCGTCACGAAACGCACATATACATACGCATTTGTTCATATGGAGACTTCAATGTGAGGGTCTCGGACGTCAAAGTCAGGTTGACATTTTCTGGTGACATTTGAGAGCTTTTTAGTTGGAATATTTTCCAACCAGCGAACATCCAACCATCGAGTCATTCCATGTAGCGGACCCCCAACGAGCGAATCCCCACGGTATACGTTGTGTTACATTGTTGATTTTTTTGTGAACTACCGTTGCATTCTGATTAGATTAAAACTTTTGTGGATCCTGACGAAGATTATCAATAGCTAACGATTTGAATCCAATTTACTAAGATATAGTCATATTATGTTAATAACTTGTCAAAGTCGATGAAACCGAGACTTCATAATTATAAAATATAGTTACAAAATATTAACAACCTGCTCCTCAGCTTTGCGTTACTTATTTTCGTTGCAATAGTTGCCATTTATGCTATATTTATAATGTGATAAGTAGTATAATACCCCAGGGAAGATTGAAAAAAAAAATCCAATACGAAATTATCATGGATCGTTTAGTAATCATACTACTTTCAGCATGGCTTTAACCAGGGCATTATTACGAGGATAACGGCCCATTAAAAGCTATATTTTTCCCTAATGGAGTAGGGGTAGGCAGAGCATAGTGAGCAATCGGGAAAAAGTGAGAATAAAATATTACTTAGCAATCAGTGTTTTTTTAAATAACTTTCTCAATGTCTCAATAACCGATAATGAGTTTTCATCCAGTATAATGATATTTTAATAATGTAATCTATTCACATAATTTTACATATTTTGAGCGGTAAAAGTTTTAAAAACTAACTTTTGAAATTGTATAGTGAAGTATGTAAGAAGTAAGAAAAATGTAGAAAGAATCACAATCCTCCGCACGTTAATTGGTTGATTTTGTAGTGTTGCGTAACGCAGGTAATTGAAGCTTTAATCGTAATTTATTAATATAAAAAAACGAAAAGTTAGTTGTTCTGGGTATTTTTTCGCATGACCGGAGAACTAATACCCTTTGTGTTCAATTCCATTATTTTCCTCTCAACTTTTTGTGGACTGTTCAACAAATACTTGACCATTGAAAACCTACATTCATCAATATCTAGACCTTACAAATCTTGACTTGTTCATAATGCGCTGCTGGGGTGCTCACATTGAACATATTGCCTACAATCTTTGGTAAAGAATAGAACCTATTTCGATAAATTTGAGGTTTAAGCAGTGTGATATATGCAGAGTCCACAACACCGTGGAACATTTTATCTGTAGCTGTCCGTCAACGGAACATCTGAGGCAGCAGTATGGTTTATCAAATATTAGAATTGCATTACAGAACGAACGTGATAGTGAAACATCTTCCTTCGGACACGAAAACTGGCTCCACGAATGAAGAGAGAATCTAAATAGACATGATAATGTTGATGCACAACAAAATACTGATAAATGGTGTTTAAAACATTGTTACGTATATATGAACGAGATTAAGTGGCGAACCATACAAAAAATGAAAAAATGATGAAAATATAATCAACTATTTAAATATTTGCGATCAATTAAATCTTGCCATTGATACCGCATTTGAAGAGTATAATGAACGAACACGTGATCGTAAATATGTTTCTTTTCTTCCGGAAATCTCAAAAGACATTTGCATCAATCGAATCAAAGTACATGATATTGTAGATGCACTAAAAAGTCTAGATGTCTCCAAAGGTGCTGAACCTGACGGGATTCCACCTGTATTTTTGAAAATGTTATCAATCGAACTTGCATCTGTGCTATTTTGGCTCTACAATATGTCTCTGCAATCAGATAATTTCCCTGAAATATGGAACAGCTCTTTTTTAGTGCCGATCTTTAAAAGTGGCAAAAAATCTGACATACGTAATTATCGTGGGATAGCCATTATCTTTTATAATCCTAAGATTTTCGAGGCAATAATAAATAAAATTTTATTTAATATGGTGAAAAACAGAATAGCTCATACTCAGCATGGTTTTCTTAAGGGACGCTCAACATGCACAAACTTGCTGGAGTTCATTAATTATTCTTTGACAGCCATGGATAACGGTAATCACGTGGAAGATCTCTATACAGATTTCAGTAAAGCTTTCGATCGCATTGACATACCAATGTTGCTTTTCAAGTTATAAAAAGAAGGATTTCAACCGGACCTTCTTAAATGGGTAGAGTCTTACCTTATTAATCGTCAACAAATAGTTAGATACAAAGGAGTAAAATCTATTCCAATTAAAGTTACATCGGGAGTTCCTCAAGGGTCTCATTTAGGGCAACTATTCTTTATTTTATACGTTAACGACATTTCCTTCATTCCTAAAAATGTGAAAGCTCTCATATATGCTGATGACATGAAACTGTTGTAATAGTAAACGATGAAGATATACATACTTTTCAAAATAAAATTGATATGTTTTACAAATGATGCAATAAAAGCCATATCCAACTGAACGTGAAAAAATGTAATTCTACATCCTTTAGTAGAAAGCGTAGTATACCAAAAACAACAGTCTATCAACTAGTAGAAAAATGCGTAAGAATAAGAGATTTAGGAGTGATTTACTTTTATAGATCACTATAATACAATTATCAACAAGACAAACAAGATGTTAGCATTCATAAAACGGTTTAGCTATAATTTTCACGATCCATACACTATAAAAACATTATACATAACCTATGTACGATCAATTTTAGAATACTGCAGCATATTTTGGTCACCATTTTCATTAACCCATGAAAATCGTATAGAATCAGTTCAAAAACAATTTCAGTTGTTTGCACTTCGAAAATAAGGTTGGACAAGGTTACCTCTACCATCCTATGAAGCACGATGCATGCTCATTAACATTCAAACATTGAAGAAACGTCGCGAATTTGCAATGGTCTCTTTCGTAAACGATATAGTTTCGCATCGTATTGACTCGATGACACTTTTGTCAAAATTAAATTTTTATGCTCCTTCAAGACAACTGCGAAGTCTTAGTATTTTATTATACAAACCATCACCGCACAAATTATGCCAAATTTGAGCCTTTAAATCTATTGTAAACAGAACAATAAACATTGCGAAACCATTGACTTTAATATGACGAAATCGGAACTAAAACGAAAATTTATGTCAAACCAAAATTCGAACTAGATTAAGAAAAAAACGTTTTAAGCTATATTGTAGAGATAAACTGAAAATTTCTTTTGAAACATTGGACAAATGTATTAGAAACCTAAAAATAAATAGTTTAAATGATTACCACTTTAATTTATTTGAGAATGTAGATTTCGTTGGAATTTCAGGATAACTTCAGGGCTATCGAACCTTTTACCTCTAAAAGACATTTCAAATAATTTGTATGCCTTCTTACAGAAGCCTTCCAGTCATTTATATATCTTAATCAATTGTTGAACATTATCATGACATTTTTCAATGGATCTTATTTTTCATGTTACCAAAGACTTTCAAAAAAAGGTATTTTTCTGAAATGTTTCAAGTTAAGTTGTACAATGCAAAAAAGCTATGAATAGTGGGCACTCAAATAACGGTTCACCAGAAGCGCCATGAAGTCACGCTACGGCTCTTCCTATACCTAGTCCAATTTAAAAATTCTAGAACTTTACTAGAGATTTGAAAAATACGTTTCGAATAGTACACGTGAATATGAATATTTGAAGAGGGTGCTAGGGGTTGAAATGGATGTTTTGTCCACGGGGAGGTGGAAAGAGTCTAAAATCGAGCTTTTCATGTGCACCCCTTAGTAATTCTATCATTTGTTGTCATGTATTGTAAGACAATCTGTTAGTTATATGTATATTAGGACCTATTAGTACAAGCAAACATCTGGACCTAATGGACATCTACGTCAACATTAGATTGTTACATTGTCGCCAAAATAATTGGATTCGGAAAACATTCACTGCCAACTACCTTACGAAAGGAAGACACATATGACCCAAGCAATTCGTAAGTGGATAGGTGAAAATCGATACACATCGACAATGCACTTTATTTTTAGGTCACGGACATCACTTGGAAAAGTGCATAACAGAGTGGAAACTTGAATAACGACAATGTTTCTTTTCAGAACAATGATCCTATCACCAGGGACGGTCTGGCCATCCGGAGGATAATTATTCGTTCCCGCACCAATAAATCAGGATGAATCTACATATCTGCTGGACGCAAAACGCCATCATTGATTCGTCATCTTGTTGCCATACATTACCTCAGCCAGAGACGTCTTTTGCGACTCTTCTCGATGAGGGGAATCGTTTCCTTGGTGGTGACCGCTGTAGACGATGGCACATTCGGCGAAGCGGTGTCCATCGCGCGGATTACTTGTAGCTCATGAATTTTGATGGATTTTCGTGTCGATTTGCCTCCAGCGAAGAATAGTAAACGTAAAACTTTCCCAGACGTGAGGATGCACCACTTCTGCTAATCGGTATCTTGATGTACGAAAATGACGTTTCCGTGAAAATATTTCAATCTTTCAAACCACTGGCACATACACTACTGCACGATGTTTGCAAAGGCAAGCAAAGAATCCGATGAAACAGCTTAAAAAGTGAGTAAAATTATTGTTATCTCGCGTAACAGTTCTAAAGGGCCAATGATCAAATTGTAAACAAATCGGGTTTTGATACCATTCGATAGCATCTCCCAACACCCACAAACTATGCAAACATTGTCAACATAATCATAAAACTTACCATTATAAACTCGGTTTTGAAAACGGCCAATAACCGCTTTTTTCCAAATCATTCATTGGCCCCCACTCGAAAAGGCCAATGATTGGTTCTCGCTCCATCAAGAGGGCCTACAATCGGAAAATTTCGCAAACTGTCATTGGCCTTAGCATGGTGAGAGGCCAATGACTCTCTCTTGCTCATTCATTGAAAACCGAAAAGGCCTAGCCTTGGGCCAAGCACGCTAATAAAATTCTATTTTGGCCAATAAAAAAGGCCCATGCCTTGATGAAAATCGAAAATGGGCCAAGCATTTAAACTTATCATTTTTTCCACATTTTTGTCAGTTTTCAGAATAAAATCAATTATTAGCGTGTAGTAATAGTAAATCGTCACTCAACTAGCAAGAAATCACATTGATTGAATTGAATACTGAAAAATAGGAATTGAAAATGTGGTGAATAATATTCAAATCGAATTTTCTCAGAATCAACGATCTGAGGATTGGCCCTTTTGAATTGTTACGCGAGTTATGTTTTTGTTTTCAACCTCTATGCTGCGGTGAGAGTGGGTGGTGTTGGAGGGTGGCGATTTTGACAATCATCACTCTCTGGTGTGCGTGCGTCGGGCTGAGCATCAGATCCAGTGAAAATAGGAGGGTTGTTTGCGAAGAATATACCAAGGCCGTAGCAAGGTAACATCGTAAAAATGAATGGGGTAATTTGCGTGAATTTGCTGATGAAAAATACTGCCGTTTGATTTTGCTGGTTGGCAAATGGCTGGGCATGGCGTACCATTGGTGCCTCGCGTACCTGAAGGAATAAAATAGACCCCTCTGTGCGGTCCTTAGCCTCCTGCCCAGCAACTCCTATCCCTACCTCCTCGCGGTACTGGCCGGGGTACGAGTAACCTTGGGGAAGATCGGGTAACCAACCCCCGGTGGGAACTTTGGTCGTATGCTGACAGAGAAGGGGGGGTTTGCTTTTGCTTCTGCAAACCTGGAGCGTCTGTACTCCATATTAGAAGCGGCTCACAACAGCGTCTGTTCCCTATGCTGATCATCGTCCGAGTGCCAGAGAAGGACTTTAAGCTAAACTGTGCACTATGGCCCTCCGAAAGTTTAGGGGGAATAGTTCTCCGGAAATCTAGGGGGTTGGTGTAAGGCCCTGCAAGCAGCCGTAAAAACACCAAGCAACGAATAAATAACAAGAGAATACGAACCGGGACAATCGGCGAAGACCGCAGCGGTGGAAAGGGACTAGCGATTGGAAGCTCGGTACGTGGAACTGTAAATCTCTCAACTTCATCGGGAGCACACGCATACTCACCGAAGTGCTGAAGGGCCGCGGATTCGGCATCGTAGCGCTGCAGGACGTTTAGAGGTAACCATACCATCTACCAGAGCTGCGGCAACACACACGAGCTGGGAGCAGCTTTTATAGTGATATGCAGAGGCGTGTGATCGGGTGGTGGTCGATCAATGAGAGAATGTGCAAGTTGAGGCTCAAAGGCCGGTTCTTCAACTTCAGCCCTCACTCAGGAAGCACTGATGATGATAAAGACGCTTTTTACGCGCAGCTCGAACGCGAGTACGGCAGCTGCCCAAGCCACGACGTCAAAATCATCATAGGAGATCTAAACGCTCAGGTTGGCCAGGAGGAGGAATTCAGACCGACGATTGGAAAGTTCAGCGCCCACCGGCTGATGAACGAAAACGACCTACGACTAATTGATTTCGCCGCCTCCAAGAATATGGCCATTCGTAGCACCTACTTCCAGCACAGCCTTCCATACCGATACACCTGGAGATCACCACAGCAGACAGAATCGCAAATCGACCACGTTCTGATTGATGGACGGCACTTCTCCGACATTATCGACGTCAGGACCTATCGTGGCGCTAACATAGACTCTGACCACTATCTGGTGATGGTCAAACTGCGCCCAAAACTCTCCGTCGTTAACAACGACTGCCCCGGTATGACCTAGAGCGGCTTAAGCATCCGGATGTCGCAGCTGCTTACGCGCAGCACCTCGAGGCTGCATTACCGGAAGAGGGTGAGCTGGATGAAGCCCCTCTTGAGGACTGCCTCTTTCGGGAGAAAAAAACGCCATCTGGAGGAGACGGAGTGCGAGGAGATGGAACAGCTGTGCCGGTCTCAAGAAACACGCAAATGCTATCAGAAGCTCAACGCATCCCGCAACGGGTTCGTGCCGCGAGCCGAGATGTGCAGGGTTAAAGATGGGAGCATTTTGACGGACCAGCGTGAGGTGATCGAAAGGTGAAAGCAGCACTTCGACGAACATCTGAATGGCGCTGAGAGCACAGGCAATGAAGGTCGGGACAACGGAGGAAATGCCTTCGTCGGTACTGCAGAGAATGGAAACCAACCAGCCCCCACTTTGAGGGAGGTTAAGGATGCCATTCACCAGCTCAAGAACAATAAAGCTGCTGGTAAGGATGGTGAGCTGAACTCATAAAGATGGGCCCGGAGAGGCTGGCCATTTGTCTGCACCGGCTGATAGGCACAATCTGGGAAACAGAACAGCTACCGGAGGAGTGGAAGGAAGGGGTAATATGCCCCATCTGCAAGAAAGGCGACAAGTTAGATTGTGAGAACTTTCGAGCGATCACCATTCTAAATGCGGCCTAGAAAGTATTATCCCAGATCATCTCCCGTCGTCTATCACCTATAGTAAGCGAGTTCGTGGGAAGTTATCAAGCCGGCTTCGTTGACGGCCGATCTTTACTGTACGGCAAATCCTCCATAAATGTCGAGAACACCAGGTCCCAACGCATCACCTTTTCATCGATTTTAAGGCGGCATACGATAGCATCGACCGCGTAGAGCTATGGAAAATCATGGTCGAGAACAGCTTTCCCGGGAAGCTCACGAGACTGATAAGAGCGACGATGGAAAGTGTGCAAAATTGTGTGAAGGTTTCAGGCGAACATTCCAGTTCGTTTGGATCCCGCCGGGGCTACGACAAGGTGATGGACTTTCATGCCTGTTGTTCAATATTGCGCTTGCAGGTGTTATGCGGAGAGCTGGGCTCAACAGCCGGGGTACGATTTTTACGAGATCCGGACAATGGGTTACATGCATGCCCTGATTCGCTACTCGCCACATAGTAACGCACTTGCGCTAGTATCTATGCACGAAAAATCGCTAAAGGGTAACGCAAAAATTATTTGTATGGCGAAATGCATCTAACGAATTATTTCTCAAAATTGGGAACTATTTTCGGAAAAATATTTGGTACCGGTTGTGCGTGATGATGATGGCTATCACGCCTACCAAATATTTTTTCGATTAAATCCAGAGGCGTCGCGTCCACATGTGCAACATGTGCACTGCACAGGTGGCAAATGGTTCATCATAACAACCTACAATTTCTACTATTATTGAAGTACGATTCTTTAATTCTCTCAATAAAATTTAGCCTATTTCAATTATCTTTATCATTGATCATCGCAATTTTCACCTTTCAAAATATTTGTTGTTATATTTTCGCTATTAAAATTAAATGCAAAAACTGTTTGGTGCGGCGCGAGATCTGTGTCCTAATTTTCCCTACGCGCTCAGTGCGATGCATGCTACGCAACACTTTGTTCCACGCTACACCTTGCTGCTGTGACGATGAAATCCAACGTGTGCACTCTCATCGGGAGACGCGTTGCCTTTCGTCGTACACACAATCCTGTATATGTGGTAGAATGTTTTTTTGCACTACAAATGCCAGTGTGTAAGGGCGATGACATATTGCAGGAGTAGAGAAGGGATAAAAGGAGAGAAAAGAAAAGAGTCAAAGCTCTCTCAATGCAAACTATATGGAAAACGCGCTTACCTGGTATACTGAAGGCGAAGCGAAGAGGTTCAAAGAGTTCTGTGGAGATCATTTGCTGCTTCGACGCGCAAGAACGCTAGTGAACGCTAGAGGAATGTGATATGACTGCGCTCGTTTTGGGCGTGAATGGAGCACGGATCAGAACGTTTGGTAATGCATTAAATTCATAAATAGGAAAATTTATGATTGATGTATTAACCTTTGTAACTTTTTTTTTGTGATTTAATTTTAATCCTTTTACAGTCATCTCTCCCTTACTCGATATTCTGTATCTCGATATTTCCCCTAATTCGATTCAATCTAGCATGCTTTGATACCTCTGTAAGTCGATACTTCTCTAACTCGATGTTCCCTAACTCGATGCTATCTGTTTCAGTTTCCCAAGTAAGCTTACCTCTCTAACTCGATATTTTCATGAAAAGTTCCAAATGTCCTCCAAACGTTAATAAATTTCATGAATTTGATTGTTATGATTAAATTGATAGTAAAAATAAAGTTTACTGCCAATTTGTGGGTGCTATTTTTTTATTTTTGCTGAACGGTAAAAAAGTGTCACATAGGAAAATGTGGTAAAAATGTATTGTTTTTTACGTGAAAATAACTATTCTGAATGTATTTTGTCAAAATTATAAAAAGTTTGAAATTTTAAAAAATATGTGTTCTGTATCTCGATAACTCTCTAACTCGATGGTCCCTTCAATATCAAGTAAGGAAGAGTTAACTGTAATTACAACTGATTTATTAATACACTGTTAATCAGTATTTTTGTTTTTCAAATTATTTTATTGCTTTCTCCAGTTGATCACCACTTCAGAATATCCTTTTTCATTAAATGTGATGGAAGAATCCCTACTTGGTTTTGCTGGCGTAATTGAAAAACTGTTTTCGAACGTAAACAAGAATAGGAGTGGATAATATTGTGCTTGTTCAGCTCTAACCTCTCTTTTAAGTATCTATGATACTGACATATTACATTACAAACATTTTTCAACAATAAAATAATAATGACTAATTATGATTCGTCAATCGAATATTACTTATTTCTATTTGTTTTGTTTCCTGTACAGTATGTCCCATAAAAAAATGCGAAAATGGTCATATCATGTTTTATGGTAGTTTTTACATTGAAAATGTGAATGAAACATATATATTATTCATTACTTGTATTGTTTAATCTATTTAGACTCAGTTTTTCGCTTTGGATATGATTTTTATCTGTTACTTTCACCTTACCAGAGAGGAATTGGAAGCATACCTTCAAATTTTATCATGCGGGCGTCGAGTTCAATATCTGTGTGATGGAAGCTTCTAAAACATCAACGATTGCGTGGGATTCTTCACAAGCCTTGTCTTCAGCATACGCCCATATCAAATGATAGAATTGATTCATACCTGGGTAATTGTAGACTCAAACATAATTTCGAAAAAACGGCTCATTTTGGAGAGCTTTGATTGAACCTTCTTATAAGTGTGATAAGCGGCTCCGTTTTGCTTAAAACCTATGAGCTAGTATGATATAAGTTGTCTCTAACCGATGGAACAAATTTCATCCTCAAAAATCTGTTATAGGCCTCCGTATTTATTTTTTATTCAACCTTAACAAAAAATAAAGGCATATCAAACCTATAAGACGCAAATGCTTTCAAAACTATGACTCTGGCAAAATGTTTTATTGTGATCATGGAAAACACGTTCTCTAAGAACTCCTCCATCCTCTGATACCAAACAAACTAAAATTTTCAACAATAAAGTGTGATTTTTTAAGGTGGAAAGTTTATCACCAGAGTATACGACAATCAGACGCTGTTTCTAGCTTTTGGCGTACAAAACCTTTGAACTTATTTGCTTTATTACATTATTTAGGACAGTAAGAAAAATATGACAAAAATTGTCCTGGATAGCGAAATTGTGTCAGAATATACTACAATAATCAGAAATTACATTCACTATCAAAAACAATGAAAATAACGCTTGTGGATGCTATATTCACGTTCAAACAATTTTCCCATTTTTTTATGGGCCATACTGTATATATTTTCCTAATAATACGAGATAAAAAGATGTCGAAGAATATGAACAGTTGATCATGTGAGCCTGATGTTTGATTTAAACTACCGTCGATGGGGGTGACAATGGGTCTAGGGGGTGAGATTGGGTCAAAACGGAAAAATATGTTTTGTGAAATATTTCAGCTAATAACGCTGATATTACTAAAATTAATAATTCATATGTTAGGGAACATATTATTACACATAATTCATAACAATATACATTTTTAGAAATAGTAGTTTTTGCATACTGCATCAATAAACTTGCATGTTGAAACTAGATAAAATTTACAACATTAAATTTCTCCTGTACAAAGTATCACGCATGTACTCTAGCCTCTATCGTTGTATTAGTAGAATGTTGAAAGTCTTTTCATTATACATCACAGGTATTTTCCGGAATCTGTTTGATTTTCACATAAAAAAATCATTTTTTTCTGTACGATGTCTAAAACATTGAAAATGGGGGTGAGATTGGGTCAAGCAAGAACGATAGTTATTGAAATTCCAAGTCCACTTTTTTGACATTTTACGGTGCCGGGTGTTCTCTTTTTTCATTCAGATGTGTTTATTTTTTTCTAAATACAGCATCTCTGAAGCATCAAACAAGTCTACTTGAGTATTCCGTGCATTGATTAACAATACAACGCATTTTGACAACTTCTCAAACCAGCAACTGTGTTTCGTGCGCAGCAACATCGTAAATTTTTATCAAAAGGGTGTTTTTTTGGGGAAACTGAATGGGCTTTATAGCAATGGAGATGAGACTTTGAAGACAATTTGAGGGAAAAACCAAGAAAATTTATGTAAACTTGACGATAAATGTTGGGTTTACGTATTTTTCTCATAGCTCTTCAATTTTCAGTATAATCTTTCTTTTAAATGGGTTTATCATACTTGTGAAACATCTTAGATATCATTTTGTCTTGTTTGCATCGTTTTTTGTCAAAACTTTTCAGTTGTGAATGGTTTTGAAATCATATTCTCAAAAACAAGTTATTTCAATTACAGTGACCCAATGTCACCCCCTCTATGGGGTGAGATTGGGTCATTTTTCATTCACTTGTGGTGCCGCTGTGAATAAATATTTGTCTTTAGTTTTTTGAACAGTTGTTAATGTACCATCAAAGTACATACACACCAAATTTGAAGTTTATTGGAGTTAAATTGCGATAGTTATTCTAAAAATAAATCGCACATATCCCTTTTTGACCCATTGTCACCCCCAACGACGGTATCAACAGTTTAAACATTCGCTCTTGTATAATTTTAAGAGTTCTCTTGGCTTTATATGACTCCATTTAGGCGATTTGAAAAACAGATGGTTCACTGTCAGATTGTTTAGCAACCAATAAACTAATACTAATATCTAAATTCGAAAAGCAGATGGATTTTCATCGAAAATTCAACTTTAAAGAAAATGCAATATTATTCGTCCCATCCTCACCTATCTAAAATAAATCAATCCAATCCAACGTAAAACAAAACCAAAACAACGCCATAATGGGTTCCAGCCAATTTCATCGGATAAACCTTGAGTATCTGATTTTGCAAAACGCCTCTAAAATAATGAATTCACATAAGAATTCTCGATTACGATGCAATCAAGTAACAATCAAATTTTGTGAAATTTTCAGAAATTCTGCGCAATTCTATGGCTTACATAAAACAAACTTGCTTCTTGTGGATTGCTTTGTCAATGCGGTATACAAAAAAACGATAAGACATGTTTGTTAAAATCTCAAACCGTATTACCTAGTACAAACAGAAGTCGAGGATGTAAATGAGAAGCGTACACTGAACGAAGAAATATCATAGATTGTATTAAAAACGTCACATACTTCTACGATTATCGAATTCACATTCATCTTATATGTATCCATTAAATTTTATATACAAAACACGTAAAAATCAATATGATAACTAATAATATTTATCTGTTATACCGGTATATTATACATGACCAAGTGTTATGGATGTTACCCGATAAAGTCTATGTGATGTGCACATGTGAAAACTTATAGCAGAGTATCAAGATGGCGCATCGTTTTGATCCACTCTTCGCAGATTTGGGATTCTCGGAGATTTCATGGTAAGCTTTTTAGTGTAAATTTCGTATAATGCCAAATAACTAAGCACAATTATCTTTTAGAATGCATTTCAGAATTTTATTGAAAATTTCGGGTTCATCTTGTTAAAGCGACGTGGATTGGAATTTTGGATGTCGAAATGTAAGTTGAATGCTTAGAAAAAAAAACTGATTGGAGTAAAATTAATATTTTGTATTTAAAAATTACAGAAAAGCCGCAGTTCTGAGACTTCATCGCTTAAGTTACGGGTGCAGCAAATCAACAATCAGGAAACACAACACTGGTGATAAATTTGGTAGTCCACCGAATACGTTCCTAATGTAGAACATTATTTTCTGGTTGAACCCTGATTTCAATGAAAACAATGTAATGAGAGTTTAGGAGCAAAAGCGGATAAATTATCAATAAATTGTTTCGAAATTCAAACATTTTGTTTGTTAAATTTTGTGGAACAAAAAAAGTTCATTTCAAATGTATTATAATATCACATGGAAATTATTAACCAAATCAATTATTATCATCTGAATTTTACATGAAATTCATTGACAGAATCCCATAATTCGTATATATTTATCACATCAAAGGTATGTGTTCCATCAGATAAATCCAATCAAAACCATCTCGACACTGTTTATGTGATATATTAATGAACGTCATGTGAAAAACTACATGGAAAAAAACTATATGTGTTTTCAGATAAATCGGACATGATTCCTTGGTTCAGTGTACGCGTTGAAGGTCTCTCCATGCATGTTGTATGAAAATCGCGCTTACATGGCATACTGAAGCGATGCGAAGTGGCATGGAAAGTGTGCTAAAGCGTGAAAGCAGTGCGTGTGGTGCTTCGACGCGTCAAAACGCTAGAAGACTATTTAAACGATTTTTTGCAGCACTCATATTGTGCGTGAATTTGGATCTGATGAAAACAGTTTTGAGAAAATTCAATTGACAAACACAAAAAGGGTTCTTATTTATATTTGAAAAAAAAAATGTGCTTTGTACCACTGAACTGATTTTCAATATTATACAATAAAATTTCATAACTCAAAATTATCATTTGGCCATTCCATAGAAAACAATAAAATCTCACAATGTTCCATGACTTATAAATACAAGAGTCGTTATATTTTCAATTATTATATCCTAAGCATTTACTATAATAAAAAGGTAAATTGTTCTCAAATTTTACCAAAAATCGAACTGAATTTGGAGCCATTCGTGATCTTGTTTATGACATCGATGATTCAAGTTTAGGAAGGATACCCATTAAACGTTTACAGTGCTCGAAGGAACATTTAGACATTTGAAAGAATATTTCATTCCATAGATACACGCATGATATTATATCTATAACTAGTGTGTTGCTTTAGTAAATGTAAAGCAATAGACCATTTCCGTCAGACCTTACCCCCTATTTTTATATTTTTCTTCGAAAGACGATTATTTTTAATGATTATTGACGCTTTCAGATCTAATTTATATGCACTCCTGATTTTATTGTAAATTTTTGAAAATTCTAGAACTTACCACATTTTGAGTAGTGCGGCACAGTTGTTTCAACCCTGTGGGTAAACAAAGTGGAGATTTTCCCACAACTTTCAAAACCCCTGCGCTGAGTGTTTGTAGATATGACGAAATGTCAATGTCAAATCAAGCACACGAGACGACACGACAAAATGGAGAAATCTGAGAGAAATCTGAGGTCCGATGGGCAAGCTTCGTTGTAAATGAAGCCCATCCTTTACTATTGTACTTATAACAAAAACTTTTACCGGAAGACGACTGCTAATAGACCGTTTTAAGCTTAGCAAGTGATGGAATTCTCCTTGGAAGCATTTCTGCAACGCTGCGGAACGTTTTCTACAAGAGGGGCATATTGGCCGGTTTGTTTTGAAACGTCAAGAATTGGACCGTTTGCAGATTTTTCGGGGAGACCTACGAGAGTGGTAAAATGGGGAAGTATGTATAATCCATTGGTCATATGGTTCCGGAACAGCTTGACGACATAAGCAGCAGATATCAAACGGTAAGGTAAACAGGTATAGGCCCCCCTAAGGAAAAACTGCTCTATCGCAGTGGCAAATCCATTACTTATACAGTTTTTGGTGTCAAAGTGTTATTTACTTAGTTAATCATGCTTTGCATGCAACTTTCTCTTGCCAGGTAGCTTCTAAAGCGAGTACAAGACGTTATCTGCAAACGGTCCAATTCTTGACGTTTCAAAACAAACCGGCCAATATGCCCCTCTTGTAGAAAACGTTCCGCAGCGTTGCAGAAATGCTTCCAAGGAGAATTCCATCACTTGCTAAGCTTAAAACGGTCTATTAGCAGTCGTCTTCCGGTAAAAGTTTTTGTTATAAGTACAATAGTAAAGGATGGGCTTCATTTACAACGAAGCTTGCCCATCGGACCTCAGATTTCTCTCAGATTTCTCCATTTTGTCGTGTCGTCTCGTGTGCTTGATTTGACATTGACATTTCGTCATATCTACAAACACTCAGCGCAGGGGTTTTGAAAGTTGTGGGAAAATATCCACTTTGTTTACCCACAGGGTTGAAACAACTGTGCCGCACTACTCAAAATGTGGTGAATTCTCGAATTTTCAAAAATTTACAATAAAATCAGGAGTGCATATAAATTAGATCTGAAAGCGTCAATAATCATTAAAAAATAATCGTCTTTCGAAGAAAAATATAAAAATAGGGGGTAAGGTCTGACGGAAATGGTCTATTCTTCGTTCATAACAATAGAAGTTTAATCATTTAATTTTGTGTAAAAAAGGCATTCAACTTCAAATTTCTTGAAAATTATACTTTTTTTAATATTTAGTTCACACTTAAATTATTTCACCGACCTCAGTAAAACGTTTCGCCGAGAATCCAACAGCTGAGAATTCGGTAATTTTTCAATCCACATTTTTAGCCGAGATCTCGGCAAACTTTACCGAGATTTGGTAAACATCCGAGATATCGGTAAAAGTTTTGCCGATTTTGTTCTCGGCGATTCTGTTTAAGTGTGTTGGCCATCATTATGCACAACCAGTACACACTTAGATAATATCACCGACTCCGGTAATTTTTTTACCGAAATACAAACCGCTGAGCGCTCGATAATGTTTTCGATAAGCTAAGGATTACCGAACAATAAAATAGAGTAATCAGAACAAAATAAATTTCATATTGATTTCAAAGTCCATCGATTTATTTTGCGTTTTCGTTTTTATACCGTTTGAAGATGAACTGCTCGTCTGTTTATGAAGATGGGAAACCAGTGGCATCACCAACAACTCGAACGCGCGCTTCAAATCTTGTGCTACAATCCTAGCTCATATGCAACTGTTCACCTCTTTTGCAAAAAACCGCCACCGAATCCGTCATAGGTGTTTATGTTGGTTAATGTGATGATGCTATCCAGAAACGTAATTGGGCAGTTGGATACTACAACGAAAATATTTTATTCAACCTTAAACAATAGGTTTTTTAATAAAATCACTCAGGTCGTACCTACTTACGGAAAACAATCAGATAATATTAAATGGATGCAATACTATCGCGTTGGCTATCACACCGAAACAAATATGGCGGCCTCAAAAATATCAAATTACAATTTGATCGGTTAAGGTGATTATAAAACGAAGCCAACCTTCGAATTTTCAAGTTCACAAGACTGAAGAATCTTTCAACAGTCCGCGATAAAAATCAATCTAATTACTTGCTTTTTAGTAGTGACCAATGGAATGAATTTTCAACGAGGAGCGCTGTTTGATTCTCAAGTTTTGTGCTCTTGAAAATTTGAGGTGTGGCTTGGCTTCGTTATATAATCACCTTAAGCATTTTAACACTACGAACTGAAGTACGGTGAAAAATTACAGTCTACGGCGAATCCACACAATTTACAGTTTTTTCGGTAAATAAAACGACGATTTCGGTAAAAGTGGACGAACATTCTTTTGATTTTTTTTATATATAACTAGTGGACCCGGCAAACTTCGTCTTGCCATCAAGTAGGCTGTTGTAAAACGTCATGTAATCCCCCATACAAAATAACACATTAGTCGTCTCCGGTTTTCTCGATTATTCCGGAGACTATCCCAAACTTTTTTCTCACACGAACACGTCGCATCCCTTGTCGTGTGCAACTGTGAAAAACTGACGCCACTCCGTTCATCCATTTTCAATTTATTTCGTGACATACAAACACCACTCCATTTTTATTTATATAAGATAGATATAGGGGTGTTCGGTAAATCTCGTTTTTAATACCGAAACTTCAGTTAAATATTTATTTACAGTACGTTTCCGGTAAAAAACATTACCGAACAACGAGAAAAAATCTAAGTGTGTATCAAATATGTTTTGATCTTGAATTAATCAATTTGTCTTTTTAATAGTTATTTTGGTAGTGATTCAAATTTAAGAACGAGTGTTCAGTCATATAAATTAACAACAACTCATTAATTCTGTTATATATATATATATATATATATATATATATATATATATATATATATATATATATATATATATATATATATATATATATATATATAATTTAATATAATATTATATATATATATATATATATATATATATATATATATATATATATATATATATATATATATATATATATATATATATATATATATATATATATATATATATATATATAATATTATATTAAATTATATATATATATATATATATATATATATATATATATATATATATATATATACTATTAATCATAGCCTAGGATTGCTATTTCTACTTGTTTCGTTTAGGTTTTATGGGTTAATTTACAAATTTCATAACGCCAAAAAATGTCATTTTTTACACCCAACCACCCCCTCGTAACGCAATTTGTATGAATATTTTTCAAATTTTATATGAGCTGTAACATCTTCAGTACACCCACCCACCCCCTTTAGCGTTATGAAATTTGTCGGCCCTAATTTCTAGTGGACTGGACTGCCGAATGATGACGAAAAACAACTTGCTTGTGATTTGAACGGTTTTCTTGTACGTCATCACGAAGCAATGCTCCTGCTTGATGAAATGATTTTTACCCCCTTGCTATACATTCTACAGAGTCGCCTTTACAGGCGCCAGTTGATGCAGATGGACATGGGAAAAGAGAAAAAACCGAATGAAGCAGCCATGCGCTCTCTCTCTGGTTGCAGGCAGCATGCTGTTGCTGAAGCACAAAATCAATGAAACAAGGAGCGCATTGAAACTCTTTCGAAACCTCTTCCAGCATGCCATACCATTTTTACCTCTTCTCTTCTCTTTTCGCCAACACTTCACTTCACTTCTCTTCTCTTTCAATATGTCATCAGCCTAAGAAGCCAAAGCGTCAACTCTGGCCGGTGCACAGTCTTGTCACATCAATCTGTGCGAGCGTGCGGTGGGGAGACAAGAGACAAATCATTCCACGAGAGAGATCCATTTTGCTTGCTCTTCTTTTTCCTTCGCGCTTTCAACATCACCACGCTTGTGGTGTGGAGTATTGGCGTGATTTTTTAGACGGCTGACGGTAAGAATTTTCTATAAGTTTGAGACTCAGGGCCCGCGCGTTTTTTTTTTGTACAATACTGGTTAAGAACCTCGCTTCCAGCATACAGTATTAGCGCGGTGGTACTTGTGATGGTCAATCAGAAGACAATCAGAAAATGAATTCAAAAGCGGTCGTGCCCTCCGTACCGTCATCGTCAGTATAACGCTTGTGGTGTGGTTGAAAAGCGAGCAATTTTCTTGATGCGTGCACCAAGTACACGAAGCGAACGATCTTGTATAAATTCTATGTAAAAATATGTGGGTTATGATCACTAACTCTATATTGTAATATTAGTTAGAATCCAGTGCTTTATAAATCGAAACTGATGACCCGCATAATTTGAATTATTTTCATATGCAATTTTACAATTTTCCCATAATGATGACTAATCGTTAAAATTGAAAAAGTGAAACAATAAAACAAAACAACCCGATTAGCATCTGCAATCATAAATATCATATCAACTGAAAGACTAGAAAAAAATTATATTTGAAAACGAAGATTACTAAAGATTGATTATACATTTTATTACCTTAGAAAAAAAAATGGTTTGGATCCAAGGTGTACCTAATAATGACATATATAAAATGACACTAATGTTGTTTCCGTTTTTAGGAACTGGGTCGGTTATCAGCACATAAATAAACCAACGTCAAGCAAATTGTAGTTCGGTCGAACTTGAATCGGGTTGGGGTTGAAACTGTGGTTCAGAACAAGTTGCGCCAGTTCCAACCTAGGTTCAAAAACGAATTTGACATAAATTAGAAGTGCACAGGTTGATAATTAGGCCACGCGACGCCTAAGCTTTCATTTACGAAATATTTACAGTTTACAAAATGAAAGGAGAAACTTCTGCTGATCAACTGTGAACAAGAGAAAAGCAGGTAATCCATTTGTATGCTTCGTGGATGATATGGACATTGTCGGCCGAACATTTGAAAAGGTGGCAGACCTGTACACCCGCCTGAAACGCGAAGCAGCGAAAGTTGGACTGGTCGTCCAAGACAAAGTACATGCTAGCTGGTGGGGCCGAGCGCGACAGGGTTCGCCTAGGTAGCAGTGTTACGATAGACGGGGATTCGTTCGAGGTGGTCGACGAGTTCGTCTACCTTGGATCCTTGCTGACGGCTGACAATAACGTTAGCCGTGAAATACGGAGGCGCATCATCAGTGGAAGTCGGGCCTACTATGGCCTCCACAAGAAGCTACGGTCAAAAAAGATTCACGCCCGCACCAAATGTACCATCTACAAAACGCTCATAAGGCCGGTAGTCCTCTACGGGCATGAAACGTGGACGATGCTCGAGGAAGACTTGCAAGCACGTCTTCGAACGTCGGGTGCTTAGGACGATATTCGGCGGTGTGCAGGAGAACGGTGTGTGGCGGCGAAGGATGAACCACGAGCTCGCTCAACTCTACGGCGAACCCAGTATCCAGAAGGTGGCCAAAGCTGGAAGGATACGATGGACAGGGCATGTTGCGAGAATGCCGGACAGCAACCCTGCAAAGATGGTGTTCACTTCGGACCGGTTGGTACAAGAAGGCGTGGAGTGCAGCGAGCTAGGTGGGCGGATCAAGTGCGTATCGATTTGGCGAGCGTGGGGCAGAACCGAGGATGGAGAGATGCGGCCACGAACCTTGTGGCGTAAAATTGTTGATTCAGTGTTATCTGTTTTGATTAGAGTCCGCGACTACAAAGCAAAGCTATGCTGAAGGTGTCTGGGTTCGATTCCCGTTAATGCCAAGAAGAAGAAGATGGGGTTTTTTACTCGACCGAATTGTCCAAAACTATGCAATAAGAAACATATTTAAGCCAAATATGAGCTCAGTAGATTTCGAAAGAGTATTTCATTTCTAAACTTTCCAGTTCAGTGAATAAAAAATTAAATTGTTAGATTCTATTAGATAATTTCACAACATAAAATAGGGTGCTCATATCACCCCATCGACAAAAATATCGACGAAAAAATCATTCGTGATTTTTTAAAGACAACGGAAATCGTGCATACCATCAGTGCACCAGATTCCGCTCATCTAAGGGAAGCTATGTGTTCAAATATTTATTATAAAATAACTATTGTGTCGATCAATACTATTTTTATGTCACAATGTAGCCCCAACTATAGTTAATCAGCGGCGAAATAAAAAGAATTTGAAAAACATTCATGAAAAAATATTTAATTGCATTTGTTAATGCATCTAGGTGTTCCTATTTCCGCTCACGGTAAACAAATTCCGTGACGAACTTAGTGAAAATGCATTATTTCGAATTTCGTTATTTATCCTGATATTTTTTTATGGTCAAACCATAGCTACTACTGCAATAAAGAAGGCTGTATGCTAAAATCGACATTTCTTCAAAAATTTGTTTATTTTTTTGCATGAGCGGTTATTGGAACACACAAAAATACCTAGTGACCCAATAACCGCTCACGAGGTCTTGTGTTTTCAATATAAAGAATTATTTTATCAAATGAAAATAATGTCAGACGACTTCATTTGAAAGTTGTTAATATTGCTAGAATGTATCCGTGCGAAAAACGTTGGTTTTTGACACAAAAAATCAATTTTTACACTAGTGAGCGGAAATAGGGGCATGAGCGGATACTGGTACACTGATGGTATCTAGTGTATTGATTTAAAAATTGCAATTCTAACGACTTTTCTTAAGATGGCCAAATTGCCCCACTTTCCCCTAGACGAAATTCACACGTACCAATGCCACGGTATTGGTTATCTTTATTTCATGTGATAGACAAAAAAAAAATAATAATAAAAACCGAACGTAGACTAAAAAGTTACGGTTCATACAAACTCTACGTTTTCTCATACAAAAAGTGTTACGGAAGGGGAGGGGGTTGAAAATTTTCAATTTTAAGTGTTACGTAACGAATGGATGCAGCCCCTCATCAAAATTAATGTAAATTTGATTGTTTCATGAGTGCGCGGAATTAGGCATTCTTCTGTGCGGAATATGGAAAAGCGTTTAAAAAATGCGCGGAATTAGGCAATTTTAACGAGTGAACTGTTTAAATAAAATCACGAATTTAAATTATGAATACAGTCTAGTTTATATTTTTCCCATAATCTAGAATAGATTTACTAGCGATCCACCTATAAAGCTTTTTTGTTGATGCAATTCTAATTTTTAAGTAACCATTTGAATCGTTTTATTCCTTAACTGCGCTGAATTACGGCACTTTACGGTAATTACGTAAAAACATGAATAAATCGAAAATTATAGTTGCCTATCTAAGAGAACAGGGATTAACCTTTCGTAAATCTGAAATGTATTATTTTACCATTACCATTACCATTTAAAATACTTGAAGAGTTATAACTTCGTGATGTTGTCTTATGTGGAGACAAAAATACAACGTTTATCGAATTTTACCTTTTCTTCAAGTGTTCTCTAACAACACATTTCAAACAAAAATTTATGTAAAGCATCCACCATCACGAACTCACCACGACGAAAGATTTTGATAAAAACATATTTAACTAGTTATTTTTCAACAAAAACAAAATTTAGGGTCTGTGCTGACCAGATAAGAATTGATTTTCTAAAATCAAAATTTTCAATGTAAACGATTAAATATTAAACCAAACAAATTTATCACAGATGCTGGTTGAAATAGCCTATAGAAAAATACAAAAAATATAAAAAATATTTGATTGCTTGGAAAAGTACTATGATTTTCATTATCAATGTCGTGTCCATACTTTCTGGAACATCCTATAGTTCTGGAATTTATATTTATATTTTCTATGATCAATAATCTTGTGGCACATCGATGCAATTTTCAAGAAAATTCTAATCATGGTTGGTTGGTTTGACTTTATTAACGAGATTTTTAGCCCTAGGCTAGTTCATCTCGGGACCAACGGCTTTACTTCCCTTCCGAAGGAAGTCGTCACTATAACTTTTTACGTCATAAGTGACTATGTCGGGGATGGGATTCGATCCCAGGTCCTCGGCGTGAGAGGCGAGTGTTCTAACCACTACACCAGGTCCGTCCCCAATTCTAATCATGAGAGAAATGTTATACCCCAACTGTTTCGTAATGATAATCCAAGAATGATTGTGATGGGAATCTCCAGGAGCGATTCTCAAGAGAATTCTGTTAGTATTCTGATGACAATCCTGGAAGAATCTCAATAAGAATCTTGAAAGGATTGTGATGAAATTTCTGTTTCCGAAAACATCCCTGCAAGATCTTTGATGACAATTAATTAAACAATTATGATGATAATCCTGGAAGGATTGGATATCAAATGAGATTTTAATTACATTTTTGCCGTGCAATAAAAAATCGATCTAAAATTGCAATTTTTAAGTTAAAAATAAAAAAAAGCCATAACTTTCTCAATCGAATTCTTTAATTTTTGGTCTGAAAGTATCTTATTTGAATAATATTCGATCCACCATGTTATATTAAACTTTGTTCTGAATTAAGTTAGGAATCTTAAAAACAAACTTCTAGGGAAAGTGTACCAGTTATGGCCATAGTGGTTCCCTATTTGGCCATATGTGAAATTTTGATAACTTTCACATTTTAAATCTTTTTGAATGTTTTAACATCAAGATCTATCTTAAATCTAACTACTGCAATACATAAAAAAAATAAAAATTTGAGGACATGAAAGTAATTACTTATGGCGAAATAGGGAACCATTATGTCCATAACTGGTACACTTACCCTACCTCACTTTAATCTAAAACCTATTTGTTATAAATCGTTCACATTATTGTAATTAAAATACCCTTCTTGTAATATTTATAAAAAATATTGGACAAAAAAATACTTACCAGCACAACTTTTTCAGGAAATTCCCCAGCTTGAATGGTTCTCTTCTCCGGTTACGCAAAGAACGTCCGCCGTAAGTTCGGCTTATCACCCGGCCACCTCCCGAAGGTTCGATTAGTAATTCCGCTTCTGAGTCACTGATTTCAAAGTCGCGTAATTCCACATTCATCCCTCCTTAGCACCAAGGCCAACGGTGGGAATTTATCCTACAGAAATCCACTTGCCTAGGGGCCTTTGTCCTACAGTGCCCTTTGTCAACAATCACACCCGGATGATTTTTTGCACGGTGATAATCCGGTTGTCAAAAATTTTCACCGATGCAACATATGCAACTTTTTTCACTCTCTATCGAAACGCACTTCCTATTTGCTAGGCGGAACTTCTGGCCTGCGCTTGGTATTCGATGTCATTCTTCGTTGAATTCGTTTCGCGATATAATTATCAGGAAATATAGATCACCATCGACTCCTTATCGAACGAGCTTTGTTGTCATTTCTTATCAGTTTTCAGCTGATAAAAATTCGCGATGCAATTTTCCCTAGCGATGAGAAACACGACTCTTTCAAGCACTAACTGCATGCACACACACAAACACACCGTCACGCTACGCGCATTTTTATGCTGCATGGTCCCACAGTAAAATATATTAGAGGTAATGATGAACCATTCGGAAAAAATATGGTACAGTGATGTTTCGTTTTTTTCATGCATCATGCATTTTAAAGTAGAAGTATTAACCTAATATTTCTATTCATTTTAATCACTGAGCCCGGTCAACCAGTTCTATATTTTCTTTACAGAATTCCAACAATGGCGATCGCCAACAATTCGAAACAAATCGATATCGGAAGTCACTGGCTGCTGTCTTACAATATGATTACCTCCAGACATCTCCGCTGCAAGGTTGAATCCAGTGTGGTCAGATTCAGAATCTCTGGAATAAAATACCGTTTTGACTCATATTCCGAACACTTAAGGTCAGCAGTGACTTCAAATGCATCTGATAGGCATAAATTAGGTAATATTTGTGAAAATTTAAATTTCTTCACAAAGTCTAACCCTTAGCTATTGGGTGTACCGAAAAAATATTTATTTAGACTTGTTTACTATTGATTTTACGTTAAAGTATGCAACAACATTTTGATTCAAATACCGAACACTGGGTTCATTCTGTCTCATATTCCGAACACCTTGACTCAAATTCCGAACAGCACGAATAAATCTTATTCAAATGAATAATTTCGCAAATAAATTTATCTGAGCTAGTCTTACTGGTCTTGAACTAGAGAATCATCACTACTCCAGAGCTATAACATAGATTTGAAAATGTTAAAATTTAATTGCAATTGACAGCCATTTCGTAGTGATTTGATGACATATTTCAGCGAAACATTTCAACCAAGTCGCCATACAAAAACCGAGTGTTCGGAATATGAGTCTGTTCGGAATTTGAGACAAAACGGTAAATGGATATGATTCGCTAATGCGTTGTTTTGAACATTTTTTCTTCAAGATACTGTGGTGTGCAAAGTCTGTGTTAGGGTTCATTCATTTATTTCGTAACGCCGAAAATGGCCATTTTCGACACCCACCCACCCCCTCGTAACGCTTTTTGAATGAACTTTCTACAAATCAATACAGAGTCAGAATAAGGGCGAATGTGAGGACTAATACATTCTCAGTAAAATCGGTTTGAAGTTGGCGGGTTTAATTTTAATTCTATATTATGTTTCCGATCGATTTAATCGCATGATGCATTTTTGTAGGATCCATTACAATATTATTTTTGTAGCAACAAATTTCACTTATTTAAATATTATGAATAACATGTTAAAATAAATAAAAATCTATCATGCGCCATTCAACAAAATTTAGAGCTGTTGCGCCCCTCGGTTTTTCGTCTACTTCAGTTTGACAACAGCGATTGCGCCTTTTGACCTCGTCCATCTGGTTTGACTATCATCAGCTTCGCCGTTCTGCTACGCTCTCTCGCACGAACCTTTATCACTAACGCCCTTCTGCACACTCAGTTTGAAATGCGCCCTGCTGCCACACTCAAGCTCAAATGCGCCCGGTTACCGCAGAGGGGGAAGATGGGCGAAATTGACATCAGAGTTCGAATCGAAAGAGAATATCAAATGCGCCTTTATGTTTTTCTTACTTTTTTAGTGAAAAACGTTATTTTTAAGAACCAGATGTACATTATATGATTGCAATTTATCAAACAAACTGTTAGGTGAATAAAACTCAGTTTGTTTACATTTGTCAGTTAGGCCGTTAATCTGGTACTGTATTGAAATTTTGTATGAGCCGTAACATCTTGAGGACACCCACCCACCCCCTTTAGCGTTATGATATTTGTGAATGAGCCCTTATACAGAGTATTGGAGAATGGAAACATAGATATTTAATAGAAAAAATAGCTTCGAAACCGCAAATCGTTGCTCGAAGTTAGTGTGCTAGAATTCAATTTGCAACATTAATAGGTTGTAACAATCTCTCCTTTATAATGCATTAGACCGCAAGTGAAGAATATGGGCTCATTCACAAATTTCATAACGCTGAAGGGGGTGGGTGGGTGTTCTTCGGATGTTACAGTTCATACAAAATTTGTAGAATATTCATATAAAAAGCGTTACAAGGGGGTGGGTGGGTGTCGAAAATGACCATTTTTGGCGTTATGAAATTTGTGAATAAACCCTATGCGCATTGGCATTTTATTTTATTGCTCTCGCGTAAAATAAATATATTGTGTATTTCTTTCACTACTGGACTGCCAAGTGCGGCCTCATAAGTGCGAAAGTGTGAATAAAAGTGCGGGATTGCATTGAATCCTTTGGTGTATTCAGAGCAAGATTCAGAGTCAAATTCAGAGCACTTATTCTTAGATGTACGAAGAATAAGTCTCCCGAAGACACGTACTCGATTTGATGCAATTTCGCACTTTTGTTAGCGTTTCCGCACTTGTAAAAACGTCTGCGATAGTCCAGTGGTGAATGAAAATTTGATAGGAGGCGGTTGCGTATCGTGTGAAAGTAATAGCATGCATCAATGTTGTCGTTTCGTAAAAATGGACTAAAGGTTTATTCACAAATTTCATAACGCCAAAAATGATCATTTTGGGCACCCCCCCCCCCCCTCCCCTCGTAACGCATTTTGTATGGATAATTTTTAAATTTTGTATGAGTTATAACACAGACAAACAGACGTCACACTCTCATCATTGTCCATCGACCACCTTTTTAACGGTCGTTTCAAAACTAAGTTAGGTGGCCAATCCGCCACCCGCAGCGCTCGCTTCGTTTTTGTTCGTGTTTGACGTTTACACACTACCGCCATCTGTTGGCCCGTCGGCCAAACACGCTGATTTTAGCATTGGGCGTACATGTCCTCGTGACTATGATTTGGATCGAGATTTGTTCTAAGTGTTACGTCTGTTTGTCTGTGGTTATAACATCTTAAGGAGACCCACCCGCCCCCTTCAGCGTTATGAAACTTGTGAATGGGCCCGATATTGGTTATCACGCCCAATGGTATGGGTGCACTAGTGTAGATGTAGTTGTGAACCTTAGAGGAAAACAATAATATGCACTCTGTCTCGAAAAACACCCAGAATCCGATTGTACATTTTTCAAATTGGGTAATATTTCCATATGCATTTTGATGAGTCTGGAAAGCGTGTGCAAGTTTCCTTGAGGAAAACAAAAACAAACTGTGTATGACGAGCGTATGCTAGTCTACGTGTGTTCAAATGTCACTAAGGGGTTGTCCATTTATTAAGTAAGACATTTTTCGGGATTTTTCAACCCCCCCTCCCCCCATGGGAAGATTTTTTGTATGAAACTTAAAAATCATTTGTATGGCGCGTAAGAAATCTCAGATCCCCCCTCCCCCTTAAACCCTTACGTAATTAATGGACCGCCCCTAAGCTCTATTCGCTCCCAAGACGACAATTCGTTCGGTGGTGTGTGCTGCTGTCGTCATGATGATGGTTGACGAGAGCAATGTCAAACTCATTCATGGTTTCAAAACATTCGCAACAAAATATTTTTTTTCACAGCTTAAGTGAAATAATAAATGAAATTAAATGAAATTCAGTGGTAGAGAATTCATTTCTCTACCTAATGGTATTTTTAGAGGCAGCGGAGAATGTTTCGAAACGTGTTTTATTCAAATGCAAAAATCGCTCAGGCGAAAGTTCCAATGGAACTAACCTTACATATTCTGGTTTTCCAACCTCAAACTAGTGCTCCTACCAGCCGGATCTCAATTTTTATGAAAGTAGTGGAATAATATAAAAAACAAAGGAATGTAGAACATCGAGCATGGATATTTCTACCTTTTTCACTTAACCGTTTCACTGTTGACTGTCTTTTATCGAGAAAATAAAACATTTTCCCCCACAGAGGCATGTGATGAATGCGTGAAAAATCAAATCTCTCATCCTCTGACTAGTTGCGCTATCAAAGTGTAGATGGCTAACAGTATGTTGCGTTTCGCGATTGGAAGCGTATATCTGGTTTCTGTACATAAAATATAATGGAGATTTGATTTCATTTTAGTCTGCCTGACAACACTGCCCAATTTTTGGTCGACGAGGCTTTATGCTCTGAGAGAACGCAACATCGCGCAGCTGCAAAACGTAAACAACCGAGTAGTAAACAACAGAGAGCATAAAAATCTCGCGAATCGCGTAAAATCGCCCCAAATTTTGCACATAAACAAACCGACCCACACAGTGAAATTTTCCGCCTCGCAAGAAAAGGATCACGGTGCTGCTCGGTCATCCTGCAAAGGCACATTCACATTCCGTTGTCACAGGCGTTCGCGAACGGTCCGCGTTGCAATTTCGCGTGTGCAAAGCGTGTGATTTTCTCACCATCATTGTCATTGATAATCGGTGCAGTGACCTCGGGAACCGAACCCCCCTTTATTAGTGAAAACCCATCCTGGGCTGGAAAGTAAATTGAAGAATCGTCGAAAATGTTGAATTTCCTCTCATCGAAGAAGTCATCAGGTGCTGGTCCGCTGCAAGGCTACAAGATTACCAATGTGGACCGGAGCAAAAAGTACGGCGTGGCCGCGGATTCGCTTCGGATGCTGAAAACGAAAGCCTCCGAAAAGTTCAAGGTGAATGACCTAGATAATGGGATTGAGTCTAGTTAGAACAAGTGCACAGATGGCATTGCATCCATATTTGGCACTGAGTGCGTTTGCCTTGTGTGTGCTCTTTGGCTTTAGGGGAGACTGGGTCTCTCTATGATTAGCAAACAAGAGTCATCAAGATAAAGTGCCCATTTGATTGATCAGGGTGTCTACTACTGTACCTGGAAAACCTGGAATTTTTAGGGAATTTCATTCAACCTGGAAAAAATCTGGAATTCTCATTTAATTTAGGTCATAATCAGGTAAATTATTTAGAATCAGTAATACAAGGTAAAATTTATGTCCTTTTTTGTGACATAAAATCTTTTTAATAAAAAAATCGCTATCAAAACGATACTTGAGATGTTCAGTCTATATTTTTTTTAGTGATCTCTATTTATTCAACACAAAAAAAAAAACTTAAGATTGGCAAGTTAGTAAAGGCAAGTACATTTCCCAGTTACTGTTGGTTGTTTAATAGTTTAATAGTTTTATTATTAGAAAATACGTAAACCTTTTACATTTTATGCTTAGGTGAGGTCAAGGAGAAACAAATGTTTAACTTTAGGAAAATCTTGAACAATATCAAATTACATTGGTGTCTTAAAAGGAATGTTTGTTAGGTTACAAAGACTGTTTAAAACTATGCACTGTAGGTTTCATCCGGGTCTCCAGGGGAAGGTTGTTCCAGAGGCAGACTCCATGTACTAATACACTTCGTCTCAGTTGAGTTGAATGGGGTGGTACGACGAACGACCGGCTGCGTTGCATTTGACCTTGCTGTAGGTGCTGCAGGATGTATTGCGGTAGTTCTCGGAGGTATCCCTTTCGAAGGTAGCAGCAGATTCGGTAGATATAGTTGTCTGGAAGATCTCGACCAAACACACAGTTCCTCCTACCTACTGTAGTATCTCGGGATCGCAATCTATATACAAAACGGATTGTTGATTTGAAACATCGATGCAGTCGGTTCCTTAGGGCTGCGTCCAATCCGGGATAATAGATCACATCTGCGTAGGTGAAAAACGGTGCAACTACCGACTGAGCGAGTTTCTGACGAGTCGCTCCCGGAAGGACGGACGCAAATCTCCGGAACGTTCGTAGTGTACCATAGACTAGCAGTGACGTCGTCAACCTAATGACGCCAAGTCAGGTTATTGTCCATGTAAAGGCCTAGATTCTTGACACTACTAGTCGGTTCGATTACCTCGTTGCAGAAAACTATGTCAGACTGGGTAATGACTGTACCTTCACGGGTGAAGATGATGGCTTGTGTCTTCTTGGGATTTGGAAACATACTGTTAATGGCTGCCCAGCGTTCGATTGCCGAAAGGTCGGTGTTGATTTTGCCAACCAGATCATCCAGTTGTTCGACGGGACCTGTTACATAGATCTGAAGATCATCGGCGTTCAGATGATACTTGCACTGAAGAACGTTTGGTAGGCTGTTAATGTAGAGTGAGAAGAGGAGCGCACTTAAGCAAGATCCCTGCGGTGTGCCATCGGTTAGTCGCTGCTCGGCCGACAGGGTGTCTCCTACTTTAACCACTTGACTCCTGTTGCCAAGAAAAGATCCGAGGAGATTGCAGGCTGAAATTGATAGGCCAAATTCGCGTTCGAGTTTATACTGTAGCTTTCCATGGTCGACGCTGTTGAAGGCAACGGAGAAATCGACCAGCACCATGACCGTGCAGAAGTTCTTGTCAAATCCGCTGTAGATATCGTGTACAACTTTGGTTAGAGCAGTGGTCGTGCTGTGGTTCTTACGATACGCAGACTGATGTTTTGCGAGGAGAGCAGGGTTGGACGATTCTAGGTAGTCAGAGAGTTGCGAAAGGAGGATCTTCTCGAGAATTTTTGAAATTGCGGGCAGCACGCTGATTGGTCGATAATCCTTTGGTACCGTTGGGTTAGCTGATTTGGGTATGGGGGTTACAATAGCTTTTTTCCATCTCGAGGGAAATGATTCTACGTCTATAATGGCGTTGACTAGATGGACTAAGTGGGGAAGTATGAACGGAGAAAGCAGTTTGATAAACGAGATTGGTATATTATCGCAACCGATGGCATTGGTGTGGATTTCCCAAATCTTCTTGGACACATCTTCTGCAGTGGTGTGCTGAAAACGGAAATTAATGAAACATCTCGAATTTGTTTATACAATAGTTTTACGACTATTCCACAAGTTCATAGTGATATTTTTCTCAGCTCCCAAGGAATGCTTCAGGAATTCTATTAATTTCTCCAGAGAGTCTTTCTCGAATACCTTCATGAACTTATCTAGGGATGCTACCAGCAATTTAGCAAGGGATGTTTAAATGGATTCCTTCACTAATCGTGTCAAGAAAATCGTAGAGCACTGCAACGTTGTTATTCCAGTAATTGTCACTAGATCAACGACTTTTAGTTTTATTGCCCTATCTTTGTTTTTTTTTTTCAGATTTCTCGTCAAAGTAGCCAATTAACGACTTTTAGAATTTAAGAAAACTCAAATTATCATGCGAAAAGATTATTGATATCTATTTTAGTTCAAAAGCTTTTGAAGTTTTTCTGATAAAAAATCTTTGTTTTTCAAGTATTTTTTTCTTTTCGATCCTAATTTTATGATCCGTATGCTTTTCGCTTATTGTTCACTATTTGTTTTGTTAAATATGTATACCGTGGTGAATCAAAATCTGGACGGTACCAATACACTGTGTTTTATTTTCTCCATTTCATGCGCTTTTTGAATAGCGCCCAAACCGTTGATTTTAGCGATATAGTTTGTTCGGAGAAGTTTCTTGGTGTATTAAAGCGCATCTTTTGTTGCAAAAAGTTTTGTGATCAATCCAAGCAGTGAGATAGAAAACCTATTTTTTCAAAACATTTAGATAGACATATGGTGTCTTCGGCAAAGGTGTAGAATTGGCAATTTGAAACAATTTTGTCAAAGACACGATTTTTCTATCTCTTATACTTTTTGAGACATATGCCGTTATATGTGAAGGACCCCTAAAAATCATATTTTTTTTATCATAACTTTTTTCCAAGAATTTTAACATTTTTTGTGTGTTTTGCAAAGTTGTTTGTCATGGAAAAACCTAGGGCTGTGCAAATATCGATATTATCGATAATATCGATATTATCGGCTCGATTTTATCGATACGATATCTGATATTTGCCTACCCGATATTTTCCTATATCGATAAAACTATTGTCCGTCCGATAATTAGGACAACACTCAATGATTTCGTTAAAACTAGTTTAACGGAATTTTAGATATCCGTTAAATGTAACATACCATAATTACAAAATTCAAATATTTGACTTCATAATACAACAGTTGGTGTCAAATGAAGCCAGAATAGTCGATATTGCTTGAAAATCCCTTTATTAAAAATTATCGGGTATCGGTTCGATACCGATAATGTCAAATCCGATATATCGTCGATACCGATATTTAATCAATTGGATATCGCCGATACCGATAAATCGTCCTTGTGCACAGCCCTAGAAAAACCCGTGTTTTTGCTGAACATATCGTCACCCTATCTTTTGAAGTAAGGTACCGTGGGGCAAGTGGGTAATGGAATTCGCATAGTTGAGATTCTTCCAATTCTAGAGACTTTGAATTGAAACAAATGAGGTTGTGTATATTTTTTAGCTTGACTCCCACCATATATAAGCAGCATGCTGAAATTGATTTTTATGAAACATTGAAGAAAAAAATACAAACAAAGTTTTTGAAAAATGTCTCCCTACTCTTCACTTGCCCCAAAAGTGGGGCAAGTGAAAAGTTTACCGTTTTGAACAATAAATTCAAAAACAAACAGTTATATTCACGATTCCTATTAGCTTTAACACTTGTTAAGGCTTCCCAATGAACAATAACATAAGTAACATGTAAACAAAGAAAATGTTATTCTTATCACTTCAATTTTCTTCTGTTCAGTTATGTTAGTTGAAATGATTCGACAACATTATAACTGCAACATTTCCAATGTTAGTTCTTACATTATAGGACAGCAATTGCATTTCTGCTTTGTAGAATTTCCACCGCTCGTTATTTGTTTTTGAGAAAGTCGGATATGACGTCGGATAACTCTTCGGAAGAAATCAATAACGTATTTAGGGTCTTTTTTATGTGGATAGACCTATATCCCATTTTTATGTTTTGAAGTAGCTTTACATAGACATTCCACGAGATTTCCGTGTGTTCTCTAATATTGCAACTTTTCAGTCAACGTCTTCCTTTTAATTGGCTGCCCGAAGTAGACATATTGATATTGTAATGTTTGGCAACATCTTTTAGAGAATTTCCATGATTTATAATAGCTTTTAACGCTTGAGTATAGTGTTTCTTGAATTATCAGCACGTTATGTTTTTCTATGATAATTGCGAACCATGTTTACTTATGGCTGCTTGAAGAGAAAACACAAATACAATCTCTAATGATAAACTTTTCACTTGCCCCACCTGATAAGAAAATTGACGGTGTTTAAATTTAGTTATTTTTAGGTCTACATCGAATTAATACTAAAACTTTTTTTATTGCGGTTTGAAACTGTCACAGAGGACAACTAAGAAGTGGTACAGGAAATTATTTTCCGCAACTTTTTTCCAGGTTAACAATTTTTCACTCTATTATGCAATAATGGCTGAAAAATCTCAGAAATCTCTTACCTATCGTAATGTTCTCAATGACCTCAAAGGTTTACGCATGATGAGTTTAAAACGTTAATTCACATATTCAGTAAAATATATCAATTGTTTTCACTTACCCCATTTACCCACTTGCCCCGCGGTACCTTAACAGAGTCATGAATTACTCTTTTTTCAAGGGGTAGTTTAGGCCTCTATAACTGGCTTCAGCTCAAAATGGCGCAGACAACTCTTACAAATCATGAAAGTACCATATCTCCCCTTTCGGCAATTGATAAAAACTTTTGTCTATAAGCGTCTTTGTATGGGTTTTTACTATCAAACACATAAGCCTTATTAAAACGAATTCGACTGATAATTCTTTTACTTTAAGAGATAGAGAGGTACGATGTTCAGAAAAAAAAACACGCGTTTTAAGATGTTCAACAACTTTGTAGAAGACATGGAAAATGTTAAAAATTTAAGTAAAAAGTTATGAACAAAAATGGTTTTAAACGAGTTTTTTCATAAAAATTTGTGTCTCTTCTTCTTCTTATTTGGCTTTACATCAATTATCTTGATAAAGCCTCGCCAACAATATTTCGCCAATTCCCTCGGTTCATGGCCGCTTCTCTCCATCCTCGCCTGTGACCCACGCTCTCCAGGTCCTGGTGTACCTGATCAATCCACCTAGCTCGCTGCGCCCCACGCCTTCTTGTTCCGACCGGATTCGTGGCGAAAACCATCTTTACAGGGTTGTTGTCCGGCATTCTTGCAACATGCCCTGCCCAGCGTATCCTTCCAGCTTTAGCTACCTTCACGATACTGGGTTCGCCGTAGAGTTGAGCGAGCTCGTGGTTCATCCTTCGCCGCCACACGCCGTTCTCCTGCACGCCGCCGAAGATTGTCCTTAGCACTCGGCGTTCGAAAACTCCAAGAGCTTGCAAGTCCTCCTCGAGCATAGTCCACGCCTCATGCCCATAGAGGACTACCGGTCTTATGAGCGTTTTGTACATCGTGCATTTGGTGCGGGGGTGAATCTTTCTTGACCGCAGTTTCTTCTGGAGCCCATAGTAGGCACGACTTCCGCTGATGATGCGCCTTCGTATTTCCCGACTAACATTGTTGTCAGCCGTCAACAAGGATCCGAGGTAGACGAACTCGTCCACCACCTCGAAGGTATCCCCGTCTATCGTAACACTGCTTCCTAGGCGGGTCCTGTCGCGCTCAGTTCCGCCAACCAGCATGTACTTTGTTTTCGACGCATTCACCATTAGCCCGACTCTTGTTGCTTCGCGTTTCAGGCGGGTGAACAAATCTGCCACCGTTTCAAATTTTCTCCCAATAATATCCATGTCGTCCGCGAAGCAAACAAATTGTCCGGATCTCGTGAAAATCGTTCCTCGACTGATAAGTCCGGCTCTCCGCATGACACCTTCAAGCGCAATATTGAACAACAGGCACGAAAGTCCGTCGCCCTGTCGTAGTCCCCGTCGAGACTCGAACGAACTGGAGTGTTCGCCCGAGATCTTCACGCAGTTTTGCACACCGTCCATCGTTGCTCTGATCAATCTTGTGAGCTTCCCGGGAAAGCTGTTCTCGTCCATGATTTTCCATAGCTCTATGCGGTCGATACTATCGTATGCCGCCTTGAAATCGATGAACAAATGGTGCGTAGGGACCTGGTACTCACGGCATTTCTGGAGGATTTGCCGCACGGAAAAGATCTGGTCCGTTGTCGAGCGGCCGTCGATGAAACCTGCTTGATAACTTCCCACGAACTCGTTTGCTATAGGTGATAGACGACGGAAGAGAATCTGGGATAGCACTTTATAGGCGGCGTTTAGGATGGTGATTGCACGATAATTTTCACACTCCAGTTTGTCGCCCTTTTTGTAAATAGGGCATATAACGCCTTGCTTCCACTCCTCCGGTAGCTGTTCCGTTTCCCAGATTCTGACTATCAGCCGATGCAGACAAGCGGCCAACCTGTCCGGGCCCATCTTGATGAGTTCGGCTTCGATACCATCCTTGCCAGCGGCTTTGTTGTTCTTGAGCTGTTGAATGGCATCCTTAACTTCCCCCATCGTGGGAGCTGGTTGATTTCCGCTATCCGCTGTGCTGACGTAGCCATAGCCTTCGTTGTCCTGACCTTCTGTGCCTGTGTTCTCTGCGCCATTCAGGTGTTCATCGTAGTGCTGCTTCCACCTTTCGATCACCTCGCGTCCGTCCGTCAAGATGCTCCCATCCTTATCCTTAAAATTTGTGTACTTTATGTTAAAAAATTCGTAACTCTTTTACAAGATTTTTAACATTTTTCATGTCTTCTAAAAAGTTGTTGAACATCTTGAAACGCATGTTTTTGCTCAACATCGCACCTCTCTATCTCTTAAAGTAAAAGAATTATCAGTCGAATTCGTTTTAATAAGGCTTTTTTTTAGAAAGATTTAAGCATGTGTGGAACAATGATTTAAACGTTTTTTTTATAGCTGATATGGGGTAACATTGATCCCCTAAATCTGGAAGCGTGGGTGATTTCACAAACCAGACGCTGATGAACAGCTCAGCAGGCTTCTGGCTGCAAAGCATTTACTCCTCGCTAAGCAAGTTCGGATGAGCTCTTACCAGCGCGAAAGCAAAAATGGAATGAAACCGAATTCGGCGACGGAAGCATCTTTTAAACCCTTAGAATAGCATATGATGTTCCTCTTTTCTGGGCTCTTCTTTTTCTGATCGACCAATCTGGGAAATGGGTATGTGCCAATAATGTGTTGGGTTTAGAATCACTAGAAAATTGCGGAAAATGCTAATGCGTGAGAAAATGGTCGAACATGAATTGTTGGAAGAGTTGACATTCCCTAAATATTCAATACTTCACTATTGATAATCATTAGTTTTCTTTATTATGAAGGTAAATTTCTGATCCATTGGTTCCAAAATTATTAAAATGGGTCAATGAGAACTGGTTTCAATAGCGTTCGAAAAATGTCGCAATTTTGTTACATGTGATAATTTTTGTAATCGAAGTGTTCCCGTAAAATATGGAAATCAAAGACGATTTATGTTTCGACAAATTGAACTCTAAAAATCGAAAGTACGAGTTATCTAGTTGTAGCATTAAGGGGACGATTTATTCAGGGCAAATGAGATATTTTATGAAGCTGTGAGATTGATTGAAAAATATGAAATTTAACAAATAATGTCGGAAATATTACTCTTTTAACTCTTTTCCACACATTTGATGGCCCTGAAAAGGGCTGATGGCTTTGTTAGCTTCGATGCTATCGGGATGTTATCAGTTGATTGCCATGGCCCAACGGAGAATCCTCAACGCAACTGTATAACTTAAAGCAAGTTATCTGCTTATGCGACGAATCACCTGAAAGCTTCGTGGCGTGGATAGCGCATAACAGGTAGTGGATCACAGGGCTAAGGTCGAAATCTGAAAACGTAGCTCACTCTTGAAATCTTGTGCGATTGCACAAGTCCGATGCTCGATTGGCAGCTCCTCGGATGCCAGTCACAGCCACAGTTTACCGGGATTTCATATCACTCTTGCCAATCTTGCAATCTTGCCAACATCGCAGTTGTAATTTCCGCCGATGTATTTCTCGATCACCTGCAGGGAGGTCCCGTTCCGTCCGTTTAGGGCTGCGATGGCGGCCATAACCATCTCATTCTTCTGTGGACTGCTTCCTCTTCTTCTTCTTCTTCTTCTTGGCGGCGGCAGTGGCGATGGCTTTGGCTTCGGACGGTATCTTCTCTCGGTTGGTCGACGGTCAGTATAATTTGCGCGAAGCATGAGCGCGACTTCGCTATCGATGTCTGTGCCTGAGAAGCACGCTCAGTCAGAGCAAGCCGATCTATTGCCTGCTGAGATGCGATCCAAGCGGAGAGTGAAAAGCAAATGACGTCAATTTTTCTCTAGTATCCCTATATCCCTAGTACCCCCGTTGGTTTGACCACATTTAATCTGAACACTTTTTAATCTGTACCCCGCTAATTTGCACATCGTTCAGATTAAAAATGGTTCAAACGTCATCTAGCTCATGGAACGGAGTGAAGTGAGATGCAACGGTGTGGAACGGAACGCAGAATCAAAACAAAACAGTGATAGAGGTAACCAGAAACACGTTTCTAGGGTGACTAGATTAAAACAAATTAAAAATGAACCCCGATGGTTTGCCTGAGGTACCGTTCAAATTAGCGGGGGTGCAACAACATTCTCTTTTAAAACAGTTATTAAACTATTTGGACAGATATGTGTGGCTCAGTAAGTAAACGACATGAACCTTTGATGTCTGGTCTTTCGATTGAGGTGCTAATCGAGGAATTTCGTTAAGCCAGCAAAAAGTTATAAATGTTTAAAATACTCCATGCCGACGTAACGCTCTTGGTTTTGAATTTCCAATTTTACTCCTGTATAGAGAAGAAAGACGTAGTCCTACGTAAAAAAAAACTTTTCCTGGCAAAGTTGCTTGAAATTGAATTTGCTAATTTTCAATAACAATAATACAAACAACTTTGTAGAAGACCGTTTTCGCCTAATGTTTCATTCTGAAGCTCAAAATGCATCTTTCCGTGTAAAACTGTTTTCTGGACCACTGTGCAGTGTAATAAAATGTGTGCAAGAGCTCTACCAAATTTCGTTACAAAAATTATGACGTGTTTCTCCCCATCGTTCTCTATAAAACAGCTTCGTTGATTGCACCAGACAACTTGATGAGAGATTCCTATATAAGGACAAACCCGTGACAGTATAGTAATTGTAACAGAGCCTGAGAAAAATCTGCCCGCGCGATTCGAGGTCAACGTTTGAGCGCAAGTGCATTAGCTCTTGTTGTTGTTGTGATTGCTCGTTGCACACGCCTGCATTCATGTAGAGAAGCAAGTGTGCAGTGACAAAAAAAAGTCAAGCCACCCAACCGGATATAGAGACATAAAGGATATAAGGCACGAAGGCCAATGACATTGACCCGGTTGATTGTACTCTGTAGCGCTGTAGTGTATGGGTATTGAAACGATTGTTTCTCTTCCGCTTTCCTGGTTTGAGTTTCCATTAGTATGAACTGGGAGTTGACCTAGTTTTGATAGATATATTTAATCCCTGTTTGGACTTCGTTGATGTAGGTTTGTGATGTACGCATTAACGACAAATTGTATGCCTAAATAATTCGTGATTTTGCCATAGCTATCAAGTATTAAACTCCAGTTTATTATAGCTGAACTCTCATGAGGGTCGTTGGATATATTTTGGTCATTTTTTGACTGTCGTACGAAATTTACCATACGTTTTTTAAGTACACTTTTCCCCCTCTTACGACCACGTGGTTTCTTCAATCGATGAAAAATAGTTTTCTTGCTGCTCAATCAATCACATTCATGGTTTTGTGATCAATTTAATTTAAAAATTTGAAAACCACGTGATTCACCTTTCAACCACCCTCTAGTAGACTCTCTTCATCTCCTTGAAGGTCCAAATGGTTTATAAATGATTACTGTATTATTGGGTTCTTATTCCAGCACTATTTGTTTAACCCATTTATATGTTTCGTCTCCAATAAGGACCGAGACATTATGGCACATCCTGAAAAATTGCTCCTCTGTTATTGTATTCTTTCAAATTTTATGATGGATATGCTTTGCAAAAGGCTGGTTGCAGTTTCATTTAACTCTCTCCTTCCCATGGTAGCTCAAGAACTCCATTGACGACGAACTTGAGACAAACAGAATCAGATGAATATTATGGAAGCGTTACTAGAATATGATTACATACTCATCAAATTAATCCAAAAATCCGGAGAGTTGATTTTCAATAGTAAAACTATGATATTTGGTCGAATGACATTTAGTCGAATAGACGTTTGGTCGAATGACGTTCAATCGAAAGTACATTTGGGTGAATGGCTTTAGAACATTTAATCGAAGAAGCCTTTTGTAATGGTTGATTGAAAAATCTATAGATATAGAACCTAACAAGAAATTTTGCACAATGGGTGAACATTGGATTTAAAGTTAATTTTGGAATAACATACTTCTCTCGACGATCTTGGATCTTTTTGTAATTGAAATTGTCTTGACTCAGGCATACAATATCGTCGAGACTAGCACGTAAAATACGAATATAAACGAAGAACGTCTTCAACAAAGGATGTTAATAACTGTAATAGTGTTCATATGATGTTAAACCAAAGACACATTAAACTGACACATTAATTTCTTGTAAAAGAGTACAAAGTTGAGGAGAAATTTTCCTTGTCTCGGTTAGAAATTATCCAACATTTAGTAAGCCTCAAATGAAACTACCTAAATAATAATTAAAATTATAACTCATTTGCCACACTGCTTCCTTTCATTTTCAGCTGCAAAACTGTCGCGTCTATCTGGCCCGCGAAGGCGTCGAGGTATTGGATGAGGATTACTTTCACACCCTTCCGGCCCAGGTTCTGTTCGTAGTCGCCGAGAAAGACATTATCGTAAAAACTGGCAAGTAGAACCATCTATCACCCTATTATACAATAGCTGATATTTCAATGGCAGTCATACCTAACTGCACATACAGTCAGTGACATAAGTTAGTAACCAAATGCTGTTTTTCCATACAAAAGTTTGGGGTGCCGTATCTCAGCTTCTGGTAGTACGAATTGGCTGAAATTTGGATGACGAACTACAAATATCTTGAAATACCGTTTTCGAATTAAATAAAAAAGTCTCTCGGTTACTTACTTTTGTCTTTGAACAACCCTCTGAAACTCTATGGGAAATGACTGCAATGTAATAATTCCTTTACAGGCAAAACTTCAAGATATTTGATACCAGAAGCTGAGATAGGTACAGCACTCCAAACTTGAGCATTTTGTATGGAAAAACAGCATTTGGTTACTAACTTATGTCACTGACTGTATTTGTTTCCGTCTGCGAGAACCGAATGCCAACTGCGACATTGACCTAATTTTGCACAACTATTCCCTTTTTCCCTCCCGGCCATGGTAAATGGCAGATTTTCAGCTCATGTATGACGCAATCAAGTCCACCCATAGCGAACTGCTGCAGGCTGGCACGCTGGTCCAGGAGTTCGTTAGCAATAATCAGGGCGAGATAGCGAAACTGCTGCACAATGCTCAGCGCTCCCAGGACGAACAGACCCTGAAAAGTCACCGAAGTGAACACGCGGAATGGTTTGAAGGTTTGCAAGCAAAAAAATGTGTATACTTAATGCACGGTTATTGGTAACGGTTTTAACAGGCTAGTGGAGGTAACATGCTAACATAACATGGGAACAAGTTGGGTTGAGCGACAAGTATTCCTATCCATACAGATCCATACTATCAAAATTATATTCACCTAACAATTTAATCCTTAACCGTGAATCGTGCTTAATGAATAACGTTAACTAGCTTCACTAGAATAATGTTAATTTTCTTTAGAATATTTTTTTATATCTTACCGAAAGCAAGGGCTTCATCTCGGATGCACACTTATGTTTTCATGCTCTTTTTCAATTAAGTACACATTTACGATTCGATTGTAAAAAGGTAGCGAATGTGGCACTACACTACAAACTAATACAAACTAATATGATTGCAACGTAAGGTGGGGCAAGATATGAGCACTAGTGTGATCAAGATGGCCTTTACAAGCTTCATTGGAATTATTTCGTGTATATCCAAGAAGCTCCAGAGATTCCTACGAGACTCTCCCAAAGGTTTTCAAGCCTTCATGAATTCTCCTTGGGAGTTATCTAAAAAATCCTCTAACAATTTATCAAAGGATGGTTAACGGAATTGATTCCGAATACAAATGTTTAAGGCTGAAATATCCACTAATTTTATTCAGAACAGCTCCTAAAATTCTATTTGAATTTGTTCCAAAAAATTCGTCCGTAGAATCCCTTCATAGATGCTTCCTTAATTGTAGGGGAAAGTGGGACAGTTTGGCCACCTTAGGAAAATCGATAAAAGTTCCTCTTACAATTCATAATTCGATTTTTTGAATAACTATACTAAAGGATTCCCCCAGGAATTGCTCGAAAAATTGGATCAGGAAATCTTCGAGAAATTTTTAACCATAATCAATTACTCTGGAATTTCTTCAGGAGATCTTGCATTGATTCCTCCTCCAATGAATCCAACAAATCGTCAAAGGAATTTTAATGAAGTTCCTGAACAGATTTCACTTGCGATTTTTAGAAGCTTCCTTTTGGTGAGTTGGAGGTTTTTTTTTCGAGAAAAATGTCTGGTTCAAATCTTAAAGAAATCCTGAATAGAAATTTTGGAATGAAATCTTATTTTAAATTATTCTTGTTAAATAAAAGTAAAGTGCCGTATTTCAGCGCACCTATGATTCAAATACGAGATTCATGAAAATTTTTGAAATTTTCCCATGCCGCTATCTGCCGAGGAATTCCAGAAAGAATTGCAAGTTAACATAACTAAGAATGTTTTCGAAGAATTTCGGAAAAAAATTGAGAAATTTCCAAAAGATCCCTGAGATAATTTCTGGAGATTTCCTTAGAGCACTGTTGCCCAAGAAAAAAAATGCACGCTGAAAAGTATTATTTTCAGCGAGCTTTCCACATAGTCGGTAAGTCCTCGGACCACCAGTAAAAACGTGGTGTTAGAGAAATTATTGCTTGAATTTTTGAAGCAGTTCTTCTCTTCTAGAAAAAAAAACGCAGCAATCTCCATGGAAGATTCTTGGAACAAGTTTTTGGAGAAGTGTTCATTGAGGATTGTGTAGAAGTAATATTTCTGTAGGAATTATTTATTCTTTAAGGTAGCTTAACAAAAATCTCATGCCTATGAAAATTTGAAAAAAATCTAAGCCTAAAAAATAACATTTGGAGCAAAATTTAGGCAAATGCCTGAAATAGTTCCTGATCAGGCATTGAAGAATTCGCTCCCATTTGATTTTGAAGCACGATCAAAGTAAGCGAAGATAAACATCCCATCATCCCATCTATTGCGGTTCATGATCGGCAATGTATCGCAAGTTGTCTTTTTTTTAACTTTGAACGTAGGCAGACCAGTGCGTTGGTACTGCCTACTTTTGGTGTTGTGTAAACGAACGAGATTTTTGGTAACTCGGTCGATAGGAAGGGTGTTGGTCACCTGACCAGTTGCTGGTACGTGCTGCTCTCGGGCCGCGGAGATGGCCTCTTCGATGCTCTGCAGTAGACTGGCCCAGCTCAGTATGGAAGAAAAATAAAGTTGTATAATTCCACGGGGCACCCCCTAGGATTATTTCTTAGGGTTAGAGGAAGACTTCCTGAAAATTTCAGCTCATTTGGTCGTGGCATGAGCTGGCGCAAATGAATTGAAGTTGATATGGGATTTTCAGCTCACACATATGGGAAACAGCACATCATCTCCTGTTTGGGTCAGTAAAATTGTTGATAGCGTTCAATTGAACCCAGAATGTCAAAAACACTACTTGATACCATAGCGAACAATATTGTAGAAGGTTGTATGATCATTAAAATTGAGAAAGTTGGTGTTTTAACTATCTGAAGTAGATTTGCAATAATGCTTGGTATTTCTTCAACATAGCTGGGTGGTAGCCACTAAGCGCATCATAGCCACCTATGACGCTGGGCGAGATACGGTACAAGGCGCATGCATGTATGTGATTGTACGGGAGTGCTGATCTAAGCCTAACTTTCAACTACTGAAAGGTTAATTAAAATGAGCTTAAAACCAGATACAACCTTCTGCAACTATGTTTATTAGGGTATCAACTAGTGAATTTGTCATTCTGGGCTCAATTGCACGCGATTAACTAGTCTACGGAACGAAACAGTGGCATAGGGTCAATTTTCAATATATTTGAAACAAATATTCCATACAAACTTCGAATTGAATGCGCCAGCTGGGGAAGCAATCAAATGAGTTGAAATTTTGAGAGAGATTTTTTTACCCTAAGGCACATATCTAAGGGGTGCCCCGTTGAGTTTTTCAACTTTTTTGTTTAAGGGCCAGTCTACTCTGCAGCTGCCGGTAGATGTTTTCAATGGACGCCAGAAGAGCCTGGTACCCAATGTTGGCGTCGACACACCGCTGAATTCGACCTCAGTCGACATTGTGGTTGTTGCGCCGGGTGACTCGATGTCGGTTGACCAGGGAACCAACTTCAGCCACCACTGTGTAGTGATCCGAGCTGAGGTCCAGATGAGCTACCGGCTGGGAGATGTTGCCGTCCATATTGGTTGAGTGGTCCCCGGACCGGCTCAGGCGGGTGGGCGAATCCGGGCTCAGGATGGTGTAGTGGCCATCCTCCAGGTCCTGTTGTAGGATGAGACCATTTCTGTTTCGCCGGGTGTTTCCCAATTGCCTCCGGGGTGTATTCCGGAAGTCCTCGAATGAGCACTTTCATCGGCTTGCTACCGGGGGCATCGTGGGTGCAAAATTCCAGTCCCTTTGCCTTCAGTAGCTTGCCAGCCTTTTCATAGTCACTGCGGGAGTCGCACATGACCTTCGTGCCGTTGTGGCACAGTTTGAACAGCGGCTTGACTTGGTGGGCCGCTAGTTCGGATCGCAGTGCCGAGATGTTCTTCGTCACCGTGAACAGGGGGCAACCTTCGCCTTTTGGGGGACTTGTTTCGCGCGCGCTTCGACGCACTTATTTGCCCGTTGCCAGCTAGCAGGGCAGGGTTCAAGGCGGGATCCGCCTTCTGCTTGCGGTTGCGACCCATCGCGAATGCTATGGGCCGCGGTTGGTCTGCTGTAGCAGTATACGATAAACAATCTTTCATACCCAGACAACCAGAAATCGCATGAAAATTCACGTTATAACTCGTTTAACTACTAATTACATCAAACTCGGAAAATACCGTGGATAAACTCGTCAGATTGATGAATTTCCTCGCATAAAACACTTTTTTCTGAGTTCATTTGTACATTTTGCTTCGTCCCGTACACTCGTACAAAGTAAGTCGAACCAATTCGTAGCAGCTGTCAAATCAACATTTATTATCATAAGTTAAGTCGCATAAGATCACTGGTTAGCTCGGTAGAATATGTATACACTCGCAATGTATGTTATTATTCATCACATAATATATGGACGCATATCGCCTCCACTTTTGTACGTAGAAGGCCTTTTCGTGACATCTTATAACTGAAATTTTGCACATACAAAGCCTCCAAGTGATTTCGTTATACCATGCCCACACAGTTACGGATCACCCACAGTGACGGATCACTTTGGCGTTCAACATCGGATAACTCGCTCAAAACATAAACGTTGACGTTAAACATATTTTTCTCATGTCATACTATTTGTCTTCTACCATTTGTAATGTTAAACATAACATTCAACCGCTAAATAACGGTGTATTTGACAAATGATTAGTTGGTACCACACAGCTATCATCAACTATCATTTTTCGTTTTCTGTATGAAGTGTCGTCAGCATTCATAAGCTCCCACAGGTGGTAAAATTCAAATATTATAGCATAAAACATGCTCGTTCGCTTCGATTTAGTATGAATTCATCTTTGGAAAACTGTTGCGATATAATTCCGTAGCTAAGTGGGAACAAAGGTTCCTGTCAAACTGAAATGTCATGCGAAAGAGTTTAAAGAAGGAAAAGACAAAAATCACCTGAAGTGATCAGTTCATTATCTATAGTGCGAGAAAGCAGAGAAGCAGAAGTTGTTATCCACTGAAGTAATTTAGATCCGGCATAGCCGAAGCCAGATACTTGTCGAACGAGAGTTAGGGTTACATAGATTGACTGAGAAATTGTAAATTAGTACTAAAGAGTGAAAAGAATTGAACTTAATAAACCTTTTCTAGTTTTAGCTTATCCTTCAAATTGATATCTTTCGATTTGCTTAAAGAAGCTCAGCCTCTGAATCTACAAACCCTCCCCATCGGCAACAGAAAACATTTTTCTTGATTGTTGATTCTAAATACCGAATATTAGCACTTCTAACTAGTGATCCATAATATGGATCAGGAAATTATTGTTTACCACGGTTATGGATCACTTCCAAAGAATGTAGTTTTCTGCCATTTTAAACATTGAATTCATCATTTTCAGACAATAGCACTAAATATAAAACTAATAAAACATCAAGGTTTGTCAATTTCATTTTAAGCAGACAAAAATGGGTGGAAAACTTGGTGCGGAGCGAAAACAGTTCATGTCTCTGTTACTACAATGCAGTATCACAAAAAAATGACATTTTACCTTTGTTTCCATCTCTAACACTGCGATTTTTTGCAGTAATATGTGACACATTGTTAACTTTCACCAAATCATGCAATACAGATGCATTGAGTTGAAAATCTCTTGAGTTTGCGCACTGAACCGTAATATGTCACAATTTGATCCATAATTTGAAAATTTACCCATAATATAGTTTTCAGAAACCGATACAATTTTTAATTTTTATGCAATCCTATGTAAATATCACACTCAAAACAGTTTACTAACCGAAGTTCCAATTTGAAACGATTCAATTCGCGCTTTCTAATTACAATTTTACGGTTTCCATGTCGTTTTATTGAATGTTATTGGTTGGACTCCACATTATTTGATCCATAACTGTGGGGTCATGGTACGTACATTTTGGTTGTCTGGGTAATATGCTGCATATTATGATAGTTACAGAGAGCGATAAATGAGAGATTCTCTCAATTTTCTCAGGATTCAATTCCAGTTCCTGATGGAATTCATGAAAATTTTATTTAATGTATTTGACAAATTTTATGAGGAATCTATTATAGATGGTAACAAAGTTAAGCAGGCGACTTAAAAACAATGGGTTACATACATGGCCTGATTCGCTATTCGCCACATAGTAACGCACATGCGCTAGTTTCTATGCACGAAAAATCGCTAACAGGTAACGCGAAAAATATTTGTATGGCGAAAAGCATCTAACGAATTATTTCTCAAATCTGGGAACTAATTATGAAAAAAAAAAATTGGTACTGGTTGTGCGTGATGATAATGGCTGTTACGCCTACCAAATATTTTTTTTGATTACAGCTTCCACTCACAAGAAATTTGAATTTAGATGCCTTTCCCCATACAAAATAAAAGGAGAAAACTCCTGCTGATCAACTGTGGACAAGAGGTAATCCTTTGAACTCTTCTGAACCAACATTTATTTCGTGTATTTTCCCCAAAAAATCGCTCTCTCGATGATTTTTTCTCCATTTTCTTAAATTTATTGTCAGACAAATATGCTAGATATTGAGATTCATTTTCAGGAAAATATAAAATGGTAAATTTGAGGGGCGAAAACCATACTAAGGGGCACAATTTCTAGAATGGAACAGTTTGAATATAATCCCTCCTAGCATCAAAAAGAGACGCTATATCCTAGAAGTAGAAGATAGTTTCTAAAGGTACAAAATTAGTCGAACGTTTATTTTATTAACATTGTAAAGCTGAAATCGTCAAGGAGCGTTTTCAAAATAATTTGCGGCATAATGTGCAAGAAGCTCTTATATTTTAGATCCGGGAAATTTTAAGATTGATCATAAATTTGTAAATAGTTTCCTACTTAATAATGTAAGAAATTTCGTATTTTGAATTTGTTATCTAGAAAATTTAGGAAGAAACATCCGAGATTTTTGCTTGAGTTGAGAAAAACTTATGTGCCAAAATAATTCAAACAAATTTCAACAGTATTGGAAAATAAAAAAAAAGCTGCTATGAGATATCAATTTCATATTAAAATTTCCGTGGTTGATCAAATTTTGCATTTTCAAGGGGCTGTACGAAAAATATAGTGAAATCTTCATGAATCGATGTTCCATGACTCGTTGGAATCATACTAAAAACAATGTTTCATTGTTACTATGATGGTTCCTTCAAACAGCTTTCCATAGTATTCCTGGTCAATTACTTGATTTGACTGTAGAGATTCCACTAAACTGCTCGAAGATATATTAACTAAGTTTTAAATTTTTATGTTAATTTTTAGTTTACAATTTTGAATGTAAAACGATGAACGTTCCTGAATTTTTTGCTGTTTATATATGATATTATGCGGTGCTTGTACGGTATTGAGGTCTACTACGTGTGATGTCAATATACCGTGCACCCGCTAATTTTAACAATACTTCATGTAAATTATCGGGATTCATTTTACTTCTAGCTACCATACAATGAACAGAATGTCACTTTTCTGATAATTTATCTTATAAACTTAGTGGGCTCTTATTTAGCCCTGGTTGGCTGTCTTGCTCCGTGCTACAACACTTGCCACAGTTTGGTATCGATATCTTTCTGAACAAGTTGTAATGAATTGTTTAACACTTATCTAACATTTCAGAAGCATGATAGTATCGTTTGCCTATGAAATCCTAATGCACCAGTAATGCACTCCCTTCATTTTAAGGAATCGATGAGAAGTCTGGTCAAACCAAGGAGGAAGTTATGCAACGTCGCGGCCAGGATCGTATTCGAGGCTATTTTTACAAAACTAAGGACGAGCTAACGAAGTGTGCCATCTACCGACAGAATGCGATGGCCAAGGAGCTGATCGACGAAATGCTGGATCTGTTTCGTCAACTGTTAAGCGGTTTCGACTTTTTTAGCTGTATATTCGACCGTAGCCATTCGCGGCGATTGACAGAGGGCGCGGTTTCAAATTTAGTACTAACCACCGAAGAGCATAAGCGTAATCAAGGCGGAGGAGACGAAGTCGACGCGCCAAGGATAATGCCGAAACGAATGAAGTTGGCAATCGAGAAGTCGCTTCAGAACGATGGTAATGCAATCGAGAAGTACCGGGTGGCACTTTGCAACGACAGGGGAGATTTTAGTTGTATGGGCCTGTGGAATGAAACGACGTGCAAATACGAGGCACATATTATCAATCCGTACGTCAGTAGGGAGAACATGATACTGTTTCAAGTGTGGAATTTGGACCACCAGGTGGAAATTCGTCGCACGGTTCTTCCATCTATTGTGGAAAACTTGAAACGTGTCATCGAGAACGAGGCAGATGCAATCTGTAAGATACATAACCGTAGGGGTAAGAAACTTTCTGTGATAACTTATTTTATTGAGCTTTTTACGCTTGGGAACCTGAAATTAGTTCATATTGTTTGCCACGACAAAAGTATTCATGATATGATCTCGAAGGGTAGCATTATCTGTGACAAATGTGCAGAGTACAAGTATATTAAGGAATTCCAAAAGAAAATACGCTTCAATAAAAACGGATTAATGTAGAGGTGAACGGATTGAATGTATAGAAAATATGAGAATGCCAATGGCCAGTAATTGAAGCACTATAATCGACTCACTCTAGAGACTTGATTACTTTGTTAGTGAAAGCCGCTAGAAAGTCTTTATTTTGAAAGTATTTTTCGAGTAAAATGTTCGGTCTCGAAAGCTTTTTTAAAGTAAAACGTTCTCCAAAGTCACTTATTTTAGTTTATATCGGAATTGCCTTCTCATATCAAAAAGGCATTCAATCATGTACACAAATTTAACTCAAAGCGACTATTTTTGACACCTGTATTGTGGGTCATATAACAGTATTTTGACGATTTTCATGATCTCAGGAATTTCAAGAACTTACACCATAATTCACTACAGACAGAAAATAAGTGACCCTAGAGACCATTGCACATTGGTCCACGGAACGAAATTAAGTGGAATTAATTAATAACTTAAAAAATATAAGAGATAGGGTTTTGGTGTCTTCTAAACATTTGTTTGTCTGGTCAAGGCGCGTTATATACAAAAGTGTCCTAAGCGCCAAATTTCATAGCTTTCGGAATTCGCTCTCAAACTTTTTTATTTCAAAAGATAGCACAACAAAATGTTCTGCAATATTGAAGATTATAGAAAATATGAAAACTTTGTAGAACATCATTTTTTCTATATCTGATAGGTAGTTTTAGAAAATTAGGTCACTTTAGAACTGTATGGTCAAAAATCGGTTTTTCCTCAATACTAACGAAAATATTACGAACGAAAAAATAGGCATCATAAAAAATAGGCATGTTAAACATCTACAATTTTCTTGTTCATGCTAAGAATAATTTATTATTTATGAATGTATCACTAAATGTTCGACTGTAATTGAATTAGAATCTCAATAAGTTGAAAAAATCTGTTTTCTAAGTAAAATTATTCGATCTGTTTTCTAAGTAAATTAAGGGATAATTCAAAACACATTTATTAGAGAAAATCGAAAAATACTATCACCAAAGTTTACTAAAATACACTTTAAGATATGCTTATTCAAGTAGCGGGAAAAGTTTTTGATGTCACTTGCGCCATTTTGAAATGTTACGCTTGGAAAAGTGGATGAAAAAATTACAAAAATGCTTATATCTTTTCATATGAAAATTTTAGAGGTATGACGTTTTCAGAGGAAATGTGTATTTTGCTCATATCTAAAACTCGTCATAGTAGGCCTGAAAAATTGATATTTTCTTTAGTATTGAGGAAAAAGTGAACTATACCTCTAAAACTATCAGATATAGACAAAAATGATGTTCTACAAACTTTTCATATTTTCTATAATTTTCAATATTGTAGAATATTTTGTTGCGCTATTTTTTTTAAATAAGCTATGAAATTCGGCGCTTTGGACACTTTTGCATATAACGCGCCTGGACCAGACAAACAAATGTTCAGAAGACATCAAAACCCTATCTCTTATATTTTTCAAGTTATTCATTAATTCCACTTAATTTCGTTATGTTTTAATTTAATATGCATTGAGCTTGAAAACAAACTTTAAGGTGAAGATGAATCGAAGCCAAAGTTCAAATTTTCAAGAGCACGGATGTGGAGAACCAAACATCCGTTTAAGCTGAAAACCTTATCGATTGGTCACTAGCTGATGGTGACCAATCGATTAGGTTTTCAGCTCAAACGGATGATTGGTTCTCTAGATCCGTGCTCTTGAAAATTTGAACTTTAGCTTCGATTCATCTTCACCTTAAAGACCTTCTGAAATAAAAACTTTAAAAGCCTCCAAAAAGTCACCTGTCCATTAATTTTGTAAAACAATTTTTAAGTTTTTTCAACCCATCTTCTCCCCTATAGTAAGGTTTTTTGTATGAAAGTTAAAAATAAGTTGTATGACGTGTAAGGAATTTGAAATCTCTTTTACCCTCCTAACTAATTAATGGATGGCCCTTAACCCTAAATATTGTTTTCATAATTTGTAGGAGTGATGTGATATGGAAATTGTATTTTATTTAGAATTATCTATACAAATAGTAGTTTATCAGAATTAGATCTACGAAGACGGGATCAATCGACGATAACCTGTTTGCATGCCTCAAGTAATGCTCTTGCCCAAATGGACACTGCATGGGCTCCGGGATCAGCATATGTGTAAGATTTTGTATTTTCCGCTGAGGCAGCATACGCAGCTCGTCCCGACTTCGGAACCATGTTCTGTGTGGCACGGGCTCCTTCCTCGCAGCCTTTGGTGAAGCTTTCCACACATTCCAGCAAGGATAGACCTTGTTCGATGGATTGTTTCATTCGCTGCTCACCTTCCCGCAGGGGATCCAGCATTGTGCGATCTCCTAATTGAGTGAGCGCATACTTGACAATTGTATCGTTTCCGTTTTTCAATGCTTGACTCCAGTGTTTGACATCGATTGGTTGACTGTCTTCTGATGGGTTCATGAAAACGGAAGCAGCCCCCTGGAGAAGTAAGCTGTACAAGGCACCTGACGATCCTCCCATTTCTTGCTGCAGAATAACACTTATCTGCTGGAGCAAAATGCCAGGATGAACGAGATCTAGCTTTTTGGTTTTCAAATGTTTCAAGACAGATTCAGCTCCCTTCGATATGGTACTACCGGTATCACCATCGCCTGTTTCCTTGTCGATTGTGTTCAACATAACCGTACAAGAAATCAGCGCCTCGCATACAAAATGAACGATCATTGAAGCAAGCTTCGCGCCAAAATCTGAACTAACTTCACAAGAGCTCAGGCTTTGTTGAATTATCATTGGCTCTAATGTTTCTATTTTAATCGTCTTCGATGGCAATTGGGTGAATCTAGATCTTGATCCAAAAAGCGTTGATGGTACACTTACTTCATAGTCCAGGTAATCGAGAAGCTTTAAGGAATACCCAGGTTTAAAACGGTTACTGAAATTCCAGCTTGATCAAGCGAAGTCAAATAAGCTCCGCTGTAGATTCGTTTCACATTGTAGACGGTCTCAATTTTATGGAGAAAGGATTCTATAAAAACGCCCATCAGGAATTCCGACGTGCCTCCAAGATTGTTCACTAATAGCACTACATCGGTAAATTTCAACACGCTGATCATCAATTTGCTGATGATGAATTCAATTATTTTTTCAAAATCCTTGCCAGCTTCCATTCTATAAACTCCTGGTTCACCATGAATTCCCTTTCCAATTTCAATGTTCTCCAGAATCCCGTCCTTTAATTCAAATGTGAATCCGATCGTTGCCAAATTCTCGCCTGCGACTAGTCCTTTGCCAAAATTATACACTTCGTCCACAGGCAGTCCACTTTCCGCCATCGCACCGAGTATCTTATGTACCAGCACGACTCCCGCCAATCCTCGCTTACCAACCGATTTTCTCACATTATGATCTTCAATGGAACAATCGTCTCCCACCAACAGCATTCGCACATCTCGGAATCCATATGTCGCTCGTGCCAGTTCCAAGGCAATGCCAAAGTTTAGCCGATCGCCGGTGTAGTTTTTCACTATGAAGATGGCACTCCCATCTCTGTCGGTGACCGCTCTCAAGCAGTCTAAAATTGCCGTGACCGATGGGGAACTGAACACATTTCCACAAACGGCTCCGGTCAACATTCCTTTGCCGACGAAGCCGGCATGAGCCGGTTCGTGGCCACTTCCTCCACCGGAGATGAGTTTCACCTTTCCATCGCTGGGGTGGTTTTCTAGCCGAATCACACAATTTCGCTCCTTCAACAGTTGTAGGCCACCATGCGAAAGGATGAGTCCCTGCAAAGAAGTGCCCACGTCCGACAGAGCCATGTCCGATCAATTGCTAAAAATCCAAACTTTTTGTAAGATTTCGTAATGGATACAGTCTACTGTTTAGTGTTAGCCGTACCTTGACTTGTTCTATAGAAGCTTTTATCCGCAAATTTCTGCTGCGCTTATTGCGAGATAATAGCTGTATGAGTTGCATTCTCTTTATCAGCTTGCATGTGCGGCCAATACAGACGAAGATGCAATGGGTAGGATAAGTGAACCAATAGTAGCATCGTAATATTATTATCTTTATTATCGAGACTTTCAGCCTGTGGCTGGTTCGTTAGTAGCATCGTTTTCAAAATAATCGATCAGATCAATGATTAAAATAATCAATCTGTATTATAAGTATTACATTTTATAATTACACCTCTTTCCATTGGAACTAAATTATGTTTGTTCTTTATATTATTATTATGTATTTATCATTATTGGAGTGGCTATAGGCGCGTTCGCCATTATTATTACTTATATTTTAGATGTTCTGTAACAGAGCGGTTAAGCTACGCCAGGAATTAGATCTTAAATAATGATTAATCGTTAAGTTGTTACCTGTACGCACCAAACTTTGCGCAGCTAAGAAATTATCATCCTATTTTCGCTTTAAATAAGGCTAAAATCTGTATTTTTCATTCAAACTTTTGCCAACGATAGGCTTGTAACCCTTCAGTAGAACACATAATTTAAAAAAAATAAAAATAAACCATAAAAAAAAACAAATTAAAAATGTAAAAGGTAATTCAACATCTTGTGCCTAATATTTAGCTTAGCTTAGCTTAGCTTAGACTGACTACACATATCAATGGTTGCTATTCCGTGATTGACCGAAGTCAGTGAAAATGCACAAAGAATCAACTAGAAGTTCGGCTGGGATTGGCCATAATCTTCTTCAGTGTGCATAATTCAGTGCCTCTATTTATACAGGGTCCATAACGGCGCCGGCCACGTCCTTGCAGTCAGGTGGGAATGGGGGAAGGAATGTTAGTGTGTGTGACCTTTGCTATTTGGAGACCGTGTTTGCCTCTGCATCTTACCATGAATGGTCACTTAATCCATAAGGCAGTGGCTACATGTAATATGCCTGAAAGTACCTTTTGTATGAAGCTGAAGGCAAGGTGTGCATTGAAAACCCACTGTATTGAAGCAGGAGGTGACTTTTACTGCAAACTTGGATAATAGGGCGATATTCAAAACTGAAAAGGCAATAGATGGCTCTTTTTCAGTGGTAGTAAAAACGAAATCCCGAAGCAAAGAAAGCTCTACGAAAGATGAACTAAACACAAAAAGTTATGTATTCACTTTACACTTGGTTTCTAATCACTACTTTTTTGATCCAGTTTCCAAATTGCAAGTAATTTACGTTTTTCATTATTTTCCATACGTTTTGACAGTTCTCCGACTACCATTCTTCCATGCGCTTGTGTTGAAAGTTTGAGAAATTTGAGAATCCAGCGTAGCGTGATCAGTGGGAGGAATACAAACAACAGTGTCGTCGCTCGGCGGCCGGTGAAAGAAACTGAATGTTCGAAAGGTTGTTGCCTGTACTTTTTGCCGTTGGCGCCAACTGTTAGCGATTAAGAACGAAATAAACAGTCGTTACCCTATTGATAGCGCAAAGGTTGGCTTCCCAATAGGGCGATATTCAAAACTGAAAAGGCAATAGATGGCTCTTTTTCAATGGTAGTAAAAACGAAATCCTGAAGCAAAGAAAGCACCACGGAAGATGAACTAAACACAAAAAGTTATGTGTTCACTTTACACTTGATTTCTAATCACTACTTTTTTGATCCAGTTTCCTAATTGCAAGCAATTTACGATTTTCATTATTTTTCATACGTTTTGACAGTTCTCCGACTACCATTCTTCCATGCGCTTGTGTTGAAAGTTTGAGAAATTTGAGAATCCAGCGTAGCGCGATCAGTGGGTGACATACAAACAACAGTGTCGTCGCTCGGCGGCCGGTAAGAGAAACTGAATGTTCGAAAGGTTGTTGTTTGTAATTTTTGCTGCTGGCGCCAACTGTTAGCGTTTAAGAACGAAATAAACAGTCATTACCCTATTGATGGACAATGATTCGAGTAGTTTGTATCATGATATTCAGAATATCACGTTCAAAAGGTGATAGTGGAGCTGTCAAAAATGTATGGAAATACCTATTCGTGATCAAACGTCAACATCCCACCGCAAAATCGCTAGTGTTTGGAGGTGATTTTAACCTCCAAATTGCCAAATAACCTCCAAAACATCACCTCCAAGTTAGTTCTAATAACCTCCGTTATAAGAAATATGGTGGCGCGTCGATCGTCGCAAGTTTATCGTTAAACAGTCAAATGGAATATCATGATACAAACTGCTCGAATGTGCTGCTCGACTGCAAATTTTGCAGCAACCCTGCGGGTTTTTGACAGAAATGTTTGTTTTCATTCCGGAACAGATGAACGAGAAAACTGAAAATCGTCATCAAACGTCATCATCCCACCGCAAAATCGCTAGTGTTTGGAGGGGATTTTAACCTCCCAATTGACTGTTTAACGAGAAACTTGCGACGATCGACGCGCCACTATAATTCATATAACGGAGGGTATTAGAACTAACTTGGAGGTGATATTTTCGCAATTTGGAGGTTAGAATCACCTCCAAACACTAGCGATTTTGCGGTGGGATGTTGACGTTTGATCACGAATTGCAAAATAACCTCCAAAGCATCACCTCCAAATTAGTTCTAATACCCTCCGTTATATGAAATATGGTGGCGCGTCGATCGTCGCAAGTTTATCGTTAAACAGTCAAATGGAATATCATGATACAAACTGCTCGAATGTGCTGCTCGACTGCAAATTTTGCAGCAACCCTGCGGGTTTTTGACAGAAATGTTTGTTTTCATTCGTCATCAAACGTCAACATCCCACCGCAAAATCGCTAGTGTTTGGAGGGGATTTTAACCTCAAAATTGCCAAAACATCACCTCCAAGTTAGTTCTAATACCCTCCGTTATATGAAATATGGTGGCGCGTCGATCGTCGCAAGTTTATCGTTAAACAGTCAATTCCGGAACAGATGAACGAGAAAACTGAAAATCGTCATCAAACGTCATCATCCCACCGCAAAATCGCTAGTGTTTGGAGGGGATTTTAACCTCCCAATTGCAAAATAACCTCCAAAGCATCACCTCCAAATTAGTTCTAATACCCTCCGTTATATGAAATATGGTGGCGCGTCGATCGTCGCAAGTTTATCGTTAAACAGTCAAATGCTCTGGAAGTTCTGATGGAGCCGGCGAATAAAAAAATACCTTGCTTGAGCGAAGATTGAAGGGTAGAAAACAATATTCAATTCGTGATCAAACGTCAACATCCCACCGCAAAATCGCTAGTGTTTGGAGGTGATTTTAACCTCCAACTTGCCAAATAACCTCCAAAACATCACCTCCAAGTTAGTTCCAATAACCTCCGTTACATGAAATATGGTGGCGCGTCGATCGTCGCAAGTTTATCGTTAAACAGTCAATAGGCCTTTTCATTTAACAGGTCCGTCTATGCATTTGTTTACATCGGTGGAGGACCGGTGCTAACACGGGCCTGTCATTTTCATAGAAGAAATGTCAAAGTGCTTCCCGATCAGCTGATTTGAGACGTCATTTGAATAGGCCTATATTTTGGCATGCTCGGATGTGTTTTTTTTATAGATTCAGTGAAGTGATTAGTGTGGTGGAAAATTACAGAGAAAGGAAGTTTTGCAGAGGGACACTCGAGGCAAATTTTCTGATGTCCTGCTGCTATCTCGGAACCAATGATCGTCATTTCGGAAATTCCTATAGATATTGCTGAGTGAAGAAAATCATCGAGAATCACTTCTAATAATTTCGCGGAGGTTCAAAAAATATTCCTATTTTAAAGTGACCAGACGTCCCGGATTGTGCGGGAAAGCCCCGGATTTGAGCATCCTGTCCCGCATCACCAAATGTCCCGGAAAACGTCCCGGATTGTAGAGATAACAAAACATAATGGAATTTGTACTTGAAATATGTACGTTGAAATGTTATATGGAAATTCAAAATTACCATCCACACACTGGGCGGCTTTCTCCACGGACCAACTAGATTATTATCAAGATATTAATCAGTATTCTAGACAACATCCTTATAGAACTTAGTTCTAATTCTTTCCAAATGTGTTTAGTAAGCATTATTGTAATCGTAACATTATTCTATTTGCACTCAAAATGTCTTTAACTATTTGGTGTCTGATAGAAATTCATGGAATCCACAGATTTACATAAAGTAAGAATCTCAACATAATTTTGATAGAATTTAGAATTTTCACAGAAATCCAAGGGTAGAAATTTTCACAATACTTCAGCCGGACTTACAGGGTACGGAACTGTATTTTATATATTTTAAGCTCATGATTTGCTTCAAAATCTTCTAATAATTTGCATTGGTACTGTTCTCAATATTTTTTTTTCTATCATTGCAAAGATTTTGTTGGGCAAACTAACACTCAGAATCCTTCTAGATTTAGAATCTCTCATGGATTCAGTCCAGAATTCAACAAGGATTCAGTTCGAAACACCATAAATTTTTTCTTCAATATTTCTGAAATTGGTTTGAAAAGCTTATTAAATTCAGATTGAAATTCGTTAAAAATTCTAGTTCAAAAGTATCACTTAATTCAGGTCTAAATTCATACTTATTTTTTTTTATTGAAATATCTTTTGCATGATGTTACGAACATCCCACTAAAATTTGTGGATGTTTGAGCAAAAGTGTAAAACAGACATTTTAATAAGTTGAAAGTTTCAAAGAGATAAGTATCAAAAATATCGTTTCCTTTTCCTCGAAAATTGATATCATAAAATAATAACACGATAATATGCGTTCAATATTGATATTACGCCAATAATCAGAAGTTTGCAAATTGTGTCCCGGATTGAAGCCAAACATATCTGGTCACTTTATCCTATTTTGATTACTCCTGAAATTTCAAGGTTGTTTTTGAATATAGGGATCCTATTCTTGGCACTTTTGATTCGGCAGTGGTTATTTTTTATAAGGTACTACTGAGCTCATAGTCCAGAATACGCGTCGTACTGAAGTGCTTCTTATTGCAAAGTTTCAGACAATTTGACCGAGAAAAACCCCCTATGCCAAAGTGAACCATGGAAGTGTCCAAGTAGCTCTGCACCCTACCGGGGATTTTTAAAGATTCTCTAAAAATTTTCAAACTAATCTGTACTGGAATTCCTTTGGAGGATCGAACAGGAACAATTCAGAAAATTCCTTCAAGAAATCCTCCGATAATTACCCAGTAAATTCTTCCAGCAATTTATTTAAGTTATTAATCTGGAATTACTCCTAGATTACTATAAAAGATTCCTCTGAAAATCAGCCAGAAAAATTCTAAAAAAGTTTTTGGGGAAATCGTGCAGAAAATCCTCAAGAAGTTGGCCCTGGAGTTTTTCGGGGATTTTTTTCAAGAATTCGTTTGGTTCTACTACTGATAATTTCAGGAATCCTCAAATACTTTCAGGAATTCCTCCAGAACTTTAACGTGAATTCCTTAGGGTACCCTTTTGATAATTGCTACATAATTTCTTCTGGGATCTCCTTCAGGAATAATACCGGACATTTTTTGGTAATTCCTCGGCAATTTCGCCAGAAAATGCTTCGGAAATGTCTTCAGGAATTTATCTAGTAATTTTCTTCACATCATCCTCCAAGAATTCGCACAGGAATTCACCGCGGAAGATTCTTCAAACTTCAACTCTTTTAAGGATTCTTTAGGAAATTTGGCCAAGCATTCCCATATTATTCTACTGGAAATTCCTTCAGAAGTTATTACAAAAATTCTTCAGAAAATTTGTCCATCCTTAGGAAATTCTTTTATATCTTGATTGAAATTTCACGCAATTTCCTTTGGATTTCCCATCGGAATTTGGCCGAATTTTCTTCGGAATTTCCTTAAAAATATTTTTCCTCATTTCCTTTGGAATTTCTTTTGGAATTTCCTTCGAAATTTTCTTTTAGAATCTCCTCCAGAACTTCCTTCGGAATTTCCTCTGGAATTTTCTCCGGAGTTTCCTCTGGAATTTTCTTCGGAATTTACTTTTAAATTTCTTTGGAAATTTGTTTGGAATTTCGCTCGGAATTTCCTTTGAGGATTTGTTTAAGAATTTTTTTCGTAATTACTTGGAATTGCCTTTGAAAATTCCTTTGGAAGTTCCTCCGGAATAACCTTCGGAATTTCTCTTGGAATGCCTTCCGAATTTCCTTTGGAATTTCTTTCAAAAATTTTCCTTCAGAATTTCTGTTGTAATTTTTAGGAATCTTCTTTAGAATTCCCATTTAAATTTCCTTCAAAACTTTCTAAGAAATTACCATTGAAACTTCCTCTGAAATTTCCTTAGGAATTTTCTTCGGAATTCCCTTATTTTTTTAAATTTCCCTTGACATTTCCTTCTGGAATTTCCTTCGGAATTTTCTCTGGAATTTCTTCTTTCTTTTGATATTAATATGGGAATACCCTTTGAAATTTCTTTCAAAAATTCCTTTGTATTTCGTTTGGAATTTAATTTGGAATTTTCTTTGGAATTTCTTTTGAGGATTTCTTTTGGATTTTCCATCGGAATTGCTAGGAATTACCTTGGATTTTTTTTTCAAGTTTTTCTGCCAAATTTCCTCCGAAAATTAGTTTGATAGTTACTATGGAACTTCCTTTGGAATTCTCTTCAGAATTTCCTTCGGATTTTTCTTCGGAATTTCCTTTGAGAATTTTCTTTAGAATTATCTTTGAAAATTCCCTTGGAGTTTCCTTTGGAATTCCCTGCTTTGAAAGTTCCTTCAAAATTTGTCCTTCAGAATTTTCTCGGAATTTCTTTTTCTCCGAAATTTCCATTTAAATTTTTATTTTAAATTTCCTTTGAAATTTCCTTTGGATTTTTTTCTGGAATTTGCTCTCGGAATTTACTTTACAATTACCATTGAAATTTCATTTGGAAGTTCCATTGAAATTTAAGAAGAGAAGAGAAGAAGAATTTTCTTCTGAATTCCCTTAAATTTTTTGTACGGATTTCCCTTGAAATTTTCTTTGGTATTTGTTCTGAAATTTCGTTTAAATTTACAAAAGAATTTTCATTGAAATTTCGTTTGGAATCTCATTCGGAATTTTCTTTGAAATTTCCTTTCGGATGTTTCTTCGGAATTTTCTTTTGAGGATTTCTTTTGGATTTTCTTTGAAATTTCTTGGAATTACCTTTCAAAATTCCATAGGAATTCCAGAAACTTTCTTCGGAATTTATTTTTTAATTTTCTTCGAAATCTTCTTTGATAGTTACTTCCTTTGGAAATCTCTTCAGAATTTCCTTCGGAATTCCTTTTGGATTTTCTTCGGAATTTTTTCTAGAATTTCCATTGAAATTTTCTTAGAATCCCTCTGGAATTTCCATTGAAATTTTCTTAGGAATCTCCCTTAGCGATTTTCTTTGGAATTTCCTTTGAAATTTTCCTTTGAATTTTCTTTGGAATTTCCTTCAGAATTTGCTTCGGAATTTCTTCTGGAATTTCCTTTGAAATTAAAACAGGAATTTCCTTTGAAATTTCGTTCGGAAATTCGTTTGGAATTTCGTTCAGAGTTTTCTTTGGATTTTCTTGCGGAATTTCCTTTGGCGATTTCTTTAAGAATTCCCTTAGGAATTTCTTGGAATTACCTTCGGAATTTCCTTTGGAATTTTCTTCGAAGTTACTTTTTGAAATTTGCCTTCAAATTTTCATATAGAATTTCCTCTGGAATTTCTTTTAGAATTTATTTCGAAACTTCGATTGGAATTTTTTTCGGAATTTCATTTGAAATTTCTTTTGGAAGTTCATCCAGAGAGTCTATTAAGGAAGTTCCATCAAATTCAGGATTTTTTTCTGGAATTCCTTTCGAATTTTTCGGGATATCCACTCACTGCATTCTACTAGAAGTTCCTCCATAAATTTGTCTGGATGTTCCAGGAAAATGCTTAGGGTTTTCTCCAGATAGTTCTTCTTGGGTTCTTAAATATTTTTTCCATGAATTAGTCTAGGGATTCCTGTCAACTTTCCTCAAGCAATCCCTCTGCCATGCTTCATGGTATTTCTACAGGAATTTTGCCGGAAATTATTCCAAAAATATCCTCAGATTTGCTCCGTAAATACTCCTCCAGGTTTCAAACAGGGAATTCCTCCAAGAACGTCTCTTAAAATTTAGTAGTGAATTTTTTCAACCGTTATTTTTCGAAGGAAACTCCAGGATGAATCCTTGTACCATTTTCTGGAAAAATATTCCAAGAAAATTGCCGAAGGAAGATTCAAATGAAATTCCTAAGTGAATTCCGAAAAAAAATCAAATTGATATTCCAAAGGGATATTCGAAGAAAATTCCGAAGGAAATCATGAGAGTTATGATGAAAGTTGCAATGGAGTTCCTAATCACGATGGAAATTTCAATTGAAATGCCGAAGGAAAAACCAAAGGAAATGCCGAAGAAAATTACAAAAGAAATGCCACAGGGTGATCTAAAGCAAAGAAAAATTTGAAAGAAAGGACATTTTAATGTAAATTCTGAAAGAAATTCTGAAGAAAATTCCAAAGGAAATTAAGATGGCAATGGCGAAGGATAATACAAATGAAATTCCGAAGAATATTCCAAAAGAAACTCCGAGGAAAATTTCGAAGGAAATGCCGTAGAAAATTCCTATGTAAATTCCGACGGAAATGCCATAGCAAATTCCGAAGAAAATTTCAAAAGAAATTGCGAATGATGTTAAAAAAAAATCCGATCGAAAATCTAAAGGACATACCTAAGGAAATTCTAAAGGTAATTCTGAAGAAAATTTCAAAGCGAATTCCGAAAGGGATTTCACTGAAACTTCCAAATTCCGAAGGAAATCATGGAAGTTCCAAAGAAATTCCCAATTCCGAAGAAAATTGCAAAAAAAAAATCCGGAAGGAAATTCCGATGGAAGTTTCAAAGATAATTCAGATGGAATACCAAAGCAAAATCCAAAAAAAAATTCCGAAGGATGTTTCAAAGAAAATTCCGACAGAAAAGCCTAAGGAAAATCCGAAGAAAATTCCAATGGTAATTCCTAAAAAAGTTTCGATGGGAATTCCAAAGAATTTCGATGGAACTGCCAATGGAAATTCCAAAGATACTTGAAAGGAAATTTCAAAGAAATTTCGAAGGAAATTGCGACGGAAGTTCAAAAAAAAAAAAATCGAAGAAATTTCTAAAGCAAATCTCAAAGGTAATTCATAAGGAAATTCCAAAGACAAAAGAAGTTCCAAAGAAAATTCCGAAAGAAATTTAGAAGACATTAAAATAATACAAGTACAAAGCAAATTCCAATGGAAATGCCGAAGGAAATCCACAGGGAATTCTGAATTCTGAAGGAAACTACAAAGGAAATTCCAGAGGCAAAATAAATTACGAAGAAAATTCCAAACGAATATCAGAAAAAAAACATCAGAAGGAAATTCCTAATTCGACAAAAATTCCAAAGGACATTACGATAGAAATGCCGAGGGAAAATCCAAGGGATATCCGAAAGGAAATTTCAAAGACATATCCAAAGACAATTACGAAAAAAAAAATCCACAGGGAATTCCGGATTCCGAAGGACACTACAAAACAATTTTAAAGAAAATTCTGGAGGAAATTCCAATGTAAATTCCAAAGTAAATTTCAATGAAAATTCTTAAGGAAATTCCAAATAAAGTTCCAAAGGAAATTCCGAATGAAATTGTGGAATTTATTCCACAAGGAATTCCGAACGAATGTCTAAAAATAACTTCGAAAGAAATTCCACAGGGAACTCCGAAGGAATTTACAATTCCAAAGGTACATACCGGAAGAACTTTCCGAAGGAACTTGCAGCAACTTCCTGGAGGAATGTCAAAAGCTTTCGGTGGAATCTCATGGATTCATTACCAGAAGGAACTGCCGGAGAAACTACACGGAAGAACTTCCAGATGAGCTTCCTGGTGGAACCACCAGTATGAACTTTTCCAATAAACATCTGGAAGTGGAGGATTTTAGAAAAAAAAGCTTCCTAGAGATACTTTCGGAGCTGTAAGATTTTGGCAAATGTATCATGATACAACTCCGTAGTCTGAACAAGGCATTAGAGTCTTAATTGACCTTTTGGTCTGCATGGGGAGAAGGGATACGTGTCTGCTCAAAGATCAAGATCCCAGCAAATTTGGGATGGGAACGTACGAGACGTGGTAACGTCCAGTATCAACAGTTTTTCGAATTGTCAGCTATTTCAACCCTCTTCTCTCCTCCTCGATGCAAACTTATTGTAGAGAGATTCCAAAATTCTCAGTAGATTGCTAAGATTTTCTGTATTTTTACCTTACCTCTTGGAAAAGGACCTAATCAATAGGTTTTTGCTATAATCTCTACAATGCTATCGAGATGTTGAAGATAAACACCCCTATTATTGTTTACGTTTGAATGCGCTTTAGATCGAAAACCGTTTTGCATTCCCGTTTACGCCAATAAAATCAAGTTGGCGATGGATTTGAACGAATAGGATTCAATCAAAAGTTGGATCGCAGACAGACGTTCAAGTTAGACTCAGCCACTTGTGTAAAAACATGGCCGCCACAAATCGCCAAGTGGCAATCAGCTAACAGATGGCGTTAGTGGCGTATGCGTCCCGCCACCACCCCGATCACATTTCGTTGACAGCACGACACACAACCGCTCCCACAGTCGGCGTGCTCAACGCTAAAAACTATGTACCTTTGTTTTGGGCTGGGTGGGTGATGTTCCCTTTTGGATCCAATTTCTCATGTAAAAATCAATAAAATCCATTGTAATTTTTACCACAAGTTGGCATTCAATTTACTCACAGATTCATGCTAGTATAACACCCTTGAATGATCGTTACTCATGTAAAATAAATTGGCGTGAAAGTATCACAATTGTGTGAATCATTTTTGAAGTGATTGTTTTGATAGTTTTGTTCAGTGGGTGGTGGACTGGGTGGTAAGCGAGAAGATGAAGCCACGTGCTTTTACAAACTGTCACCGCAGACAGACGTTTAAGCAGGAACAAATTTATTCAAAATTCCTGTGTAAATTCTACCGTGGTGTCACCTAGGGAGCAAATTGCTGCAGTACAGTGACAGTTTGTAAAAGCACGTGGCTTCATCTTCTCGCTTACCACCCAGTCCACCACCCACTGAACAAAACTATCAAAACAATCACTTCAAAAATGATTAGGGGCCCAGATAGCCGTAGCGGTAAACGCGCAGCTATTCAGCAAGACCAAGCTGAGGGTCGTGGGTTCGAATCCCACCGGTCAAGGATCTTTTCGGGTTGGAAATTTTCTCGACTTCCAGGGGCATAGAGTATCTTCGTACCTGCCACACGATATACGCATGCAAAAAATGGTCATTGGCACAGTAAGCTCTCAGTTAATAACTGTGGAAGTGCTCATAAGAACACTAAGCTGAGAAGCAGGCTCTGTCCCAGTGGGGACGTTAATGCCAGAAAGAAGAAGAAGAACCCACCCAGCCCAAAACAAAGGTACATAGTTTTTAGCGTTGAGCACGCCGGCTGTGAGAGCGGTTGTGTGTCGTGCTGTCAACGAAATGTGATCGGGGTGGTGGCGGGACGCATACGCCACTAACGCTATCTGTTAGCTGATTGCCACTTGGCGATTTGTGGCGGCCATGTTTTTACACAAGTGGCTGAGTCTAACTTGAACGTCTGTCTGCGCTGTCACTGTACTGCAGCAATTTGCTCCCTAGGTGACACCACGGTAGAATTTACACAGGAATTTTGAATAAATTTGTTCCTGCTTAAACGTCTGTTGGATCCTCCGTAAACAAGAATGAGGGTGAATGTTCAACATTTAGGGTTAGAGATGTACCGAATAGCACTATTCGGCTTTCGGCCGAATATCGAATATGTAGTTACAAATTCAAATTGTTGCTAGGACGTGGCCAGAGCAATTCTCGACTGTTGAAGCATGCGTCAGTTCTGTCCAACAAGTGTGAACGTTTTAACCAATGATTTTCCCTTCTTTGAGTTATAGGCTATTCTTTCGAGTTGTACTGTTTGAGTTAAAGTTTGAGCAATAGCTGCTAAAAAAATCGACTGACACAATTGTCTTGAGCGAAATTCAAATTTGACAGTGCTTCAGACGAGCGACCTTGAAAATGAGCTCCTGCCTTACTTGTCTGTATTACATCTTGTAGGTGTTATTACAACTTCCAACAAGAGATATGTACTTCTTTTAATTATCGGCTATTCTTTCAAAAGTTGCACTTGTAATTTAAAAGTGATTATCGGCATCATAATTTTTAATGTTTTCATCAATGATTTTTTCTTCTTTCATCATCGGGTGTTCTTTAGCGATGCATTTTTTAAATAGCTGTCAGTATAATATAAGTTAACATTTTCATCTGAGATTTTTCAAACCATAGTCTAGTGCCATTCCCGAATATATTGAATATCAATTATGCATTACCATCACATAATATAACGCTTTTGAAAGAGGGCGGTAGAGGTCTCTAACATTAACATGTGAAAACGAAATCAGTATCAGCATTATCAGCAGTTCGAAAAATGTAGCAATAAATCTGTGAACACAGTCATCCTCACAAAATTAAGTGCACGCCTGTGAGTGAGATTTTGGTTCTCACTTGTCCCTTAAAGAATAGCTGTTGATTAAAAGAAGAATAAATCTCTGATAGCAAGAACACGAATTCATTTTCATTTTCATTTTGCAGCGTTTGGTGGGGCAATGAGAGCGCAAGTCAGTCCAAAGCCGGGGGCAGGGATAGGTAATGGCCGTAATAGTCTATGCGGACCACTTGAACACCATCGGAAATGATAGGAAGGGTTGGGGTAGGGTATAGGAAATTGGAGAAGACTTGACACAGTAATGCGATTAATGCTGCAAAATGTAAATGTGCTGAGAGCAATTTAATTTAAGTTTTGAAGTTTGGTTTGATTTATTAAAATTTCAAACAATTGTACAAGTAAGAAAGAATGAGCTGATCGCTTTATATAAATTTAATAAACAACAAAGTAATAACAATATGAGAGTGATGCTAAGAACTGCTTATGGCACGATGCGACGCTTTAGGAGCTTTTGATAATGATTGAACATTACTATAAAGAACGCAATTCAATCGATGGTGACAACTGTACAAACTTTATCTGTTTTTATCATGTACAGATATCAAATTACAATTCAGTTCACTGATTGGCGGTGCTGATTTATATAAAAATATTTGATATTATTAAAATGAAATGTGTTACTTACTCATGATGGTCATACTTCCCTGACCAGAATTATTCTGTTTTGAGCATCTTTTTCGAAGCTATTCTATCCAGTTATCCATTAACTGCTTACAATTCTGAAATTATTCTTATTGTGCATGCTCATGCATTATATTAGTAATGATCATAATCATGCAACAGATAAGAAGGTGAGAAAGAGAGAATTAGGAACAGTGATTAGTAATGAATAATTATATAGTTTTGTGAGAATAATAAACAATTGAACAGCACTAATGAATAGCTTAAAAAATGACATTACAGCATAGCTGAGCCTTTCGGATCATAAGACCGATGTATAAAAATAATTTGTTTCGAAATTGTCCGCGTGGTCTTCTAGTGCCCCTATTAGATCAGAATCAGTCATAGACATACATACCGAATGCTCGCCATGACCCTATGACCAACATTTGTATATGTATAGCCTTAGCTGATGTGGCTTTTCTAATAGGTAGTTTTTTCACTCATTGATTGTCTTCAAAACTTTGTCAAGTATAGAAAATTGATATTGTTTCATTTATTACTACATTGAAACTACCTTGTACTTATTGAGTATTAGGTATTATTTTATGTTTAGCACTACAGTAATTTCTCGATTATATCACGGGCCCAAAAAATTTTGACGTGATATATCGCAACGTGATATAATGAAAATGATTTTTCTGTCATATAATTTCCATCAAAATTTGCGCTTTTTTTTGCATAAATAGGCAAATGACATGAAAAGCGCGTGAGAGATTGGTCAAATAGATATATGATGGTTGTTTAGGGTTATTTTCAATGTAAAATGTATAAAATTTAAACAATTATTGTGGCGTGATAAAATTGAATAGAAAACCATGCTAAAATCGAGAGTGATATAATGAAACGATATTAAAACGAGCAGTGATAAAATCGAGAAACTACTGTATTGATATTATCAAGGCCAGAATTCTCAGTGAGTGTAGAATTTTATAGTACTAAAACACCATAGAAGATCGCTAAACATTACCTAATCATGGAACGGCTTTTTGCTCTATTATTTTAAGTAGATGCTATTGATCCCCCTTTGCTCCTATCCGCAACCCGGTGCACGCGCCCTGTTGGTTTTCGAAAACCTCGTAGAAGATTACAAACCGTCAATGGCATTCCCAATTATTACCCCACATTGCACATTCAAGGGTCTGACTGTGCTCCTAACCCACCCTCAGTTTGTAATCTTCTCGCCAGTTTGAAATTATATTTTCCCGAAGTGAAAGTAATTTTGATGAGTGATGCCGTACTATGCAGTAGTTTAACCAGAATCTTTAGGTCAGAAGACAAAATCTAAATTTTGTAATAAAAAGGTTGCCATTGCTTTGAAATTCACCAACATCTAATCAAAGCTACTAACAACAGCGATCAATTATCAAAACTCATCGCTCCCTGGAAAATATAATCCCAAGCCCAGGGAAATCTCTGATAGCAAGAACACGAATTCAAACAAAAATCAAGTAGTAAATTATATTCCATCAGCGGCTTCCAGGCTAGTACCGTTATTCGATGGCATTGAGTAAAGTACATTTTGAAGTAGGGAACACTTCGTCATATTGAGGAGGAGTTTTCTTTAGATTCGAATCTTTAGATTCTTTTTGTCATATATATTAGCGACAATTTGATAGACAATGGCCTCCAACGAACAAAAGAAGACGTGCTTAACCTCAACTAATTATTTAAAAAAATGTATGGTGTTGATTTGTCGAATCTTCATTTTGAAAAATTCTGGGTTATGGCCCATTCGGGGAAAAGGTATTCGGGGTAACGGACTATTCGGAGTAATGGATTTCGGGATATTGGTTTTCTGGGTACTTGACCATTCGGGGTGATGGTTTTCGGGGTAATGGTATTCGGGGAAATGTTATAGTATCGTATGAACAGTCCTTAATCGATAGCGAATGCACCTATTAAGATTGTGTTATCATCAAGTGCTTAACATGCCCGACTTAATTTAGCTAATTCACTTTTCTATTCTATTATAAGCAGGGTTGGTAGCAAAAAGTGGTACCGAAAAAAGTTGTTTTAGTGACCAGATTTGAGAAATAAGTGACTAAAAAGTGACTTTCGATTCTCGAAAAAGTGACTAAAAGTGACTTGAAAATCAAACCATAATCAGTTTTATTTCAATTTTATTATACTGTTTTACGATCAATATTCAATATGATAGGGAATATTCAATATGATCTACTGCAGGTAGTATAGGTCTAGTGGAGTATCATATTTGGACATTTTTATTATACTTCCAAAATTTCAAGATATTGCCTAATTTTTTGCAAACAGGAAAATTAACATTTAGGTACGTAAACAATTCTTTTTTAGAAGATTTTCATTCTTTTCAAAATTGTATGTCTTTTATATCACCCAAGTATTTTATTTAGCAAATTTCAATAAGAATTTGGAAAATTTGTGAAAACTAATTTTTTATCATTTGGAAATGTACATCCAAAATCGCATAAAAAATAAATCTTAAAAACAGCTAAAATTGAATTCAATTTTAACTGTGTAGATCCCAAAACTTTTCTATGACTTCAAGTCGATAAGAATTTAAGATTCAGTTTAGAAACATTATAAGCGTATAGATGAAGTTCCGTCAAATGTAATATTCAAAGAAGATTGCTTTCTATTTAGCTTATTATATTCTTCTTTAACGCTTCTACCAAGTAAGGTCAATAGCGTCGGTCATTCAAAGTTGATTTTCTATAATGATAAAAATCAGGTAAAAGTTTAGGGGAGGGATTATTAGAGTATGTTTAAAACTACTAATTGAACTTTAACACTTCACTTTTTGCAAAAAATAAAAATACTAATTACTAGTGATTTTAGTATTTTATTTTATTTTTTTTTAGCAGAAAATGAAGTGATAAAGTTCAATTAGTAGTTTTAATGTTAATGTACAAGAGTTTATGTGGACACTTTCAGTGACGAACTGTTCATATTTCGATAAACCAATTCATTTAAGTAACCTGTCCACCGTTGTCATGAAAAAATATATATCAGAATGAATATATTGTATATTTAAGGTGCAAGAAAAAATGGCTCAAAAGTCAGAACTGAAAAAGCAGTTTACTCCTTTTAAAACAATAAATTGATGAAAATAGGAACATACAGCCTTTTTATTTGGCAAATAAAAGGGCTGTGTGTTTTTATTTTCTTCGATTTGTCTATTTAAAAAGTGAAAACTGCTTTTTCAGTTTTGCCTTTAGCGCCATTTTTACTTGGGCCTTAAAATAAAAGCATGCAACGAGCTCACCAAATTGATCATCCATCCCTGATTGAGCAGGTGTTTATTCAGCATGCTCATTTCACAAAAGTAAAATATCACTCCGGCGACGCGAAAACCTGAACTCGTTTGCACTCAGAGCGCGTGCAAACAAAAACGAGAAAAAAAAAAAAAAATTCGGCGACGCGACGACACAAAAAACAGTTTTTTTTCTGGTGAAGATGAAACGAAGCCATAACACAAGCCCTCAACAGCACAAAACTAGAGAACCAGACAGCGGTTCAAGCTGAAAACCTGATCGATAGATCATTACTCATCAAGCTCTCAGCCCGATCCGCTGCCCGCCTCTCCTGGCCCGTGCTCCTGAAAATTTGAGGTTTGGTATCGATGGCTTTGATGAAACACTGCCGAGCAGAACGCGTATTGAATTGACTTGAAAACGAAGTGTTAGATAATGGAAGATAAACGTCTAACTATCCACCACAAGGTGCAAAAATACTATTAAAAGGAAATACACGAGCTACTAAAAAAACTAAACACTAATAATAACTTTGATACTATTACAAATTACGTGGAACTCTATGAAAGATTAACTTTATTCCAAGTTTTTTTCACAGGAGAACCATGACCAAAATTCTGATACTGACATGAAATTTATCTGATGATGACCTTACTTAAACATAGCCTAAATTAAAAAAGCCGATTCATAATTTTCTCATGAAAATGTAGCTCAAAATAGTTGAAAAAAGTGACTTTTTGACGAAAAAAGTGACTTTAGTTGAAACGGCTTAAAAAAAGAGACTTTAAGGTGACTGGCTTAAAAAAAGTGACCAAGTCACTAAAAAGTGACTCGCTACCAGCCTTGTTTAATAAATTATAAGTGCTTGCACAGCCAATATTGAAAGGCATCCTGGAGATACCGGAACTTCTTCCAGTATTTTCTTGTCAGCATTAATATTTGCATCATATCAGTAATATAACACAAATATTATAATGGCCAGGCTCACTGTGCAGACTTGAGTTTGAAGATAATTCAAAGAAAAAAAAAAAAAAAAAAAATACGGCGGTCAGTTTATCCACGTGTGAATAAACATCATAAACACAAATATTTGAATTTTTAATGAAAGAAACGGGCACAGCCTAACCAACCGTTTCATTTCAGGGAGATAAATAAAATCGTTGGGAGTGGCGTGCTAAGAATGTTAATGCACACTTCATGTGCTGATTCTCTTTCTATTGGGATGGGACACGGGTATTTCTTCCTTGTGCCATGGTTCAAGAGCCTTGGCTTAAGCGCCATTCCTCGCTCAAAAACTCTAATTTGGCTAATTCACTTTTCTGCAAAAATAAAATTTTCAACGCAAAATCAGCAAGTAGATGGGGTGTATCTAAATTATTGCTTTGCTGAATCTATTTTGCTGATAATTATGTACAGATTTTGCTGTTTTACGGGCGAATATATCATGGGGTAAAGAACTACTTGGGCAAGATCCATGAGCCTTTGTACGTGCCATAAATTCTTTTGACTTTTACTGTGCGCCGTGTGTCGGTGCTGTCCCGCAGGCAACTTGAAAACAGGGCGCACAGTAAAAGTCAAAAAGCATGCATAGGCTCATTTTGGCATGGGGAATCGTCTGCAACTTTGAATAAGAAACAGTTCAATAATATACGCTTATTGTGAAGAAATATAAGTTCAGTAGCTTTCAAAAATCCCCTGCTGAAGTGAATCAAATATGCTTTGATTATGTCCCTGATACCGCTAAAGCCAGATAAAATGCATTCTTTCAAAAAAAAAAAAAAAAAACTGCTCGTCCTTTTATGGTCAGTCATTTTGTATTGGACAATTATCATAGAACAACTAATACAAATAGAAATTGAGATTTAAATATTATACAGAAAGCTTATTCGTCTAAAATAGAATCAAAAATATACCTGCGTCACCACCCTTCGGTGACTAGAACAGAAATTCCAAATCCGGAATGTCCACCTCCTGCAGACCGAAGAGAAAACTGGACGGGAAGGTCTCTTTTACGGTTGCTCTGTTACGCTTTGCCACCTCCGGACGCGGCATTTCAAGTTCCGGCAGTTCCAGTGGCTCAATTTTAAGCGCCTTCATGGGCTTAATCTCCCGCCGGTAAGTGGGACCATTGTACTCGATCATCTGCTCCAGCAAATCCTCCCGGAGGCAAGCTTCTTTGCCCCAGCTGTATTCCGCATCCAGTGGACTGAAAATGGGAAACAACGGCGCCGTGACATTTTGCTTTTTGGAGCCAATCGATTGGGCGGGAATGTTACTTTCGGACGATTTCTTTCGCGAAATCGTCGAAGCAAAGGACTTCTGCTGCTGGGAAGGCTTTTTGAGCGAAGCTGCTCCTCCCTCGGACGGTTTTCCGGTTAAATTTGACCGCGACGCCGCGCTGCTGTTGGTCAAATCCTTGAGGGCGCTTTTGAACGGGGCTCGGGAGACATTTTTGCCCGGCAATGGCGTTTCTGGAACAATAAGAACGGGTAATTAGCTTACGTGATCCTAAATTACAGAAAGTTCGACTAACTGCCAATGTGGGCATTTTCGTTGACGTTCCGTTGCTCGAGAATGTTGAAGGCTCGTTTTGTCGCCATCCTTAATTTGTTAACTCCAGATTACTTATCCGACAAAGGCTATCTGCGATTGAACTTCTTGACCGTGAGGATTGCTTAAACTTTTTGTTTAGTTTCAATAAAATCTTTTGTAATTTTATCCTTTTGTTTCCAGCATCAGAAACTGTAATTTAAATGCCGCAGATGTTTTGTTGTTGAGGCGCACAAAACGGTGAGCAGTAAACGGCAAAATCGATAAAAACTGTAGAGGTAATCATGCTAAACTGTTTTCATCCAAATCTGAGCAATCAATATAAAGTTTTCTACTAAATGGCTTAAGTTGGATTTGCTGGAATAATTCGAACCGAGAGTTTCTCTTTCCAGTGTGTGACCGACAGAATCGCTATTTGTTACAATATATATAAAAAGTAAATAGATCAAAATGATTTCAAAGAATACAAATTTCAGAGGCAATAAAGCATACCTAAATATAACTAAGGTTGCTTATCTCGATTTTACAGTGTATGATCCTTCTTACGAAGCCCCTAGTAATGAGAAGCGCAACTACACTCAGCAGCACAGCATTCTGGTGGTGGATAGCTGAAACCACGTGACAATGCACGATTATGGCGAACTGGTCAACATTCCATGATTTTGGGTCACGGTAACAGATTTCTACGCAGGGTATATGCTTGGGGCCTTCCTTAGCCGAGTGGGTAGAGTCCGCGGCTACAAAGCAAAGCTATACTGAAGCTGTCTGGGTTCGATTCCCGGTCTATCCAGGATCTTTTCGTAATGAGAATTTCCTTGACTTCCCTGGGAATAGAGTATCTGCCACACGATACCTACACTGAGAACAGCGTTGCAGTTGAAAATACTATATTAGAGGGTTAAATTAAATACACAACGCCACTTGATTTGTGCAGACTAAATTTTCATTTATTTCAAATATTTTGTGCATTCATTTTTACCATGGTACCATTTCGACAGTAAAAATTACTATATCATGGTTAAAAACTTGCGGCAAGCCAGAATCGAACTGAGGATCTTGCGATTGTCAAGCGCGAACGCTTACCGCTCGGCTATCGATGCGGTTGGATCGAGAGGGATCAAAACGCAAATAAAAAGCGCTCTTGATAGCTCAATCGTGATTGGAATAGTAAATTTAAAAACTTGTTCATGGTTCTCATTACTTCAACGCTTGTTTCAGTGTATACAAATGCGAAAATGGCAACTTTGGCAAAGAATGCTCTCTCATCAAAGATGGTTAAAAGGAATAAGATGACCGACTTTTTATTTTTCCATACATTTTGCCGACTATTCAAGTAACACTAATGCCATCTGTTGAGTGAAAAGCGCGTAAACTTTATTTTCGGCTTAATGCAAATCATTGTGCAATTGAAAAACGATGAGCAAGAGGAAGAAATCAAAACAAACACGCTTAAAAGAAAGATACACAGAATTGAGTGCGACCCACACAAAATCTGGCTCTTCTAAACCAACACAAAATTTGTGTAATGCTAAAAAATCCCACCTGTGCTGGTTTCTTTTGACGTTAACTACGTCTTACGGCAATATACTGGGTGTCAATTGAAAATCTAAAATTTTGCGACCGTCACGAAATTATGTAAGATTTTGAGCGCTAATAACTCAGTCATTTATCGATAGATTTTCAATATTTTCCCACCAATCGATCGGAAATGTATACAACAATTTCCTCGAATGGAGAAAACTATTGATTATTGACAATAAACTATTGAAAATTGGGAAAATGTCGACCCCTTTCTTACGCAACCAATCACGTGCAAGCAGTTTTCCACGCTTCTTTTGCGTTCCGCTTCGCACTATAAAACCAGACCGATTCCTGCTTCTTCGCTCATTCTTCTTTTTGCCGTCAGATTGTGAACATGGTCGGCGAGCAAGTCTCGAGTGCCTTTCGCATTCTCAATTCAGTTTTTAATGGAACGCGAATGGAACAACAACACGCCGCCGCGACTGAAGCCGCTTGTTAAAGCGCCCATCATCATCGCCACCGCAAACCTCATCGGGCGAGGAGGATTTCTACCAGTGCGCCGTCAGCATCTCGCTACCAGAGGCAAGCTCTTGATCATCAAGCGGCGGCAAAATACCAGCGTCCGGATTGTGAAATCGCTCAAGGTTTCACAATGGACTCGCGCTTCCAGAATTGGCGCTGCAGGAATCGGGGCGCAAAGGTAAGTTTGTACGAGGTGGCTGAAGAAAATCGACCAAAGCCGCTTGTTGAAGCGCACATCGTCATCAGCACCGAAAATCTCACCGGGCGAGGAGGATTGCAACCAGTGCGCCGTCAAAATGTGTCCGTGTTACGTAAATTCAACAATTCAATCGGCACTTTTCAGAGCCAACAAATGTGTTTTAAAGAGTTGATTGTGTAATATTCCTTAATTTGTTCGAGATAGCTGAAGAAAATCGACTAAAGCCACCGAAATGTGTCCGTGTTACGCAAATTCAACAATTCAATCGGCCTTTTGCGGAACCAACAAATGTGTTTTAAAGAGTTAATTGTGTAATATTCCCTAATGTGTTTACCACATACTAGCTATAATTTCTCAATTCATCTCATAGCAGCATACAATAATTGATTTATTACGAATAATTGACAATACGGCAATTTGAGGATGTTTCCGAGGACGCTGCTGCAGTGCCGTCGGGATGCAATAACAGCATAATGCTCATCTTGTACATCCCTTACCCAGACATCAGTTTCATATATGTAGCCTATTTCCCAGATAAGAAAACGAAGAATTTGAAAGGAGGAGCATCACCTGCTATTCTAAGGGTATAAAGCATCCCTTCTTCGTTGAATTCGTTTTCATTCTGTTTTCGCTTTCGAGCTGGTAAGAGCTCCTCCAAACCTGCTCAGCTCCTCGCTACCAGAGGCAAGCTGTTTGTACGAGATGGCTGAAGAAAATCGACCAAAGCCGCTTGTTGAAGCGCACATCATCATCCGTACCGCAAATCTCATCGGGCGAGGAGGATTGCAACCAGTGCGCCGTCAAAGTGTGTCCGTGTTACGCAAATTCAACAATTCAATCGGCCCTTTTCAGAGCCAACAAATGTGTTTTAAAGAGTTGATTGTGTAATATTCCCAAATTTGTTCGAGATGGCTGAAGAAAATCGACCAAAGCCGCTTGTTGAAGCGCACATCATCATCCGTACCGCAAATCTCATCGGGCGAGGAGGATTGCAACCAGTGCGCCGTCAAAATGTGTCCATGTTACGCAAATTCAACAATTCAATCGGCCCTTACCAGAGCCAACAAATGTGTTTTAAAGAGTTAATTGTGTAATATTCCCTAATGTGTTTACCACATACTTGCTATAATTTCTTAATTCATCTCATAGCAGCATACAACAATTGATTTATTACGAATAATTGATAATACGGCAATTTGAAAATGTTTCCGAGGACGCTGCTGCTGTGCCGTTGGGATGTAATATATTTTCTATTGTTAAGGAATGATTCAAATATTACCTAACGCAAAATTTTATTTTAAACATATATCTTTTCTAAATTCACAAACCATTACATTCTGGATTATAACCAAAGGAAGGTTGCAATTATGACATTTGACTATAATACAAATGCAGCAAATTAAATGGCGTAGTTAACGTCATGCGGTCGTGTCTTGTACACAACCCCCACTGATTTTTATTTTTCTTTCTTCTTATGGTATTCAGAGATAATTGGGAATATCGAACAACCCCGTGTGAGCTGTGTATCTTTATTTAAGTGTAAATGTCATAAACGAACATTTAGACATCTGGTGGCCACTAGGAGAACGTTACGTTTTAGTAGGCTTTTGACTCACCAGAGCTGCGCTGTTCATGTCGCCTGGAAAAGACCGGAGTCGATTATCTTTTTCCATCTAACCATCTTTGCCCGCGTGCAAAATGGCCAAAATAACGTTGCGGAGGAAGTGGCGGCTGGAACGGAAGCTTCCGTTTCCGGATCTCGAGAGTGAGACGGCGATTTCACCTATTAATACACGGGACGATCCGCTCCTGCCAATAGAGGAACACGTACCCAGCGACCCGGCTTCGCGTACCTGTCCGCTAATGCGAGCGGGGAGTAATGTCGCCCTATCTTTGGATTAGGATCGAGGATCGCGGCGTGCAATTGGCGTCACGCTTCAACGAACCGAACTCTCGGAAATGGGTCCACCAGAGATGACGTAATGGGACCTTCACCTTCGGCAATTGGCGTCCGAAGGAGGAAAATTCGCTATAGAAGTACCGTTTTGATTCATATTACGGACACTTAAGGCCTCAGTGAAGTATAACCCAGCTTGGACCATACAAAATAAATCATTCTGTATGATTTTTTAGCGTTATCGAGCGACGGAAGCCCTTAACTTTCGGATGGTGGGTAAAGAATACGCGTCCGCAACTTGAATAATTTTAAATAAATCAAAACGTGTGGCTTTTTCATGATTCTTATTCCGGACGCTCCCTCACTTTTGCCTCATATTCCGGACGCTTTGATTCGAATTACGGACAGCTCATGATAATCATTAATGGAACAGTCAAATCATCAATTGAAATCGTTCAACCACTTAAGAGACGTCTAAGGTAGTTGGGCATTATAAATTTGCAATGATATTTATGGAAAAAACCTAATAAAACGAGCTTCAAAAATGAGAACTTTTGGACAGCGAAAATTGAAACATTTCGTGTGAAATGTTTCCCATACAAACGAGAGTGTCCGGAATTTGAAGCTGTCCGTAATATGAATCAAAACGGTACTTTAGCGACTTCACTCGCGCCTCCGTTTGACTTTTGCATGGCGTGTGGAAGGTATGGCGACAAATCTGAATTACGCCTGTAGTCCGCCTAAATGTGTACATGGAAAAGATATTATAGTACAAGATAGAGATTGTCGCTGTCGTCGCTGTCCGCAACATGTCGGGGCGATAACTGTCAAACGGTTTGTACTTTCATGCTAAACTTGCTCCGCTCAAAAATGATTGCCGAGAACACATTTTTATTTTGCTTCTGAACATCATGAACATGCCTCTGAAAAATTCCAATTTTTTTTTTCTGTTTGACTTGCCGAAGCACTTTCCTACTTGGGGAAAAAACCATCGACCCCCGGTTTTTTTTTCAGAAAAAATCCCGAAATACTTCTCATCCTACCAACGGCCAACTGTTTGCTGCCGAGCGGGAAATGACTGATGACTTCTGTTTCCTTCGATCCTTACACAACTTGTTGGTCATTGGCAACTCACAGAATGAGTGCGACTTATACACAATATTCACTCATTCAGCCAGTTCTGCATTGGTTGCTGCATTCTGTGAAGTTCGAACACATGCGCTGCGTCGATCTTGTTAAGCGTGTCTGAAAAAGAGTAGCAAAACACGGGACAGCTCAGCTGCCGCCATTAAGGTCAAAATATGTAGAATCCAAATGTTAACACTGCCACTGCTGCGTGCCGTTTCCATAAACACAAATCGTCACAAAAATAGCAATACAAAGAGTTTATTTGTATTTTTTCTATAAGTAAATTGTATACCAAGTAATTAAAACTAATAATCAAATGCATATTTTCAACAACGATTGGGATTTGTGTCGTAAACAGGAGCGTGAGCGGAGTTTCAAAGTAATTGCTGTAAAGTAACAAAATGTTTGGCCTTAACTCATTCGCGTTTGAATTTGACAGTTATGACCCACCAGATGCAAGGATGGTTCGGCAAGCCAAACAATGAGCTTCTGTACGAGCCATAAATTCTTTTGTTCTCATGACTTTTACTGTGCGCCGTGTGTTGGTGCTGTCTCGCTCTCTCTCACGGGCAACTTGAAAACAGAGCGCACAGTAAAAGTCAAACGTTTTATAGCATGCATAGGCTCATGGGAACACTAGCGACAATCTCCATCTTGTATGAGCCTATGCATGCTATAAAACATTTGACTTTTACTGTGCGCCCTATTTTCAAGTTGCCCGTGAGAGAGAGCGAGACAGCACCAACACACGGCGCACAGTAAAAGTCAAAGGAACAAAAGAATTTATAGCAAGTACAGAGGCTCATTATAATATCTTCTGTACATGGCGCTTTGCGAAGCTTTCACCAATTCGTTATGGCAAACGCAATCCACATGCTTACGCTACATGGATTGCTGCATTTTACGAACGCAAACAAAATATTTTTATTCAACGCTATAAAAACTAAAATCCTTTTTTGTTTTATTTTTGTTTGTTTGTTATTTATGTTTTTAAACTAAAAAAACGTAAAACGTTACAATACATGTATATGAAATGCTGAATATGATATTCGCCAGTTCCTTCTGGAACAGGTTCCAGTTTCCCTTGCGCCCAGAATGGCTACCCAAGAAACAATTCAGGGCACTTAATAAACATATCTGCTTAACAAATATTTTATAACAGTCGTGGCAGTTTAACAAGAGTATGTGCTGCATACAGTGACGATTAAACGTTTTATATTTTCTGAGCAGCACTTTAGTTCCTAGTTTTCATGTTATTTTTAAAGCTGGTTGAATAAAAGTTTAAGCAACGTTAGTTGGGAAAAGGCTTTGGTAGTTTAATAGTCGCTTTATAACAACAGAAGATGAGCTACTTCTATCAATTAAGATGCAGTTCTTCCATATGGGACACACAATTGAATAACAAGCTTGTGCAATGTTTAACAAAACTTACCAAGAAACAATTTTGAGCGATTAATAAACATGTTTGCTTAATTAGTGTTCTACAACAGCCGTGGGGGTTGAAAAAGGTTTATGCTGTATAAAATGATGATTAAATGTTGAATATATTCATAACTGCGTTTTAGTTCCACACTTTCATGTTATTTTAATAGCTAGTTGAATCAAAGTTGAAACAACGATGGTTGTTAATTTTGTTTGGTTGTCTATAATTACTGAAAATAAGCCGTTTCTATTGATTCAGATTCTGCTGTTCAAACTTTTACAATACATAGCAACAATTTTTGTCGTCACTTTTCTTCACGAAACGTAAATAGCTCAAAGTGCAGTGAAGATACGTTTGCTTCCAAATGGCGACGTTTCAACCACAAGTCATTTCTTGTAATGTAAATGCTTTCAAGCATAGTTGTAGATACATTGTTGTTATTAAATTCAAGAGGTGTGGTAGTAATCATTGTTCTTCAGCTATTAGATGCCTTACTCAAGCCTAATTAGCCCGGAGAATCTATTCAATCACAATCGTTTTATTGACATAATATAGTATATACAATAATCTCGGCCATTGAACACTAGTTACATTATAAGTAGCATCTGCAATGTTTATTCAACATTGAAACCATTAGTTGTCCATCGAACATCCAGAAATGCTTGTTCAGCGTTTGTCTGTTAGGGTTGCATAACGAGTAAATACTGAATTGTGGAAGTAAAGTAGTAGAAGTAATTATTACCTATGATCAACGAACAGATAATTCAACGACATATTATCATAAGGTGATTATTCATCTATTAAGGAGTGTATCGAAAAGTAGTCGCAAACATTCAAAACGGTATATCTCAGAGCATAGTTTATCTTTTTAAAAGCTTTTTTTCGCGCAAATCTTCATCATGTCATCAATTGTTGAAGCAACTTAAAAAATAATGAAAAACAAGGTTTATAAAGCATGGAAAATAAAATCTTGCACAAAATTTCATTTTTGAAGTGTCTTCTGAAGATTCGATGGTTTGTATTGAACAAAATGTATATCAAACAAAATAGGATGAAAAGCTTATCTATCGGAAAATATGTTCACTTCACACAGGAATTGGAACAAGGTCGATTTTAGAAAGTCACTTTTGTTTAATCAACTTTTGAAGCTCTGTCATATACAGCGGTAATTATATAGAGTAAAATTTTTACTTACGTTACTTCATAAATATGCAAAGAAACTTTTCCAATCAAAAAACATTTTTTTTATTCGTTACAATTGTTCGATATTACCATTAACGTGTAGAAAGAAAAAAAAAATCAAAAAACGAGGTCCTTAAAAATCGACTTTTTTCGATTTTTGTATTTGCTCTCAAATGCTTGTTAATGAATTTTTCAAAATATTTTTTACACTATAGCGAAGTATGCAGTTCAACTGAAAAGTAATCGCCTATCTCGATGCGTGGGAAATTTCTTGCAAGAAATGCTCAAGAAAAACATTTTTCTTTGATCGCAGTACGCAGTTGAAAAGAAATGTCATTTCAAATGGAGCTCACTGTAGGAAATTTCTTGACCATTTCTTGAGCAGAAATTTTTACTTTTCTTGAGCGGAACAGCATACTAAGCTTATGTCATGAGAGTTGTGGCACAGAATATATTAGCATAAACAAAAACCATTTTTTCTTAAAATTCAACATATTTATTAACATATCAAATTTTTCAGAGGTGTGCAAGATTTTCATCGATATCTGTTAGTAATTTGCAAAATTATCATGTAAAATGCCACTTTATTGAAACAATATCACCCCATCATCATTTTTAAATACATTGTAAAGCATTTCTGATCAAAAAATTGTTTGTAGGTTTAACCCATTATTTTTTTAGACTGTTTTGAATGTTTGCGACTACTTTTCGATACACTCCTTAATATACTGTAATAAAGCAGATAGCTTTAATAAGACTTGCGTTTGAGACCTCTTCACAAGAAATGTTCTACAATGGTGCTAACATACACCGAAGGCAAGCAGAATAATTAAACGATGTTCAAACAACATTGTACGATTACATATTCGATTATCTTATTGTATCTTTAAATACTGCTTTAATATGCTCATTAGACTGATGCAAATTTTGAAGTTTTTGCTCCCCTATGCTTAAACGATGTCAATTATGATAAAAATGATCCTCCCAAAATTTGAAGTGATTCTGAAGAAATTTGGTTGTGCACACGCTATTTTAAGTTTATATGGAAATTACTATGGAAAAGGCAAACCTTTTGTGTCCAGTCCTCTAACTGCTCGTCATAATAATCTATGAAAAAGTGAATACATTCATCTCATGTGAAAACTTCCCAGCTACAACTTTGCAGAAGACCACATTTTGATGGGATGTAAGGATAATTTGTTATTAGTGATAACAAAGTCTAAATCATGCTGAGATGATCATTCAATTACTTTCAGAGCAACACTACTGTTTTGCTGTAGAACATAGTAGCCTGGATTACTTTGATCTATTCTACCCGCCAGGAGCACCAATGTTGCCTGCCGAGCAGTTGGTTAACCCGTATAGGCCTGAGTGAAAGCAAAAAAACTAAAACCATTGCCACTCAGCGAATACTTAACGGATTCAAATATTTTTTTGTCAGTATACTGGCCCACATATCTAGTTTCTAGAAGTGGCCAGAGGAACTCGGAAATACTCCTGTAGCCGGAGTTATTGCGGTGGGTTACTGGGTCAAGTCGGGTAGAAAAAGGCAATTTTTTGGGACATGACAAGTTATCTTTATTTGTTTTCAATGGCAAACATATTAATTCGCATAAATCATTAAGATCTGATATTCAACACTAAAAATAAATAGTTTTGCACCGTTCAGAGTGTACCAGATGCAACCACTAGGACTTAATACCCTGCTGAACCGGTTATAGATTTGTTAAGTGCTAAACTGTTTAAAAATTCTAAAAGTATAGATCGAACATAATAATTCACTAAAATGCGTTTTCAAAAGCTTGACACAGATGTTAAGATACAAATTGTGCCCTTAATCATAAATTTGAGGCATCCCGGGGATTCGAAAATGATCATTTGTAGGATCAATCAAATGGAGTTGACATAATTATTCAGTTTAATCGATTATCAGAAGGTTTACGCTGATGTGTTTTTCTCAAAACTCCTGGATATAGTGGCCACATTATAGCCGATTCTGGAAATTATCTGTGACTTGAAATTTGCCTACCTCCAGGGGCACAGAAGAACAAAACCCTTGTCACCTGACCTGACCCACTGATCAACCGCAATAACTCCGGCCACATGAACATTCTCGAGATCCTTTGACCACTCTTAGAACCATGATATGTGTACGAGTATACTGACAAAAAATAATTGAAATCCCTTAAGTATTCGCTGAGCGGTGACAGTTTTCGATTTTTTTCTTTCACTCAGGCCTATACGGGTTAAGCATGCAAAATGCAAACCCAGTTTATGATTAAGAATAGCAATTTATCCCTAAGTCCTATCAAAATGTGGTCTTCAGCAAAGTTGTAGCTGAAAGGATTGTGCATGAGCAGAGGTTGTTCACTTTTCCATAGAATGTTATATCGAAGAGATAGAGGCATGAACACAAAAAGTTGGCGTTTTCCATAGTAATCTCCATATAAACTTCAAATGGCGTGTGCACAGTCAAATTTCTTCCGAATCACTTTAAACTTTGGGAGGATGCTATTTACCATAATAAAAATCATTTAAGCATAGGGGAGCCAAAATTTTAAAATTTGCATCACTCTAATGCTCATGTATATAACCTTGGTTAGAGCAGTGGATATGCATGCGCCTGTGAATCGGAAGGTCCTGAGTTCAAGCCCAGGCATCTAAAATATGTTCACTTAATTCAAATTTAATAATAATGCTTCAAATTCTCTAGGTGCACAGATTTGATATATATAGTACCGTAAAACGGGGTAACTTTGATAATGCGGGTAACTTTGATAGTGCGAGACCCACAACACACTAAACGCAATAACAAAGTTTCTATTAATCAGTTAAGCAAAACGAATACAAAATCAAAGAGTATTAGTATGACACTTCATGTCAAATCTATTTTCGTTGTAATCAAGTATATTTGAAGATTTATATGCAAATATTAAAAATTAATACGATTTTAGCATTTTTGAAACGCTCACAAACAATCGTGTAACAGATCACTATTTTATTATGCCATAATGAGTTCGTCACTTATCCTTGACAGCCTAATCGTAGCAAAACATGAATTCGGTATCAAATCTCTTAGCGAAAACCATTTTTACAAACTGGGACCATTTTTGTAGTATAAGTCAGAAATTTCCATATAGCGTTAAACGCCTGGAGGTATGCAACGCCCTATAAATGTTCCGTAATGCATTCAATTTTGTTCGTTTATACTCCATTATCAAAGTTACCCCAAAACCGAAAACCGACTTTCGATTTTTTGAAAAATTATATATCCATTCTAAATAAATCTTTTGGCAATCTATCAACTGCAATCGATAGGTAGGATACCAGTACTTGTTTTAAAAATATAAATTATAATTCTTTGAAACAGCAAGCTTAAATATTCAAGTTTTCATCGAAAAAACTATCAAAGTTACCCCGTTTTACAGTATATATACTCACATACAATTTCCACGGTTCCATTCTAGAGTTTCATATCTTTCGTATGAAGCTAAAAGAACGAAAATCGATTCAAAAATGGACTTTTGAGAGCGTTTCAAAGTCATGGATCATTTTTGACCCTTAATGCATAATGTGTCATTTTTATTGTAGCGTCGCTCTTAGAGGTCATAACGCATATAAGTACAAAAGTGGAGGCAGTATACGTGTATGCGTCGTATGGCTACATACAAATTGTACGTATATCATCGCCATCTTTGTACTCTTATGTCTATCATATACGAACGTGTGTTTACTGGGAAGTTTTCTATCACTTGATAGAAGGAGAGTTAAATTTTTCCAATCACAAATACTTTTCACAACTCTTACAGTTTGATAACAAGTAAAACAAAATGTATGGAACTGTAAGTTAAACTTGAAGGGTTTTTTTGAAGTCTGCCCTATAGACTTTATTTTTTTGCTGAAACTATGTTTATGTTATGGTAAGATAACTATCGATAACAATTTCGAAACTTAAGTACGTAGGATACCTTGGGTGTCAATTGTTTAAAAGAACAGCGGATTATTCCGATTACTGTTTCGATACTGTTGTCAAAATACAGAAATCATTGTAAATTTATTAGGAAATTTCTTAATGATGTTAATTACAAGGATGAGAAAAACTGACCAAACAGAAAGGAAAGAAAAACTTCAATCGGCCCATGCAGTTTGTTATGATTTATATAACGACTGTTTTGGATTAAACCGTGTTAATTTATTGATTCCCGAAACACAACAATTTTACAAGCCCCCGGCATGGCATTGGTGCGTGACAAAAATTATGACACGCCAATAGTGAGCTGAACATCAGAACCATTTTTTTTTGTCGTCCACTACTATCAGTCTGAGTATGGGCACCAGCGAATAATACAGATGCCCCTGTTTGGGAAAAACAAGCGACGTAAAAATAATAAAAATTAAAACTATAACATCCATAAAAATGGATAAATCATAAAAGAATCGTGTAAATACAGCAGATTATTGAAGGCTGTCATTTACACCACTGCATTCGGAGCTCGGGTGTGTGCACTGGCCGGTCATTGCAGGACTGTCGATATGAGCTGGATTTAAATGTGTCGTCCGCGCCGAAAAAGAGGGAAATTTGCTATGGCAGGAATTATCACCGAAAAGGGTGGATTATGACAGCTCCTACTTACATAACGCTACAATGTGACAACGAAATTCAATGTAAAAATGTTACTCATAACCGTTCAATTTATGAACACCGATATTTCATGCTCCGGAAAGATAAATCGAAAGTCTTTAGCCTTTCGTGGGTTCCTACCGGAAGCTGATAAATAGTAATCAATTTATTGTTTCCAGTGCACACGGCACTAGTAGAGTCACATCCCGTAGGCGACAGATTCGCAATCTTCCATTAGGAAATTTCAAACTCACGAAATCGCGCGGCACGTGATATTTTCACATGTGCCAGAAGCACCCATACCCAAAAGTCGAGCCAAGGATCATACTCATGTTCAAAATACCTATCTAAACCCGTACCCACTCCAGCGTTGAACGAAAGTGAACCATCGCACATCATCATCGGAAAGTCCAAAGCACTATGGGTTAAATGCAAAAAAAAAAAACAATACGGGTTCTATATTAATCTATCTCTATGAGTTACGGGAATGTTATGATTTTAAAGTTTTTCAATGAATTATCTGATTTGCTCTTGTCCACAGTTGATCAGCAGGAGTTTTCTCATTTTATTTTGTATGGGAAAAGGCATCTAACTTCAAATATCTTGTGAATGGAAGATTTAACCGAAAAAATATATGGTAGGCGTGGTAGCCATCATCATTACGCTCAACCGGTACCAAATATTTTTTCGAAAATAGTTCCCAATTTTCAGAAATAAATCGTTAGATGCATTTCGCCATACAAATATTTTTCGCGTTATCTTTTAGTTATTCTTCGCACATATACACTAGCGCATGTGCGTTACTATGTGCTGAGTAGCGAATCAGGCAATGCATTTAACCCATTTTGAGAAATAATTCGTTAGATGCTTTTCGCCATACACATATTTTTCGCGTTACTTTTTTAGCGATTTTTCGTGCATAGACACTAGCGCAAGTGCGTTACTATGTGGCGAGTAGCGAATCAGGGCATGCATGTAACCCATTACATTTGCTTATAACTATCAAATGACAGAAATGTTAAAACAGGAAATGTACAGCCAAAATATTTTTCATTACTTTCGAATTCTACATTCGCGTAAAACTGAAAACAAAAATTTAGAACACAAAAACCTGATTTAAATTGGGTCCACCCTTAGTTAAATTTTCAAAATCAATGGATTATATGCATGCCCTGATTTGCTACTCGCCACACCGTAACGCACATGCGCTAGTGTCTATGTACCGTCGATGGGGGTGACAATGGGTCTAGGGGGTGAGATTGGGTCAAAACGGAAAATTATGATTTATAAAATATTTCAGCTAATAACGCTGATATTACTAAAATTAATAATTCATATGTTAGGGAACATAGTATTACACGTAATTCATCACAATATACATTTTTAGAAATAGTAGTTTTCGTTTACTTTACCAATAAACTTGTATGTTGAAACTAGATGAAATTTACCACATTAAATTTCTCCTGTGCAAAGTATCACGCATGTACTTTAACCTCTATCGTTATTTTAGTAGAAGGTTGAAAGTCTTTTCATTGCACTTCATACGTATTTTCAGGAATCTATTTGATTTTTCCACAAAAAAATTTTTTTTTTCGGTACGGTGTCTTAAACATCAAAAATGGGGGTGACATTGGGTCAAGCAAGAACGATAGTAAATGAAATTGCAAGTCCACTTTTTTGACATTTTACGGTGCCGGAGGTTCTCTTTTTTCATTAAGAAGTGTTTATTCTTTCTAAATACAGCATCTCTGAAACATCAAACAAGTCTACATGAGTATTCCGTGCGTTGAATAACAATGCAACGCATTTTGACAACTTCTCAAACCAGCAACTGTGTTTCATGCGCAGCAACATCGTAAAATTTTATCAAGTGGATTTTTTTTTCGAAATTTAATTATTTATCAGTGTTTTCATATTAAAGAAACATCTCACGGAAGTACAAATAAGTTGGATCGCTGAAATACTGGGATAATGACGTCAACATCTGCCTGAAATGCACTGATCGTGGAATGTCGCACCGAAATTTAACTATTTGTGAAGGTTTAAAATAATAACTGTTCCAGTACACCTTTGGGGAAACTGAATAGGCTTTATGGTAATGGGGAAGAGACTTTGAAGAAAATTTGAGGGAAAAAACAAGAAAATTTATGTAAACTTGACGATAAATGTTGGATTTACATATTTTTCTCATAGCTCTTCAATTTTTTGGAATAATCGTTCTTTTAAGTGGGTTTATCATATGTGTGAAACATATTAGATATCTTCTCGTCTTGTTTGCATCGTATTTCATCAATACCTTTCAGCTGTGAACGGTTTTGCAATAATATTCTCAAAAACAAGTTATTTCAATTACAGTGACCCAATGTCACCCCCTCTATGGGGTGAGATTGGGGTCATTTTTCATTCACTTGTGGTGCCGCTGTGAATAAATATTATTCTTTAATATTTTGAACAGTTGTTAATGTACCATCAAAGTATATACACACACCAAATTTGAAGTTTATTGGAGTTAAATTGCGATAGTTATTCAATAAATAAATCGTACATATCCCTTTTTGACCCATTGTCACCCCCAACGACGGTACGACAAAACGCTAAGAGGTAACCCGAAAAATATTTGTATGGCGAAATGCATCTAACGATTTTTTTTTCTCAAAATTGGGAACTATTTTCGAAAAAAATATTTAGTACCGGTTGTGCGTGATGACAATGGCTATCACGCCTACCATATAGTTTTTTGATTAAAGCTTCATTCACAAGATATTTGAAGTTAGATGACTTTCCCCATACAAAATAAAATGAGAAAACCTGAATAAGAAGCACTCTATCAAACTTTTAACTAAAAAGATGTAAAACTGAATTACGGACAACTCTCTGAGACATCATTAATGGTTTACATGTTTGGCCTGATTCGCTACTTCGTTACATAGTACTTCTGCTGATCAACTGTGGGCAAGAGCAAAGCAGGTAATCCATTGATTTTAAGACATATCAATCTAATCCAATCCAATCAATCCAAAATCCAATCCAAATCCAATCCAAATCCAATCCAAATCCAAATCCAATCCAATCCAATCCAAATCCAATCCAAATCCAATCCAAATCCAATCCAAATCCAATCCAAATCCAATTCAAATCCAATCAAATCCAATCCAAATCCAATCCAAATCCAGATCCAAATCCATCCAAATCCAATCCAAATCAATCCAAATTCCAATCAAATCCAATCCAAATCCAATCCAAATCCATCAATCCAATCCAAATCCAATCCAATCCAAATCCCAATCCAAATCCAATCCCAAATCCCAATCCAAATCCAATCCAAATCCAATCCAAATCCAATCCAAATCCAATCCAAATCCAATCCAAATCCCAATCCCAAATCCAATCCAAATCCAATCCAAATCCAATCCAAATCCAATCCAAATCCAATCCAAATCCAATCCAAATCCAATCCAAATCCAATCCAAATCCAATCCAAATCCAATCCAAATCCAATCCAAAATCCAATCCAAATCCAATCCAAATCCAATCCAAATCCAATCCAAATCCAATCCAAATCCAATCCAAATCCCCAATCCAAATCCAATCCAAATCCAATCCAAATCCAATCCAAATCCAATCAAATCCAATCCAAATCCAATCCAAATCCAATCCAAATCCAAATCCAATCCAAATCCAATCCAAATCCAATCCAAATCCAATCCAAATCCAATCCAAATCCAATCCAAATCCAATCCAAATCCAATCCAAATCCAATCCAAATCCAATCCAAATCCAAATCCAATCCAAAATCCAATCCAATCCAATCCAAATCCAATCCAAATCCAATCCAAATCCAATCAAATCCAATCCAAATCCAATCCAAATCCAATCCAAATCCAATCCAAATCCAATCCAAATCCAATCCAAATCCAATCCAAATCCAATCCAAATCCAATCCAAATCCAATCCAAATCCAATCCAAATCCAATCCAAATCCAATCCAAATCCAATCCAAATCCAATCCAAATCCAATCCAAATCCAATCCAAATCCAATCCAAATCCAATCCAAATCCAATCCAAATCCAATCCAAATCCAATCCAAATCCAATCCAAATCCAATCCAAATCCAATCCAAATCCAATCCAAATCCAATCCAAATCCAATCCAAATCCAATCCAAATCCAATCCAAATCCAATCCAAATCCAATCCAAATCCCAATCCAAATCCAATCCAAATCCAATCCAAATCCAATCCAAATCCAATCCAAATCCAATCCAAATCCAATCCAAATCCAATCCAAATCCAATCCAAATCCAATCCAAATCCAATCCAAATCCAATCCAAATCCAATCCAAATCCAATCCAAATCCAATCCAAATCCAATCCAAATCCAATCCAATCCAATCCAAATCCAATCCAAATCCAATCCAAATCCAATCCAAATCCAATCCAAATCCAATCCAAATCCAATCCAAATCCAATCCAAATCCAATCCAAATCCAATCCAAATCCAATCCAAATCCAATCCAAATCCAATCCAAATCCAATCCAAATCCAATCCAAATCCAATCCAAATCCAATCCAAATCCAATCCAAATCCAATCCAAATCCAATCCAAATCCAATCCAAATCCAATCCAAATCCAATCCAAATCCAATCCAAATCCAATCCAAATCCAATCCAAATCCAATCCAAATCCAATCCAAATCCAATCCAAATCCAATCCAAATCCAATCCAAATCCAATCCAAATCCAATCCAAATCCAATCCAAATCCAATCCAAATCCAATCCAAATCCAATCCAAATCCAATCCAAATCCAATCCAATCCAATCCAAATCCATCCAAATCCAATCCAAATCCAATCCAAATCCAATCCAAATCCAATCCAAATCCAATCCAAATCCAATCCAAATCCAATCCAAATCCAATCCAAATCCAATCCAAATCCAATCCAAATCCCAATCCAAATCCAATCCAAATCAATCCAAATCCAATCCAAAATCCAATCCAAATCCAATCCAAATCCAATCCAAATCAATCCAAATCCAATCCAAAATCCAATCCAAATCCAATCCAAATCCAATCCAAATCCCAATCAACAAATCCAATCCAAATCCAATCCAAATCAATCCAAATCCAATCCAAATCCCAATCCAAATCCAATCCAAATCCAATCCAAATCCAATCCAATCAATCAAATCCAATCCAAATCCAATCCAAATCCCAAATCCAAATCCAATCCAAATCCAATCCAAATCCAATCCAAATCCAATCCAAATCCAATCCCAAATCCAATCCAAATCCAATCCAAATCCAATCCAAATCCAATCCAAATCCAATCCAAATCCAATCCAAATCCTAATGCCAAATCCATTCCAAATCCAAATCCAATTCCAATCCCAAATCCAATCCAAATCCAATCCAAAATCCAATCCAAAATCCAATCCCCAAATCCAATCCAAATCCAAATCCAAACCCCAATCCAAAATCCAATCCAAATCCAATCCAAATCCAATCCAAATCCAATCCAAATCCAATCCAAATCCAATCCAAATCCAATCCAAATCCAATCCAAATCCAATCCAAATCCAATCAAATCCAATCCAAATCCAATCCAAATCCAATCCAAATCCAATCCAAATCCAATCCAAATCCAATCCAAATCCAATCCAAATTCCAATCCAAATCCAATCCAAATCCAATCCAAATCCAATCCCAAATCCATCCAAATCCAATCCAAATCCAATCCAAATCCAATCCAAATCCAATCCAAATCCAATCCCAAATCCAATCCAAAATCCAATCCAAATCCATTCCAAATCCAATCCAAATCCAATCCAAATCCAATCCAAATCCAATCCAAATCCAATCCAAATCCAATCCAATCCAATCCAAATCCAATCCAATCCAATCCAAATCCAATCCAAATCCAATCAAATCCAATCCAAATCCAATCCAAATCCAATCCAAATCCAATCCAAATCCAATCCAAAAATCCAATCCCAAATCCAATCCAAATCCATCAATCCAATCCAAATCCAATCAAATCCCAATCCAAATCCAATCCAAATCCAATCCAAATCCAATCCAAATCCAATCCAAATCCAATCCAAATCCAATCCAAATCCCATCCAAATCCAATCCAAATCCAATCCAAATCCAATCCAAATCCAATCCAAATCCAATCAAATCCAATCCAAATCCAATCCAAATCATCCAAATCCAATCAAATCCCAATCCAAATCCAATCCAATCCAATCCAATCCAATCCAAATCCAATCCAATCCAAATCCAATCCAAATCCAATCCAAATCCAATCAAATCCAATCCCAAATCCAATCCAATTCTCTGCTCTTCTCACACACTTATGACGCAAGGCTGAAAATGTTCAAGAGCGTATGGAACAGATAGAGGTATCATCACGAGTTGCGTTAGATGCTAGTCAGTCCATTGCAAGTCGCAATAAGGTTAGTGGGTACATGGAATTCCAAATGTCGATGGTGAGAACCTCTGTATCCACTTCACTGCTATCTGCACACATCTAGGCTACCCAATTGATCAAGCCTTGCCCGTTGTGCACCTCACCCGCCTTAAGAACCCGAAAAACGCATGTAGGAGTAATCAACCAATACTGATAGAGTTTGCAATACATGGTCAACGAGAGATGTTTTTCGCAAAGTATTTACAAACACGAACTCTTTCGCAACAACATTTGGGATTCACTACAGAACGCCGAATATTCATCAACGAATATCTGTCCATAGCAATGCGAGTTGTGTTTTCTACTGCAATGGAAATGAAGAGAAATGGATTGCTGACGAAAGTGTATACGAAGGAAGGAGTTATACATGCTGTAACGAAGGACTCAAGAGATATAATAATCAGGAATGCTGATGATCTGCTGGATGAAAACATCTACAAATAACCTATCCTTAATAGTTTTTCAGTTTTCCTTCCAATCCATCCTCTTCTTCTTCTTTCTGGCGTTACGTCCTGGGACAAAGCCTGCTTCTCAGCTTAGTGTTCTTATGAGCACTTCCACAGTTATTAACTGAGAGCTTTCTATGCCGATTGACCATTTTTGCATGTGTATATCGTGTGGCAGGTACGAAGATACTTTATGCCCTGGGATGTCGAGAAAATTTCCAACCCGAAAAGATCCTCGACCGGTGGGATTCGAACCCACCGACCCTCAGCTTGGTCTTGCTGAATAGCTGCGCGTTTACCGCTACGGCTATCTGGGCCATCCTCTATTTTCCCTTGATTCCTTCCTGAAAGTTATACTCATCGTTTCTGTGATTGCTGATGCTGCTGGAGTTGTTGCTGTTGCTGCTAGCTGATGTTGATGCTGATGTAAGCTGCTGGTGCTGCTTGCCTTTTTGCTGCTATGATATGCTACTATGACGGATGTATGGAGCTTAATAATGTTCTCTGATTTACTCAATCACTTAGAAAGTTTTCGAGTCATGATGATTATTGTTAGTGTAAAGTATGGATGTTTTTATGTTTAAATGTAGTTTAGTTTTTGCTTCACATCGACACCTTTTCTTGAATGTTGCCTTTGCTTTTCCGTTCTTCGATTATGGCTAATTCTAGTATCATGAACAACTCCCTTTCGAATGTTTGTCTTCCTGGCGTAGTGTTAAAGTCTGCCTTAATTTCGAATAAGTTATCAGTTTGTTGTATTAATGCACAAAGCATTTGTGCCAGAAAAATGTCGAAATTTGACGAATTACATCAAATTATCCTGACATCAAATGTAGATATTGTGTGCATCGTAGAATCATGGTTGAATGCTAAGGTGAGTGATAATATTGCATGTATTGATGGATATAATTTAGTAAGACATGACAGAGTTCACAAACTAGGTGGAGGAATTCTTATTTATATTAAAAACAAGATAAATCATAAGATTGTTGATGTTTCATGTAATGTGATAGGTGTTGATAATACAGAATATGTTTTCCTTGAGCTTTCCATAGCACGTTCTAAACTATTAATGGGAGCTTTTTACAACCCACCAAATTTATCATGCAGTGAGCTGATTCTTGACAAAATAAGTACGATTGGTGTTGCATATGATGACATTATTATGCTAGGAGATTTTAATACAAATTTGTTGAATTGTTCCCTGAGAAAAGTTAATGATTTTATATCTGTTGTCGACTCACTTGGCCTCATAAATGCTGGAATTGAGCCAACATATTTTTATAATAACGGTGCTTCTCAGCTTGACCTTATTCTCACAAACAAGCCAGAAAAACTGATTCGCTTTAACCAAGTAAGTGTTCCAGGTATTTCGAATCACGATCTTGTGTTTGCTTGCTTTGACTATGATTGTACTGTTTGTGAGAACAGTGGCACTTACAGAGATTTCAAAAATGTGAATCCACATTTTGTGCTTGATCAGTTCAATCAAATACCTTGGAATCAATTCTTTGATTCAGAAAACCCAGATATGCTTCTTGATTTTTTCAACTTTAATATAAAGAACCTATTTGAAATTTCAGTTCCACTTAAAGTGTTTCATTCAAAAAAACCTTACAATCAATGGTTCAACGCTGATATTCAAAGAGCTATTATTGATCGTAATCTTATGCACCGTATGTGGAAACAGTCAGGAGAACAGAATCACTTTGATAATTTTAGAAGATTACGTAACAGAGTAACAGCTATGGTGAAAAAAGCGAGAAAATCCTACTTTAATGCTCTTTTTACCTCAGAAAAGAGTAGTGAGCAATTTTGGAGCAAAATTAAAAGTCTTGGTTTGATTAAAAAAAGAAATGACAAAACAAGTCACCACTCTGCTAGTGAAATAAACAGTTTTTTTTCTTCAAGTTTTTCCAATTCTAACCATCGCCAAGATTCTGATGATAATACTAGCGTAAGAACTGTTTTTGATTTTACTGAAATCAATGAGGCTGATGTTATAAACGCAATTTATGAGATAAAATCAAACGCTGTTGGTTTGGATGAGATTCCCATCAAATTCATCAAACTTATTTTACCGATACTTTTAAAGCCCATCACACACTTGTTCAACTGCATTTTGCGTACTAGCACGTTTCCCAAAGGTTGGAAGCAATCCAAAATATTACCTATAAGAAAAAAATCGAACCTGAACACTCTCTCAAATATGCGACCAATTTCCATTTTATGTGCATTATCCAAAGCATTTGAACGTGTTATGAAAAATCAAATATGCACTTATGTGAATAGAGAAAACTTGCTATCCCCTTACCAGTCCGGATACCGACCTGGATATAGTACAAAAACGGCAATGCTCAAAGTGATAGACGATATTGCAGTGGTGCTGGATCGTGGCAACCCTGTAGTATTGATATTGCTCGATTATTCGAAGGCGTTTGATACCATTTCGCATGTACAGATGTCTAAGAAGCTCAAAAACAATTTCGGGTTTACTCATGCAGCAATTCGTTTAATCCAGTCTTATTTGTCTGAGCGACAACAAGCAGTTTTCTATAATGGAACTATTTCTAGTTTTTTACCGATTTCATCAGGTGTTCCGCAAGGTTCAGTGTTGGGGCCGATTTTGTTCTCGTTATATGTTAACGACCTTCCAGGAATTTTAAAACATTGCTCCATTCACATGTTTGCAGACGATGTGCAAATTTATTTTGACTGTTCAAATTTGAGCCTCGAACGGATTAATGCTTTGCTCAACGAAGAACTTATGAACATAAGCAATTGGTCCAGAGCCAATTGTTTGAAGCTTAACGCGTCTAAAACTAATGCGATTTTCATAACCCTTTCAAGGAGTAGAAATGGAACTTGTTTGCCGGAACTTTTTTTGGACCAGGAAAAAATTCCGTTTGTAGACCAAGCAATGAGCTTAGGTATAACTATTGATTCAAATCTTTGTTGGGATAAGCAAGTTTTTAAGCAATGCGGAAAAATTTATGGTGTACTTAGATCTATTTATCCATGGGCATACTATCTGAACACTGATACTAAACTTAAACTGTTTAAGTCTTTGATCTTACCGCATTTCTTTTTGATTGATTACTTGCTGACAAATGTTTCCGCGGCTGCAATCGACAAATTAGGAGTTGCATTGAACTCATGTGTTCGTTTTGTGTACAAACTTAATAGATTTGATCGTGTCACTCACTTGCAGAAAAATCTATTGGGTTTCTCTTTTTGCAATTTTCCTAAAGCTAGATGTAATATTATCATGCACCACTTAATTGCCACTAAAAAACCAGATTACCTCTATAGCAAACTGTGCCCTTTTCGAAGCAATAGGTTACATCAATTTGTTTTACCTAGATATTCTACTGCGCAATACGGAAGGTCATTTTTCGTTAGAGGAGTTGTTTACTGGAATGAGTTACCACAAAATATGTCCAGTGTAGTTAGTAAGGCAGCATTCATAAAACGGTGTCGAGAGTTTTTCTAGTTTTGTTTTGTAAATTAATTAAAGTTGTATGTTTTTCTTTTCGCATAATCATCTATAGTACATCCACAAAATTATAAGTACACTTTGTTAACTATGGTATTATCTTGTAACACAAAAGATGTAAGTCTTATGTTACGTATAATAAATAAACAAACAAACAAACAAACAAACAAATCCAATCCAAATCCAATCCAAATCCAATCCAAATCCAATCCAATCCATCCAAATCCAATCCAAATCCAATCCAAATCCAATCCAAATCCAATCCAAATCCAATCCAAATCCAATCCAAATCCAATCCAAATCCAATCCAAATCCAATCCAAATCCAATCCAAATCCAATCCAAATCCAATCCAAATCCAATCCAAATCCAATCCAAATCCAATCCAATCCAATCCAAATCCATCCAAATCCAATCCAATCCAATCCAAATCCAATCCAAATCCAATCCAAATCCAATCCAAATCCAATCCAAATCCAATCCAAATCCAATCCAAATCCAATCCAAATCCAATCCAAATCCAATCCAAATCCAATCCAAATCCAATCCAAATCCAATCCAAATCCAATCCAAATCCAATCCAAATCCAATCCAAATCCATCCAAATCCAATCCAAATCCCAATCCAAATCCAATCCAAATCCAATCCAATCCAATCCAAATCCAATCCAAATCCAATCCAAATCCAATCCAAATCCAATCCAAATCCAATCCAAATCCAATCCAAATCCAATCCAAATCCAATCCAAATCCAATCCAAATCCAATCCAAATCCATCCAAATCCAATCCAAATCCAATCCAAATCCAATCCAAATCCAATCCAAATCCAATCCAAATCCAATCCAAATCCAATCCAAATCCAATCCAAATCCAATCCAAATCCAATCCAAATCCAATCCAATCCAAATCCAATCCAAATCCAATCCAAATCCAATCCAAATCCAATCCAAATCCAATCCAAATCCAATCCAAATCCAATCCAAATCCAATCCAAATCCAATCCAAATCCAATCCAAATCCAATCCAAATCCAATCAAATCCAATCCAAATCCAATCCAATCCAATCCAATCCAATCCAAATCCAAATCCATCAAATCCAATCCAAATCCAATCCAATCCAAATCCAATCCAAATCCAATCCAAATCCAATCCAAATCCAATCCAAATCCAATCCAAATCCAATCCAAATCCAATCCAAATCCAATCCAAATCCAATCCAAATCCAATCCAAAATCCAATCCAAATCCAATCCAAATCCAATCCAAATCCAATCCAAATCCAATCCAAATCCAATCCAAATCCAATCCAAATCCAATCCAAATCCAATCCAAATCCAATCCAAAATCCAATCCAAATCCAATCCAAATCCAATCCAAATCCAATCCAAATCCAATCCAAATCCAATCCAAATCCAATCCAAATCCAATCCAAATCCAATCCAAATCCAATCCAAATCCAATCCAAATCCAATCCAAATCCAATCCAAATCCAATCCAAATCCAATCCAAATCCAATCCAAATCCAATCCAAATCCAATCCAAATCCAAATCCAATCCAAATCCAATCCAAATCCAATCCAATCCAATCCAAATCCTATCCAAATCCAATCCAAATCCAATCCAAATCCAATCCAAATCCAATCCAAATCCAATCCAAATCCAATCCAAATCCAATCCCAAATCCAATCCAAATCCAATCCAAATCCAATCCAAATCCAATCCAAATCCAATCCAAATCCAATCCAATCCAATCCAAATCCAATCCAAATCCAATCCAAATCCAATCCAAATCCAATCCAAATCCAATCCAAATCCAATCCAAATCCAATCCAATCTCTGCTCTTCTCACACACTATGACGCAAGGCTGAAAATTGTTCAAGAGCGTATGGAACAGATAGAGGTATCATCACGAGTTGCGTTAGATGCTAGTCAGTCCATTGCAAGTCGCAATAAGTTAGTGGTACATGGAATTCCAAATGTCGATGGTGAGAACCTCTGTATCCACTTCACTGCTATCTGCACACATCTAGGCTACCCAATTGATCAAGCCTTGCCCGTTGTGCACCTCACCCGCCTTAAGAACCCGAAAAACGCATGTAGGAGTAATCAACCAATACTGATAGAGTTTGCAATACATGGTCAACGAGAGATGTTTTTCGCAAAGTATTTACAAACACGAACTCTTTCGCAACAACATTTGGGATTCACTACAGAACGCCGAATATTCATCAACGAATATCTGTCCATAGCAATGCGAGTTGTGTTTTCTACTGCAATGGAAATGAAGAGAAATGGATTGCTGACGAAAGTGTATACGAAGGAAGGAGTTATACATGCTGTAACGAAGGACTCAAGAGATATAATAATCAGGAATGCTGATGATCTGCTGGATGAAAACATCTACAAATAACCTATCCTTAATAGTTTTTCAGTTTTCCTTCCAATCCATCCTCTTCTTCTTCTTTCTGGCGTTACGTCCTGGGACAAAGCCTGCTTCTCAGCTTAGTGTTCTTATGAGCACTTCCACAGTTATTAACTGAGAGCTTTCTATGCCGATTGACCATTTTTGCATGTGTATATCGTGTGGCAGGTACGAAGATACTTTATGCCCTGGGATGTCGAGAAAATTTCCAACCCGAAAAGATCCTCGACCGGTGGGATTCGAACCCACCGACCCTCAGCTTGGTCTTGCTGAATAGCTGCGCGTTTACCGCTACGGCTATCTGGGCCATCCTCTATTTTCCCTTGATTCCTTCCTGAAAGTTATACTCATCGTTTCTGTGATTGCTGATGCTGCTGGAGTTGTTGCTGTTGCTGCTAGCTGATGTTGATGCTGATGTAAGCTGCTGGTGCTGCTTGCCTTTTTGCTGCTATGATATGCTACTATGACGGATGTATGGAGCTTAATAATGTTCTCTGATTTACTCAATCACTTAGAAAGTTTTCGAGTCATGATGATTATTGTTAGTGTAAAGTATGGATGTTTTTATGTTTAAATGTAGTTTAGTTTTTGCTTCACATCGACACCTTTTCTTGAATGTTGCCTTTGCTTTTCCGTTCTTCGATTATGGCTAATTCTAGTATCATGAACAACTCCCTTTCGAATGTTTGTCTTCCTGGCGTAGTGTTAAAGTCTGCCTTAATTTCGAATAAGTTATCAGTTTGTTGTATTAATGCACAAAGCATTTGTGCCAGAAAAATGTCGAAATTTGACGAATTACATCAAATTATCCTGACATCAAATGTAGATATTGTGTGCATCGTAGAATCATGGTTGAATGCTAAGGTGAGTGATAATATTGCATGTATTGATGGATATAATTTAGTAAGACATGACAGAGTTCACAAACTAGGTGGAGGAATTCTTATTTATATTAAAAACAAGATAAATCATAAGATTGTTGATGTTTCATGTAATGTGATAGGTGTTGATAATACAGAATATGTTTTCCTTGAGCTTTCCATAGCACGTTCTAAACTATTAATGGGAGCTTTTTACAACCCACCAAATTTATCATGCAGTGAGCTGATTCTTGACAAAATAAGTACGATTGGTGTTGCATATGATGACATTATTATGCTAGGAGATTTTAATACAAATTTGTTGAATTGTTCCCTGAGAAAAGTTAATGATTTTATATCTGTTGTCGACTCACTTGGCCTCATAAATGCTGGAATTGAGCCAACATATTTTTATAATAACGGTGCTTCTCAGCTTGACCTTATTCTCACAAACAAGCCAGAAAAACTGATTCGCTTTAACCAAGTAAGTGTTCCAGGTATTTCGAATCACGATCTTGTGTTTGCTTGCTTTGACTATGATTGTACTGTTTGTGAGAACAGTGGCACTTACAGAGATTTCAAAAATGTGAATCCACATTTTGTGCTTGATCAGTTCAATCAAATACCTTGGAATCAATTCTTTGATTCAGAAAACCCAGATATGCTTCTTGATTTTTTCAACTTTAATATAAAGAACCTATTTGAAATTTCAGTTCCACTTAAAGTGTTTCATTCAAAAAAACCTTACAATCAATGGTTCAACGCTGATATTCAAAGAGCTATTATTGATCGTAATCTTATGCACCGTATGTGGAAACAGTCAGGAGAACAGAATCACTTTGATAATTTTAGAAGATTACGTAACAGAGTAACAGCTATGGTGAAAAAAGCGAGAAAATCCTACTTTAATGCTCTTTTTACCTCAGAAAAGAGTAGTGAGCAATTTTGGAGCAAAATTAAAAGTCTTGGTTTGATTAAAAAAAGAAATGACAAAACAAGTCACCACTCTGCTAGTGAAATAAACAGTTTTTTTTCTTCAAGTTTTTCCAATTCTAACCATCGCCAAGATTCTGATGATAATACTAGCGTAAGAACTGTTTTTGATTTTACTGAAATCAATGAGGCTGATGTTATAAACGCAATTTATGAGATAAAATCAAACGCTGTTGGTTTGGATGAGATTCCCATCAAATTCATCAAACTTATTTTACCGATACTTTTAAAGCCCATCACACACTTGTTCAACTGCATTTTGCGTACTAGCACGTTTCCCAAAGGTTGGAAGCAATCCAAAATATTACCTATAAGAAAAAAATCGAACCTGAACACTCTCTCAAATATGCGACCAATTTCCATTTTATGTGCATTATCCAAAGCATTTGAACGTGTTATGAAAAATCAAATATGCACTTATGTGAATAGAGAAAACTTGCTATCCCCTTACCAGTCCGGATACCGACCTGGATATAGTACAAAAACGGCAATGCTCAAAGTGATAGACGATATTGCAGTGGTGCTGGATCGTGGCAACCCTGTAGTATTGATATTGCTCGATTATTCGAAGGCGTTTGATACCATTTCGCATGTACAGATGTCTAAGAAGCTCAAAAACAATTTCGGGTTTACTCATGCAGCAATTCGTTTAATCCAGTCTTATTTGTCTGAGCGACAACAAGCAGTTTTCTATAATGGAACTATTTCTAGTTTTTTACCGATTTCATCAGGTGTTCCGCAAGGTTCAGTGTTGGGGCCGATTTTGTTCTCGTTATATGTTAACGACCTTCCAGGAATTTTAAAACATTGCTCCATTCACATGTTTGCAGACGATGTGCAAATTTATTTTGACTGTTCAAATTTGAGCCTCGAACGGATTAATGCTTTGCTCAACGAAGAACTTATGAACATAAGCAATTGGTCCAGAGCCAATTGTTTGAAGCTTAACGCGTCTAAAACTAATGCGATTTTCATAACCCTTTCAAGGAGTAGAAATGGAACTTGTTTGCCGGAACTTTTTTTGGACCAGGAAAAAATTCCGTTTGTAGACCAAGCAATGAGCTTAGGTATAACTATTGATTCAAATCTTTGTTGGGATAAGCAAGTTTTTAAGCAATGCGGAAAAATTTATGGTGTACTTAGATCTATTTATCCATGGGCATACTATCTGAACACTGATACTAAACTTAAACTGTTTAAGTCTTTGATCTTACCGCATTTCTTTTTGATTGATTACTTGCTGACAAATGTTTCCGCGGCTGCAATCGACAAATTAGGAGTTGCATTGAACTCATGTGTTCGTTTTGTGTACAAACTTAATAGATTTGATCGTGTCACTCACTTGCAGAAAAATCTATTGGGTTTCTCTTTTTGCAATTTTCCTAAAGCTAGATGTAATATTATCATGCACCACTTAATTGCCACTAAAAAACCAGATTACCTCTATAGCAAACTGTGCCCTTTTCGAAGCAATAGGTTACATCAATTTGTTTTACCTAGATATTCTACTGCGCAATACGGAAGGTCATTTTTCGTTAGAGGAGTTGTTTACTGGAATGAGTTACCACAAAATATGTCCAGTGTAGTTAGTAAGGCAGCATTCATAAAACGGTGTCGAGAGTTTTTCTAGTTTTGTTTTGTAAATTAATTAAAGTTGTATGTTTTTCTTTTCGCATAATCATCTATAGTACATCCACAAAATTATAAGTACACTTTGTTAACTATGGTATTATCTTGTAACACAAAAAGATGTAAGTCTTATGTTACGTATAATAAATAAACAAACAAAACAAACAAACAAACAATCCAATCCAAATCCAATCCAAATCCAATCCAAATCCAATCCAAATCCAATCCAATCCAACCAAATCCAATCCAAATCCAATCCAAATCCATCCAAATCAATCCAAATCCAATCAAATCCAATCCAAATCCAATCCAAATCCAATCCAAATCCAATCCAAATCCAATCCAATCCAATCCAAATCCAATCCAAATCCAATCCACAATCCCAATCCAAATCCAATCCAATCCAATCCAAATCCAATCCAAATCCCCAATTCCAAATCCAATCCAAATTCCAAATCCAATCCAATCCAAATCCAATCCAAATCCAATCCAAATCCAATCCAAATCCAATCCAAATCCAATCCAAATCCAATCCAAATCCAATCCAAATCCAATCCAAATCCAATCCAAATCCAATCCAAATCCAATCCAAATCCAATCCAAATCCAATCCAAATCCAATCCAAATCCAATCCAAATCCAATCCAAATCCAATCCAAATCCAATCCAAATCCAATCCAAATCCAATCCAAATCCAATCCAAATCCAATCCAAATCCAATCCAAATCCAATCCAATCCAATCCAAATCCAATCCAAATCCAATCCAAATCCAATCCAAATCCAATCCAAATCCAATCCAAATCCAATCCAAATCCAATCCAAATCCAATCCAAATCCAATCCAAATCCAATCCAAATCCAATCCAAATCCAATCCAAATCCAATCCAAATCCAATCCAAATCCAATCCAAATCCAATCCAAATCCAATCCAAATCCAATCCAAATCCAATCCAAATCCAATCCAAATCCAATCCAAATCCAATCCAAATCCATCCAATCCAATCCAAATCCAATCCAAAATCCAATCCAAATCCAATCCAAATCCAAATCCAAATCCAATCCAAATCCAATCCAAAATCCAATCCAAAATCCAATCCAAATCCATCCAAATCCATCCCATCCAAATCCAATTCCAAATCCAATCCAAATCCAATTCCAAATCCAATCCAAAATCCAATCCAAATCACAATCCAAATCCAATCCAAATCCAATCCATCCAATCCATCCAATCCAAATCCAATCCAATCCATCCAAATCCAATCCAAATCCAATCCAAATCCATCCAAATCCACCAATCCAATCCATCCAATCCAAATCCAATCCAATCCCAATCCAAATCCAATCCAAATCCAATCCAAATCCAATCCAAATCCAATCCAAATCCATCCAAATTCCAATCCAAATCCAATCCAATCCAATCCAAACCATATCCAAATCCAATCCAAATCCAATCCAAATCCAATCCAAATCCAATCCAAATCCAATCCAAATCCAATCCAATCCATCCAAATCCAATCCAAATCCAATCCAAATCCAATCCAAATCCAATCCAAATCCAATCCAAATCCAATCCAAATCCAATCCAAATCCAATCCAAATCCAATCCAAATCCAATCCAAATCCAATCCAAATCCAATCCAAATCCAATCCAAATCCAATCCAAATCCAATCCAAATCCAATCCAAATCCAATCCAAATCCAATCCAAATCCAATCCAAATCCAATCCAAATCCAATCCAAATCCAATCCAAATCCAATCCAAATCCAATCCAAATCCAATCCAAATCCAATCCAAATCCAATCCAAATCCAATCCAAATCCAATCCAAATCCAATCCAAATCCAATCCAAATCCAATCCAAATCCATCCAATCCAATCCAAATCCAACCAATCCAAATCCAATCCAAATCCAATCCAAATCCAATCCAAATCCAATCCAATCCAATCCAAATCCAATCCAAATCCAATCCAAATCCAATCCAAATCCAATCCAAATCCAATCCAAATCCAATCCAAATCCAATCCAAATCCAATCCAAATCCAATCCAAATCCAATCCAAATCCAATCCAAATCCAATCCAAATCCAATCCAAATCCAATCCAAATCCAATCCAAATCCAATCCAAATCCAATCCAAATCCAATCCAAATCCAATCCAAATCCAATCCAAATCCAATCCAAATCCAATCCAAATCCAATCCAAATCCAATCCAAATCCAATCCAAATCCAATCCAAATCCAATCCAAATCCAATCCAAATCCAATCCAAATCCAATCCAAATCCAATCCAAATCCAATCCAAATCCAATCCAAATCCAATCCAAATCCAATCCAAATCCAATCCAAATCCAATCCAAATCCAATCCAAATCCAATCCAAATCCAATCCAAATCCAATCCAAATCCAATCCAAATCCAATCCAAATCCAATCCAATCAATCCAATCCAAATCCAATCCAAATCCAATCCAAATCCAATCCAAATCCAATCCAAATCCATTCCAAATCCTTCTCGAATGACAACAATCAGTTTCACAAATTTTGCCACATTTTTTTTAAACAATGACCCACAGTCAAATGCTAGCAAGTGTTCAGGCTAAGGGAACTCATCCCACTGTTTTGTTTGTTCACCCACACGCGCGGCCACTCCACACGACACGCTGTGAAGAATCATCAAAATGAAAAACTACCCTCGAAATGAAGCGCCATTTTTTTCTTCACTCGCGTTCTTGTCACAGCCGGTGAGCTACTGCCTGATGAAGAAGATTCCGATGCCATCAAAGTGCCACAACCAGAAGAAGATGAGCCACCTCGGAACGGACTAGAAATGGTGGCAAACAATGCTCCTCTTCTTCTTCTCATTTCGCATACATCAAATTTTTCAAGTGCGAAAGGCAACTAACGTTTGAGCATGCAGGTGTGCACTGGGTCGGAATGGAGATTACGTTTGAGAAAAACTGATGCAAGTTATCGACTAGCTAAGTCCTACAGCCATATTCCAATTTTTGTATCATACGCTTAAGCTCAGGCCAGAACACAAATTTACTCAATTTTTGAATGTCTTATATTGGTTTTAGTCCATGAACATATTTTTCTGGTTTTTAAGATTTTACCAACCCTTGATTTTAACTCAAATTTTGGGCGAATTTAGTTTGCCGTGTACTTTCTGAAATGTCAAATAGGAACATTTTGTGTCAAATAAACCTGTGACCTGTGACGTTAGGGTGGGGCTTATTTCCAAAAATCTTCCGTAGTCAGGATTTACAAAGTGGAAAATGGTCATCGGTCCCAAAATAACATCCTGTGAAAAAATGAGAATTTTTGGTGAAGGTTTAGAGGTGGCGCAAAGGGCGTACGAGCAGTTTTCCCATTTTAGTGAACTCTGAAAAAAATTGGTATGCTTTTCAGCTTGTTAAGGGCAAAAAATCACCTCAAAATTGCAATATCTCCACTCCTTTTGATGATATTTGACGAAATATATTTTATGCATGCGATTTTTGGCCCTTGAATAGGTTACGCTGACTGATTACTATGAACCCGAATAAGCATATGAATAGCTGGGGAGAATTTCTATGCTAGTAGAATGGAACAAAGAGCAAAGAAGAATGAGAGAAAGAACAAAGAACATAGAAGAACGTAAGGTGGGGTGGGTTAAACAGGTGGGGTTTTATTCGAGAGGTTTTCAACCTGAAGTGCTTTATCTCTTGCACCCTATAGAAGCTCGTGCACAAATTTGAATTTTGACTACCGATTTTTTCCTTCTGCTGTTGTTTATATACATCGATTTCAAATACAGATGTAAAATGATGTATTGAACTTCAACTGCATTTTCGTTTGTCCGAAGTTATGTTGCAGGTGTTGTTGCGAAAGTGAAGTATTGGAAGCCCAACCGCAATTAATTGCTGAAATGGCATCATAATCCAGAAATTATTGTGGAAATTCTAATTTTGTTATTGCTAGAAAGCAGAAATCGTTTATGGATTTACCTAATAAGAATATATCGTGCGGGAACAAAATCCGAACACCTCAGAAATGAATCTAAACCCTTCCACTCAATATAAAACTCCTTCTATTTGTATGAAGTGTACGGATTTTTAGCCTGTATGAATTTAGGCCCCCTTTGTAATTTCTTTCAGATTATAAAAGCAATCAAACGGGCATTCTAAAATACTAAATTAGTGTTAAACTTGCATATAATCACATCACATACATCCAACCGAGATATCTTCACGGTTTCGTAGTTGATTCTAATATAATATCATCAGGTACACCCTCCCACCTGTTTAACCCACCCCACCTTACATTCTTCTGTGTTCTATGTTCTTTCTCTCATTCTTCTTTGCTCTTTGTTCCATTCTACTAGCATAGGAATCTTCCCCAGCTATTCATATGCTTATTCGGGTTCATAGCAACCAGTCATTGTAACCTATTCAAGGGCCAAAAATCGCATACATAAAATATATTTCGTCAAATATCATCTAAAGGAGTGGAAATATCGCAATTTTGAGGTGATTTTTTGCCCTTAAGGATACCAAATTTATGCCCTTAAGCATATCAAATTTTTTCAGAGTTCACTAAAATGGGAAAACTGCACTTACGCCCTTTGCGCCACCTCTAAACCTTCACCAAAAATTCTCATTTTTTCACAGGATGTTATTTTGGGACCGATGATCATTTTCCACTTTGTAAATCCTGACTACGGAAGATTTTTGGAAATAAGCCCCACCCTACTGTGACGTTTTTGTCGACGAAGTCAACGTCAAGGTTTATCAAGGTAAAGGTTGTCAAGGTTGAAATTTCTCCAACTTTTTGAAATCTAACGAATTATTTCTAGAAATTGGGAACTATTTTTGAAAATATATTTGGTTCCGGTTGTGTGTTATAATGATGGATATCACGCCTACCAAATAATTTTTTGATTAAGGCTTCTATTCTCCAAATATTTGATGTTAGATGCCTTTCCCCATAAAAAATAAAACGAGAAAACTCCTGCTGATCAACTGTGGACATGGGCAAAGCAAGTAATCCATTGTGAAGTGCTGCAACATTTCTGAGGGTGGCATTGGTTTTCCAATCGTGATACACAAGAGACGAATGTGAAAAAGACGAAATAAACAAAAAAGATCTCAGCTAATTACCGAAGAAGTGCTTTTAGAAGTTGTGAAGCAGGTTCTGTCCTAGTTTAGATTAAATATTAAGAAGAAGACGAAGAAGAAAGAGAAGAAGAAACAGAAGAAAAAGAAGTAGTAGTAGAAAAAGAAAGAAAGCGCAGTTCGCCTCCCTTTGTGGTGAGAATAACTTAGTTTAAATCGATTAGAAAAAATATTGATTTAATAATATCTTGATAAAGTCCTTATTTTGAGCATAGTGTGCAATTCGTATTATAGCATCACGGCTCTAGATCGCCACCACGTTGTATCAGCTAGTCGCCCTGCATATTCTCCAGCCCTGCTAGACGATGATGCACAAATCTTGCTGCTCCACGGGAAAGCCCGTCAAATGATTGAGAAGTGGGTACGGGGCGTGAATAAAAATCACGATCTCATTCTGTTGGCGCCCAAGATGAACTGCCAGCCGAGCACGTCAGGTTCACAGCTCAGCTCTGGCATACACAAACTCACAAACGGTGCAAAAGTCGTGCTGGCTACTGACTCTCGAATCGTCGCCTATTTAGGAGTGAGTGAGTTGTTTCACGTTAGATTATGAATATGAATAAGCGGAATAGATTAGAGCCAAATAGAAATGGAGCTACGTGTGTTTGTCAGCCATACGCAAAGGGAATTGCAAAAGTGCTCTCTAGATTGAATTTTGAGCGTTCCTTGCATGCATTTGTGCTATCTTGCACCTTGGACCGAAATCCTTGGTTGATGGAAAGTTAGAATCAAAATAATATTATTTTAACCATTCCGAATACAACTTTCCCGGATATAACGTCCACAGTTTGATAAGTCGACAAATTTTTAGTTTGCCTCCCTATAACAAAAGCATCGCACTCGGTCAGACGTGATATGTATTGACATAATTCTGCATATTTCAAAAATTAAATAAAAGTGATAAATTGTTAATGAAGTTCACGCATTTATCATTCAAGCACATTGCCAGCTTGACAGATGTGATTCGCTATAGGCACCGACGACGCTCCCTCTAGAGGGTGAAGTCAGACACAATATGCTTGCAGAGTGCATCTAAAGGAGTGGTTAGGGTTGCCAGATGACAAGTAGAATGTGGACCATGGAGTAATCTTAGCCAATCGATAACCCTACATGACGAGTTTAAAGTCAACTGTTCTAAAAAGACAATTACAACTTATGAATGTGAAGTAAAGGCATGAAAATTCCTGGTCGCTTTTTATGCGCACCGTAGTTTGGTGGACAATTGGTATGTTATAATTAGCCAAAAGCGTTAAAGTATTCCTAGTAGTCACTGAACACTATCATCCTTATTTGGTAAAAATAAATTAAGCGACGCAACTGCGTACGCGCAGTACCTCGAGGCTGCATTACCGGAAGAGCTTGAAGAGCTAGATGAAGCCCTCTTGAGGACTGCTGGAGAACAGTAAAAGCAGCGATCAACAATGCAACGGAGAGCAACGTGGGGTACGTGGGACGGAGTCAGCGGAACGATTGGTTCGACGAGGAATGGTAGATTTTGGACTCCAAAATTATTTTGGAGGAGAAGAAGGCAGCGCGGGCGGTCATGCTGCAGCAAGGGACCCGACAGAACGTGGAACGTTATAGACAGAAAAGGCAACAGTAGATCGCCTTTTTCGGGAGAAAAAACTCAGCCTGGAGGAGACGGAGTGCTAGGAGATGGAACAGCTGTGCCGGTCTCAAGAAACACATAAGTTCTATCAGAAGCTCAATGCATCCCGCAACGGCTTCGTGCCGCGAGCCGAGATGTGCAGGGACAAGGATGGGAGCATTTTGACGGGCTAGCGTGAGGTGATCGAAAGGTGTACGCAGTACTTCTACGAACACCTGAAATGCCTTCGTCAGTACTGCGGGCGTTGGAAACCAACCAGCCTCACTTTGAGGGAGGTTAAGGATGCCATTCCTCAGCTCAAGAACAATAAAGCTGCTGGTAAGGATGGTATCGGAGTTGAACTCATAAATATGGGCCCGGAGAGGCTGACCATTTCTCGCGTTCAGTATCATAAAGGCGTATCTGTAGTTTTGGCGGGCAATGATATTTCGATAGTTCGATATTTCATTATCGTCAATCAAAGTAGACTACATGTTAACACTTCAATCTATATACTACTATATCTTACAGAGCTAAAGTATATTCTTAGGTTACTAGGCGACATTGTTAAGTCTATTATTTCGCAATGTTGATTGTACCATTTCACCACATTTGAATTCAATAGGTTCGAAATTATAACCCTACTAAAAATTATTAGTTAAAACTTATTAGAAATATCACATTTTCAAAAGAATAATTGGCGTCACTACAGAGTCATTTTGAGAAAAAGATACGACAGACGTAACTTTTTTGGTCAACTTCTCTGAAAGTTACGCAAACAGTTTTTCTGTCTCGTGTTTACAAAATGTTCGCCAGAAAATATTTGCTGCTCGGTATTTTTTCAACGATATGGCGTATTTTAAACACGATATGGCGCAGTTAAACGAGTTCGGCACATTCGAGGATGTAGTTTGTCTTAAACCTGAGGAAATGCTGATGGAATTCACTGCAGTAGTAGGTGAATAATACTGAAAAACAATTCCAAACATTGTCGTGTAAATTTGTGTAAAGAACACAGCGCAACGGATTCCCATACAGACGCCTCACATGATTCCGGAACGGAGAAGGGCGGTGATGAACCAGTGGACTTAGCTCATATGGTTGGCACGGAACCATAAGACGAGCAGGAAGCTTCACGAGAACCTGTTATAGAGCACTTGAAAATACCAGAAATTGTTAATCTTCCCTCAGTCCGCAATCCGTGAATGTCTCCCATTCCAGGTAAAGTAGCATTGGCGTAGCTAGGATTTTTTTCTGGAGGGGGCCTAGGGGGGGCCTAGCAAATACTTGTTTTACAGAAGTAATGTCTTTCGCAATTTTCACGATTTCCACAAATTTCGTAGTTTTAACAGATTTGTATTGATTTTATTCATAGCTTATTTTGTCTCATCTGACAACACATCAGAAATATTTGTAAATTTCAATTTTCTCTTCGAAAAACATTCATTTTTTTTGTTGTTCTTCTTTCTGGCATTACGTCCCAACTGGGACAAAGCCTGCTTCTCAGCTTAGTGTTCTTTTGAGCACTTCCACAGTTATTAACTGAGAGCTTTCTATGCCAATTGACCATTTTTTGCATGTGTATATCGTGTGGCAGGTACGAAGATACTCTATGCCCTGGGAAGTCGAGAAAATTTCCAACCCGAAAAGATCCTCGACCAGTGGGATTCGAACCCACGACCCTCAGCTTGGTCTTGCTGAATAGCTGCGCGTTTACCGCTACGGCTATCTGGGCCCCCATTTTTTTTGTAATCCAATAATCCTATAAGGGTTCTAGCAAAAAACTCACAAGGCATGTCCATTGTGATTTTTCCATAAATTTTTCAGGTATTCAACAATGTGCTTTACAGAGATTCCTACAGGAATTTTTTCATGAATTATTCTCGTACTTTTTAATGCTTTTTCCAAGAACTTCTTTACCAATTTTCACTGAGTTCGTCCTGGGATTCTCACGGAAAATCATTCCCAGACTTTCTGAACTCACCAGACAATTTCTCGATGAATCTCTATCGAACTGCTTAAAATCTTGATTCCGCCAGAAAATGCATTAGAAATTCTTTTAATCATTTCTGCTTGAAGGTCCTCCATGTACTTATTACATATAAATTACAAATTTAAGTTCAATGTGCCCTCCTGTGTTCATTAATAATTTATTTAAGCTTTTCAGGAAATACTAAGGATTTCTCCAAAAAAAATGTTCAAAAAATTCTAGGGGTCTCATCGAAAAAGTCTACAAGAACACCAAGTAAGGAATCATTTCTTCAGAGAGTTCGCCAGCAGTTTTTTCAACTTTACTTTTGAAGTTACTAAAGGATTGTTTGAAAAAATCGCAGCAAAAATTATCCAGACTTCCTAAAAAAAAATGATTGACTCTTCCAGGTGATACTGTAAAGATTCCTCGTAATAACAAGAATTTCATGAGCAATTTAAAAAAAACTCAATTGAGAAAATGTTATTCATGATTTTTTAGAGAAGTCTTTCGCAGATCTATCTGTATTTTTTTAAATTATATTATTTTTTAGATTCCTCATAAATCAAGGAGCAACACTTCCCCTTCCTTCAAAACTCTCTTGAAAATATATTTTTTTTATATTTTCGAAAATGCCTAACCAAAAAAATTTACCATTCCTATAAAGCTCCTAGTGGAATACATTCTTTCAAAAACTCTTCCGCAAAAATTCAAATTTCCCGAGAAATTTGTTCAGGGATTTCTAAAAAAATATATTATTGCTTCCCTAAGATTCTTCCGAAAAATTTACCAGAGATTTATCTAAGTATTCTCGAGAGATTTCTTTTTCTTTAAACCGCATTAACAATTCATTAGGGAATTTTTTGAAGAAATTTTTCACCAGATTTACAAAGATTTTGCAAATGATTCCTGAACTTCTCAAAAAAATCTCCAGAAGATCCATCAAGTATTCCTTCAGGTTCTGAAAATAACTCCAAATTTTTGGCGCATGGTAATCTCAGGATTCTTCCATAAATAAAATTTAAAATTTTATCCACTCTCCATTTTTGGTACAAAAACTACTCCAGGAATATCTCAATATTTTTTTTTAGGCATTGCTTTACAAATTCCTTTACGAATCACTCCATATCAGATTGCTAAAGAAACACATACAAAAGAAGGTTAAAAAAAGAACTTTGTTTGTAATATTTAGAATAATTGCAGGTTAAATTTGTGGGCTTCGTGGCCGTACGGTTAGTGTTACCTAGAATTTAGCCGCATCGTGTCAAGAATTGTGGGTTCGATTCCCTCTTCAGTTCGGAGAACTTTTCGTTAGGAAAGTATTTCAACTGTGTCACTGGGCGTTGCCTGCTAGTCCGTTGTCTAGTGTGGTGCAAATCGTCCACTGGAAGCATTAACGTGTAGGTGTCGAAAAAAAATATCGGAAAAAAAATACTAAAAAAGCTTGTGTCGTTGTTGGCAATGTATCTCACAGAAAAGATTAAGTGGTCCTACTACTAAAAAATCTTGTTCTTTTTTTTCGTCTTCTACAATAGATATATACAAATGATTGGTGTTAAAATGGATGGAACTTTTGCAGGGGGATTAGGGGCATAATGAACACCCGGGGGAAATTGACAGCCCCTCAATCTCTGAGAATATGTATAATTCATCAAAAGTTCATACACTGCATGAAATCTGTAATGCATTTGAAATGTTTGACGGTAAAAAAGTTAATGTTTTGCTTCAATTGTCCTTTGAATTTTGACTTTAAGATTTTCTCTGTTTCAAATTGGCATATAAACAAGGCGGTGGGATAATCTAATTTTTAAGGAAAATAACGCACCCAAAAAGGTTCTTTTTAGCTTTTATGAAGAGGGAGAGCCCTTTTACACATCGGAACGACTGACAGACATTAAATATTTTGGAATCATCAAATTTCATGCAAGTGTTCATTTTGCCCCGAAACCTTTTTACCAGCCTTGTTTTGGACCTAATTTTCTATCTCACTTTTCAGACTTATGATATGATTTTTATTACCATGAATGAATGTAGCACGTCGTACTAATATCAAACTTGAAAACTAGCCGGGATTGATTTGAAAAAAATGTCATTGTATGGTCTTAAAAAAAGCATTTGCTTGATGTGTCCATTATGCCCCGAATTCCTCTAACCAAAAATCTAAGATAATATATTGCATGAACTTCAAAGTTTGATGATACTGTGGTGAACATATTTATGTATAACTCATTTTTTCCTATCTCTATAAATTCCCACCAAACTTTGGGTCACCACCACCTAGTGACCAATCGATTAGGTTTTCAGCTTAAACGGATGTTTGGTTCTCCAGATCCGTGCTCTTGAAAATTTGAAGTTTGGCTTCGATTCATCTTCACCTTAACGCAAAAATATTGCCGGCATCTTTTAAGAACATGGACGAAGATGTATTGTGGAAAAATTCGTAATGTGAGATTTTAATGAATTAATATCTTAGGGGAAACTTTTGCATTACTTTGAAAGTTTGTTAAGGAATCCCTGATGGACTTTCAGGAATCAGGAACCATACGTATAAGAATTTTGCAATTCCTATAATTTACCTTTTTTTAAATCTCGAAAACTTATTCATACAGACTCAAGTCAAAAAAGTATACAAACTTACTTTATCGATCCTACGTGTTAAGCAGGCGGAATTCTACACGTACCGCTCTGTACCAACTCAACTTTTCACTTTTAGAACGTTTAATTTCCGGATTTACAAAACGACGAAAGTAACATTTTCAACTTTCGCAACCTAACCACTACTTTCGCCGCCCGCTGTATGGAGAGAAAAAATGACTTAACCACGAATCAAAACAAAACACTACTTGAGCCGATTTTACACTGGTAGAAAAACGTCGAAAGTAACTGAATGAAACGGCTTATCATTTTCTTATAATTATTTTTGTGGGAAATAATAGAAACTACCTAGTTTTTGAACGTGAGCTGCAAAATTTGAGCGAAGTACACGGCAAAAAAATGTTAAAAAAATGATTCATTTTAAAACAGTTTTAGAAGATAGATTTTGATTTTTCCTAATTAATTTTCTCAAAACCGTATAAAAGTTACTTACGTCGATTTGAAAAAGTAACCGAGAAATGTTGCTTTTTTGAGTATCGAAAGATTTTTGTACGAAGTTCCTCAAAGCGTCATGCGAAGGAAGGAGAAACAACAAAATGTTGAAGCAGGTAGAATAATGGATGGGCAATGGTACAATTAAAGATAATTTATAATCTTTTATATAGAGGTAAATTACAGGATAGTTAAAACCTATCCAATGAATTTACAAATAAAACAAATTTCTCAACAAGGTCCATTAGAATCTTCTTTAGAAATTATCCTTGAAATCTATCCATCCTTGACTTTTAAATTTTGCCCTCATATCATACAAATATTCAAACTTAGAATATGGATTCTGCCGATGATTGTCAAAATTATTTCTAAAGAAGTGTTTTACGGACGCTCAATACAAATTTCTTTATGAATAGCTTAATACATTTTTCCCCCTTCCCATTTACTTGATACATGTTTCTCTACAGATTCCTTTACCGCTACGCTGATTTCGGAAGCAAAAGTTTTCCTGGACAAATTACCTCCTAAAATTTGAAGGTAAAAGACATTTCAAAAACAATTTTCTTTCCAATTGTTGAATAATCCTAAATATAGAAGATTTTTGACGAAATTTGTGAAGTACTTTGGGAAATGACTTTTGATGAACTTACCAGAAGTATTTATATAACAAATTTCTCTCTTTTTTTTGGGAAAAATATTTAAAAAAAAAATAACAGACGAAATTCAGCGAAATATCTCAGCATTAGATATGACAGAATCAATGTTTTTCTTTGAGGTATTGCGGGAAAACTGAAGTTTTGAAAAAATAAGTAATATTTTTTAAGTAAATCCTGGAACATTTTCCGGATTTAATTTCCTAATATAAGGTAGACATAGAAAAATGGATGTCCACCAGGAAGAATTCGCTTTGAAAGTGTGAACAAGTCCCACAATATTATTTGACCAAGAGATTTGCAAATGTTCTGAAATTACCTTTCAATATTCCTTGAGGAATTTCATCATATTAAAATCTAAAAAAAATATCGAAATTTTTTTGAAAAAAAATATTACAAATCTGTTGGAAATTTATCAAATTATTTACTAAATAATAAGTTGTCTTGGAAAAATGAAGTCTGAGCAATAAATTGATTCATGCAAAATTACTTTAAAAATTGAATCACTATGGTCACACTATGGTCGATTTTGTTACATTTTTTCACACCAGTTTAAATTTCTGTCATTCATCTGAAAAAATGCCGAAATTCCTTGCAAGTTAAGCTTTATTTTTGGACAAAAATCCACGCTTTATGTTTTCTGAAATTCCTTTAGAATTCTATTTTTTTAAATTATTTTTTCTGACATTATAGGAGTTGAAGTTGATATATAGAATTTTTTAGATGATTCTCATTCCTCCGAAAAACATGAGGAATCAGTATGCAGTAAGTATGCTTCTTTATGGTTTATGCAGAACTAATTGGATTAAAAAAAACTAATTTTGGGAATTATACTTCCATTATATTGACGCTTTTTTACTCCATGGTATTTTTTGCTACGGAGATGTCGAAAATCGCGCATATCGTATAAAATCAGAAGCTAGTTCTAACAGTAACCGATCGATGGACAGCTGGACGGTTAAACTTTCGGTTGTCACGCAATTCACGGAAGTCAAAACCGCCACGCCGATGTTGTGTAAGACAAGCGAGGTTTTCTCACTGTAGTTGTACAACATAAAATAACGTAACTACTTAAGAGATTTTCGTCAATAGCAAGAGTCATGTACATTGATTCGAAAGATGTTGCTTCATGTTAAATTGATTGTCTTTTAATTTTTATTTTCAATATCATCAAAAATTCTGGGGGGGGGCCTGGATGAATCTGGAGGGGGCCAGGCCCCCCTGGCCCTCCCTGTTCCTACACCAATGTAAAGTAGGGGAACTGGGTGTAAAATGCGCCGTTGGGGTAAAACGCGCCACTTTTGTTTTGAACGAACGACGTGCTTTAGGACGCTGTTTTTCGCCCGAGATAATGAAAAATGTATTAAAATGCTTCTCTATATACATTTTTTTAGTGTTTCCCTGTCAAAAATTGTGAAAAACTCGAAAAAACGTTCTTCGCTATTTTCGTTGTAATATTGTGTTATTTTCTAGGCCATTTTTCAGGCCGATAAACATCAAAACTTTTGAAACTATCACCGAGAGTCGCCTTGTGCACTCCCATAGTTTGTATTCCATGCGAAAAAAGTGTTGAATTTATCCTTAAAAAGCGTATTGAAGGACTTAAACTTTAATCAACCCGTGGGGAAAAATGGCCACTCCTATTTCATAACACCAAAACAACAGCCGTTTGAATTCAAATTCCAGCAAACGTAATGCCAAGCTGTAGTTACGTGCCAATTTGAACCTTACAAATGCACATTTTTCGAATCAGCATGTATACTATAATCGAACAATAACATCTGATCAAACGCCTTTATGTATGCAACGTATTTGCAAGCATGATTGCGCATGCGTGCGCGCGAACCAGTAACGCCAAGATCAGGTGGAGCGTTTTACCCCGCAAAAAATAAAAATGCAGATAAGCTAGCATTTTATAAAAATTGGTTTGTTAACTCCAGAAAAAAGAAAATGGATGGCTGTTTCTACTATTTGATAGAAAACATGTTTGTCTATGAGATTATGAATAAAAAGAGGCTTATTATAATGTTCTTCATAGCTAAAACCGCTTCCTTCCTTAGAGGGCGCGTTTTACCCCCAGTTACCCTAATTATATGTCAGTTGTTCATCAATGTCATTACAGTTTATCTTCAATTCAGCGTCAGATGAGGAGGAAGATGAATCACCAAGCAAGAGAAGGAAGAAGAATAAGCAAAATTGGAAACATGTCCAGCGAAAGAAGGCCAATAAAAACTTGTGGGCTCGTAGCCGTGTGGTTAGCGGCGTCAGTCATTTAGGCGTATTGTGCTACGAGGTGTGGGTTCGATTCCCGCTCCAGTCGCCGGAAACTTTTCGTCAAACGAATAATTCATCACTGGGCTACTGGGTGTTCCGTGTTGTCCGTTGCCTAATGTTAGTGATTGTCCAGTCTGTGCAGCCTTTGGCTGAAGGCGGTGTACATTGTCTTTTTTTTAAACGGGTAGGCTTACACGAGTACCACTGGACAACACAAGCGCTTAAAACAGGGTTTCTCAACCGGTGGTTCGCGGACCCCTAGAGGGGCCGTGACGAGCTCTCAGGGGGTCCGTGAAGCTATTTAAAATAAGTGTCGTTTCTCTTGCTATGAGGAATCTATTCCTAATATATTAGACGCCGTCCACAAATTACGTAACCCTCTAGGGGGAGAGGGGGAGTAGGCTCAAGCGTTATGGCACATTAAAAAAATTGAAATTCTTCATACAAAAAGCGTTACGGACGATGGGTATAAATTTCAAATTTTAGCATTACGTAATAAATGGACACTGTCTTACCCAGTTGCAAATTTATGTCTTTCAAATATTTTTAAAACATACCCTTTTTGGTTTCTTTCAATTGTGATAATACTGGGAAATTACCTTCAATGTCATTCTGTCGGCTTACATAGCAAGCCAGTGATGATTACTTAACGCTGATCCGTTCCAGTTGTTATTGGAAGAAGTGATCAAAGCAAGTTTTTAACAGTTTAAACAAAAAACATTCGCGGAAGTCTGGTGAATTTTTAATTAAGCTTTCAAGTAAAATTTTGGATCGAGTTTTGTCACAGTGATCTATGGTAGATTTCTGCAAAGATTCCTCACGAATATCTGACAAAGCTTTCGAAAATTTCCTGGCAAAACTTTTGATAAATTCTCCTACAGCAGAATATAGCAGAACATAGGAGGCCATTAGCAAGTCTCTTAAAATATTCAATGCAGAGCATCCAGAGCTGACAATTTCTGATGAAATCTTCAATTGGGTCCTAAAATTTTTGATTAAAAACTTATTTTTATTAAATAACGCGTTAGGGCGTGTTCTTGTTACTATTTTGGCAAATTTTCCCGCGCAAATAATATTTAAACTTTCATTTCAAAAATGGGTTCAAATTTGAACCTTGACACTTTTGATTACGTTTGACGTTCACTTAGTAGACGAAAACGTCACAGGGGCTTAAGTTTTTAGGGACGAATGACCTTCGGGTTAAAGTCCCTCTCAAACAACAACAACAACAGCTTAAGTTTTTAACACTAGGGTTGTTCCCATCTGACATTTCAGAAGGGACAGGGAAAACAAAATACATCCGAAATTTAAGTATAATCCAAGGGGTGTAACAAAAGCGGTAGTGCTTTGTGAAGCCCAAGCAGGGCAGTTCGGTTTTGCGTCGTCCGATTGATTTTCCTGACGGATTCGCGCGTATTTTCGTTGCCGGAGAATTTTTTCCCCTGTTTTGCAGTAGTGTGTGATCCTTTGACTGCGACGCTTGCTCCTGCGGGGGCGGGTGATGCGGTCAGGATCGAACGTGTTACGCGCGAAGTGCAGGGAAAAAAAAAGTGGCGTGACTCGCGGATCGGTTCAGTAGTGTGTGATCCTTTGACTACAACACTTGCTCCTGCGGGGCGGGTGATGCGGTCAGGATCGAACGTGTTACGCGTGGAGTGCGGTGAAAAAGTGTATAGTATTTTACGGAAACCCCGGTGCGACGACGGAGAAAAACTGCTTCACATCCTGGTAAAATCGTTCTTTAATATTGTTTACTTTACTCACTTATTACCAATTCAAACTAAATACGTGCCAGGGTCGAAAATATAATTTTCGATTCGGGAAGTGTAAAAACATTGCATATATCCATTTGATATCTGGATGTTTTTATGCGGGGCTTACTGTAAATGAAAATGACCTCAGAATGTGTGTGTATTTACTGCCATTCTTGAAATGGGTCGTTGGAATTACAGTAGAGCTATCACCTTTCATCTCCTGGGCTAAAATTGTCTGCAGATATAAAGATATCGAAGGGTATTATTAAATACATGCATACAATTTTCTTCCATAAAAGCACTGCCGGCCAGTGGGAGGTGGATTGTATCACACACACACACACACACACACACACACACACACACACACACACACACACACACACACACACACACACACACACACACACACACACACACACACACACACACACACACACACACACACACACACACACACACACACACACACACACACACACACACACACACACACACACACACAGGGTTGCAAAATGGTGAGTCGACAACCAGGAAGGAGCGTCCAACATAGCTCTGGTCCTCACAAGCCCCTACCTCACGCTTCCACGGGTCTAACGATGACAAAGACCGCCAGCAAAGGGTTGCGTACTTTGCTGGTAGTGCAACCTGGGCACTGTTGTCCTTCTGACATCAGCTAGAGTGAGGAGGTGCCAGGTGGGAGCTTGGGATTTTTACCCTTTCCAAGCGAAACTCGTACATACAGCCGTATGGAATACCACCTTTAGTACTTCCTTCGGGAGGTGACCGAGCGTCTGGTCCATCTGACCAGGGGCTCAAGCATGGTCTACCTAGGATGTGGCGGGGTTTCATCAGTGGGCTCTGGTGAATCTCTACAAAAAACCACATATCTGCAAGTAACCCTGAACAAGCGACCTGGTACCGCTTTCAAAGTACCTTAGCCCTTCGGAGTGCCAACCGGCACATCAGGATGGATGCCAGTAAAATCCTGATTATGGTATACTGGTCACAACGCAGAACAACGGACAGGACACGGATTACGGATTGGATACGTCGACTAACAGTCGTGGGCTGGCAGCGTACTCTACTGTTCCCTGAGTAAGGAAGGGTGACACCAACTTGAAACGGCGAATAGGACTATGAGGAAACTGCCTCCGTCCTGATAAAACCTTGGCAGGCCTTCGTGTACGTTCGAAACTCGTCACCAACCTCGGTGAGTAGTAGGCTCAGATGTAACATTCCTGACTTACGCCGATCCGGCTCTGAACACAACCCCCATGAAGGATTGTGTCAACCCTAGCATGGCCTCCCTGCTTGCATAGACAACCATGGGATCACGAGAGGCGACTATTTACAACGAGTAGAGATAGCGGCTCGAAGGGGGGACCCAATCGAATGGAGCAAATAATCGATTTGGATGGAGAATCTAGTGGAGGGAACGAAGACGCGATAGTATTCGCAAGGAGCGGAAAGATGCAGAGATCGCCAGTGATACCACAGACGGTAGCAGCCAGCACTAGCAGATGCAGCACACCGAGTGAGCTACCGGGAAACCAGCGGGATGCAGGCTTCCTGAGTCAAGTGCTCACACCAAAGTCGGGGAGTAGCACCGCTCAAGACGACCGGCAGCATGATAAGTCGGAGCTGTCGGAATTAAAGAGGAAGGTTAATGAACTCTATGAGTTCGTCAAGACGAAAAACAACGTCCACCTCAGAATCAAGCAGCTGGTCACGAGCATCAAGTCTGCCGTTACAGCCGCAGAACGCGGGCAGAAGGAATTGCGGAGTAGAGCGGAAAAAGCCGAAAAAGCATTAACTTCGGTGAATGCAACAGCCGTTGAACAGGAGACGCCTAGGAGCAATCCGACCACCCGCACGGAAAAAAGAACGAGGGATACACCAGGAGAGGAGGAAGATCCCAAAAAGCAGAGAAGCGGCAATGAGTGCGTCAGTGAGCAGAACGGCAGTGGATGGCGCACCGTGAAAGGTCAAAAGGAGAAGAATACAGCTCGTAAGGAGAGGAAGCGGCAAAAAAAGGAACCGAAGAAGAAAGAAAAGCAACGGTCACCTCGCGAGAGGTTCAGGGGCGATGCTCTTGTCATTGAGGCAAGCGATAAGACAAGCTACGCGGCGATTCTCAGGAGAGTGAGGGAGGACCCAGAGCTTAAGGAGCTGGGTGAAAACGTGGTGAGAACCAGGCGCACCCAGAAAGGTGACATGCTCTTTGAGCTTAAAAAAGATCCGTCGATCAAGAGTTCGGCCTGCCGAGAGCTCATCGCGAAGTCGCTGGGCAACGAGGCAAGCGTGAGAGCCTTATCCCAGGAGGCAGTGATCGAATGTAGAGAACTGGACGAGATCACAACAGAAGACGACGTGAGGGGTGCACTGCTATCTCAATGCAACCTGGAAGAAGCACCACAGTCCATCCGGCTGAGGAGAGCTTACGGAGGTATGCAAATAGCGACGATCCGATTACCAGTCGCAGCAGCCAAAAAACTCGTCGAGGCTGGTAAGATCAAGGTGGGATGGTCGGTTTGCCCGCTGAAACTGATCCCTCGGGAGACAAATCCGGTAGAGAGATGCTTCAAATGCATGGATTTCGGCCACCGGGCAATAAACTGCAAAGGCCCGGACAGGTCCGAACACTGCAGGAAATGTGGTGAAAAAGGTCACGTTGGCAGGGACTGCCTGAAGTCACCTAGGTGCATGCTGTGTAAGGTGGAGGAAGGTAACGCCCATACGACGGGTGGCTTCAAGTGCCCCAAATATCAGAAGGCGAAGGCAGGGCAGTAATGATGATGGAGATAACGCAGGTGAACCTCAATCATTGCGACGCCGCACAACAACTGTTGTGGCAGTCGACAACAGAAACAAAGTGCGACATTGCGATCATTGCAGAACCGTATCGGGTTCCTCCCGATAACGGCAATTGGGTAGCAGACAGAGCAGAGACGACGGCGATTCAAGTAATGGGCCGATTCCCTATCCAAGAAGTTGTCGAACGCTCATACGAGGGCTTCGTGATCGTTAAAATTAACGGAATCTTCGTGTGTAGCTGTTACGCCCCCCCGAGATGGACACTGGAGCAGTACACCCAGATGTTGGATGTGCTAACCGACAAGCTGATCGGTCGAACGCCGGTAATAATAGCAGGAGACTTCAATGCTTGGGCCGTGGAGTGGGGTAGCAGACTGACCAACGCGAGAGGATACAGTTTGCTGGAAGCTCTAGCGAAGCTCGACGTAAGGCTGTGCAACGACGGTCTCGCTAGCACATTTCGCAAAGACGGTAGGGAGTCCATCATCGACGTGACCTTCTGCAGCCCGTCACTGGTCACCAATATGAACTGGAGAGTTAGCGAAGAATACACCCACAGTGACCATCAAGCGATCCACTACTGCGTTGGCCAGAGAAGTTGTGCAGTATGGCAGAGGAGGAATGGAGAACGAAGGTGGAAGACGAAGCATTTCGATAAGGATCTTTTCGTCGAAGCACTCCGAGCAGTAAGCGACGCTCCAAACATGGATGCAGGAGAGCTGACAGAAGCGTTGGCGAGAGCGTGTGACGCGACTATGCCGAGAAAACTGGAGCCAAGGAATCAACGGCGTCCTGCATACTGGTGGAACGACAGACTCAGCACCCTTCGCGCAGCCTGCTTAAGAGCCAGAAGACGCGTGCAGAGAGCTAGATCCGAAGCCAGCATGGAAGAGCGTAAAGTGACCTACCGACTGGCCAGAGCCGCGTTCAAACGGGAAATATCGACGAGTAAAACGAACTGCTACAAGGAGTTGTGCCGGGAAGCTGACGCAAATCCCTGGGGCAACGCCTATCGAGTAGTGATGGCGAAGATCAAGGGCCCAGTTACCCCAGCTGAAATGTGTCCCGACAAACTGAAGGCGATAGTGAACGGTCTCTTTCCTACGCATGCTCCAACAGCGTGGCCGCCCACACCGTACGCTGACGTAGATGAGGAAAATGCCGGTATACAAGTGTCTAACGCCGAGCTGATAACGGTTGCGAAAGGATTGAAGCTGAACAAAGCTCCCGGACCAGATGGTATCCCTAATGTTGCGCTAAGGGCAGCAATCTTGGCGTTCCCAGACATATTCAGGACAGCGTTGCAGAAGTGTCTAGCGGAAGGCTGCTTCCCAGACAGATGGAAGGTGCAGAAGCTGGTGTTACTGCCAAAACCGGGAAAACCGCCAGGAGATCCTGCTTCATATAGACCAATTTGCTTGCTGGATACTCTTGGCAAACTTTTGGAGAAGGTCATCCTCGGCAGGCTGACGATCTACACGGAAGGCGAGAACGGATTGTCGAAAAGGCAGTTCGGATTCCGTAAAAAGACTTCGACGGTGGATGCTGTTCGGGCAGTCATCGCGTGCGCGGAGAAAGCGGCCAAGCAGAAGAGGAGAGGCAATCGATACTGCGCAGTGGTAACAATAGACGTCAAGAACGCGTTCAACAGTGCCAGTTGGGAGGCTATTGCCGCAGCCCTACACAGAATGCGGGTTCCCGGATATCTGTGTAAAGTTCTGCAAAGTTACTTCCAGAACCGGGTACTGGTCTACGACACGAACCAGGGACGGATGTCAATTGAAGTCACGGCGGGAGTTCCACAAGGATCCATACTTGGTCCAACATTGTGGAACATGATGTACGATGGAGTGCTAACCTTGTCACTGCCGAATGGAGTCGAGATCGTCGGGTTCGCAGACGACGTCGTTCTTGCGATAACTGGTGAGACTGCGGAGGAGGTGGAGATGCTGACGGCGGAATCGCTAGACACCATCGGATCGTGGATGACTGGAGTCAAGCTGCAGTTGGCTCATCATAAAACGGAGGTGGTGCTGGTCAGCAACTGCAAGGCGGTACAGCAGTTGGAAATCAACGTCGGAGGGCACGCAATCCCATCGAAGCGCTCTCTAAAGCATCTCGGAGTAATGGTCGACGACAGGCTAAACTTCAACAGCCACGTAGACTATGCCTGCGAAAAGGCAGCGAAAGCTGCTAACACCGTAGCCAGGATCATGCCCAACATTGGAGGACCAAGAAGCAGCACGAGGCGTCTTCTAGCGACCGTATCATCGTCTATACTGAGGTATGGAGTCCCGGCTTGGGCTGCAGCGTTGGGAACCAAACGTAATCGAGATAAGCTGGCAGGTACGTTCCGGCTCATGGCTATACGGGTTGCGAGTGCCTACCGCACTATATCATCGGAGGCAGTGTGCGTTATCGCCGGAATGATCCCCATCTGCATCACTCTGGCTGAAGACATCGCATGTTACCAGCAAAGGGACACACGGAATGTGAGGAATACCATTAGGTTGGACACAATGGCCAGGTGGCAGCAGGAGTGGGATAACTCGGAGAAAGGAAGGTGGACCCACAGGCTCATTCCTAACGTGTCGGTGTGGACGACCAGAAAACATGGAGAAGTTAACTTCTTCCTGACCCAGTTTCTGTCAGGCCATGGATGCTTCCGGAAATATCTGCACAGATTCGGACACGCAGAATCTCCACATTGTCCGGCCTGTCCAAATATCGAGGAGACATCGGAGCACGTTATATTCGACTGCCCTCGATTCAGGGATATACGAAGCGAGATGATGCCAGAAACCGCAAGCGTTCTAAATCCGGACAACATCGTGCAGAACATGTGCCAGCATGAAAGCACCTGGAATGCGGTGAACAGGGGAATAACGGCGATTATGTCGTTGCTGCAAAGGAGATGGCGTGAAGACCAGAGAGCTCCGGGTCGCGATCGGAGTAGGCTAGATCCTCCGTCGGGGACTAGACCGAGTAGAGCGGGCGTAGCGTAGTATCGGTTAATAGTCGTCGGGGCGCCTGCAAACCGGAAGCCATCCTCCAACCGGAATTGCAGAACCGACCCTGGCACTTGGCCGACCAACGTCGAGTCGGAGTAGGCTGAGTCCACCGCCGGGGTCCAGCTGAGTAATTCGCGAAATAGCACCGGCAAATGGTCGTCGGGGCGCCTGTGAACCGGAAGTTTCCCTCCACCGGAATCGCAGGGCCGACCTCGGCATCTGCCCGGCCAGCTTCGGAGTAGGCTAAGTCCACCGCCGGGGACTAGTTGAGTAGATCGCGTTGTTGCACCGGCAAATGATCGTCGGGGCGCCTGTGAACCGGAAGCTTCCCTCCACCGGAATCGCAGGACCGACCTCGGCATCTGCCCGGATAGCATCGGTTCGGGAGATCTTCCGCCGCCGGGGAAATCTTCGTCGGAGTAGGATAGATCCACCGCCGGGGACTACTCTGAGTAGTACGTAGCGTATCACCGGCTTGAGTCGTCGGAGCGCCAGCGAACCGGAAGCCATCCTCCAACCGGAATCGCTGGACCGACTTCGGCACTCCACCGGCCTGTATCGAATCATGAAGAAGCGCGTAGCCGGAGTAGGCTAGCTCCACCGTCGGGGACTAAGCCGAGTAGCATCGATCGTCACAAACCAGTTTTGGGTCGTCTGGGCGCCAGTGAACCGGAAGTCATCCTCCAACCGGAATCGCTGGACCGACCTCGGCATCCAACTGGTCAACAAGGAGAGCTCGAACAGCAGCAGCGGAGAACAAGTCGTCGTAGAGCAACGAAGTGCACATGAGCGTCCAGTAGAAGATCAACAGAGCTCTGACGCGAGGCCAGCCCAAGGGAAGTATGCGTCGTCGCACAGAAAGCTGTCCAAAGTCCTGGCGAGATGTTCAACCGCCAATTGGGCAAAACGCTCCAACAGCGAACTAGCAGAACAGTTAGAGGCTGAGATTGAAGAAGTGCATGAGCACAGAAGTGCATGAGCACAGCCCTCCCCCGATGAAGTTGCCTGATGTAGTTCCGGGGGAGATCGAGGCACAGGAGCAGTAGGGAAAGTTTTTTAGTGGTTAAGCACGCCTAACGTGAGTCCCACACCGTGCCAACACACAACAGGCCAGGCTTTTGAAGCTTTTTTGAACCCTACTATAAAAAAAAAAAAAAAAAAAACACACACACACACACACACACACACACACACACACACACACACACACACACACACACACACACACACACACACACACACACACACACACACACACACACACACACACAGGGTTGCGAAATGGTGAGTCGACAACCAGGAAGGAGCGTCCAACATAGCTCTGGTCCTCACAAGCCCCTACCTCACGCTTCCACGGGTCTAACGATGACAAAGACCGCCAGCTAAGGGTTGCGTACTTAGCTGGTAGTGCAACCTGGGCACTGTTGTCCTTCTGACATCAGCTAGAGTGAGGAGGTGCCAGGTGGAAGCTTGGGATTTTTACCCTTTCCAAGCGAAACTCATACATACAGCCGTATGGAATACCACCTTTGGTACTTCCTTCGGGAGGTGGCCGAGCGTCTGGTCCATCTGACCAGGGGCTCAAGCATGGTCTACCTAGGATGTGGCGGGGGTTCATCAGTGGGCTCTGGTGAATCTCTACAAAAAACCACATATCTGTAAGTAACCCTGAACAAGCGACCTGGTACCGCTTTCAAAGTGCCTTAGCCCAACCATTGGAGTGCCAACCGGCACATTAGGATCGATGCCAGTAAGATCCTAATTACGGCATACTGGCTGCAAGGACAAGGTCAAGGTCAAGGACTGTATCAACACGACGTTATAGAGCTGACAATCGCTCTATTCCACTTCCTTAGTAAGAATGGGTGACACTATTCTGAAACGGCAGGTGGGCTAATGGAACGGTTGCCCCCGTCCCGTTAAAACCGTGGCAGGCCTCCTAGTACGTTCAAAGCTCGCCACCTTAGCTGGTGGAAGTAGGCTCAGATGGATATTCCTGACTAGCGTCGATCTGGCTCTGAACCCGGTACCCCATGAAGGACCGTGTCAGCCCTCGCGTGGACCTCACTGCAAGCAAAGGTACCCATGGGATCACAAGGACGACTACTTACGACGGGTGGAGATAGCGGCTTGGAGGGGGGACCCTTAAGCATGGAAGTTAACAACATCAACGTAGGTGAAACAGCGAATCCGTTCGCAAAAAGTGGCTTGCCGAGGTCGCCACCGAAGCAATGCCAACAGCAGGAGCTGGAACAGCAGCAGCTGGAACATCAGCAGAGCGAAGATGAGCTGCACGAGCAGCGAACACGTGAACAGGAGCGGCGGGATAAGTCGCAAAGTGAGCAGGAGCAGCGTGAGAGACAGCAGCAACATCAGCTGCAAAGTGCGTGGAAGTTACCCCCGAGGCAATCGAAGGTGGAAGCGGCGAAAACCGTCGTAGATGAGCTTCGGGAATTCGTCGATAAGAGGCACAACGTGCACAAAGACATTAAGGACCTCGTGGCAAGGATTCAAGGAACCCTCGGATCCGCCGTCAAGGACTGGAGGAAAGTGATGCAGAGGATTGAAGCTGTTGAAACCGAGTTAGCGGCGACCAAAAAGGCCCTGGCAGCTGCGGTAGTGCAGCCGGAAAAAACCGGCATAGCCCCTCGGAAAGACAGCAAGGGGAAAGAAAGGTCAGCGGGAATAGGAACTACGCCAAGTTTCACCCCCAAAAGACATAGGTCGTCACCAGGAGACGAAAGACAGGCTGTATCCAAGAAGCCGAAAAACGTAAATCCAAAACCGGCGGATGAAGTGCTCAGAGGGGGACCTGGCGATATCCCATGGCAAGAGGTCCGGAACAAGAAGAAGAGAGGCAAACAGGAGAGTGCCAGAAAGCAAAGGCCAATCAGGAAGAAGGCAAAATGCGAAGCTGTTGTCGTCAAAACTAGCGAGGACACTTATGCTGAAGTCTTGCGGGCCATGAGGACGGACCCTCAACTAAAGGAGTTTAGTGCCGACGTTCAGAAGATCAGACGCACCCAGACGGGAGACATGCTCATCGAGCTAAAAAAAGACTCGGTGAACAAAAGCTCGACATACAAAGAGCTAACCGAGAGAGTCATGGGCGAAAAGGTGCAGGTGAAAGCCATGTGCCCTGAAGTGACACTCCAATTGCGGGATCTGGATTGGATCACCACCGAAGAGGAAGTGAGGACCGCCATAAAGGAGCAGTGCGATCTGGAAACGGTGCAGATGACAGTACGGCTAAGAAGAGCACCGCTTGGTACACAGGCGGCGTCCATAAAGCTCCCAGTAGACGCAGCCAACAAAGCGCTGGAAGTCGGGAAAATTCGAGTCGGTTGTTCAGTATGTCCACTGAAGATCTCCCAGAGACCGGAGGGATGCTACAGGTGCCTGGAATACGGCCACCTGGCACGGAACTGCGAAGGACCAGACAGAAGTAAGCTCTGTAGATGGTGTGGCGACGAAGGTCACAAGGCGCAAGATTGCAACAATAAGCAAAGGTGCCTGATCTGCAAGGACAAAAGTCGCAACAGACACGCGACGGGAGGCCCTAAGTGTCCGGCCTTCAAGCAAGCGAGAAATTCTAAACCGCAGTGGAGGTAACTCAGCTAAACCTCAACCACTGTGACACAGCGCAACAGCTGCTGTGGAAGTCCGTATCGGAATCGAAGTGCGACGTAGCTATCCTTGCCGAGCCGTATCGAGTACCAGCTGGAAACGGTAACTGGATCGCTGATAAGGCGAAGACAGCGGCAATCTGGACGATGGGGAGGTATCCTATCCAGGAAATAGTGTTCCAGGCGGACGAAGGCTTCGTTATTGCAAAGCTTAACGATGTGTACGTGTGTAGCTGCTACGCACCCCCCCGCTGGACATTGGACCAGTTCAACGAGATGCTGGACGAGCTAACCGATAAGCTAGCCGACCGGAGACCAGTCGTCATCGCTGGCGACTTCAATGCTTGGGCAGTTGAGTGGGGCAGCCGTCTCACCAACCCAAGAGGGCGTAGTCTACTAGAAGCGCTGGCAAGGCTGGACGTAGACTTGGGTAACGAAGGAACAACCAGCACCTACCGTAGAGATGGCCGGGAATCAATAATCGACATCACTTTCTGTAGTCCTGTGTTGACGGGAGGCCTGAACTGGAGAGTCTGCGATGGGTACACTCATAGCGATCATCAGGAGGTCCGGTATAGAATTGGTGGAAGAACACAATGCTCACAGAGAGCGAGTACACCTCATGAGCAGATGTGGAAAACGAAACGTTTTAACGAAGAGCTTTTCGTGGAAGCCCTCAGAAGAGAAGAGCAGGTTCTGAACTTGAGATCGGAGGAGTTAACGGCTGCGATGGTACGAGCATGCGACATTGCCATGCCACGGAAGGTCGAGCCGAAATACAGACGTCGTCCGGTATACTGGTGGAATGAGACACTTGGCAACCTCCGCAAAAGATGTCTCCAAGCCAGGAGACGGATGCAAAGAGCCAAAACCGATGGTGAGAGGGAAGAGCGAAGAGTAACATTGAGGGCGGCGAAAGCCGATCTGAAAAGAGAAATTTCGCTGAGCAAGAGAACGTGCTTCAAGGAGTTGTGTCGCGATGCCAATGCAAATCCGTGGGGAGATGCATACAGGGTGGCGATGGCCAAGATCAGTGGTCCAGCCGTACCCGCTGAAACATGCCCAGAGAAGTTGCAGATTATCGTCGACGGGTTGTTCCCACAACACGCGCCAACGGTCTGGCCACCGACACCGTATGGCCAGGAAGGTGAAGAAAGAGCAATCATTACCAATGAGGAGCTCATAGAGGCGGCCAAGAAAATGAAGCCGAAGAAAGCGCCTGGCCCAGATGGTATTCCCAACGTAGCGTTGAAAGCAGCTATCACGGCCAACCCAGATATGTTTCGGACATCACTCCAGATCTGCTTAGATGAGGGACATTTCCCAGCACAGTGGAAAAGGCAAAAACTGGTTCTGCTACCGAAACCGGGTAAGCCCCCCGGTGAACCAGGCTCGTTTCGGCCGATATGTTTGCTTGACACACTCGGAAAGCTGTTGGAGAGGATCATCCTCAATAGACTGATGGCGTTCACTGAGGGAGAGCGTGGACTGTCGGAGTGGCAGTATGGATTCCGGAAAGGAAAGTCAACGGTAGATGCCATCAAAACAGTGATTGACACAGCCGACAAAGCAAGGACAAAAAAACGTAGAGGTAACCGTTACTGTGCTGTCGTGACGATAGATGTGAGAAACGCCTTTAACAGTGCAAGCTGGGAAGCCATTGCTGTGGCGTTACATAAAATGAAGGTTCCGGATTATCTGTGCAAGATAGTAGGAAGCTACTTTGAAAACCGGGTCTTGAGCTACAGCACTAGCGAAGGACAGAAGACGAGGTCGGTAAATGCGGGAGTTCCACAGGGCTCTATCCTGGGTCCAACGTTGTGGAATGCTATGTACGACGGAGTGCTGACGCTTAGGCTGCCAACAGGCGTCAAAATCGTTGGATTTGCAGACGACATCACGCTTGTGGTCATTGGTGACTCACTGGAAAGGGTGGAGGTTCTCGCTACAGAAGCAGTGGACGCAGTCGAAAACTGGATGTACGAGAAGAAACTGGTGATAGCCCACCAAAAAACGGAGCTGTTGCTTATCAGCAATCGAAAAGTGGTGCAGAAGGCTGAGATTACAGTGGGAGAACACACCATAGCCTCAAAGCGGGAGCTAAAACACCTCGGCGTAATGATCGACGATCGGCTGAACTTCAACTGCCATGTCGATTACGCGTGCGAGAAAGCAGCAAGGGCAGTCACGGCGCTGTCCAGGATCATGCCGAATAACTCGGCGATTTGCAGCAGTAAGCGGAGGCTATTGTCTAGCGTGGCTACGTCGATCCTGAGGTACGCTAGCCCGGCGTGGGGAACCGCAATGAAGACGAAGCGGAACCGAGTCAAGCTTAGCAGCACGTATAGGCTGATGGCCATGCGGGTAGCGAGTGCCTACCGAACCATATCTTCGGAGGCAGTATGCGTGATTGCCGGAATGGTCCCTATCGGCTACGTTTTGGAAGAGGATAAGGAGTGCTACGAAGCTAGTAGTACTAGAGGAGCCCGGAAGATTGCCCGAGCCGACACGATGGTGAAATGGCAACGCGAGTGGGATACCGCTGAGAAGGGAAGGTGGACTTATCGCCTTATTCCAAATCTGGCGAAATGGGTGAGCAGATCCCATGGAGAAGTCAACTTCCACTTGACGCAGTTCTTGTCAGGTCACGGCTGCTTCAAGAAATATCTGCACAGGTTCGGCCACGCAGAGTCGCCGCTCTGCGCTGAGTGCCCAGTCGTAGAGGAGTCGCCGGAACACGTCATTTTCGAGTGTCCACGTTTTGCTGCGGAACGTAGCGAGATGACAGCGGTCTGCGGTGCTGACGTAACCGTAGACAACGTAGTGGATAGAATGTGTAGCGATGAGGTGATGTGGAACGCGGTGAACATGGCGGTGACGAAAATAATGTCATTGCTTCAGCGGAAGTGGAGGGAGGAACAAGCCGGTGAACCGGAAGTCAGTCTCTAACCGGAATCGCCGAACCGACCTCGGCACCCAACCGGTAGGTAAGCTTGATCCACCGTCGGGGACCGGACCGAGTAGATCGTGGAAAAGCACCGGAAGTTGTAGGCTTCGTGGCCGTGCGGTTAGCGGCGTCAGTCGTTTAGGCATATTGTGCCATGAAGTGTGGGTTCGATTCCCACTCCAGTCGGTAGAAACTTTTCGTCAAACGAAAAATTCATCATTGGGCTACTGGGTGTTTCGTGTTGTCCGTTGTCTAATGTTTGTGATTGTTCAGTCTGTGCAGCCTTGAGCTGAAGACGGTGTGAATTGTCTTGCCAAATTGGTCGTCAGGGCACCTGTGAACCGGAATTCATCCACCAACCGGAATCGCAGGATCGACCTTGGCACCTATCCGGGCAGCATCGGTACCGGAAGAACTTCCACCTCCGGGGAACTCTTCGTCGGGGTAGGGTAGATTCACCGCCGGGGACTATCCGAGTAGTGCGCGAGAACCTGGAGTGCTAAATGGCACGCGTCCAGCACCGAGAGAACTTCCTTCGCCTGGGAGTTTCTGGCACCCATGGTATCGTGAGCCGAATGGCTGAATATGGCATGTTTAGATCACTAACTAGGAATACTAACAAATTATTAATGGGAGCCGAAGGGCTCAGCTTGGCATGGCATTCGCTGAAAGCGAAACAAATTAATAATGGAACTAACAAATTAATGATGGAGCCGAAGGGCTTAATGAAGGGTGCGCGTAGCATGTGTCGCCTCTTCTTCGAAGTAATACCGCAAGGTGGTGCCGGAGAAGAATTCTTTACGGTGACGGTGTACCTAGGAGACTGTTTTTTAGTGGGTAGGCGCCCCATTGCGAATCCCACACAGTGCCAAACCATACACTGTGGCATGAGCATGAACAAATACAGGCCAGTCTTAAGAAGATTTTTTTAACTCCTAGAGATGCATGAAAAAAAAAAAAAAAAAAAAAAAAAAAAAAAAAAAAAAAAAAAAAAAAAAAAAAAAAAAAAAAAAAAAAAAACACACACACACACAATCCAGAAGGGAAGGTGGACTTATCGCCTTATTCCAAATCTGGCGAAATGGGTGAGCAGATCCCATGGAGAAGTCAACTTCCACTTGACGCAGTTCTTGTCAGGTCACGGCTGCTTCAAGAAATATCTGCACAGGTTCGGCCACGCAGAGTCGCCGCTCTGCGCTGAGTGCCCAGTCGTAGAGGAGTCGCCGGAACACGTCATTTTCGAGTGTCCACGTTTTGCTGCGGAACGTAGCGAGATGACAGCGGTCTGCGGTGCTGACGTAACCGTAGACAACGTAGTGGATAGAATGTGTAGCGATGAGGTGATGTGGAACGCGGTGAACATGGCGGTGACGAAAATAATGTCATTGCTTCAGCGGAAGTGGAGGGAGGAACAAGCCGGTGAACCGGAAGTCAGTCTCTAACCGGAATCGCCGAACCGACCTCGGCACCCAACCGGTAGGTAAGCTTGATCCACCGTCGGGGACCGGACCGAGTAGATCGTGGAAAAGCACCGGAAGTTGTAGGCTTCGTGGCCGTGCGGTTAGCGGCGTCAGTCGTTTAGGCATATTGTGCCATGAAGTGTGGGTTCGATTCCCACTCCAGTCGGTAGAAACTTTTCGTCAAACGAAAAATTCATCATTGGGCTACTGGGTGTTTCGTGTTGTCCGTTGTCTAATGTTTGTGATTGTTCAGTCTGTGCAGCCTTGAGCTGAAGACGGTGTGAATTGTCTTGCCAAATTGGTCGTCAGGGCACCTGTGAACCGGAATTCATCCACCAACCGGAATCGCAGGATCGACCTTGGCACCTATCCGGGCAGCATCGGTACCGGAAGAACTTCCACCTCCGGGGAACTCTTCGTCGGGGTAGGGTAGATTCACCGCCGGGGACTATCCGAGTAGTGCGCGAGAACCTGGAGTGCTAAATGGCACGCGTCCAGCACCGAGAGAACTTCCTTCGCCTGGGAGTTTCTGGCACCCATGGTATCGTGAGCCGAATGGCTGAATATGGCATGTTTAGATCACTAACTAGGAATACTAACAAATTATTAATGGGAGCCGAAGGGCTCAGCTTGGCATGGCATTCGCTGAAAGCGAAACAAATTAATAATGGAACTAACAAATTAATGATGGAGCCGAAGGGCTTAATGAAGGGTGCGCGTAGCATGTGTCGCCTCTTCTTCGAAGTAATACCGCAAGGTGGTGCCGGAGAAGAATTCTTTACGGTGACGGTGTACCTAGGAGACTGTTTTTTAGTGGGTAGGCGCCCCATTGCGAATCCCACACAGTGCCAAACCATACACTGTGGCATGAGCATGAACAAATACAGGCCAGTCTTAAGAAGATTTTTTTAACTCCTAGAGATGCATGAAAAAAAAAAAAAAAAAAAAAAAAAAAAAAAAAAAAAAAAAAAAAAAAAAAACACACACACAATCCAAGGGGTGTAACAAAAGCTCATAAATCAGAAAAAAAAAGTTTTCTGACCGTAAACCAACGAAATGAACTTAAATATTGAGTAAATATGTGTTTCTGGCCTAAACTTCGTTCGGTACTGAAAATGGGACAGGGCTTTAGATCTCTATTAACTCCTGGGAATATTTTTGATGAAAAGCTAGTGGGATTTGGAATGTTGAAGAATGTGTATTATCATTTGCACTTTTGTTTCACGTTAGCTAGACTACTGAGCTCATATTTCGGCTAAAATGCGTTGTTTTGAAGAAACATTTTATTTGCAATGTTTCGGCCGAGAAAAATTCACCAGCTTATACTGAATCGTTGTTGTTCCAAGTTTTTCTTTACTCTATTCTGAAAACGGACATAAATGTGATTTACTGCAGAGTTTCAAATCTACGGATGGAGAAAAATCCACAATGTTAAAGTGCAAGATGAAGGTTCCCAAGGGATTTATCCTACTTGCTCTGCATTATGTTTTGTTGGATTTTGTCAACATTGTTTATGGAGGTTTCTTGTCGAAAAGGTTGAGAACCATGGCTTAAATCATCCGGATCTGGATTTCTGATCAACAACATCGACAGCCAAGAAAAAGTGCGGTATACAACAGCAGGACCATCGCGTCGTCAGTATTCGGTGAAATATTTTCTACCCACTAGTTCTGGAAGGTTGCAAGTATGCAGAGGTATGTATCTGAAGATACTTGACGTTTTGGAGAGAAAAATACGGAGCCTTTTGGGAAAGCAACATACCAGTGCCGCAACAATATGCTCAGAGGATGGTAGATCTGGTAACCGATCGAGATTAGAAACCTCAGATGATTCAAAAGAAATAGTTCGAAGGCATATCCGACAATTTCCTGCGTACACCAGTTACGAGAGAGAAAAGCAAGAAAAAATATCTTTCGAGTGATTTGACCATCTGAAAAATGTTCGATTTGTATAAAGTATGATGTGTCGAAGAACATGTGGTTCCGGTTCAAGAAAATGTTGTGACCAGTCGCTTTGCGATGTCCACTTTTTCCTTTGATTTTCAGTCATACTTGGGGAACTAAGAATATAACTAAATACTTTAACCTATAAGAAAACATGCAATTGACAAAATAACCCATGCAAGACTTATTGAGTTAGATAGGAGGATGGCACAACGGTCGAATTGAAAGCACACAAAACACAGAACACAATTTGTTAAAACAGACATACAAAACAAGACATCCACAAACCACCCCACGGCGACCTAGTTTGGTAGCCAATGCAGTTTGGCAATAAAAATCGAAGAAAAAGGCTATTCGCTGGTTCCGAGTGAGCCTGGTGGACGATACTCGTCCACTTGCTGGAGTACCCTGAACGAAGGAACAGCTAATTTCCAAAGTGTCCAAGTAGAAAAAGACCAGTGGTGTTAAGACGGAGGAACGGACTATTTTTGGAAGCAGTCCACCCGTGAAGGTGACGGTGGTCTATATTCACCCCAATTGTGACCACGTGAATAGTGAACATAGTGAGCAGTAACGCACTTCGGTTAACCTGATCCATCAACCTTCTGAGTATTTGGTAGTAAACTGTGACCACGAAGGCCTAGGATTCGGACGGGATCTACAGGCAGGCTGGCAGCGACCGGGTGGCCACGATAATCACGGCCGTTGACCAGTGGCGAGTCGTATTATCAGCGTCAGTTATATACGCTTAATCTAACGACGTACAAGACAGTCTCCAGTGAGTAAACTAAGGCAACTTGCTATCTGTGGCATGAGGGAATAGCCAAGCGAGGATCACAGGAGATTGGGTCCTGTTTTTACAAAGAGCTTAAACTCTTACCTTCTGAAGTGGACACATTATTCTGATACAGCGACTGTTGCAGAGGAAAAAAATGTAAATTTCTTCATCTGCTGTATGTTTTCGTACTTCATTGAAGAATGCATTCTTGCTGGTAGAGAATTGTCTATCATCCATCGTTTGCTGGAACCAGATCATACACACATGGAGGCAGACACAATCCACGGTGCTATTGAGAAGATAAAAAGGACTACCAGAATTGATATAGGGTCGATGTACCAATAGCCGCATAGCTAAGAACAAATATTCGTATAAAATCGAAAAATAAAGCCTGCGGAATTATTTTTAGATCATCTGAAAGCTTTTTATCTTGGCTTTGTGGAAAAATTATGAAACATAAGAAAACTCATGTTTTTGTATTTGTTATCGCTTGTGCCACTATAGGAACACATGTGCCTATAGTAGCACTATTCCTAATTTCTGTTCCTATAGTAGCACTAGCCTCACGGAATAGGCAAAACACAAATCAAAACCGTATTTTTACAAAACTTTTATATTTTTCCTTTGAAGTGTGGATCAAAAGCGTTCGATTGATGTAAAAAAGTTCCTAATTTATCAACTGTTTTGTTTAATAACAAAATAGTTTCTGTTAGTAGTGCTACTATAGGAACAATAGGTTAACTATAGGTGCAAGGGAGCTAAAATTTTAAGCAAAACTATTTATTTCGATCATTTTTTGAACAAAATCGAGCTGTATGTCAATGGTACTTAGATAAATAGCTACTGATCTTCATGTCAAAAATTATTTTGCTACGATTACCAGCGAAACGGCCGTAAAAAGCCACTAGTGCGACTATAGGGGACCGTCCACTAAGGGAACGCCAACCCTACAGATTCCTACACGGGAAAAAATTCTGTGGTAAAAATAACTGTTTTAGCTGACTACGCCCTGGGAGGGAGTCACCGATACTACACACGAAATATGACACAACAATTTTCCAAATTGCAAGATAACTCCCGCTCACCAACGACAATCAAGGCAGGCTTGGGGAAAATCGCTAGTTTTCTTTTATTGTGTACCTTCGATCTTTCTGGACAAACTTGGAAAAAGGGCCATAGTTTTATGTGCATTCAATTTTAATGATGATTGGAAAACAGTAAAAAGATGCGTGTTTCATTACTTTATATTCGATCAAATTAAAAGGTACTATCGTGGCATTGCTTTTGGGTGTTGCAGGAATTGATTTTCAACCGACTGTTGTCAACTTTGTTGGAATGCAAACATTTGTTTTGATCAATTACGCGCTTTTATCAAGTTTGTCCATTCTTAAAGATATGGGCTCACAGTGACAGTTCGTGACAGCAGAATCTCGGCTCACTATGACGTACATAAATTTTGTATCGGTTTCTGCCTCCCAGACTACGCCCATTCTTAAAACTACCATGGAAATTCAGACCAATTTACTATGTTTACGGTACACCCCACCGCATTACCGCTACATTTGACAGAAATAATCTACAACAATCTGATTCCAACTACAGACATGGTAAAATCAAGCGCATTTCTGGTCTGCTGAAATTTGCCGGTGCGAGCGCTTAAGTTAACACCCTTGTTGGGAATTTGCCCAACGTTTAACTGCACAGGGTTGGTTTCCGAATTTATAATACCACAAAAACGACCGGAGACGTAGGATTTACGTTTGCAAGTGGATATTATTATATTCCTGTAATTGATTTTATGTGTGTTAGTTTACATGTTTTTGCCTTAACTAATGAATGTCGATTTAGTGTTTTTAGAAATATATGTTTGTCATTTGTGACTTACGTTTAGTCCCGTTGTGCGATACTTGCTGCTGAACAATGTTTCAATGGTCATGCGAGCTTCGATCTGCTTGCCTGTTAACCAAAGATTATCCGTTATAGGTTCAAATATGCGTACTAAACATCCTTAGTTTAAGTATTTCAATAGTATTTTAAGTGTTTAAATTTACCTTTGCATGTAGGTTCTCAATGTGAATAGATTTAGGGTTATGGTAATGCACTTTGTAGGCTTAAGGTGACACTGTAGATAAGATTTCAATAATAAGGCACAACTTCCACGTAGTTCTTAGAATAAACTATTAAATACCTTAGGTGAAATGAGTTCAATTGCACTATTTCAAATAGATTTCAATGTAAATAATAGTAAATAAGTAAAGAAACTAGGGAAATTAATGCAGCACTGACAGAATGATGTTGTGGTTTTCACAGTAACTCTTTCTTTTGTCCCGAAATATCGTCGAATGGTGACGTTCTATAAACGTCTTCATGGAAGGTATCATACGCTACCTGTGTACAATAATGTGTGTACGAATTAAAGAGACTGGATATGATGAAGAGGCGCGCATATACATAAGGGTGTACTCAACACCCCTAAAATGGTAGTTTTTACCGCACAATTTTTTTGCGTGTAAGGACTGGGCACAGCTGATTGACAATATAACGTGGACTAATCCTATTGCCGTTGTCGAAATAAATCAGGGAGAATTCGTTCAAAAGTTTGGATGGAACCTATTACAAGCGTCCCAAGAAAAACGCTGTTCAGATTCCGGTGCGGTTTAGTGACATTGCACATTGGTCCCAAAGCCATATCTAGGAAGACAAAAACAATTGCGCCTAAACCGTCAATTTTAGATATATGGTGTCTTCGGCAAAGTTTCTTCATATTTCTCAGACATTTTTTTCAGAGATGTGAAATTAGCGTGGCCCATACGGTTTACGAGATCAGCACATAAACTTTTTTGCTGACGCATTTAGGACTACACAATGTTCTACAATGATTTAGAACAATCGATTTGGAGCAACTTTGCCGAAGAACCCAAATTTCTATCTTTTATGGTTCGCGAGTTATGATTTTTTTTAACAAAAAAGTTAGGGTGGTACTGAAAAATCAGTTTTTTCTTGATAACTTCTCATACGATAATTTCTCGCAAAAACTTTGTTCCGAGCACTTTTAGAACTTTTGATTGCGCAACTTTTTGCCGAAAAAACTAATGTTCTATCTCTTATGGTTACAGAGTTATCGAAAATTTTCTTCGAAAAAATGGTTGTTTTCAAATGCCGATATCTCCGAAAGGCGCAAACGGATTTTCAATCTTTTGTCGGCATTAGAAAGATTATCTCTTTCTCTGGTTATGGTGAAAAAAACTGTGAGGACGTTTTTTGTTTGAAAAGATTGACAAAATTTTGAAAATAATATGTTTTTTAACCGAAAATTGTCCATAACTTGAAAAATATTCGAGATAGCTCTTTGGTACCTTCAGCAAAAATGTGCAAAATTGAAAGTACTGAAAGTGCTTCATACAAAGTATTCATGAAAAATTATCGCTTTAAGATATATTCACCATAATCCGAATTTTATATCATAAAGAAAGCGAAAAAAGAGATATTTGCTGGAACAACCGGAATAACTGTATGTAAAGTCATTTAAAATTGAATATATATGTAATGAAATAAGATCGATCACAATAAGCGAAATCTAAGGAGTTAGGGAAATTTAGTTGCTGAAGCAGTTTTAACAGTGATCCATGGAACATTTATCCATAAACGAAGTCTTTTTATTTCACGCGACATATTGTTTGTCCAGCTAATCTATGCCGTGGTTGGTTATAAATTGCTACCGCTTCGGCTTACTAAGCAGAAGGTCATGCGTTCAATACCGGTCCCGTTTATTATATTATCATTTCTAAACGATAACAAAACGTATACTTTGAAGAATTCCTTCAAATTGCCAAAACCTTACTTCCCGTGATATCCTCCCATAGAAATATAGAAGTATCTGCAATTATTCTTTCTGGGCATCCAACTTATCCCATTCAATTCAATTAAATCCAATAAATTTGCCACAACGAATAAGTCAGGGCAGCATTCGCCTGTTGAAGAATGCATGAATCTTGAACAAGAGCCAGATATAAATTCCAAATATCTGTCTAAGGTAACGAACCAGAAGGTGGGCCTTGATCACTTGAAAACTGCTTCAGCAAATAATTTTCCTTTTTTCAATTCCTTAGATTCCGCTTACTATGATCGATATCAATACATGTGTATTCAATTTAAAATGACTTTACATACAGTTATTTCGATTGTTCCAGCAAATATCTCTTTTTTTCGCTTTCTTTACCATATAAAATTCGGTTTATGGTGAATATATCTTAAAGGGTTGATTTTTTATGAATGCTTTGTATGAAGCACTTTCAGTACTTTCAATTTTGCACATTTTTGCTGAAGGCACCAAAGAGCTATCTCGAATATTTTTCAAGTTATGGACAATTTTCGGTTAAAAAACATATTATTTTCAAAATTTTGTCAATCTTTTCAAACAAAAAACGTCCTCACAGTTTTTTCACCATAACCAGAGAAAGAGATTCTTTTTCTAATGCCGACAAAAGATTGAAAATCCGTTTGCGCCTTTTGGAGATATCGGCATTTGAAAACAACCATTTTTTCGAAGAAAAATTCTTATAACTCTGTAACCATAAGAGATGGAACAGTAGTTTCTTCAGCAAAAAGTTGCGCAATCAAAAGTTCTAAAAGTGCTCGGAACAAAGTTTTTGCGAGAAATTATCGTATGAAAAGTTATCAAGAAAAAAATGATTTTTCAGTACCACCCTAACTTTTTTGTTAAAAAAATCATAACTCGCGAACCATAAGAGATAGAAATTTGGGATCTTCGGCAAAGTTGCTCCAAATCGGTTGTTTTAAAACATTGTAGAACATTGTGTAGTCCTAAATATGTCAGCAAAAAAGTTTATGTGCTGATCTAGTAAACCGTGTGGGCCACCCTAATTTCAAATCTCTGAAAAAAATGTCTGAGATATATGGAGAAACTTTGCCCAAGACACCATATATCTAAAATTGACGGTTTAGGCGCAATTGTTTTTGTCTTCCTAGATATGGCTTTGGGACCAATGTGCATTGTAGGCTTCTAGTATATTTTACTAATACTGGACGAACAGCATCTTCGAAAAGGCAGTTATCAATGAACAGACAGCCGAGAAAATTCCTACCCTGCAACCAATTTCTATAGAGCCGTTGATGCTACCCGTGGGAAAATTACGCGATCTTCAAGACTTGCAAAAATTCATCAACCCCGTTAACAGAGCGTTCTATGACACATTCTTGAGTAACTTGCAACCGAAGAAAAAAGGAAGAAAACCAAAAGTAACAAAAGTTGTTGACCATTTCGAAGCTGATCTATCTGATTTCGAAGAATCCTCAAATGAAAATTGAAGCGATTTTGATGTTCAGTTTTTTGCATTGAATTTTTGATGAATTAAATCAAACCTAATTAATATTGACCTAATCTTTTATTACTTTCTTGTAAAGCAATACTCATGAAGAAACATAATCCAATCGAGGGACTCATATTATAGTCTGGTCCAAGATTATTATAATGACAGGTTTACCGATCTTAGCAGTCAGTGGGTGCGCGGTGTGGTTAGCTGCGGGGAAGGCGGAAGTGGCAGCTGGCGAGTTGGCTAGCTGGCGGGTTTGTGTACTCAACCGTTTCTATGGGGTTGTTAGGGAATGTTTATTCCAACAAACACAGTGAAAATTTCCTCCAGCATTGTGTCGCGAATCAAATTTTCGTCTATAATGTAGTATTCCGGTGTTTTGTGTCGAAGAAAAGCAGATTATTTGAAAAATTGGTTTACAATTGCATGTAATACATGTAAATGTGTTAATTTCGAATAGTGCAGCGGGTGAGAGCCACCCACCACCGATGGTCTACCGATGAAAGAGAGGATGCGCCACGGTGTCGCCGTCTGACGATGACGGTTGTATTCTTGTAACTTTATCTCGTAAGTTAAGTCATTCTACTATCAGTGCATTACACAGTGAAGTAAATGCAGATACTTTGCCGCGTATACCACACAGATGTGGGTGTAGAAGAAACATTCTATACCTACTTTGTCACGCCATGCATCTGATATCCAAATAACCAGTTTGTTTTGGTTGTTTGGATATCAGATGCATGGCCAGCTGTCACTTGGCATTTCAAAATGGCGGAATGGGAAATCTGACACATTGGGCTACCTCCCTTCTAGATGCCTTGGTCTGGTCAATCAAATTGATGATATTTCGCTGTATCTTCACTGCACACGATTTATGAACACCAAAATGGCATTATAAAAGGATTTTTTTTTTAATTGTAAAACTGCACAAAGAGCCAGTGCTGGAAAAGTTCGCATCACGAAGCAGCTCACGAGTGTATACCAACGCATAACAAATATCACAGACTCGGGATCTGACTAGGTGAGAAAAAGTCCGCACCCGTCTGCTCGGGAGAACATGTCATAAGAAGTAGCAACAAGCTCGGGAGCGTTTACAAGGTGTGATTTATTATGGCTTTGACAGACAAATTAATTGTATAACCATAATATCGACAGTAAACAACTAGTTTGTAGTCAAAAGTCTTTGAAAACCATAAATCTCGGAGGGGAAGCAGCTTTTTTTCCCAAAAGCACAATATGACTCTGAGCAGCTCCGAACACGTTCGCGAATCACTTTTAGCTTCAGTTACTCGGAAGCCGACAGATGCGAGTAAGCCAGCCCTCTGACGCTCGGGAGCGTTTGGTTTTGTTTTTGTTCCAGTTCAGAAGAAGTGTTCGCCATTTTCCATCACTGCAAAGAGCACTTAGTTGAGAGACTGGCTCGATTCCAGCAGGTATGAAATTTCAACAAATAGTAATTAGAGATTGTCATAGTCGTTTACTGCCCTTCTACGCCTACTTGTTCCATGTTCTATGTAAACCTTATGGACCGCGAGACAAATATGCGTAGAACGGCAGTTAAGATGTTATAAAAATGGTTAACTCATCTAACACTGATGATTTTGCTTTTTGACGTATCTTTTTCCAATGCGACATACCGGCGTAACTACAATTTATTTCATTATCAAGCATATTTTACATGTACTTTATATGCCACCGGATACTCCAATCTCATAATAGTGTTTGTGTAAATTTACAGATAACTCTACTTAAAAAAAGTGATTTGTTTGTTCGTTGAAAACTTTAATGTCGATTTTCTCGGTTTCTTTGAATCTGCAGTTACTCCCTTATGATACTGAACGCGAGATTTGTCTACACCGGCTGATAGGCATAATCTGGGAAACAGAACAGCCCCATCTACAAGAAAGGAGACGAGTTATATTGTGAGAACTTTCGACCGATCACCATTCTAAATGCGGCCCACAAAGTATTATCTCAGATCATCTTCCGTCGTCTGTCACCTGTAGTAAACGACTTCGTGGGAAGTTATCAAGCCGGTTCCGTTGACGGCCGATCGACAACGGACCAGATCAAACCAGACGGCAAATTCTCCAAAAATGTCGAACACACCAGGTCCCAACGCATCACCTTTTCATCGATTTCAAGCTGGTATAGGATAGAGTTATGGAAAACCATGGACGAGAACAGCTTTCCCGGGAAGCTCACGAGACTGATAAGAGCTACGATGGAAGAAGTGAAAAAATGTGTGAAAGTTTCAGGTGAACACTCCAGTTCGTTTGGATCCCGCCGGTGGACTACGACAAGGTGATGGACTATCGTTCCTGTTGTTGAATATTGCACTAAAAGGTTGGGCGATCCAGTCGATTTGTTTGCTTCGCGGATGATATGGACATTGTCGGCCGAACATTCTAAAAGGTGGCAGACCTGTACACCCGCCTGAAACGCTAGGCAGCAAAAGTTGGACTGGTGGTGAATGCGTCCAAGACAAAGTACATGCTAGCTGGTGGGGCCGAGCGCGACAGGGCTTGCCTAGGAAGCAGTGTTACGATAGACGGGGATACGTTCGAGGTGGTCGACGAGTTCGTCGAACTTGGATCCTTGCTGACGGCTTACAATAACGTTAGCCGTGAAATACGGTGGCGCATCATCAGTAGAAGTCGGGCCTACTATGGCCTCCACAAGAAGCTGCGGTCAAAAGAGATTCATCCCCACAACAAATGTACCATGTACAAAATGCTGATAAGACCGGTGCTCTACGGGCTCGGATGATGCTCGAGGAGAACTTGCAAGCATTTGGAGTCTTCGAACTTCGAGTGCTTAAGACGCTCTTCGGTGGCGTACAAGAGAACGGTATGTGGCGGCAAAGGAAAAACCACGAGCTCACCCAACTCTAAAAATGAACCCAGTATCCAGAAGGTGGCCAAAGCTGGAAGGATACGAAGGGCAGGGCATGTGACGAGAATGCCGGACAGCAACCCTGCAAAGTGTTCACTTCGGATCCGGTTGGTACAAGAAGGTGTGGAGCGCAGCGAGCTAGGTGAGCAGATCAAGTGCGCATCGATTTGGCGAGCGTGGGGTAGAACCGATGATGAAGAGATACGGCCACGAACCGAGTATTGTGGCGTGAAATTGTTGATTCAGTGGTATCTGTTTAGATGTTAACCAAATAAATGAATGAAATTAATGAATGTTCCATATGTGTTTCTCTATCATTCGATTTATTTTAAGTAGTGATCCGTCATGTTGCAAAAAAAAAACAAAGCACATCTTCTTTTTTGACTCATATAGTTTTTTCAAATCTTATTATTCCCTAGATACGAGAGTAGATAAAATGATAAAACGCCCAAATGGAGCTTGTGTTCTTGACTATTTGTAACCAAAAAATTAGCTGCCGCCGTCTGTCGCTTCATGAGTTATTAAGGATGGTTATGGTCAGGGTGAAACACTGGTTTTGTATTATTTTCTTTAAAAGTACCCTTCAGCCTGGAAGTTTTGCGAGTAATGTAGGGTTTCCGGTACCGACCCCTTTTGCTGAGTATCGGTTTTACGCTGCTGCATCAGTTAGTATTCAAATAAACCGAGAAATAATACTGTGGTTTTGGTATTTTTAAGATAACTAACATATAATGTGGACGAAAAATTTAGACATTTATTCAATTTACAACTATTTTGGGAAAAGACTTTGAAGGTTTTTCAAATTTAAAATGTTTATAACAGTAATTGAAAAACTGAACCTTCCGTCTGCCACGACAAGCAAAATTTGTCTATGAGCTTTCTACAATTACAACAACGTGATTGCCGAAGTATCTAGATAATCATTTCATACAAAACGTGTAACAAAAAAATAGTTAAACATGATTGTTTTGACATTTCAACATTCATTACACAGCTTTCTATGTAAAAGTATTTTTGACGAATGTTTTGTAAGACAGGCAGTGTTTTGTTATTGCTGGAGTCCAAAAGAGGTCGCCTTGCCTTCTATACTTGCTCCTTTTAATATAATCTTATAGTCATCAGTTTGGTGTAAGGATTTACTATACAATATCTCTTAAAAAAATATTTTCAATCCTTTTTGGTTTTGATAAAATGTAGGCTTTGGGTACCAAAAATAGCGGTACAGGGATCAGCTCAATACCGATATTCCGGTACAAAAAAGGTCAATACCGGTTCCAAAACCGTATAGTTAATATTATAAATTTTCGTTGTTTTTTAAAGCATTTGAAACTTGATAAAAATATTTAAACGGAAAAAAAATATTTTTTTGGGTATTTTAAAAAGTACCATAAGGCGCCATCTAAGAGAAAGAGTATAAGTTGGATGCTTATATCAAAAGATAAAACTAATCCAGATCAGTTAAAACTTTACTAAATCAAAGCTGATGGAGTCAAAACATAGTACAAATTATTCCAAAATACTTTGTCGAAGACATCAAACCTCTAGAATGCATATCAAGAGCACTAGAAGTTTTGGCCGTCGAAAAAAAGTGATCTGCCCCAGTGAGCGCCATAGCCATCAAGCTGTCTAGGTAGGTTTACTGGATTGTAGAGATTTTTCTATGAATACCTGCCTAATTACATCGTCAGCGAATGTTTGGTAGGATTCCTAACATTCAAAAAGTTTACTAGCAGATCCTATTTAGCAGATTTTATTTTTTCTTTCAGATGCCTGGCATGTTCTTTGGTGAACTCATGGTGAGTTTGTGGTCTATTGTGAGATTTTTATTAGAACCCGTTTTGGAAAAAAATTACGGATGAGACAAGATTCATAAGAAGATTTTCGTAGTACATCTTCTTCTTCTTGGCATTAAGGTCTCCAACGGGCACAGAGCCGGCTACTCAGTGTAGTGTTGTTATGAGCACTTCCACAGTTATTAACTGAGAGCTTTGCCAAAGTTGCCATTTTCGCATTCGTATATCGTGTGGCAGGTACGATGATACTCTATGCCCAGGGAAGTCAAGGAAATTTTCATTACGAAAAGATCCTGGACCGACCGGGAATTGAACCCAGACACCTTCAGCATAACTTTGTAGCCGCGGACTCTAAACACTCGGCTAAGGAAGGTCCCAATTTCGTAGTACATAATATGTATATATATTAAATGCTGCAGAATTCCATGTATAATTGTTGATTCTCTGTAAATCTGAATTTTCATATGGTCAGGCGGAATTTCCGAATAAGAGTAGTGTTTGATCCTTCGACCTTGACCCTTGTTTCTGCGAGGGCGGGCGATGACGGCAGGATCAAACATGTCACGCGTCGTTTTGAAAAAGTGCCGCGATCGCTTAGTACTGTTTGATCTATTGATCGCGTCGCATGCTCTTGCGTGAGCGAGCGATGAACATTTCTTTGGCGTACAATGCGATTATCGAATTATTTCGCGAATCCGGTTAGGCGTGATTATATCATGGATCACATCACCAAAAATTGGTAACTCCCAGATCTCTATCTTATCCCTCTAACCCGATATATTTCCCATGACAACTGTGGAGATGCAGAGGTGATCTCGGTTTGTAGTAACACTAACATTCCTTCCCTTCCCGATGACCGTAAGGACGTGACCGGCGCCGTTATTGACTTTTAAAAGTTGAGCTCTCGATTTGTGCATATTGAGAATGGTAAACTAATCCCAAGCCCCATTCATTAAATCTCCGTGCAATTTTGATTGTTCTGGTCAATCACGGAGTAGCAACTACGAATTGTATGGTCATCTATGCTCATACTCATGCTCAGGCAGAAATTTCCGAAAAAAAACTTATCTTTGGATATTCTTGAGGAATTCCTGAAGCCATTATAGTTGAATTTCTTGGAGGACTGTGGAATGATACTCTAGATGCTCTCAGAGAAATGTTTGAAGATATTTCTTACTGTTCAAAATGTAAATTAATATAATATTTTTTGATTGTTATAATACAGGTCGAAAATTTAAAATTTAAGTGACATGTAAAAAATGGACGCCGCCTCGTTGTTGAATTCGTGATCAACATCACCCCAAATCACGGTACCAACCAATAGTTTTGACGATGCTGTCTCTTTGCATTTAACCGTAGTAGTGTCAGAACGAAAGACTGCAGATTGTGAGCTTGGCAAACTTTTTCCATTATCACAACTGGAGCCACGCGGATCGCGGGGTTTTACAAAATGAAAGGGTGTCGTTTGCAGTAGCGTTACGGTTCCGGGCATTGTAGAAGCAATGTGTTCCTAGCTACGCCGATGATGGTTGAGGATGAGTCGCAGAAAAATGTTTCTTAAAACATCATCTAAAACCAGCATCATGCTCGTTGTCTCTCTATGGCGGGAATACACTCACCGAGAGATGAGGGATTTTCAGTGATAAATTTTTCGATTATTTCATGTCAAGATTAGACGATGGCTATGTGATCGTAACAGTGCAGAACTTTTCGAAGCCGGTTCTAGAATCAGCAATCCATTCTCCGATGATGGTAGGGTAAACGCTCCCTTAGTGGAGGTAGTGTGTTTTGTACTAATTATTCAATAATTTATTATTATATACTTTTCCTTGACCTGATCCAAAGTATTGTATTACTAACTAATACTGACAGGCTTACGATTAATGAACGAATAAATTACAAACTACAAGAGTGATGTTTTTCTTATCATGTACGATGCAAAAATGATACAAACCATTAATTTTTTTTTATCAAATTTTGTTGTAATAGTGGTGCATCAGTACTTACAATGCGGGTCCTAAAACAATTCAAAAGATTGAGCCATTAAATGGATCATGCTTAAAACATAACTCCACAAGAGGAACAGTCCTATTGTTGGAGGTAGGGTTTTTGCAAGGACATTTTAAATTAATTGTGATTTTCATACATTTGAATGAAAGAAGGATTTGAAATAAAACGAGTAATACGTCTAAATCACATATTTCACGATTTTATCAGCATAGTTGAGCGGGAAACAGCTCCACCAATGGCACATTTGCCCTATAAGGCCCGCTAGCTGCCCGGCCAAGACTGCGATGGGAATAATATAAAGCACGGCGACGATGAAAATTGATATGGCATGAATATTCACATTCTGCTTTTTGACGAACGACTCTTGGTGCATGTTAGTTTCTTTGTGGGGGAAAAGTGTGGTTATTCATAGAGGCGCGGACGAAGTTCGAAGCGATAGGCATCCGTTGGCGCTGAAATTTTGCATGAAATTAGATTAAAATCCGTGCCCGCGTAATTTGTTCGTCAGACTTTTGCTGCTGATTAATGGCGGAAAATTCACAGATAATTTCCAATTTGTATTATTTTAAATTGCTCCGAGAATGAAGTTCTGCGCAAGGGTCAGGGCTGGTAGTGGCTGTCTTAAATATAGGAACTTAAGAGACTTTTTGCCGGGAATAAGAGATCAAACAGGAACCAAAAAGATACCTAATCGGAACAAGGAGATAAAGAAGAAAGGTGTAATATGCCCCAACTACAAGAAAGGTGACAAGTTGTGAGAACTTCCGAGCCACCACCATTCCAAATGCGGCCTACGAAGTATTATCCCAGATCATCTTTCGTCCTCACCTGTAGTAAACGAGTTCGTGGGAAGTTATCAAGCCGGCTTTGTTGACGGCCGTTCTACAACGGATCAGATCTTTACTGTAAGGCAAATCCTCCAAAAATGTCGTGAATACCAAGTCCCAACGCATCACGTTTTCATCGATTTCAAGGCGGCATACGATAGTATCGATCGCGTAGAGCTATGGATAATCATGGACTTGAATAGTTTTCCCGGGAAGCTCACGAGACTGATAAGTTACTCTTATCAGTGATAAGAGCGACGATGGAAGGTGTGCAATATTGTGTGAAGGTTGCAGGCGAACACTCTAGTTCGTTTGGTTCCCGCCGGGAACTACGACAAGGTGACGAAGTTTCGAGCCTGTTGTTCAATATTGCCCTAGAAGGTGTTATGCGGAGAGTTGGGCTTAACAGCCAGGGTACGATTTTTACGAGATCCAGTCAATTTGTTTGCTTCACGGATGATATGAACATTGTCGGCCGAACATTTGAAAGATGACAGACCTGTACAGGGGCCTTCCTTAGCCGAGTGGTTAGAGTCCGCGGCTACAAAGCAACGTCTTGCTGGGTTCAATTCCCGGTCGGTCCAAGATCTTTTCGTAAAGAAAATTTCCTTGACTTCCCTGGGCATAGAGTATCATCGTGCCTGCCACACGATATACGAATGCGAAAATGGCAAAGAAAGCTCTCAGTTGATAACTGTGGAAGTGATCATAAGAACACTACACTGAGAAGCCGGCTCTGTCCCAGTCGGGACGTTAATGCCAAGAAGAAGAAGAACCTGTACACTCGCCCGAAATGCGAGGCAGCAAAAGTTGGACTGGTGGTGAATGCGACCAAGACAGAATACATGCTAGCTGGTAGGGCCGAGCACGACAGGGCTCGCCTAGGTAGTACCTATGGCCTATGGCCTCCATAAGAAGCTGCGGTCAAAAAAGATAAGGCCGGTAGTCCCATTTGGGTATGAAACGTGGACGATGCTCGAGGAGGACTTGCAAGCACTTGGAGTATTCGAACGTCGGATGCTTAGAACGATTTCAGGGCGAGATTATAAATTGAGCGGAAAATATTCTGTCGAAAAAACTGGATTTCTACTTTAACCCGTATAGGCCTAAGTGAAAGCAAACATTTCAAAACCCTCATCGCTCAGCGAATTCTAAATGGATTCAAATGATTTTTTTGTCAATATACTGGCACACATATCTAGGTTCTAGAAGTGGACAGAGGAACGCGGAAATATTCCTGTGGCCGGAGTTATTCCGGTGCGTCACTGGGTCAGGTCGGGTGAAAAAGGTACTGTGCTGTTGTGCCCCTTGAGGTAGGCACATTTCAAGTCACAGATAATTTCCGGAATCGGCTATAATGTGGTTACTATATGACGGAATTTCAAGAAAATTGCATCAGTGTAAACCTTTTGAGAAACGATTGAATTGGATAACTGTGAGTTTTGCATTTGATTGAATCTACAAATGACCATTTTCGGGTCCCGGGAGGCCTCAAACTCACAATAAAGTGGCCAATTTGTATCTGATCATCTGTGCCAAGCTTATGGGAACGCATTTTAGTGCACCATTATGTTTGATTTCTACTTTTCGATAATTGAAACGGTTTAGTATCCAACAAATCTATAGCCGGTTCTTTCCGGCATTACGTTTGAATGGCCACATCCGGTATATTTTAAACTTGCAGAACCCTTCATTTATAATGTTGAATATCAGATCTTAATGATTTATGCAAAATAAAATGATTGTCATTGCAAATAAATAAAAATAACTTGGCATATCCCATATATTAGCCCTATTTTACCCGACTTGACCCAATCACCCACCGGAATAACTCCGGCCAAAGGAATATTTCTTAGTTCCTCTGTCCACTTCTAGAAACTAGATATGTGGGCCAGTAAACTGACAAAAAATCATTTGAATCGGTTAATAATTCGCTGCCCGGGTAGGGTTTTAGTATTTTTGCTTTCACTCAGGCCTATACGGCTTAAGGGTTGTTTTGCAAATTTAAATTAAGGAACCCCAGTCCTACATAAAATATATGGGAAAATTTGCACTGACAGAATGCTTTTAACCTTTCAAATATAAAGCCGTAGCTCAAATGCTGAAAGTGAGTTGGTGAATGAGGTAAATGAAAGTTCAGTAATGATCAAGATTCTAATACCGTTTGCATACTTTGAGTCTTTCAATTTATATAAAGCCTAAAATACTCAAAAAGTTTGAGATGCTTCAAAGCATTGGTACAAATTTTCAAACTGTTGCGGAGCACCTGCCAAGGCTTCACATTTCTATTAATATTTTCCATAATCTTGCCAAGAAATTTCATGGTAATGAGGTATTTTCTCGAATTTTCTTACAGATATTTCTCGAAAGTTTTCTTTAGTTTGCGATACCTCCAAGAATTCCTCTCAAGATTATTCAAGATTTTTTTTTCATGAAGATCCTAAGTTCTCTAGGGAATTTTACAGTGATCCTTCCATTGAACTTAACTAGAACTAAAAAAAAAACAATTTACACCGTCTTCAGCCATAGGCGCACAGACTGAACATAACTAACATTAGACAACGTACACACGGAACGACCAGTGGACCAATGAAGAATGTTTCGTTTGACGAAAAGTTTTCTCCGACAGGGGTGGGAATCGAACCCACACTCCATAGCACAATACGCCTAATCGACTGACGCCGATAACAGCACGGCTACGCAGCCCACTATCGGCGTAGAGGATTTTGTACGGTTGTTTCGAAATTTCTTCATAAACTCTGGAATAAGCCTTCGTAAATTTTCTTTCAAGAACTCATTGGAAGATATCCAAGAGTTACAACTGGAGAAAACGGTGGAAAATTAGTAGAAAAACTGAAGATAATCCTAGAAATTAAGCCCTGTAGACATTACTGGAGGTACTACAGTTAGAGTGCTTAAAGATTCTCTGAAAATGCTATAGACATCCCTTGTAAAACTACTGGAAACATTTCTGGGATAATTAGCGGATTTTTTTGGAGGCATCCCTGGAGGAGTCCCTGGAAGTACTCCAGAAGAAATCACTAGACGAATTCCACCCAGAATTAATCGGAAAAATAAAAAATCACGCTCGATAATCTTCAATTGAAAATTTAAACATGTTTCCATTATGGTAGAATAAGTGTTTTACATAGATACATTGATTATTTTGACTCAAAAAATATATTTTGAATATCAAATTTTGAAAAAGAAATTTGATTGGTTTTTTTGTTGAAAATTTCTAGTTCCAAAACCGTTGATTTTAGAGGAAAAAGTTCTACGGAGAAGTTGTAGTCAACCATTTGGACCACAAGAAAAAACAATATACACTGAAAAAAATAGTACGATAAATCCAAAAAATAAACTTTAATGTTAAAATTCTAGATTCCAAACCGTTAATTTTAGATATAAATGTTCTATGGAAAAAATGTAGTAAACCGTTTGAACGGTGGTAGGTCAGTTGGCACAAAGTCGTTTGGCATAAAGCCGTTTGGCATAAGTTCGTTTGGCATAATGGTTATTTGGCATAAAGTCGTTTGGCATAATGGTCGTTTGGCATAATAGTCGTTTGGCATAATTAGTCTGAAACCAAAAATTTCTCAATTTTTAGTTTTTACGTGTCTATTGAATCTTTCTGATAACACCAGGCTTGTTTTGGAGTCAATTGATACAAAATGACACTTAATTCAACAATCATTCACTCTTGAATAAATTTAAGCATATTAGGAAAGTTATTGCCAATAGTATTTTATTATTTATCCAGAAATTACCTTTCTTTCAAATATTAATTCTTTTTTTGAGTTTCACTATTGGATCAAATCTTTGCACTGACGATTTTCACATATTTAGCACAAAATTACCCTTCTTTGTTTTTTTTTTCTGATGTAACCATAATTATAGGTATGAAAACGGTTGATTTAAAATTTCAATAAATTTCTTCTTCTTTTATGCATAGGCTGTTCGTTGGAGCTATATTTTTTAAGTATTTTTTTGTTTCAAACTGACAAAAGGACGGCAATTGATAACATTGATCTGCTCAAATTATCAGCAAAATGAGAAATCGATTACTGCGGTTACTTCGATGGGTTGTGTTTCCCCGAATGTCGGTCCCTGAATGTCGTTTCCCCGAACGCCAGTTCCCCGAATACCCCGTTTCCCCGACTAGCCCACTTCCCTGAAAAGTTGTAAGCACTCATAATTGTCGTAGCTTCATACATTTTAGGGTGGGGAACGAACTGACCATCTAATATGCACCCTTCTTTATTTAATTGGCGGTTCTTTCGAGTTTTACCGTCCTCAGCATTTTGCCAACATGTGTATAGCCGAGAATGACAGAACACTTCCTTCTTTTGACTGTTTATCGTTCTTTCTCGTCACCACTTTTCGGGGGAACCAGTCATTGCCACATTGCGTCCATTCTTCTATTGGTTTAATTGTAAATTTTGCCTTCTTTTAAAAATAGGCTGTTCTTTATATTTACACTGTTTTAAATTTTATTATTTAGTAAATGTTAACCATTTTTATATTTTGCTGTTTTATCAATTCTTGTCAGATGTGTTGATAGAATGATAATTACTTTGAAACCTGCCAATATTCAACATATACTATTTTTGGGGCAAACGCGTGATCTCCTTCCGAGATATGCTGGAAAAAATATTATTTCAATCACAAATTTTCCCTTCTCTCGGTAATAGACGGCGTTTTTGATGTACACTTCCAAAACTAGAATTTATATTGAACTGTTGAAAAGTTTTGCCACAAATATTTTCGTTTGAAAGATGTGTTGTTCATTTGAGCTATGCTGTGAAAAGATTTTTTGCGTTAGAGCTTTAAACATTTTAAACGAAAAGTAATCTGACCTCGTATATTGGCTATTTTTGCATTAAGGCCTTTTGGTGCGTCATCACAAAATGGCTTCTTTCAAAATCATTAACATATTGTTATGATAGTATTGGTATCTGAAACATCGATGAAATATAACTGCTTATCACCTGATTTAATGGATAATTTATGCGAAGAAAAATGCTTCAGGTGGTATTTCAATATTTAATCAACACTTTCAGATACAGCATTATCAATTTAGCGACAATATACATGAGATTTATATTCTCAAAAAAAAAATCTCCGATTTCATGCCGCATTTCATTGCCTCACACAACTACACTTGTAAATAGAAGGTGCTTACCTTTTCGATTGTAATTCAGCGGCAAGAATTTGTGTTTTGGATCCCATATTGCGTTCACTACACTTCCACTAAACGAATCTTTTATTCACTTTCCTTAAAGGAACACATTTTCACCGGGATTTCAATATTTATAAAGTTTTATCAACTGCATCACTCAAAACTATTATGGCGATGGTTTTCACTTGTTGCAAATCGGCGCCGCCACCGCACACTGAGACATGCCTGTGTTCATAGTCTAAAATATCCAACTTTTTTTCTGTTGTTTTAATTTTCAGTGCGGAAAGGTTGGGCAAAGCATAGAAACTTGAAACTCATACGTTGTTTGTTTTTCGATTCTCTCAAATTACAGAAACCATCTCTACGAAGCATAAAATCTTACCAAGTGTTTATCAATTTGGACCACCCAAAATAATTGAAAAGCTCCACAGTGCGATGCGTCGGGATGCGTCGGGACGCGTCTATCGTGTGTGCACAATCATCGCGATCGTTGAGCGCAGTGATGTCAGAGTTGCTATCTGTAAAATCATAGCATTTAATGTGGATTGATCACAAAAATCATTAAAATTTTATTAAATCAGTGATCTTATGATGGAAAACTATTTGCAAAATGATAAATTTTTATAATATGCAGCAACTGTTCCGAAAACAAGCATATAACAATTGCTAGAAAAATCTGTCACCAATCACCTGGCAACACCGTCATCTCTTGCAAACATAAACCGTACCGATGCATAACAAAAATATGCGATAAATCCAATAAAAAAACAGATAAATTCCGTTGCCCTTCATTAAATTGTAATGTTTTCTTTTGATATGTACGATTGAACAGTTGATTTTGATTTCCAATACTCGTCAATTTACTAAATTTCCCATGTGTTTACATAAAAATATGCTTAACACAAATGTTATATTTTTTGTTTGTTTGTTTTGAAAATATACATGGAAAGGCGACACTACTACTGTTACATCAATGATGATTCTAATGATTCTTTGAGTTACACGCCGCTTCACCTTAAGTCGCATTGATAGACCTTTGGATTAGAGCTTTTGATGTTTTGCAAAAAAATCCATTCTTTTATCAAGTAATTTTTATCTAATGTTACGTTCAAATTGGGATAGAGCTTTATCTGCAGCGAAATTTTCTATGAGCGTTCCCTTTATGAATAACTGCGAACTTTCTTTGCCAATTTACTGTTTTAAATATGTATATCGCTTAAAGATACTCTATGTTCTGAGATGTAGAGACCCATTACGAGCTTTATTTAGTAATGCTCTCTAATGTCACAACAATTTTTGAAATTCTTAGCTGGGATAATCTCTGAACGAACACCACGCTTGTCTAGAACCTACAATTTTTTTTTGCTATGGGCTCGGTGGTGTTGATCTCGGTAAACGCTTAAAATATGACTATAATTATTTTAAGTCAATCATTACGCCAAACGACCATTATGCTAAATGACCATTATGCCAAACGACCATTATGCCAAACGACTTTATGCCAAACGGCTTTATGCCAAGCGACCTTATGCCAAACGACTTTATGCCAAACGGGGTACAATCGTTTGGACTACAAAAAAAACTACACGAAAGGATATGTTCTAACCCTGAACCACAAGAAAAAACAATATACACTGAAAAAAATTGTATGATAAATCCAAAAAATAAACTTAAATGTTAAAATTCTAGTTTCAAAACCGTTGATTTTAGATAAAAATGTTCTATGGAAAAACTGTAGTAAACCGTTTGGACTACAAAAAAATACTACACGAAAGAATATATTCCAACTACAAAAAAAAAAAACAGATGCTTGGGACAACATATCATAATGAAGAAATTGAAGTTATGATCGATTTTCCAAAGTTTGTTTATTTTTGTCCAAATAAATAGATTTTGATTATATAAAGAAAATCTTCAAATTATTATGAACCATAATGATTATCATGATCACTTCTCTAAAAGTAGTCATTTCAGAGTGGTTTCAAGTTTATTGCAAAACTTTTCAATTAAATAATAAATTAGGCCAATTCCATTAGTTATTCGCGATTCTTTTTCAAGAAGTATTAGTAAGTGAAGAGAAATGTGAAAGCCTATTGCTCTTGATGGAGAATTTCGAATTACTAATACAAATCACCTATTTTTATTATTTAATTAATAAATATTCGCATTAAACTTGAAATTACTCTAAAAATAAATGAAATGGCTACTTCTAGAGGTCATGATAATCATTATGCTTAAGAGTAATTTGAAGATTTTCATTTCACCATCAGAATTTATTTATTTTGATCAAAACCTAAATTTTGAAAATCGACCAAAAGTTGTTCTTAGACAAACTTTTTTAGTAAAAATTTCTACATCATGAAATTATGTCCTAAGCATCAAAATCATTTTTTTAAAGATTCTATGGTAAGAATTTAACAATATTAGATATGTTTACTGCTGAATGCACTCCACTACGAAACAGTACCTCTAACCACCGTTCTCATATGCTGAACTATCGAAGGATTGATTTCGATGCCTTACAATCATTTCTCGAAGGATTTGACTGGGATTCTCGGCTGAATAATTTGGAAATCGACGATATGACAACTGTTTTTTGCAACGTTATAACTGAATGGTTAGATACGAATGTTCCCTCGAAACGCAAGCCTGTCTCACCTGCGTGGAGCACTCCGTTACTGCGCGATTTACGTCGTAAAAAGAACTCATGTCAACGGAAACTGCGTTGCAATCGCAACTATGCCAACAAACGAAATTTCAATATCGCTAGCCAAGCCTATCGCAAGCTTAACTCGACTCTTTATCTCTCATATGTGCAACGCATCCAGTTTAGTTTACGAAGCAATCCAAGAGAGCTCTGGAAGTTCGTTAATTCGAAAAGGAAAAATCCTAGCATACCCTCCAACGTGTATCTTGACCACTCCAACGCAAATACGAACGCCTCTGCTTGTGAGTTGTTTGCCACACACTTTTCATCCGTTTTTGCCGATTGTCCTTCAACGGAAGATGAGGTTGGCGCTTCAATTTCTGCTGTTCCAATGAACATCGTCGACCTGGATTCATTCAGGGTTACTCCTGAGATGGTAATCTCTGCAACTAAAAAGCTGAAAAACTCGTGTACTCCTGGACCGGACAAAATTCCTGCCATTGTCTACGTACGATGCTGCGATGCCATTGCTCAGCCACTGTGCCGGATTTTCAACAAGTCATTTGATCAGCGAGTGTTCCCAGGAATTTGGAAACAATCTTTTATGTTTCCAGTACGCAAGTAAGGTGATCGTCACGACGTAAGGAATTATCGAGGAGTCTGCAGGGTCCAAACTGTTCGAGATTATTGTTGAAAATTTTCTGATTAACCAAACGATGAACTACATGTCAACTGATCAGCACGGCTTCATGCCCGGGAGATCGGTAACGACTAATCTACTTGAGTTCACCACCATCTGTGCGAACCAAATGGAGAGCAAGGCACAAGTTGATGTTATCTACACAGATTTGAAAGCCGCATTCGATCGAATTGACCATGAGATACTTCTTCACAAACTCCTGAAATTAGGTGCCTCCGAAAGGCTAGTTTGTTGGCTGCGCTCGTATCTGGTTGGAAGAACGCTGCGTGTGCAGTTTGGTAATGAGCATTCTAATACGTTTACTAACATGTCGGGTGTGCCACAGGGAAGTAATCTACTGCCCATAACTGCATAACAGTCACATTCGACATTTTTGACAATTCCGAGTTAATACCGGGGAGAGTCACCAAATGACAAATACTTTCGATCCACTTACTAAAATCTGTGAGATTGTTTTAGAAAATTCGAAAAAAATACCAAGTTGTTTTGTCACATTGGCAATTGTAACCGCATAACAGTCACATTGAGATTATACATGAGCCTCATAATGCAGTGGCAACGAAATTTCTATCAGATTTTTTTTCTGACTATTCACCCAATAAGCGATATGAGTTGTACCAAATTTCAGTCTCAAATAAGCACTTTTCAATTTTAAGTGATTTTTTGAAATATCAGTTCCCTCCCATACTGCAATAAAATGCAAACTTTGTACCCCATTTACTCAATGCCTACTTTTGTCGAATGTTACAAATATGCAGTTATGGGCAGTCTAGGTCCTTTACTATTCTTGCGTTGCTACTTGGACCAAATTGTAAATCCATATTTGCGGATGATGCAAAAATCTACGTCTCAGTTCGAAAAATTGAGGACTGTCATCACTTGCAAGCCCTCTTAGATCGATTTGTAAATTGGTGCCGAAGAAATCGATTGACGATAAGCATCACAAAATGCTCTGCAATGACTTTCCATCGAATAGAACGCCCCATCATCTTTGACTACAAAATCGATGGTATACTACTGAACAGAGTCGATCAAGTATGCGACCTTGGTGTTCAATTGGACACTAAGCTGACCTTCATACCCCACATGACGGAAATCATTGCCAAGGCAAATCGCCAGCTTGGGTTTATCTCTAAAATTGCGCAAAACTTCACGGATCCCTACTGTCTTAAGTCATTGTATTGTGCCCTTGTCCGCCCAATTTTAGAGATTGCCTCGGTTGTTTGGACTCCTCACCAACTCACTTGGAACTTGAGAATTGAGAGGGTTCAAAAACGGCTCATACGGTTTGCGCTGAGAAGTTTACCATGGCGTGACCCTGTAAACCTACCTCCCTATCCAGATAGGTGCCAATTACTCAATCTGGACACGTTGGAACGTTGGCGTAATATTGCACAGATTTCCACTGCAGCTAAAATTATCAGTAACGAACTGAACACTCCAGGGTTGCTATCCCGAATCGATTTTCGCGCCTCCAGATGGACTCGCAACACAGCTGTGATCCAACATCGATTTCATCGCACCACTTTCGGTTACAACGAGCCTTTTTCTGCAATGTTAAGGACCTTTTCAATTGTGGAAGAGGAATATGAATTCGGTGAACCTGCTAAACGTTTTGTCAACCGTATTACACGATGACGATTACCGTAATCCGGGGTAACATTGATCAGTTTTTGGGATGTTTTTTAAATTTTTCATTTGAAAATGCAAATGTCGCATCTTTTATATTTTTAAACTGGCACCCACCGCTCGTGACCATATACTGCATTTTGATTTACAAAATATTTAAGTATGTTTAAATAAATGTTTTAAGTGATATTTTGATTTAGCTGATATGGGGTAACATTGATCACCCATGTAAACAACGTTCGGTAATATTGAAAATGTCGTTGCTTACTTAAATCATAGCCCCTGAAGCCGAATATGAAGACCAAACTCTTACAAGTCATTTACTTTTTGAGTTATTTCAAAAATAAAATCACTTTGAACCGTGCAATACGCCTAAAGGTAGGCAATTTCCTAAGGAAATTCTGAATTGCCAATAGTAGTTCGTTAATGTTGCTTAATTGACTAAAATTATGAAAGATTTGACAACGGAATCGTTTTCGGCGATGCCATTTCTAGTAACAATCACATTTTCCTTGTTCATACCATTTGCAGAACTTGTGTGAGACATGAATCTTTGGTAGTGTAATCCATAAAGATAAGAATCATCGATTCAAAATGTTGATAAATTTACGCTTGAATGAAATGCAATTTTCACAAAGACCTCAATTTTTATTAGCTTATGATTGTAGGAAAGAGAGGCATCATTCATGCTTTGAAAATATTTCATCAATAAATGATGATTTTAACTTTTTACGAGAAGGATCATACCGATCAATGTTACCCCGCTGATCAATGATACCCCGGATTACGGTACTATGATTCTCACTTTTTGAATGTTAATGATAATGTATTGTTAGTTGTATTAATTGCTCCTTTTATTATCATTTAGACTAATAACTCCGATGAGTTACAATAATAAACAAATAAACAAATAATTCAAAATTTAAGTTTTATTTTTAAATTTTTCATGATAAAATATAAAATATTTTTTGTATTGATAAAATATAAAATATATTTGTATATTGTTTTTTCTTCTAGTCCAAACGGTTCACTGAGGTCAAGACTGAGGTTCACTTCTCAAAACAACAATTTTCGCTAAAATCAACAGTTTCTGAGCTAGAATTTTTCAAATAAATTGTATGCTAAAACTTATAGGCCCTTATCAAAAGTTATTCTTGACTCTAAATAATCGATATATCTATGGAAAACACTTATTCTACCATAAAGCTAAGTATGTTGTTCCGCTCAAGAAAAATAAAAAATTCTGCTCAAGAAATTGTCAAGAAATTTCCTACAGTGAGCTCCATTTGAATTGACATTTCTTCTCAACTGCGTACTGCGATCAAATAACAATAATTTTCTTGAGCATTTCTTGCAAGAAGTTTCCCACGCATCGAGATAGGCGATTACTTTTCTGTTGAAGTGCATACTTCGCTTAACGAACACATGTGCAACACTTATTTTAAATCGATGATGGTCGAATTCTGTGACTGACCGATTCGGCATGAAAGTCGTCACTAGAAGAATTTCTGTAGGTTTTACTCAAGGAATCTGAGAAAAAAAAAAAAATATATATATATATATATATATATATATATATATATATATATATATATATATATATATATATATATATATATATATATATATATATATATATATATATATATATATATATATATATATATATATATATATATATATATATATATATATATATATATATATATATATATATATATATATATGATTTATAGTATAAAGTATAAATAGTCGTGTATGAGTATATAAAGCCACAAGAACTTTGCACTAATAAGCAGAATAAAGAAAAAACTTTGGAGACCATTTCAGTTATAAAATTCTTAGAGACTTGCACTTAAAAAGTGGCCAAGTCGCTAAAAACCTGCTCCAAGCTGAGAGTTGAATCATCAGATTTGTGATTTTGACTTTTCAAATCTAATGGATTTTATTGAGAACAAATCTCAATCAAGTCAATATAATCACGATCAGTACAAGCGCTTACGCAATCGCGCCAATCATAAAATAAAATTAGCTAAAATAAGATATATTCCACCGCTAGCGCATGACGGCTCACCATAGTAGCATGTCCGAAAGAACTTGAAACTATTGAGAACCAGAGCTACAGATCCAAAGCCCTGATAAAGGTGGATGGTGGTGATGGCTATGACCGTGGTCATCATGTAAAGAACAAGCGGACGATGCTGTATCGTGTCAGCATCAAGGAGGCAGCCCCTCTAGCACGATGTAGGTAGCGCAACCCTGGTTAGGTGGCCTATCGAAGACTCTTCATCAACCAAGAAAGGCAAAAGTAGAGCAAACGGATTGATTTTACGGCAACAGACCCGGCAACGAATAAAGGACAACGATTGGAAAAATGGATCTTAGAACGTGAGAACTTTGAATGAACCCGCGCGTGTTGGGCTCCTGGCTCGTGAACTGCGGAATGTCGGCGTGAACGTGGCAGCTATCCAGGAAATACGCTGGCCGAAAACCGGAGAACGCGAATTCCGAGCGGTGGACCCCATCGCCAACACTTCATTCAAGTACCACATCTACTACAGCGGTGGCGACAGAGCAGAACGTGGAGTTGGCTTCATAGTGATTGGGAAGCAGATGAAGCGAATTATTCGGTGGAAACCGATAAGCGACCGAATCTGTGTGTTGAGAATGAAGGGCAAGTTCTTCAACTACAGCCTGATCAGCATATATGTGCCAACGAACGATAAGCCCGATGACATGAAGGATGAGTTCAATGAGAGCCTGGATAAGGCCTACGGAGAGTGCCCAAAACAAGACGTCAAGATAGTCATCGGCGACGCAAATGCGCAGATCGGGAAAGAAGATTTCTTCCGACCCGTCATTGGAACGGAAAGCCTTTATTCCGTTACCAATGATAATGGCCTGCGGCTAGTAACCTTAGCTGCTGCTAGAGGGATGGCAATCAGCAGTACATACTTCGCGCGAAAGAATATCCGCAAACACACCTGGCGACACCCGAGTGGCAATGCCTGCTCCCGAAAAGACCACGTGCTGGTTGATGGGCGACATTTCTCAGATGTCATTGATGTCAGGACCTTCCGAGGCCCTAATATCGACTCGGATCCCCAGCAACATACATGTTATAATTGTGTATTATCAACTGATATATGACCAAAATTAGTCATATATTAGTTGATAATACACAATTATAACATGTGTGTTGCTCGGGATCATTATCTCGTTGTAGCTAAAATTCGGGCGCGGTTATCCAGCGTCACGAGTTCCGCAACACACAGAACGCTACGCTTCAATATACAACGCTTGTCGACTGATGGGGTAGCTGCGCAGTACCGTCAGCAACTAGACGAGAAGTTGGGAAGAGTCAACGTTGCTGGAGACGTCGACAGCCTGTGGGACCCTATCCACGAAGCTGTGACAACAACGGCGCGGGTCAATGGTGCGCGGCACAATACCGTACCAGTGCCCGCCATGTGCAATGACCGAGAAGGGAATTTGCTGACCGATAAAACGGCGGTGGCTGCCAGGTGGAAGGAGCACTTTCAGCAATTGTTGAACGGTGAGAATGGAAATGTAGCGAGGAACAGGATGAACATAGATGATGACGATCAAGCTGTGGACCCACCGACCATAGGAGAGGTTAAAAAGGCTATCAGCGAGCTGAAGAACTGTAAGGCTGCTGGGAAGGACGAGATCCCGGTCGAGCTTTTCAAGCACGGAAGCGAGCAGCTTTACCAGTCGATCCACCGAGTACTTCTGAAGGTATGGGAGGTTGGTTGGATGGCCTCAATCGCCCTATCTACAAGAAAGGGGCGGTCCATTAATTACGTAAGACAATTTTCGGGATTTTTCAACCCCCCCTCCCCCCATGACAAAATTTGTTGTATGAAAATCCAAAATAAATTGTATGGCGCGTAAGAAATCTCAAACCCCCCCTCCCCCCATAACCCCTTACGTAATTAATGGACAGTCCCAAAGGGCACAGACTGGAGTGTGCCAATTACAGAAAAATTACCCTGCTGAATTCGGCGTACAAAACTCTGTCGCGCATCCTGTTTAACAGACTGAGACCGCTCGAGGAGTCCTTCGTCGACGAATACCAAGCTGGTTTTCGTGAGGGCCGTTCGACAACGGACCAGATGTTTAGCTTGCGAATGATCCTAGACAAATTCCGGGAGTATAACTCACCATCTGTTTATTGATTTCAAGGCGGCGTACGACTCAGTGAAAAGAAATGAGCTTTGGCAGATAATGTCTGAAAATGGTTTTCCGGCGAAACTAATTAGGCTGATACGTGCTACGCTGGATGGTTCGAAATCAAGTGTTCGGATCGCAGACGAGGTGTCAACCTCGTTCGTGACGTTAGACGGATTGAAGCAGGGAGACGCACTTTCGAATTTACTGTTCAACATTGCACTTGAGGGTGCTATTAGGAGATTTGGCGTGCAAAGAAATGGCACTGTTATCACAAGGTCGCACATGCTCCTTGGCTTTGCGGACGATATAGACCTGATTGGAATCTATCGCAGGTCAGTGGAAGAGGCCTTTGTGCCTCTGAAGAAGGAGACAGCGAGGATAGGCCTGACCATCAATTCTACCAAGACGAAGTACAGGATTGCAGGTAGAGATAGAGTCATGCATGGTGGTGTAAGTGCTGAGGTAGTGTTTGATGGGGATGTGTTTGAAGTTGTTGAAGAATTTGTTTACCTTGGAAGACTTGTGACATGTGACAACGACGTTTCCCGCGAAGTGAAAAGACGTGCTGCGGCTGCGAATAGGGCCTTTTACGGACTACGTAACCAGCTTAGGTCCCGCAGCTTGCAAACCGAAACAAAATTCGCCCTGTTTTATGATTCTTCCGGTGGCTCTCTACGGGCACGAAGCGTGGACGTTGAAAGAGTCAGACCGGAAAGCTCTCGGTGTTTTCGAGCGTAAAGTGCTGCGGACAATACTCGGTGGGAAACTCGAACATGGTGTGTGGCGCAGACGCATGAATCACGAGTTGTATCAAGTGTACAAAGATGCGAATATTATCAATCGTGTAAAATACGGCAGACTTCAGTGGGCTGGTCACTTAGTGCGAATGTTGGAAGAAAGAATTGCGAAAATAATCTTCAGCAGGGAACCAGGTAGAGGTCGGCGGCTTCGGGGAAGACCACGAATACGCTGGCTGTACGCAGTGGAAGAGGACCTGGCGACCCTAAACGTTCGGGGCAACTGGAGAAGTTTCGCCCAAGACCGACGAAGATGGAGCTCTACAATACGCCCGGCAATGGCGTGATGCTACGCTGTAGCCATCAAGGTAAGGTTCATAAACGGTTAACAGTTCTGTCTCCAGCAAAGACCTTTGGCGTAAACTCTAGCAACTCAATGTTACATCAAGTTCTTAGTCAGCAGTGCAGCCTAAAAATACTTGAGATGAAATCAATGATTATTTTCCAGAAGCCTCGTCAACTGTTACAGTTTTTCCTGAAAATTATCATGGATTACGCTTTCGTGAAATAACAACATTTGAGGTCATAAACGCAATTGATTCTATTACATCTAATGTCGTGGGTTTCGATGAGGTTCCATTGAAATTCGTCAAAATGATTCTTCCCCATATAATAACGTAGTTAACGTTTATTTTCAATCTGATTATTAGTACATCGATGTTTCCAAATGCTTGGAAAATGGCTAAGTTTATTCCTATTCCGAAAAAGACTGGTAGTGCTGATTTAAGTAATTTACGACCGATTAGTATTTTGAGTTCGTTGTCCACAGCTTTCGAAAAAAAAAACATTAAATCTCAGATTCAAATCATCCTAGATAACAATGACCTACTTTACTCGCGGCAATCGGGTTTTCGCAGTAACCATAGCACTACAACAACTCTACTATCTGTTCATGAGAACATACATCAAGAAATCGACAAAAATGGGTTTTTGTTGTTACTAGACTTCTCGAAGGCGTTTGATAGAGTATCCCATTCTAAGTTGCTACAGAAATTATCAAACCAATTTTGTTTTTCTCGATCAGCAGTTTCACTCATTCGTTCATATCTCCATAATCGTAAACAAGCAGTTGCTGAATTTGTTAATATTGTCTCAGGAGCTCCGCAGGGGTCCGTTTTAGGTCCAATATTATTTTCCCTTTTTATAAATGACCTTCCAAGTGTAATAAAATTCTGTAAAATGCATATTTTTGCAGACGACTTGCAAATTTATTTATGTTCCAACCGATTGTCAATATCTGAAATTGCTCGCTTGATAAATCTAGATTTGAGGAATATTTACCGGTGGTCTGAGCGTAACCTTTTACACTTGAATCCAGAAAAATCACAAGTTTTGTTCATGACTCGATCTCGCAACAATACGGTTTCACCACCCTCCATATTCTTGAACAATGTTCCTATGAAGTACGTTGACAAAATATCCAACTTGGGTGTAATTTTCCAAAGCAACTTAGAATGGGACAGCCATATCAATTCTCAGTGTAGAAAAGTCTATAACGGACTTCGTCATCTAAAAATGACAGCTATTTTTTTTACTAACAGCAACTAAACTAAAATTATTCAAAACCTTATTACCGTCTAGCTACCATTCACCGTGCATTTAAACAAAATTTGCACTTCGAAAAATTATATAACTTTTCCAAATAATTTGAAGCGTACTAGAATACCACTACGTAGCGTGCAATTATATCATAATTCAGGAAAAAATCTAAAACTAGTGATGCAAATACTCAAAAATTATGTTTGAAAATGTCATGTTAAGGTCGCCTCGTACCGTTCAATGTCACCATTTACCGTGCACACTAGTGCACCATTCATCGTGCGTATAGTTTTCGTCATGATTTAATTTTGTATCTTGATGAAACGTTGTTGATGGAGCAATAATGTTGCTAGTAGTGTGCACACTCATTTTTAATAGTATTCAAATGTTCATTTATAATAAAAACCATTGAAAATTTAAAAATTGGCTAAATAATTATTTTTTTATTAAAATCGTTATAGGAGGTTTGACTGTGTTGTCCAAACCATTCCATATTCACTCAAAAACTAAATATGAAGTATTTGAATCAAGACATAACAATAAATCCAATATTATTGAATAATTTCTTGCCTTTTACACAAATACACGGTAATAGGAACCATACATATTGAAAAGGGTCCATTCACCGTGCATTTGGGTTTCGACTGAAACACAATAAAAAATTCTAAATTGCATAAAATCTCATTGCTCATACGATGAAATACATCACACACACTTCATACTACAGAAATACTTTATTCGTGCGTGGCATTGTTTATTGGAACCAGATTCCGGCTCAAATAAAAAATTCGCGGTCTATCAACGAGTTTCGCAGGGGGTGCATCTCATGGTTGAACACAAGTAACTAGGGTGGAAGTACCAATTATGGCTATAGTACCAATTATGGCAATAGTGGGAACAAAAAGAGATTTTTCTTATTGTTTCACTAGACTATAATGGCTTATATTCACAGGAATGATTAAACTATTTGTTTTTGATGGTAACTAAACCTTGAAAAGAACATTCGTGCAATAAGCTTCGAAAAATGAACATTTGAAAATTTTGCCTCACATATATGTCACCTTCTTAGCAGTTGGCTAAGGGACCTCCGTTACGAAATGTATGTTTTTAGCCGGATAAACTGTTTCAACCGATGAATGTATGTTACCTAGTGAGAACAAATGAATAAATTTAGCTGGTATGCAATCAATTCTACTGTTTTAAGTTGGAAATCGTGTTATTTCCACTATGTCGAAAACTGGTACAAAGAGTGTATGAGAGCCCAATTATGGCAATACTCCGGAGGCGGTTTGTTTACATTTTTTGATCAGTAAAATAAAAGAAGTAAAGCTATTTTACGGGTGACTTCCACGACGGGACGGTTCGGTAAGGCATTATCTTCATGTTTTGTACTCAATTACTAAGATTTTTCAATCACACGTTCGAAAAGGTTCGCGAGCGGAAGATGCTAATTTCATGATAGAGAGGGGTTTTCAGCGACACTCGATTTTTGAATTTTTCCTCTTTTTTCGTTAAAAATTGGCACTGGAAAGGTAATGTGAGATCATTAATGCTGTTTTGTATCATAATTTGCATTTACACTACATTTTGACTTCTATTTCGAAAATTAATTTTCTCCCATGAACCCATTGCAAAATAAATGATTTAACATCTATTTAACCCAAAATTTTTGGAAAATTTTATGAGCGATATCTTCATTACATATTAGCGTTGCATTATCATTCGCTCTTTATGGCGTTTGAGTTCATTTCGTGCAAATATTCGATAGTCCATAATTGGTACACTTTTATGTCGAATGCTAGGAACGCTATTGCCATAATTGGTACAAAGACATCGCTTTTTAAAATCCATTTTTAGAAGCTTAAAGTCAATTTAGTACTAAAACTGTTTAAATCAACAGATTCGCAAGGCTTTAAACTAGTAATTGACACCAACAAGTCATGCTTGCGTTTTAGAAACGCGGTTACAACTTGATTTTTATTACTACTGTTGACATATTGCATCCATAATTGGTACACCTACCCTAGTAGTTTAAATTGTATCTAGAACTAATAACTTATTTTTGAAATAGTTGTAAGTTAAGAAATGAATTCGTCACATACATATTGTTTTTTTTTTTCTAAATGTAGAATTAAAAAAGGTAATAACCTTACTCTGCATGTATTGGTATGAAAATAAACAAATAAATAAATCTTCTTCTTCTTCTTGGCATTAACATCCCCACTGGGACAGAGCCGGCTACTCAGCTTAGTGTTCTTATGAGCACTTCCACAGTTATTAACTGAGAGCTTTCTTTGCCTAAGTTGCCATATTTGCATTCGTATATCGTGTGGCAGGTACGATGATACTCTATGCCCAGAGAAGTCAAGGAAATTTCCATTACGAAAATATCCTGGACCGACCGGGAATCGAACCCAGACACCTTCAGCATGGCTTTGCTTTGTAGCCGCGGACTTTAACCACTCGGCTAAGGAAGGCCCCCAAAACAAATATTGTAACCAAATTCCTTAGGTTAGAATTGCCTAGAACTTGAAAATTAACTGTGTCACAAATAATTGATAAACATTTTATCTATCGGCTGTCACGCGAGTTTTTGTAAAGCGAGTACTCGCGCGTTGTACTTTGTACAACACCCTATGGTTTTTCATTAGATATAGAAAAACCTTTTTCGATAGTTGTTTAGGTTAGGCAGGGTTTTTTTTTCTGGTGACCCAATTAAATAGGAATTCAACCTCTAGATGATTCAAGTGAGAATGCAAATATTTTCAACGACTTTGAAATTTCATGATTTTGGGGTTTTGTTGAACATCTCGTATGCGTCAAAAGATAGAACAGTACTGTCTTCGGTGAAGTTTCAGTACTCCGTACGATCTATCTTTAAGAGTGTAGGACCATCCTTGAACTATAGTGGTGCTTTTTCTAGTTTGAACTATATGAACTTTGAGGGATAAGAATGTAACGTTTGTAACATATGATATCTTGAGATTCTGATGATTTTGAAGACTGGTGTCTTTGGCAAAGTTGTTCAGTAGCTCAAGGGCTGACATGCGGTGGTTAGATATGGGATTCCTACGCCAGGTGGCGGTGGTTTGGATGAAACTTTTGTTTTGCGCATAACTCAGGAACACATGAGGCTTCTGAGATATAGATATTTGCAAAACAAATGTTTCATGCTCACTAGTGCCGCCTGATGGTATAATTATGAATTGACTACCTCGAACATTGATAGTCCATGACTTATTAAACAATTTTGCAAAAAATGCCATTCTTTTAAGTGATCCGAATCATGATATATTGGCTTAACTAAAGTTCCATGCTCGCTAGCGCTGCATGGTAGAGAATTCTCGAATTTTCTGGCTAAAATAATGATAGCTCTTGAATAACTTTGCCTAAGACGCCATATTTCTAAGTGGTCAGACTCCTGAGATATCTGCAAAACAAAAGTAACAGTTTCATGCTTACTAGTGCTGTCTAGAGATCTATTTCCGAAATAAATGAGGCGCTCCAGACCAGAATATCTATACGTAAGACCCCAAATTTAGAAATTATCTATACTAGCTCATGGGTTTTGAGCAAAACGGAGCCGCTTATCACACTTATATGAAGGTTCAATTAAAGCTCTCCAAAATAAGCCGTTTTTTTGAAAATATGTTTAAGTCTCCAATGACCAAAGAATGAACCAATTCTATTATTTGATATGGGCGTGTGCTGGAGACAAGGCCTGTGAAGAAGCTCACGCCATTGTTGATGCTTAAGAAGCTCTCATCACATAGATATTGAACTCGACGTCCGCATGATACAATTTGAAGGTATGCTTCCAATTCCTCTCTGGTAAGGTGTAAGTAACAGATAAAAATCATGTCCAAAGCGAAAAACTGAGTTAACTAATATTTATGTTTCATTTACATTTTTATGTAAAAACTACCATAAAACATGTCGATTTTCGCATTTTTTTATGGGCCATACTGTATAAAACAAAACTGTTGTACAAAGTCAACATCGCGACAGATCGAAGATTTACAAAAGTCTTGTATAAAAGACCATCTTCATCTCAATTCAATTAGCTTTTATCCTTACCTCGTTCTTTAGGTATGATAAAATGGCTGTATTCTGTAAATCTATAAGATCAGATATTATATTTCTGCTCCGATTATTTTGTTCATCAGCTCATCACGTCTTTTACTGCAGTGTTCGCCAACAGAAATGCATTGAGCGCTGTCGAGTTGGTTCACCTGTTTTACTTGCATTTGGTATACTGAGGCGGTGCAATTTGGTTCGCTACCCAAATCAGAATATTGGCAGCAGGTGGATTACCATGGCTGCAATGGGCAGCGAATTTGCTGAACCAACGGTTCGGGGGTTCGGATTTTTTTTGCATCTGTACTTGTTCGGTTAGCTTCACTTTGATTGAAAAACCAATTATGGCAGAGTGCATTAAACACATTATGGTTATTAAAATATTCAGAGCATGTTTGCTTTTTCGGGATAAATTTTTCTTTGGAAAGGTATTTTACGTTGCAGTTGAGCTTAACCCAGGAATATCCATAGAAAGATAATTTAATTTGGATGCATTTTCCAGCACAGAAAGAAGGATAAATTCTGTATTGAAATTTTTACATCAAACCTCTTATAATACAGGGTGAAAACATAATCACAAAAATAACTGTAATTCTAAATACGATTCGCTAATGCATCCAAATACTTTTTTGAATATTTTTAATTAGAATGCTCGGTTTCGAAATGGTAAAGAGGACGAGCCATTTATGAACTAAGCATGTGGAGAAGTTGCGATCATCATTTTTAGGCGAATAGAACATCAACTCTTTTAGTCATTTGAGACCAAGGATTTTGAAATTGTCGGTATTTCTGTTAAAACACAGCTTGGTTAATATACTTTCATTGCATTCATAACAAAAAGTTTATCTGCTTTGAGCTGGTTTGCGGAAATTCAACTCTCCTGTAAAAGATTTGAACTGCTACGGCAAATGAAATGTGATATGTTGCTAACAAAATGTTAATAATAGTTTGATATAGTTTTACCGAAATACTATTGCCTAACGCAAAACACATTGATATAAGAAATTATTCAAATAAAAAGTAATAATTTCCAAATGCAATGTTTAGAATAATACTAATAAAGAATTAAAAAATATATCCCAAGAACTATCTATCTTCTGGTGGGCGCCATATAAGCAATAAAAGCAAAGGCAGCAAACGCTATCCTGTGGCCAAGTCAATCGATGTTTTCAAGGGAAGCAAAGAGTAACCCATTCCGTATCAATCGTATACGGACTCGGTGTTGGTAGATCAGGGTAAAACAGGGTCAGTAATTAGCGTGATGAGTGGAAAGTACCTGCTGCAGCAAAAACTGTTGGTACAAGCATTCCATTAATCAACTCCCTTCAACGCTCATCTGCCCTTTCGGCGGCGTGTAGGTTTGTTCCTTCACGTATGTAAGATATGTAACGATGGTTTTTGGTTTGGTACGTACGAATCGTCGATACTAGGAAAAAAATTTATACTCCTGGGGATTGTTGGTTTTGGAAATGAACTTTTATCGGGCGGTGCAAATCTGATAAGTTAGCTAGATTGGATGGGTTATCTTTATCTTGGCATTAACGCTATTTTTTGCTTACATATCAAGCTGCAAAGTTAATAATCGAGGACGGAGTCGGTGAATTTATGGCGATCGCTTCTGATTATTAACCCATATCCGCCCAGCGTCCTATAAATAGGACAGTACTTGTAGAGCAAATATCTTGAAAATAAGGAGGTTTAGGAGAAAACTGTCTTCTGCAAAGTTGATCACAGGACTGCTGACTTCCACTTGGTAACTATTTTAATTCAGAATTAACTCACCAGGTGGCGCACAGACGCCAACAAATGTCGCATATATAAGCAACATATGAAACAACTTTCCAGCGTACAAATATTTGCTTCGTTTATATCTCAGTCCAGCGGTGAGATACAAAATTGGTGTCTTCGACAAAGTTCAATAACTAAATAATACCTATTCGCATAGAACCTTACAAATTCGGAAAACACTCCCAAGATGGCGCTAGTGAGCAAAAACTTTATTTGCTTATATCTTAGCCCAGTTATGAGATACAAAAATGGTGTCTTCGACAAAGTTGAACAACTAAATAATACCTATTCGCATAGAACCTTATAAATTCGGAAAACATTCCCAAGATGGCGCTAGTGAGCTAAAACTTTATTTGCTTATATCTTAGTCCAGTTATGAGATACAAAATTGGTGCCCTTGATAAAGTTGATCAACTAAATGAGAATTATTCACCTATTATTTGTTCGGAAAACACTCAAAAGATGGCGCTAATGGTCGAACATTTTGATTGTTTATATCTCAGTTCAGTGCTGATATACAACGTTGGTGTCTTCGACAAATGTGTTTAACTGAATGAGATCTAGTCACCCGAAAACGAATTTTGATTGTTTATATCTTAGTTCAGTGATGAGATACAACATTGGTGTCTTCGACAAAGGTGTTCAACTGAATGAGATCTATTCGCCCGAAAACTTATAAGTTCGGAAAACATTCACTAGATTGCGCTAGTGGGCAAATATTGTATTTGCTTGCATCTCAGTTCTGTTATGAGATACAAAATTGTTGTCTTCGACAATGTTGAACAACTAAATGAATCCTATTCGCCTAAAACCATATAAGTTCGGATAACACTCACAAGATGGCGCTAGTGGTCAATTTTTTTTTTAAATCAGTCCAGCGAAAAAATCGAACTCTCGAATTTGGTATCTTCGTCAGAAGTGTTCAGCTGAATGGGATCTATTCGCCCAGAAACATAGTAGTTTGGAAAATGCTCCCAAGGTGGCGCTAGTAGACAAACACATTATTTGCTTTTATCTCAATCTAGAGTTTGGATACAAAGTTAGTGTTTTTGACAAAGTTGGAGAACTGAATGAGACCTATTTGCCTGGAAACTTATTACTTTGGAAATCACCTAAATGACACTACTGGGCACACATTTTTTTCGCTTATATATCAGTCCACTGATTAAATCCAAAGAAGCTATTCGCCTAAAACCTTCTTAGTTCGGAAGTCATTCTCATGATTGAAGTCCAGTGATGAAAAATTTGGTATTTTCGAAAAGGATGATCAACTAAAGGAGATACTTTCGCAAAAAAAAAAAACATATTAGCTGGGAATTGCTTTTATGTGCGAAACATCAAGGAAACAACCTATAAGAAATTGGTCTGCCCAGATCAAAACAATGGATACTTACTATCGATTCGAGCAACAATCGCTTATTTTAGTTTAGTTTAGTAAAAAAAAAAATAGTTTAGTAAAAATTATTATTCGCAAAATTACAGGTAATAAATGCGCTTGAAGGATATTGTTTGCAAGCAGTTATTTATTACGCGCTACTGAAGTGCGTTGTTGCCAATTTAATCAGAAAATTCTACTTAATTCCCAAAATGAATGTTTTCGAGAAAATTGATTATGCCTTCGCCATTGTTTAGTCGTAGTTTTGTATGGCTGTTTACCTTTTAGAACCAGCGACGCGTTGAGGTAGCAGTAAAGAGCCTTCCTTGCTGAACTCACTCGGTCCAAGAATTGTGACATTTGAGCGGGCACGCTTCCGTACGCTCCCCAGGTATTCTGGCCAGCTCTAGTGTCAAAAATTTTGGACCGCGTGGATTCGGTTTTATCGGCGAATAAGACTATATGCATCAGTGATGCAGTAACTTAAACGTTATAGCCGAATAATGTTGGCTTCATATATTCACATCTGTAAAGCATGTAATAGTTGGAGTCCAATATTTGACTGTCATTGGACTGAAGGACTAACTTTTGATCAGCACTAACGAAATTCTGATATTGCCAAATATAAATTTCGATCACTGATCGAAATCAGTGATTCGATCGACGAGATCAGAGTCACATTGTATACTAATAACTTGAACCAGAAAAAATATTTTGATTGTTATGTTTCCATTTTCAGCTGGCAAGTTTTATATAATCTTTTTGAAGACTATTCTGAAACATCTGTAGGTTTTTTTCTAAATCAAAATATTTGATGTAAGATTTTATTTTGTTTTTGGTATAAATGGCTTAAGTATGCATTATTGTACATGTACATTTATGGAAATGTATGTATGTCTGTATCTTACTTACGTGGTAGAGCAGAAAATTGAATTGAAGTCACTAAACGATTTAGTTCTGGCATGCACCTTTCGCCTCAGAAATTTGTATTCTTTATGTTGCAATTTCTTTACCAGGGTACGTCCATAAATTACGTCACGCAAAGTTTTGCCATATTCATCCTCCTCAATTTTCCTCTGTATCACACTATTTGTATGGATTCCAATTTTTATATGGGTAGTCACGTTTCATTGTAATCCTTCCTCTTCTGTACGTGACGTAATTTATGAATTACCCCTCACCAGCAGTTTTTTACAACTTGTTTACATTGTAATGGGTCGAACTGCATGAAAATATATTTGATTAATCTCGAAAATAAACTTATAGAACAGCTAGATATAGACGACACACTTTCAAGAATTTTTTTGGATCCCCACCATAGACTTGAAATTTTTTGGTGAAATAAGGTTTAATTTATGGGAATACGACTATGAGTAACAAAAACGGAGCTGAATTCCAATTGTGAGATACCTTGGGCGTTAACGGGTTAAGTAGAAGGTCATAAGTTCAATCCCCCGTCGCATACACGAACACTCTGAGTGTTCATCAAACGTATCCGTCAGCAATAACCTTCCAACTAACAACATCCAACTTCTCTTATGAGAGGATGTAGAGTTCTCTGCAACTCTCTTAAGAAGGCTTCAAGCTTACACGGAGAAATCAGACTACCCAAAATATAAGTTCTTTTTACTCAAATTTGGGTATTTTGCTTTTAGTACCCCATTGAGTAGAAACCTCCAATGCGTCGTTTTTACTCATCGGTTGAGTTATACAACAATTACCTAGTAGTGGGTGAAAATATACTTAGCACATTTTATAGTTTTCGCCTTGTTGACTGATTGTATGTAAAGTACAAAATATGACATGTTTTTATTTTTTCTAGTTTATTTTATGAAGATTGATGTTCAGAATTGTATTTATTGTCCAGTAGTTAAATAATAAAAACATAACACAATGAACGATACATAAATTATATTACATAAAAAAAAAACTTACAAGACGAATTTACCCGGTGTTTCTTTTTTATAGCGAAGTCGACGCTGGGTATAAAAAACCCACAGTCGATTGAAAATATTTTTGACGCTTCCCATTTGCATCGCGAGCTTCATTCGACGCCATTTGTAAAATTCCATCTGATGGTGCTGGATCACTCGCGTGTTACTGTGCAACTAATATCGTAAAAAAAGCCAAATTGTAAGTTTTTCCGTTGATTTCTGACGGAATTGTGATTAATTATGTTTGTGTTTATTTCTTTGCAGGTTTCCTACGTTTGGAGGACCTGTTTTCCGCTGGCGAAACCGCTACTGCATGTTTTCTACTGCCGCTGCTTCCAGTTGTCCGCTGACGCTGCTTCCTGCTGCCGCTGCTTCCTATTGTCCGCTGCCGCTGCTTCCTGTTGCCCGTTGCCGCTGCCGCAACATCCGGTTTTCCACTGCCGCTGCTTCCAGTTGTCCGCTGACGCTGCTTCCTGTTGCCTTCTGCCGCTGCCGCAACATTCGGTTTTTCACTGGCGCTGCTTCCAGTTGGCCGCCGTCTCCGGAAAACATCGACCATCCGTAAACTGCTTAGTTCGGATAATCAAGATCAGCTGGTGAGTTCAATTTTTATTATACATTTAAGGCTAATTCATAAATTTCATAACGCTAAAAATGACCATTTTTGGCAGCCACTCACCCCATCGTAACGCTTTTTATATGAACATTTTTTACGAATTTTGTATGAACTGTAACATTTCGATGACACCCACCAACCCCCTTCAGCGCTATGAAATTTGTGAACAGGTCCTTTAATAATTCCTGGAAGCTTTGACTATTTGTCAAGTGAGTTAGACTTGCTCAAAGTTTTCAGGATTCAAAAGACCACAATTATATAGGTAATCGTTCTGACACCAAACCGAGTAGTGCCTTTCGTTTTTTTTTATCAGCGCTACTGCTGAACGTTAAGTTGAAGAAGCATCAAAGCAAAACCACGAATTTTGTAGAGCACAAATCTATTGAACCAGACAATCATTCGGGCTGAAAATTTGATCGATTAGTTACTCGCTATTGGTAACCAATCGATCAAACTTTCAGCCTGAACGTCTGGTCTGGTTCTGTAGATTTGAGCCCTAGAAAATTCTAGGTTTGATTTCTATGCATCTTCACCTTAAATCAAATGCTGGAAGTAGTATGCTGTATATAGCATCTGATATGCAATACAGCGTACCTTTTCCGACATTATGAAAAAGCAGCGCTAGTAACAAGCCGGAAGGCACTATGCAGTTTAGTGTGTGAACGACTATAACTGTTTTGAAGCTTGTATTCTTTTGAAGAGTTAATATATATTTTATCTCTTTTAACATCTTTTTTAGCATTCGCTGTGCGGAAAGAAAACCTATATTTGTCCGCTAGTGACACTATCACTACCTCACGGCAATGGAACGCCTTAAGAACAAGCTTGATACTGGAAGCTACAATAAGCTAACTGGTGAGTACCCTCTAACCATGATCTTTTAACCCAAAAGAACAAAAAATCCCAAATACATTCCAAATTTCAAGTTATGTCTGAAGTGCTGTGAAAATTAATTTAAATCGGTCTTTAGATTACTAAAATCCAGCCTACCAAAATTGATTATTTTGTCTGGAAAACAAAAAAAAAGTTGCAAATATCTTGTCCAATACTGCATATGCAAATACATCGTTAAACGACACTTTTTATGTTCACAGATTATACAAGCATTTGACAGAATACAGCAGAAGTCTGTTGATGGTGATCTTAAAACACTCTTACTCACTGGATTACTTTATGAAGAAAGTATGTGGCATGATGTAGAAGAAGGTATGAATTTTATATTATTGTTATTATTAATCTGTCTTTATAATCAATTTTTATTAAAATGTTTAATTATCTTACCAAAGCCTAGTTTTTTTAATTTCTTAGATTAACAAAAGTACATGAGTTAAGATGCCTTATGCCAGAATTTAATTTGAGGCTTCCAAATATTTGCCTACTGGTTTATTTTTATGTAACTCGCAAAAATATATATAAGGTAAACGTATGCACTAATCCTTCTATTACTCTTCGATTTGCAGAATACGTTCGAGGAGCCTTACGTATAATGAAAAAACTGTCGAACAGAGGCATAAAAAGGACGCCAGCGATGGAAAACATTCCAACGGATGAAATTTTTGCCACCCCATAAGTGAAATGGATGAACTTCGCGGCCACCGACGCAGGATTCGACGAATCGTTAGCGGTGAAAGGATTCGTTGGAGAGCGAATCATGGAACTTCACATCATTTGCGTGGCTAATCGTTATAAACGAGGAAATTTGTACGTGGTCATCGAACACCACGTAATCTTTTGTGGGATGATAAGCCTCTGAGCTATCGAGGTGCTTCTCAAAAGTTTCACCGTTTTTGCAATCAATGTTCCAGCCCCTTGGCGAAAATTTGATGATATGGTGGCAATTAACGTGTTCCACACAAAGGATACCAGCAAGAAAAACACAGTTAATCATTTAAGTTCAAGGTTTCAGGAGTTCGTGAAGAAATCTTCTGAAGATTAAGTTTACAGGGTCAAATTTCAATTTTTGTATTGCAGACAGCGTAAAATTCTAAAAAAAAACCAGATGATTGCATTTCGATCTACTGTGAAGTATTTGTCCCTTTGTATCGATACACTTATAAGCGATAGAAGAACTGATATTCAGCGCTATCAGGGTTTGATTTTTAACATGTGTTTCCGTGTTTTATGAACTATTGTTAATTATTTTATATAACAGACCACACAAATAAGCTTTGATTCGATAGACGAAACTGATCACGAAACATTGATACAAATAATAAGTAAAATTTTATTAATGCTAGAATGTGCTGTGTTTGACTGAATCACAATTGTTAATTTTTCAAATAATAATTTGCGATAATGAATATGAAAAAAGTTTATTGTTTTTCATTAATGAAAACGCACCGAAATCGTTCCATAGGGGTCGTCCAATAATTACGTAAGGTATCATGGGAGAGGAGGGTTTGGAATTTATTACGCGCAATATAAATAATATTGTTCTATTTCATACAGCAAATCTTGTCATAGGGAAAGGGGTGGTCGAAAAACTGCAAATATTGGCTTACGTAATTAATGAACAGTCTCATACCATATCCCTAAATTCTGGCAATAAGCGCCAAATCTAACGAAACCTTTATTTTTCAGGCTGCACTACTGGGTAGAATTAACTCACTGCTGGGTTATTTTCAAAAACTTGAAATCTACTCTCTGGGAGCTTTAACAGCATTTACCCAAAAATGGGTATTTTCGCTTTTACCCAAATTTGACTTAGGGTCAGTTCAAATATTACGTAACGCAACGGGGGGAGGGAGGGGGTCTAACATAGTGTTACGGGTCATACAAAAAATTAAAATTTTCCATGCAAATGCTGTTACGTGGGGGTGGGAGGGGGTCTAAAATTAACAAATGTTGCGTTACGTAATATTTGAATGAACCCTTATTCCACGGAGGATGACCGATGGGTCAAAAGAAGTTAATTTTGGGTAGATTTTTGTATCCGTGTGCGATCTGTCAAACTTGGGTACCTTTTGCACTACCGAGGGACCAAATACAGTACTAGAAGTGGTACCCAATCTGAGCCCGAGTGTGACGGACCTGGTTAAACTTTCACGAATAATTAGAATCAAAGCAATTGTACATACTCTTCGGAAACCCATAATATGATTTGAAAGATTTCAATAAATCCGGAATGATGGGCGAAATTTATGAAAATAAACTCTAATACCGTTTTGTTTCATATTCCAAACAATTAAGACCAACAGTGACTTCAAATCCATCTGAAGTCATAAATTAGCTGAGATTCGTGTAAATTTTAATTACTTCGTAGAGTCTAACTGTTAGCTGCTGGATGCGCCGTTAAAATTGTTTCTTTAAACTTGTTTAGTATTGTTTTACGTAAAATTTTGGAACAACGTTTTGGTTCAAATGCCGACCACTGTGTTGATTCTGTCCATATTCCGAACACCTTGATTCAAAATCCGAACAGCGTGAATAAAACGTATTCAAAGAAATTCGCAATTGCAACAAAAGTTTTCTGATCAAGCCATATGACAATGTGCTAAAATTCAGCTTAATAAAGAAATAAAAAAAAATTCAACGTAGTTTAAGACTACGTTCGAATGCAATTTACCGCGGTTTTACCGCATATCGGACAAGGTTGTCTCTGCGGTTTTGTACTTCGTCAGCATCTTCGTGAGAAAAGACGTGTCCCTTCTCTTTTGGCTTATCCTTTTCGGTTTTTGTAACCGGGGTCTTCTGCTGGATTGGCGACGTGACTTCGCTAGCATCATACACTAGTTCTTCCATGAATGCTCCGAAGTGTTTGAGAGTAGGTTCCGCGTACGCTCGCTTGAATCTCGCCCACTCGAGCTTTAATGACGCAGGTAGCTTTTCCACTAGCTCACCAAGTAGCGTGGGATTGGACAGGTGGCCTTTGAGGTTCGCGGCCTCTAAATGGTCGCACAGCTGTTGTACCGTTAACCCAAAGTTGATCAACGATTCCAAACCTTCTTGTTTCGGCACTTCGGCACGCCGCACTTTGTCTAGCAAATTCTTCACTTCAGGACTTCCGTACAATCGCCGCAGTGTTTCCATTATCGCATTCACGCTCTGAGGAAACATCAGTTTTGTAACGACGGCATTTCGCGCTGGGCCTCTCAGACACTCACGCAGATGAATGATGTTTTCAATGCGACGTTGGCTGTCTCAAAGCTGTGGATGAAAATCGGCCACTCTTCAGTTGCTCAGTTCATGCTGGCTTTTCAACCAGGCACTTGTCCTATCTTTCCTACTGAGCACGCTCGATTTGCGACTGCAATTATCGTCGGCTATCTGTTCCTCCAGCTCGAATTTTTCCCGCAAATATTTCTCCTGCATAGCAAGCTCCTTGGCCTTGATAGCATGCTCCTGTTTCTTCAATCCAATCGCTCCCGTTCTTCCTTTAACTTCTGTTCCTCCAAACGTCTACCAATCGCTGCAATGCTAAATGCGCTCGAGCTCTGACGGTAGAAGTGCTGGATTTGGAAGATTGCATCTCCCCATGGGTCGATTTCTCTAAAGCAAGAACTTCTGGATGTTTCTTAGGAGTAGTGTTGTCGCTAGCCGCAAGATTGGGAACGACCAAGGTTCTCGATTTTTCGGAGTTCTTCGACTTCTCCGAGGTCTTTTTCTGGCTGACATTATTTGACTTCGGATTCTCACTCGATGCAGCACCGAGGACAGTCAAGCTCGCCGGCTGTTTCTTACCTCCTTTCATTTTCGCTCCGGTAACTTCTGGATGCACTTCGGCTGGGCACTTACAACATCTCCACGATCGTTGTTGGACTCCCGGCGACACTTTAGCACAAGTTATACCATACACTGAACCCGTCGCATGCGACCATGCGTCGGCGGAATTCGGCTTATCACAAGAGCTGGAATTTCTTCCAGAAAATCGTCACAATTTGCTCTAATCTTTTTAAGAATGATGCCACAAAATATCAGTAGATATTTGATCAAATCGTTTTTCAGGAATGAACTAAGAACTACTTCCAGAAATTTAAACGACAATTTTGAACCAACCAAGAACTTCTAGAGAGATCTGTGTATAACACGATGCGACTGGTATTAGATCAATCCATTACTGCATCAAAAAATTCTAAAATAATCTTCTGATAATTCTCTACGGATTTTCCAGAAACTTCTCAAGAATTACTTCCAGGAATAAACGTAGAATTTTTTTAGAAGCCATTCATTGATTCATTCATAAATACCATAGAGGATTGCTCACTTAATTTTGCTAGCGGTTAAATAAGTCTCTTGTAACAATTATTATATTTAGTTTGCAAGGATTTTCACTATAGATATTCTCAATCGTTCTTTTCACGAGTCAGAACTTTTGGGGGTCATGCACAAACAATGTCACGTTTTACTAGGCATGAGAATACCATGAAAAACCTTATCGTGTCTTCTATCCTCAATAAGAATTAGTATCACGCTGATCTTGTTTTTGTTTTACTTGGTTGAATCGTGGGTAGGACAATCCTTTGCCTGTCCTACCCAGGTGTTTTTGTGCATAGTACATGTCCTACCTATCCTACCCACCTCCCGCACCAATGCACTATGGGCCAGAGACGCAATCTGGCGGGACAAAATAATAACTCGGTAACGAAATTTCACAGCCTACTTTTTTCGAGTTATTGGCAAAATTAGTGAAAAAAACGATTTTTAACACCGAACTTGACATTTTTCTTAAGAATCATGCCATAAACAATTTTTTGCTGATAAATATGTAACAAGCAGAGCTTGTGGTGGAAAAAATTTAATAATACGACGCTTAAAAATTGAGAAATAATGAAAAAACTTGATAAGAACCTTAATATCTTCAAAAGCGCAAAAAATCGCAAGCTCAAATTTTAAGGCAACATAGAACAATAATGCTTTAAAATTTGAGCTTGCGATTTTTTGCGTTTTTGGAGATGTTAAGGTGATTATAGAACAAACTCACACCTCAAATTTTCAAGAGCACATGACTTGAGAACCAGACAGCGCTCCGCATTGAAAATTTATTCCATTGGTCACCATCAGCAAGCAAATAATTTGATTTTTTTTTCTATCTTTATTAACGAGATTTTTAGCCCTGGGCTAGTTCATCTCGGGACCAACGGATTTACTTCCCTTCCTAAGGAAGTCGTCACTGAAATTTTTTTTAGTGACTATCTCGGGGATGGGATTCGATCCCAGGTCCTCGGCGTGAGAGGTGTGTGTTCTAACCACCACACCAGGTCCATCCCCCTTTGGTAATTTGATTGATTTTCAACGCGAACTGTTGTCAGATTCTCCAGTCTAGTGCACTTGAAAATTCAAAGTTTGGCTACGGCTTATAATCATCTTAAAGTTCAAACATTGCTCTATTTTTCAAGTTTTTTCATTATTTCTCAATTTTTATGCGTCGTATTATAAAAATTTCTCCACCAGAGCTAGTGTTTGTTATATATTTATAAGCAAAAAATATTATATGACATGTTCCTAAAAAAAAATCTCAAGTTCGGTGAAAAAAATCGTTTTTTTACTTAATTTCTCTAATTTTGCCAATAACTCGAAAACAGTACGCTGTGAAATTTTGACGTCTTCGTCTTTTGTCCAGTCCAACAAAGTTCCTGCAGCGCTATGATATCGAAGTAACGGGGATGTAGTTCGTCATAGATTATCATGTCGCAACTTCGAAACCAAGTGACTTGCAGTTCCATGTTCCAAGTTTCCAATCGTAATCCTTATTCCGTCCCGTGGATCTTTGCCGATTGTTCCAGGTTGTATTATCTCCTATGTTGTTCGCAATAAGTTTTTTTTACAGGTGGCTTATTAGGCCTACGCCAACACTTCTGTCTCGCCAAAGCTCTGTTTAACGTCCCAACTAACACTAGGGCGGTTGCAATGATGGGGCTACAATATTTGTGTTCATTATGCCCATAGTTTCGCTTTATTAGCTTCTAAATGGATTTACTAATTTGGTAGTTCGAATTCTGTGGTGAATTAAGCAAATTAATCACCATACAAGCTGGTAGACTTGCATATATGTTAATTGAGATAGTCAAATACTGCATTTTTAACAGTTCATATATAAAAAACTAGACGTACTATGCTATTTTTGAAAACGGCAGTGCAATCAGCAATCATTAATAAAGTAAACGGCGGTTTGGTGCTTGAGATAAAAAAGTGTTCCGAAGTCTAATTGACATAACTCAATAATTTTCAGAAATAGACGGACTTTGGGGCAAGTGTGCCACCCCTGCTTTTTATAAAAACTACAATATATATTTTTTCTTTGAGCTTAACAATATATACTTCACAATACAATGATCAAAATATGATGAAAATTGCTCTGTTTTTCACGTATTTACATCGACTTGTGCAAAGACAACCAAATTTGAGTGGATTTTTATAAGATTTCGTTGTTTCAAAATAACATAATGAAAGGTAAATTATTAATAGCTTTTCTAACGTACTGTACATCGTGAAACTATTCAAATGTGGAAGGTATTGTGGCATTTGAACGAAAAAAGTATTTTTGTTCTACAAATCCAGTTTGGTTGAAAAGTACACTTATTGGGGCAAGTGTGTCATCTATTTGGTAAGCAAAAACTGTTGGAGTGAAATTTATAAAAATGTAAACATCATAATAATAAACCAAAATGAGACACCAGTAGTAGTTTCTGAAGTATGGTAGGGGAATAACTTACATGTTTGCCCCCCAAAGTGTTTTTTTCTCAAAATATTCAATAATAACATGATTTTTGGCTTATTAAGTACCGTTTTAAATATCTACATCAATACTTTACCGTTAATTAGTGGTGACCTAGTTGAAAATTTTACATATTCGCCGTAATATAAGGGTAATGCATATATTGTATTGAATGGAGACAAAAATAACCATTTTAGTTATACGAATTGAGTAATAGGAAATTACGCATGTTTTGAACCTTGTTATAAAGCATCCCCTTATTACAGTAAACTTAAAATTATTTTTTAAATTATCGATTAGCGTCTGCTTTGTAAGTAATATTAATAGGAAATAAATAAAATTTCATTACAAGTAGAATAACATACGATGTTCATTAGGTGGCCGTCTTGCCCCATATGGGTGGCACACTTGCCCCATAGTGTCGAAAAATAGGTTATTTTGGTTGATATTTGAGAAGCTCCAAAACTAATACTTTTTGAAGTTATTTTCTTTCTAAATGGCACAATGGTTATGAAAAGATGTGAAACTAACATCCTGATGCTAAATTGGTGGATTTTATAAGCTTTAGGCAAAGTTAGAGAACAATTTGCTTAAGGTGGCACACTTGCCCCAAATTCCGCTATAGGTAGCAAAATTGTAGATTCAGACGAGATGAATAAGTTTGCTAAAGACATATGTTGTGTACGGCTTTCACATTTTTAAATGAATTGTTTAAAATTTTCCTTTAAAGAGTTTCCCTTTGGTCAAATCGTTATTACTTTTGAACTAGTAATTTCGAAAACGACTTAAAAATTTGTTGATATTCTAGTTATTTCTGATGTGCGTTGAAAATTTCATTCAAATAGATCCATGAATAACTGACATCTAACATACCAAAATTTATAATTTGTATGGAAAACCGAAAAAATTACAAATGTATAATCCAATACACTGCTAAAAAAATGTTGTAAATTTAAGTTTATTTTCCTGCAAATAATAGGAGCATCAAAATAAACCTAAATTTCAACGACCAATCTTCTATTTTTCAATCGAATTTACTTTAAATTTACATGATCCAGCAAAGTTGTAGACCATTCAATTTTAAGCAACTTTGCCAAAAAAAGTTTTATTTGTATCTTTTAAATTGACCGATTTAGAGCTTTTTTTCCTACGGCGACATAGGGTTGTCCGAACAAAACTGGTTTTCTGGCTCTAGAGTTTTCAATTAAAATTTCTCATCAAAGTAGTCTATGAAACACTTTTAGAGCTTGGAAAAATGCGTAATTTTGTGAGTGAAGAAACTCGCTATCTCCTTCCGTTCGGGAGTTATTGTTGTTTTTCTCTCAAAAACATGCCTACTTTGATTATGGATTTCTCTGATTGGTGCAAACATAAAAAAATATCTTTTGACGGCATTCAAAAGACAAAATAAAATTGTATATTATATCAAAAAATTACAGATGTGTTATTTTTGTAACTCTATTAAAATTCCCTGAAAAACATGAAAAAAAGCTCTAAAAGTATTTCATAGACTACTTTGATGAGAAATTTGAATTGAAAACTCTAGATCCAGAAAACCAGTTTTGTTCGGACCACCCTATGTCACCATAGGAAAAAAGCTCTAAATCGATCAATTTAAGAGATACAAAAAAACTTTTTTTGGCAAAGTTGCTTGAAATTGAATGGTCTACAACTTTGCGGAAGTATGTATAGTATAATTTCTACAAATAAGAAAGTTAGTTACACATTTTCTATGAAAATGTGGTCCACCCTAATTTTCAATAACACCAAACAAAGGACCTTACTAATACAAACAACTTTGTAGAAGACCGGTTTCGTCTAATGTTTCATTCTTAAGCTCACAATGCATCTTTCCGCGTAAAACTGATTCCTGGACCACTGTACAATGATCTTAAGGCGAAGTAGGCCGTCATTGAAATTTGTACGCGTCGTTGATGATTGTTGCTAATTCATCTCACGTTTTTGAATCAAAGAAAATCAGTTGGTTTTGCACTGACACAGCTGAAAAAGTATCAGCATACTTTATGCATGTTAGCGCGTACAGTGATACTTTTTCAAGTCAATATGAACTACCAAGACTGAGTTTTATCACTTTGAAATGCAAGCTGAAAATTTATCATTGTTGCCAAAACGAATGACGGGTTACTTAGCCTTAAAGACCTTCCACAAGTGTCAATAAATGAAAAGCCACAAAGAAAAAGAAAGCACACCCGTACTAAAGGCGAGTTGGCATCTAACATTCAAATTGACCGAAAAGATAACACCCATAAATCAAGCTATTAAAAATCCCCCACTTCCCCAATCACTATAAATGCAATCAATGTTATCGAGTTTGGACCAATTTGAATCTTTATTAAATTTTCAGCCATATATGCGAAGCGGATGACAACGATGACGATATGTGGAACAAGCAAACAAAACATCAACAAGTATCATGATCTTCTTGGCAGATGGCGCAGACTGTGGACATCAGGACATCCTATATCCTGGAAGCAAATTTCGACTGGCTTTCCCTCTCCACAAAACATCCCCATCTATATAGCGAACGGCACACAATCACGGTACGATTTCAGTTATTGGAAAACCAAAAGGGAGAGACTATTAGGTTTTCTTTTCTCTGCCATTTGGACAGAATGTCAACAAATCGTACATATGGAAAGCTCCCATTCAGATCAAGTCTCAAGTTTGCCCAGTCCATATTTGGTCCCATCCCCCACCATCTTCCACGTGGCCCCTGTTCGGTAAGTAAACGCAATCGAATTGAAGGGGATTTTGTGCTTCCACCGATGTCATTTCTTCAAGCGATATGGGGGAAAGTGCGGGTTGGTATTCCGGAATGAGTATGGACATCCGAAAATTTCTTTCACAATGACCTTTGATTGTTATCTCTGCACTAGCAGTCTTCGAACGAGGCAAACACTCCTGACTGGGTAGCCCTCGTGCGTTAAAATACACTCTAATAAAGATTTAAAAAAAAAAAAAAAAAAACTACTGACTGGGATATGCATTGAATCCAATGAATGAATGCAAAAGACAACTAGGTTCCTCGTACGAATGACGCTGGCTGGCGACAGAATTGCTTTTCGGTCCAGGGATGCCATGTTTTTATATTTACCTTATTAGTATTATTTTAAACATTTCATTCACATTTTATGTCTAGGTGTTCTATGTTAAGCAATGCTACCATCCTAATTTGGTGCAACCAACTAGATGAAGATTTTATTATCAATTCGCCAACAATATATTAAATTGAAATAGCCGTAGAAATTCAAAATTTTTACAGTTGAGTTGATTTTATCTGCTTATAACAAAAAAAAAAAAAAAACGCTTTCAAATTGCTTAACCTAACTTAATCTAAACATATAACGCATTAATCGTGCTTATAGAAAATTGCAACGATTTTTGTCTAAAACTATCATAAATTTTATTTGACATTTGTTTCTAAGGTTGAACATTGGATATTCTATGTAACTCATTAGTATTATATCTAATAAACCTAAAGTGTACGATTTGATAGTTAACTCTTGGATTATTCAACAATGTATGTTGGAATATAAAATTTTTATTTAATTATTTTTATTCAAGCATTCATGATTTTAGTCCGGTTTCATAATTGGTACAACCTTGACATATTTCCGTTTGTTAGCAACATTTGCCAAAAGAAAATATTTGTTAAATATATCAAACAAAAATAATTAGCCACTCTCTGAAAATTTCTTTATGAGGGTATTAAAAATTTGATCATCGTCTGGTTTCATTCAAAAATCGCTAATCAAAATTATCCAGGCATCTTAAAGAATCTCTCCAAAAAACTATTCCGCATTTTCTCCAAGAATTATCACACGTATTCAAGTAGGAATTCTCACAGGAACGCCTTCAGGAAATACTTTCTTACTCTCCTCAAGAAAATCCTCATGATTTCTTTGTTATTTTATATTTTATCCATGTTTGTCACGCTTCCTAATTTCTAATCGTTATTCTTGAAGTTCCTCTCTGAATTCCTTCACTGATTGCATCACAAATTCATTTGAGAATATATCAAATTAGGTTTTGATTTCTTTCAGAAATTGTCGGATACTCCTTTTAAAAAATTTTCAATAAGTTTTTGGGGATTATTTCAAGCATATATTCAAGTAACTTTATAGCATTTCTTTAAATAATTTCGTTAGAAACTTTTTCAGAGATTTCTTCAAGAATGACTCCCAAAATACCTCTAAGAGTTTACAAGTTAGCAAAAATTGTGGCTTTAGCTATTTTATGCAGGATTTCATCCATGGGCGTAGCCAGAACTTGCATCAGGGAAGGGCAAGCGACTTCAAAAGTTTATACATGAGTTTACACAATCTCTGCACTCTGTTCTGGACAAAACTTTAAAATATGAAGTACATCTTTCCTCTTTTTGCAGTGAGCCAAGTGGAATCTAAAACACGTCTTGGTCCAATATGTTGACCATTCAACGCCTTGGAAAATTTCAGTTTGGAAAAGTTAGAATAGAAAGTTGGATTGGTAGAGTTCCTATTGAACACCGCTAGCGCATGACGGCTCACCATAGTAGCATGTCCGAAAGAACTTGAAACTATTGAGAATCAGAGCTACAGGTCCAAAGCCCTAATAAAGGTGGATAGTTGTGATGGCTATGACCGTGGTCATCATGAAAAGAACAAACGAACAATGCTGTAACGTGTCAGCACCGTGACGGCAGCCCGCGCGTGTTGGGCTCCTGGCTCGTGAACTGCGGAATGTCGTCGTGAACGTGGCAGCTATCTTGGAAATGCGCTGGCCGAGAACCGGAGAACGCGAATTCCGAGCGGTGGACCCCATCGCTAACACTTCATTCAAGTACCACATCTACTACAGCGGTGGCGACAGAGCAGAACATGGAGTTGGCTTCACAGTGATTGGGAAGCAAATGAAGCGATTTATTCAGTGGAAACCGGTAAGCGACCGAATCTGTGTGTTGAGAATGAAGGGCAAGTTCTTCAACTACAGCCTGATCATAAGCCCGATGACATGAAGGATTAGTTCTATGAGAGCCTGGATAAGGTCTACGGAGAGTGCCCAAAACAAGACATTAAGATAGTCATCGGCGACGCAAATGCGCAGATCGGGAAAGAAGATTTCTTCCGACCCGTCATTGGAACGGAAAGCCTTCATTCCGTTACCAATGATAATGGCCTGCGACTAGTAACCTTTGCTACTGTCAGAGGGATAGCAATCAGCAGTGGTTGTAGGACAGAAGGTCGAAGGACAGAAGGTCGAATGACAAAAGGTCGAAGGACAAAAGGTCGTATGGACAAAAGGTCGAATGGACAAAAGGTCGAATGAACAAAAGGTCGAATGGACAAAAGGTCGGATGGAATAAAAGGGTCGAATGGACAAAAGGTCGAATGGACAAAAGGTCGAATAGACAAAAAGGTCCAAATTGTACCGTTGAAAAGATTATCGCACACTCAGTTGCTAACATTTTGACCACAAATTCCTCCTTTCTCATCTGAAGTTTTTCCTTCTTTTAAATGATAGCTGTTCTTCAGAATTACCGTTTGAAGCTATAATTTGTATCAAGGCTATTATTTTCCGAACAAAAGATTCATTTTCTGAATTTCGGTAGTTATAATTTTGATACTCCAAAGCATAGAGTAATTATTATTAGCTTTTTATTTGATACATTTTCAATAGAGATTTGTCCTTCTTTTAAACATTGGCTGTTCTTTTGGAGTTATACATTATAGTGATTTTATACTGTTGTAGACACTTGTATCGACGATTATTCCTTCTTTTATATATCGGCTGTTCTTCATAGATTTCACTTTTACATCTTGCCTCTATTTTTTTTTCAATTGAAATGTTGCCTTCTTATAAATATCGGCTGTTCTTCATGCTTCACAGTGTGTATGGGCATTTCAATTGCATTTCTAACAAATGGTTTTCCTTCTTTTGACGTTTTGCTGTTTTAGGGCTATGCATTAGAGGTTTATCTGGCTGTTGATTTCGACTGATTTAAATTAGCATCAGGGAATAATAATTATCCTTTTTCTTGAATTACGTCCCAACTAGGCTAGGGTCTGCTACTTAGCTACTCAAGCATTTACTGAGAACTTTTCTGATAATTTGATCATTTTTGATTTTGTGCATCATGCTTTTTATTAGGAAATGATCTGCAACCCGAACCGTGAAACGATTACACTGCGGAACACGTTTTTGTCTCTAGCACCAAAATACCGCTATTCACTTGATTAAGGGTTGCTGAATCCATTGCCGTTTTCAGAAATATCATAGCACGTCCAGTTTTTGAGATATTGACTGTTGAAAATGCAAAAAATGACTATTTCAGCCAACTTGCATGCAAGTTTCCCAGCTTGTAAGGTAATATATTGGCTTAATTTGCCACTGCATTCAAATTTTATGTGTATAACAATACTTATCATCAAAGTTTGTATTATTTTCGATACGGAAAAGTTATTTTTTGATGGTTTAGAAATACAAAAATTTTGCCATATAGAAGAAACGAAGAATTTTGTATGGAGACTGCAAGCATGTTGAAAAAATCGGTTTAATCGAAATTTAATCGCGCAATTTCAATCAAATTATGTCTGAAATGAAAGTTCAAGTTCTATTTTGCATGTTTGGTGGATTAGTTTACAAAAAAGTATGATAAATTGTACTTTAAATTTCATGTAAACATTAATAAAAGCAGTGTTTTGTACAACTTTGGCGACCTGTAGCTAAGAATTGTGACGTGCTGGAACATTTCTGAGAACGGCATCAGATTCCGCAGCCCCAAATCTACTAGAGACACATAATTTGGTTCTTGAGACACGCAAACATGTCATTTTTGTTACGCTGTGTTATTCAAGGAATGCGGGTGTGATGTCGCACCACCGACGACCTGAAATCTATCCATGCTCTGAATGAGGTTTACAGAAAACACATACATTACTCTTGGACTCAGACTCATTTCTCTTCCGAACCACCTGATGACCACTTCGAGGACAGGCTATTGCATATAGCACTTTAACATATGCAGCAGAAAAAGCCTAGGCAAGCTGCTTCTCCTAGCCGCCTTGAACATTGTTACAGGGAACCAGCCGCGGCAAAGCGAACCCTCTGCTCTACAGTTGGCTCATGGCGGCACGCCATAGGTGCTATAATTCCAGTATGATCTGAATGACAGCCGCAGTTACTGCATTCCAGCACTCGGCATCCCAACACATAGCACATCGAGTGCATGCCACTCGATGCACTTAGATAATTACCAGGAGGACATACATAAATGAACTAACGAGTCTCCAACCAAATCGCTTTTCAACGCATCAGAATCGTAGTGTGCTGCGCTAGGTTCACGAAAATTCTGAAAGCGCGCGCTAGGGGAGATTCAACACATGCGCTGCTCGGTGCTACGCTCGCCATCGGTATCCAAGTTGTAACGAAGAGTCTCTACAGCTATTTTTACATTATTATGCAGGTGTCTAGATGGTCTACATGACACGGTCGAAGACGCGCGATCCGGAAGCTACAATTTCGATTCTCGTTTTACAATTTTGTCTTCACATCAATTATTCTGCTGTTTTTGAACAACGCATGTGACGAAGCGCATGAGACGCATTGAGAAATTACATTAAAAAGCGAGGAACACCAACATAGGTCTCAAAATGTACAGTGCACGAGTGAGCATGAAAGGAATGGGGCTATTGCACATACGGCTACAGCACAGTAACTCTGGATGCACTACGACCTGAAAAGTCTAACAAAATTTCACCCCGAAAAGATCGTAGACCAACTGAAATAGAACCTTGTATGCTCTTTCTGATGATATGCGCGTTTTCGTCACGTCTCTTTTAGCTGTAGCGCTTGTGATAACTGGCTTTTTTTTATGAAAAGCCTTTTGTTCTTCCTAAATTTTTGTCCATTCGACCTTTTTTGTCATTCGACCTTTTGTCCATTAGACCTTTTGTCCATTCGACCTTTTGTCCATTCGACCTTTTGTCCCTTCGACCTTTTGTCCATTCGACCTTCTGTCATTCGACCTTTTGTCCTTGGACCTTTTGTCATAGATTCATCAGCAGTACCTACTTCTCACGAAAGAATATCCGCAAACACACCTGGCGACACCCGAGTGGCGATGCCTGGTTGACCACGTGCTGGTTGATGGGCGACATTTCTCAGATGTCATTGATGTCAGGACCTTCCGAGGCCCTAATATCGATTCGGATCATTATATTGTTGTAGCTTCAGGCGCAATTATCCAGCGTCACGAGTTCTACTCTTGGAAGTTTTCTTAAAAAACTACCTAAAGCAATAACACAGTACTTTTCAGTGCTACAAAAACAGTACTTTTCAGTGCTAAAATTAAAAACGGTACTTTTCAGTGTTACTAAAACAGTACTTTTCAGTACTATTTTTTCTACTATTGACCCCTTTACGATCCTTGTTTGGACCCGTGCCTTCGATTTTCTGTTGGACCCGTTGGCGAAAGCTAGCGGTGGTAATCATTCTTCGACACTGTCTTGGGAAAAACCTCTCGAAGGTCACGTCTTCTTTCGTTTATTAACTAAACATGGTATCAACAACTAACAAAAGGAAGGGTGAATCTCTGAATTCACAACTTCCTTCCAAAAAGTGGGATTTAAAACCGTCACTAAACGTGGCAAGAAAGGAAGGAAGGACGTTTCCCCGGAATGCGAACTTTCTTCCAAAGGTGAAATGAATAATTGTATCGAAATGAGCAATCAGTTCGATGCTCTAGACAAATTTTCCGAACACCAAAGCGAAGCAGCCTCTAGTCCAGGCTCTTTGATTCAAAAGAGGAAGCAAAGAGTGCCACCTATCGCGGTCAGTTGTTCCGAATTTGGGGGATTTAGGCAGGAGATCTTGAACTATAAGTCTATAAGTCACCTGAAGAGATCAAAAATGGAATAAATGATTTAATTGGATTTTCCCCAGTCCAAGTAATCATTATGAAAAAGAGAACCCAATCTGGCATTGTTCGGAAAGGGCTTTCTCAAGAATATTATTTAGTTCACTTTAACAAAAAAGAACTAAATAATATTAAAGCTTTAGACAAAGCAAAACTTTTGTTTGATGTCCGTGTGACATGGGAACATTTCCAGAAACCTGAAGGAAATTACCAGAACCCCACTCAGTGCCGTCGGTGTCAAAAGTGGGGTCATGGTACAAAAAATTGTCGCATGGATGCTAAATGCATGATTTGCGGAGTTTCTTCTCACGCCAAGGACGTCTGTCCAGTGAAGGAAGATACCACCAAGTTTATATGATCTAATTGCGGGGCCAATCATAAGTCAATTTTTTGGAATAGCCCTTCACGCAAGAGAGTCAATGAGGCTCGTGCCAGGCAGATGAAAGATAATATCCGTTACGATAACGGTCGTTTCCGGAATTTCCCTGGTAGAGTATCGAACAATACTTATTTTTCAGTTAATGATCGCTTGATTAGGAATCATACCCATCAGGAAGATCATAATCATGCTCATTCACAAACTAATTTTAATCCGTCGGGTAGCCGTTCGAATCTTTCAATTTCGAATGTATCTACCCACGGAAAATCCTTTGCCGATATCGTAGCAGGTAATTTGAACTCCTCTCCTGTTCGTACTATGAGCACCCATTCTACTTGTTTCAAATCAAATGGAAAAAACCCTACTGCCACAGGTAACTCTTACTCCGCCTCTTCGTCTACCGAAAATTCACATGGGAAATCATGTACCCACTTCAAGTGATATGTCTGCCTCTGATTTTAATTTTCTAACTGAACAATTGAATCTAATGATTCAAAGCCACCACTATGACTGAAGCAGTCCAGGTAGGTGTAAAATTTACACATCAAATTGTTATTGGATTACGTTTTTCTAATGGATCCAAATAATAATTTAAATATTTTAAATTGGAATGCTCGTTCTCTGAATGGTAAAGAGGACGAGCTGTTTAATTTTCTTACAGATAATAACGTGCATATAGCAGTTATTACTGGAACGTATTTGAAACCTGGATCTAAACTCAAAAGAGTTCCTAACAATTTTGTTTATCGTAATGATCGACTTGATGGGGCATGCGGGGGAGTTGCAATCATCATTCATAGGCGTATAAAACATCAACTGTTTTCGTCATTTGAAACTAAAGTTTTCGAAACTTTAGGTGTTTCTGGTGAATCACAGTTTGGTAGATATACTTTCATAGCTGCCAATTTGCTTTTTCAATGCTCTGGACAGCAAGTCAATTTGCTCCAAACTGACTTGCGAAAATTGACTCGCAATAAGTCAAAATATTTTGTCATTGGTGACTTTAATGCCAAACATCGGTCATGGAATAATTCTCAAAGTAATTCCAATGGCAGAATTTTATTTGATGCGTGCTCTTCAGGATATTTCTCAATTCAATACCCTGATAGCCGTACATGTTTTTCCTCTTCTAGAAATCCATCTACGATTGATTTGGTCTTAATCGATTCTAGTCATCTTTGTAGCCAACTGATTACTCATGCTGATTTTGATTCTGATCATGTCCCTGTTACATTTCAAATATTGCATGAAGCGATTCTCATTCCTATCAGCTTCACTTTCAATTATTTTCGAATAAGAGCTAGTGTTCCCCAAGGCAGCATTTTGGGACCAATATTATACAATATTTTCACATCTGACTTACCTGAGTTACCTCAGGGATGTATAAAATCCTTGTTTGCGGATGACACAGGCCTCTCCGCTAAAGGACGAAGTCTGCGTGTCATCTGTAGTCGATTGCAAAAAAGTTCGGATTTATTTTCTTCATACTTGCAAAAATGAAAGATTTCTCCTAATGCTTCCAAAACTCAGCTAAAAATATTCCCACATAAACCAAAAGCTCTTTATTTGAAACCGTCAAGTAGACATGTTGTCACGATGAGAGGGGTTCGAATAAATTGGTCAGATGAAGTTAAGTATCTAAGGCTCATGCTAGATAAGAAGAATTTAACTTTCGAAAATCACATTGAGGGCATTCAAGCCAAATGTAACAAATATGTAAAATACCTCTATCCCCTTATTAATAGAAAATCAAAACTTTGTCTTAAGAACAAGCTTTTGATATTCAAACAAATTTTCAGGCCAGCCATGTTGTATGCTGTACCAATATGGACTAGCTGTTGTAATACCAGGAAGAAAGCTTTGCAGAGAATTCAAAATTAAATTTTGAAAATGATTCTGAAGCTTCCTCCCTGGTATAGTACCAATGAGTTACATAGAATATCCAATACTGAAACATTGGAACAAATGTCAAATACAGTAATTATTAATTTCAGGCAAAAATCGTTACAATCTTCTATTGCCACGATTAATTCGTTTTATATTCAGGTTAAGTTAGGTTAAGTAAATTGAAAACGTATTTTTTTTCTCTTATAAGCAGGTGAAATCAACTCAACTGTAAAAAATTTGAACTGTTACGGCAAATGAAATGTAATATGTTGTTAACAAAATGGTAATAAAATCTTAAATTTTTTTACTAAATTAGGATGATAGTGTTGTCTAACACAGAACACCTAGACATAAGAAATGAATGTAATGTTTAGAATGATACAAACACAAAAAATAAAAAAAAGAACAAAACATTAAGAAACCACGTTGTCGTAGCACCCGCGTTGGAGCATGTATTTTATATTACCGCAGTTCAGTTTTTATAGAGAGTTCAACTAACCCAATAAGAATTTTGCAATGAATACTGCCTGTGAATTACTCCTTCATTTTCGAGTGTCTCGACTACTAGCAATCTGCAGCGGTCCTCAAACCTTGGCAGATTCATAGGATCATGCCTAGGAAGGCTACGAAGAGCGTATCTCACAAACTCTCGCTGTACAGCTTCGATGCTAGAAATCCATGTTGATACGAGCACCATACAATAACATTGGATTTAAGGCTAAGTAGCCTGTCATTCGTTTTGGCAGCAATGATGACTTTGCAGCTTGCAATTTTAAAGTGATAAAACTCAGTCTTGATAGTTTATGTTGGCTTGAAAAAGTATCACTGTACGCGCTAACATACACAAGGTATTCTGATACTTTTTCAGTTGTGTCAGTGCAAACTCAGCTGATTTTCTTTAATTCGAAATCGTGCGATGAATTAGCAACAATCATCAACGACGCGTACAAATTTCAATGACGGTCTACTTCGCCTTAAGAATAGACCGAACAAATGCACCATACAAAGATCCAGAGGATCGTAAAACTTATCAGCTATTTTAAACCAAAACCCGATCTGCCGATTAGCTCTGGAGATCATATCATTGTAGTGTACCCGAAAGCAGTATCAAAAGCTGCGCCTAAGTCACATACCTCGGTTTCACGTGAGATTCCGCATTTACCGAGTCGTATTCATACATAAACAAGCCACAAACACGGAATGTGGGTTCGATTTCCGCATCAGACCGGAAAACTTTTCACCAGGAAACTATTTTGACTGTTCCACTTCAAAGGACAAATCCTCCACTGGAAGCTTTCAAAAAAACTAGCATCCCTGGCTTCGGTATCTCATATGATCCACTTTGTATATATCTTTGGAATTGGATAAATTGTTGATGGAAATTGAAAAGTGACTGCGTTTTTGCCAAGGTAGACGTCATGAAAGTAGTTGGAAATAAAGACAGCGTTGTAATTGAATATGATAATATGAAGTGCTGCAATACCTGGGAAAGACCGTAAGCGATTGCTTTTTGTGGTCAGCTTTTTTCCCATACCTACATCTATGGAGCAGAACAATGGTCGATAGCACTGATTGTGACATGTTGAAAATGCCCAAGAGCTTATTGAGTTTTCTCTGGATCTGATCGGATGGTAGACGATTGCTTTGCTTTGTTTTATCGTTATGTATCGAGATGGATTCAAGGGTAAATTGACGTCTCCAAATGTAACTCTGTTCACCGATCGTTTTATTTCTCTTGATATGGCTTTATTATGAAGCGAATTGTAGCTGTCTCTCATATTTTCGGTTGACTAAGAATAGCAGGGTAGGTTTGAATTTGTGAGAATTTCTTATTTAATACTAAAGCTAAAATTAGCCAAAGCCTAGCAAATTGTAACATGAGTGAAAGTTATTAGTAATTATTATTCCATTTATGTTTTTTAAACAAAAATAACAAACTTGCAGCGTACCTAAATTATAATTTCAGCAGGTTTTTAATTATCGGTCGTGTAGTTCTACATGTTTTGTCATAGTTTTTATAGAGAACTCTAAATGCTTAACAATTTTCGAAGGATCCTGTTTCTTTACGCCTGCTAGAACTCCGGAAAATAAAGAGATCAAAACTGCAACCCTTTCTGTTAATTAAATTCATTTCAATCGTCCTAAATGAAAATTATCAACAATTTTTTACAAGTTTTCTATTTTTTCTCTCTGAAAGTATGTGGTTGATTGAAATTTAATGTCAGTTTTTCGAAATATTTTTCTTGGTGCTCCCCTTTCGATTTATGTATTTTCAGGGATAAACAAAGCTAAAAAAAGCTTTATTTACAAGTTTGATATATTTTTGGGACTATTGTTTTGAAGTGTATAGATGCATTAGTTTTAAAGTTATCATTGTTTGAATTTTACAAATTAAGTTCGTCAGTCTTTTAAATGCACACACTGTACGAAGCTATGATTGGCTATTCAAAACATATTAGATATAGCAATGAAATTCGGAGGTTTAGTGAATGTATTTGTTGTGGTAGCCAGAAAATATTTTTACAGTTAATTATAGGCATAGTGATGTCTTGATTAGGAGTAGTATAGGTTATGTATTGAATGCATTGAATCTAGTAGCCTTTCCAATCAAATGATAGGTTCGTAAAGCATTCAATTCTATAAGGAACGCAAAAAAAACCCTTTGCTTTAACGATTCTTTCATTCTTTATGGCACCAGAACCATTGTGCAGTATCATCGCTCACATTCAATTTAGTAGCCTCCGTCTGCATTGGCCAGCGGAAATCATCCGCGAAAATACTGTACAGATTTGATTACCTTCCAAATTTGCAACTCACCGCAGTCCAGCAACGTGGTTTTGTTTGTCGTTTTTCCCGGCTCTGGATGGAGGCTTACAACGGATCGGAGAACGCTTCAACAAAGCACGAAATTTATAGATTTAGCGTGAATCGTCGCAGAAATAAAAACTGCCTGTTCATCTACCCACCACCAAGTGTGCCAGCCAACGCGGGATTTTGAAAGCGCTTTTCCGTGCGCTCAACAACCAACCATCGAACCGAGAATTCGCATTTATTGATAGGCTTTATAAACTTTTGACTTACCCCAAACTCTCCCCAATGTCGGCAGCGCGCTTTTGTTTTTGCAGTCCATTAAAAATGGACCCACGCAGGCACCCCTTCCACCGCAGCAGTGCAAATATTCGTTAATTGTGCCCCAAATTGCAAAGCATAAATATCCTAATAATAAAAATAATAATAGTAATAACGATCATGAAGTTCGCATTAACATTGACAATAATTGGAACTTGAAAATTATTGCGACACTTTGCATCAACAATGGGTGAATCGATTGAATACATTTTTCATTACATTTAAAAATAATAAATATATATTGTAATGTGGCAATTATTTCATTTTTTTTCAAAGAACACGACACGTACATGGGGATGACGAAAATCGATGTCTGACGCAAATGTGGGGTCATTCGATGTTGAATGCAATGTGGGGTCATTCAAAAATGACGTCCATAATTTAGGGGAGGGGGATTGGTCTACGAAAGTGTTGCATGTTATGATTTTTCAACCCTTGAAATAAGCCCAAAAACACATTTTTAATTTATTTTAATTTTAATAGCTGAGAATTTGACCAGACGTTGTTCTTAGCATGAGAATTCAGAATACTGCTTGACCGGAAGATTTCCAGACATTTTTTCAAATATGTACAGGTCTACGTGTATAAGTATTGTGAACAGCGTAACAGACAGGGAGGGGATGGACGTCATATTTGAATCTTCCCTGTTGGTATTTTCGGAACAGGAGTACGAGGGGATGAGCAAAATCGATGTCCGACGCAATTTTGAAATAAAATTTGGAGATTGTAGAAAAATTGGTTGAGGAAAATAAATGGAAATGCATGTAATATAGGTATTTTCAGAACGAGTACGCCAAGGGGATGATGAAAATCAATAACCGACGTCATTTTGAAATGAAATTAACTGAAACTTCAAATAACGAAGTCATTTTTTAAGCAAATTTAATTGATGTCACTTTTTTACGAGGTAATTTGAATAACATCAGTACAGATCAGTATATTGATCCGTTTGCTTATATGAATAGTTGAGATTTCATGCCATGGCTAAGTATCATAAATATAGGACGGGGTGGGTGGTGTAATGGCTACCACTTCTGCTTCATAAGCAGAAAATCATGCACTCTAAGAAAATAACATGTAAAATTAAATTCAATATGATTCACATAAAAGAAGCGAAACTTTTGACGTCATTTTAAGTCTGCTCGTAAAATTACATGACACAGAAAAACCAAAAAAAAAAAAAATACACGCCATGGCATAAAAGTAAGATTGATGACTTACTTTTACACCATGACGTGTAATCTCTCTACTGTGTTTGTTGCCCCAAACAAAGTATAAATGAAGAACAGAAAAACTTACCATTTAATTACTAATAACATTATTTCTCCCTCGCGGAAATACACCATGTATAAGCTACACACTAAAGAATTGCACTTGTAGAACCGCACCAGTTTTTTCGACCGCGGAAAAGTGCTTTAGAAGCACTACGGGAATTTTCACTTTAATAAATCAGAAGCTGGGATTCTTGCTATTATGACACTCAAAATTGCACAATTCTCTTGTTTACAGGCATCGATAATTCCATCAGCACTTTTTATAATGCCATTTTTGTATGCACTTCACGACGGCACCTTGTGAAGAGGCTTTCATTGCCACAGGAAGAGAAATCCACCAACAAAAAATCATCCTGCAGCCTATTACTGTCCTTGGCCAACTAGATTTCCATCCTTTCCTTGACCATTCACGTACCGATAGCAAAACAAAGCGACTCAGCAATCACATCAAATTATTTTTTAACATTTTTTAATTATTTTACAACAACTACTCAAACCGCAATATGTTTTAATTGACTTCTATTTGAAAAATAATTTCCTCGAGAACGTCTTATCGCGGCCATGCTTGAAAACAAACTTGACTGTTTGCATGACGCCGTCATTAAGTTGGTAGTCATGTAATTTCACGTTTAGATGAACACAAATTCAAGTGTTGTGAACAACTTTCAAAGCTTAAAATATCTGAATTCGAAAGATTGACATTTATTATCAGTGGTGATGTAAAAATAGATTCGAAGACACTAATATTTTCTCATACATCAAAAGAAACGTAAAATTCAGTCGTTTTTGAGTTTAGGTCACAAAATATTAAATTACATTATGTTTTACGTCACCCGTAAATCTCATTATTTTTAAGAGTGTGGGTTCAATCCCAGGCCCGCCCCTTTCCTCATAATTTGTAGTTGTATCTTACTAGATAGCTGCTATTTCCACTAGTACATCATAGTTCATATCATAGTTACGCCTGATACATAGGCAGTCTGCTAACCAAACAGTAAGCCTCTCTGCCATAAATTTACCACCCCTATGCCTTCCCGCATAAACTGGCGTAGATGTCTACTGTGTGAGCCAGTTTAATGCATCATCAATTCCTTTCACTTCCCCTCATTGGTCAGCATTCTGACGTGGCAGGCGCCATACACTAAGGGTGTCTGTTAGTCCTATGCAGTCATCTTTTTTTTCCTTCTTAGCAATGGGGGGATAATCTGCTCAACAGACACCCGGACGCTGAAGGTCCAGGAGTGTGAGGTTGGGGACCGTTTACTCAATGCAAAGCAGCAGACAGGACTACATCTTCGACCCAATAAACTATTCCCATTGCCGCTATTGCACATCGCAACCTCAAGATTAGCTGCGTAGCCATGCAGCAACGAACATCGATGACACGCTTAAGGAGGTTCACCAAAGTAGCATGCTGGCGCTTTACCAGCTTCCCGGGTGGTCCTTACCTCCCATTGTCCTCTGAAGGCGGGCAAGGTCAACCACAACACCCGCGCCCAGCTGTTCTGCAAGTATGACCGGTATGGCCTACGTAGCCGACTGCGAACCCTTGGACCACCTGTTACTTAGCGTCTGCACTAACCACTCCTCGAGTCCACGCGCCACCCCCTTTGTAGCTTCAAGACGATGTGGGTGATAGCCGATGATACGGCACATCAACAATAGCCGCCCAACTAGCACTATTGAATGCGTTTCTAACATTCAGAGTCACTACTGCGCAGTAGTGAATCCCCGTCCTCTTACGCTGGAGTGCTATCTCACCGGTTTTTTTAACCGTCAAAATAGCATCTACGATCGACCTCCCTTTCCGGAAGCCGAACCAGTTCGGCTTGAGAGACCATTTACACCCTCGGTGTACCTCAACAGTCTGTTGAGGATGATCTTATCGAGCACCTTCCCCGCCGTGTCGATCAAGCATATTGGTCTATATGCCGACGGGTCACCGGGTGGTTTTCCCGCCTTTGGCAATAGTACCAGGCTCTGCCGCTTCCACACCTCTGGAAAAACTCCCTCGTCCAGGCATTTCGGCATGGCAGATCTGAGCATCCCGGGAGCCTTCGCAATTGCTACTTTTAAGGACAGGTTTTGCCTTATCTATTCTGAGGGATTTTGCTATCCCTGCAAGTTCCTCATCGGTTACCCTCTCCTCATCGTCAGCCCTAGTCCCCAGCTGTCCTACGAAAGGAGGCCAAGGGCTAGGGTTATGACGCGAAAAAAGGCCCTCGATGATCCCCTCCAGCATCTCTGGAGATTGCTCTGTAGGAGCCATTGCACCTCTTGTCTTTGCCATAACGATCCTGTAGGCATCGCCCCACGGATTTACATTGGCACTCTGGCAGAGTCCCTCAAAGCAGGCCTTTTTGCTTGCCCTTATCTCGGACTTCAGCGCGACTTTGGCAGCAGTGAATACCACCCGTCGTTCATCTCGCTCCTCCTCAGTACGTGCTCGCTGCATCCGCCTCCTGGCCCTGTTACCTATGTGATAGGTCACAATCATGCATTTGCTTTATTTGTATTTTTCTTTTTTCGTTTTGTTGTAGTTTTCTCCTTTTTTGTAAATAATTATGCTTAACATTAGTTTAAATGTAAACATGTTAATAGTATTCCTATATTCCCTATCCTAAAAAAATCAATTACTTTTAATATAAAATCAATGAATTAAAACAAAAACAAGAAAAAAAAAACAATTTGTAAATAAACATAATTTAAATATTTGAATTCAAATCCCCGTCCTATAAAACCCTACATCACCATTCCTTCCTTATGCACTGCATCATGGCGTACCAACTGTGCGGAAACAAATCCCTCCCGGGAAATGTTCCACCCATGGGTTTCACTGCATCATCCTGAGCGATATAAAAAGGATATGCAGGCCAAGGAAAGGAGATCTTTTGGTAACTAATTTCCTACAGTTCCATTCATTTGTGACCTAAAACCTTTAGTTGAATTCATCCAGGAACTAAATTCCTACCAGTGTCAATCTCTCGTAGTACCGAGATAAGCGGAGGTGAACTTCTAGTGCAGAATCGAGCGTAGCACAGTCATCCAGATCCGGCTTAAGGTAGCCGCGACACTCGACGCAAGGCCGCAAGCAACGAAGTCCAACCGGTTAGCCAGAAGTGGAGTAATCCAGCAAGTGGTCAGGTGATTTTGTGTTGTTAATTTTGTGCATCCCTAAATGCGCCATGAATTCCCTTCCAAAACTATAAATTTGAAAATATTAAATAAATGATTCGTTTTAAAGTTGAAATTGAAATTTGTAGTGTTAAGGCATAATTATTTATTTAAAGTGCTATTCCTTTCCTCCCTCTTTCGTTGTGGATACAGTGATTTCGCGAAGCAAGTGTGGGTTGTGAGTCCGCCCCTGAACGATTCTCCCGGATAGACCCTGAGAGGGCTGAAGTGTAAATAGTTTTTTAAAAATTTGCTTATTAATTAGTTTTCTTTTAATTTTAAATTGAAGTTCTTTAAAGTTTTTTCTTAGTGTTAGTTTCTTTAGTTTTCTAGTTTTCTTTTCTTATTATTCTTGTTATTAAAATTTAAATACCAGATGAATTTCTGAGTTAGTAAAGTAAAAAGTAACAGCCCGTAGGCAGGCTCGGTGCAGGTTCGCAATCGCTTGAGTCCACCAGTACGCCGGTGGTCTCCCATTCCTAGGGTCGACTTGCCTAGGCATGGTCGCATTGCATGCACGCGAGAGCACCCGCTTATGCCGAGTAGGTTACGCTCACGGTGGAGCGCCTCTCTAAATACTTTGAATACTATAGCGATACTATAGCGAACCGCCATAGTATCGCTATAGTATTCAAAGTATTTAGAGAGGCGATACTATAGCGAACCGCCAGGTGGTCGCTGTGGCATCGTCTACCCTCCAGTTCGAATTACTTGTTAGGTCAGGACTACAAAAAGTAACATCGATAATCGACTCCGCTCCGTTTCGGCTAAAGGTACTTTTAGTACCAACATTAGCCAAATCGACATCTAGCACGGCCAGTGCCTCCAGCAGAATCTGACCCCGCTGGTTCGCGAGACGGCTTCCCCATTCCACGGCCCAGGCATTGAAGTCACCCACTATTACCACTGGCCTTCGCTCTGTCTAGATTCATCACCTTCAGAGTCACTGCCGGTATTAGAGCCCTCACCTCGACACCCTTGTCAAGGACCTCTTCCGCCAAACTTTTGTAGGCGGCGCCCTTGCGCTCCTTGTCACACTTGATTTCGAGGATCATTTCATCTGTATGAGTGCGTCTAACACTGCGTACGTCGGCTCCTAGATCTACGAGCTGCGCATCGCTTCAAGACTTCCGAGTACTTGGACTCTTCCGTCTTGATGAGGATCGCATCACCCTTTTCGCGCTTGACACCTACCCTCCTACCTTTCTTTGGCCTGGTATCCCCACGATCCTGCACGTCGTGCTTCTTCTTTCTCTTCTTTCGCTCCACAGTTGTCCAGGGGGCGTCCTCCGCCTGATCCGCCCTAAACTGTGGTGTTTTAGGACCTCTCAATGATCGCAACCCCCTGTTCCCTTCAATCCGTGAGGGGCTAGCCTTTTCAGGCCCCCCCTTCCAAGCTTTCCGGGACGCCTGGCTGGGAACCGACTTTCCGGCACTGCTGCCGACTTTCGTGGTTAGTAGCCGCCTAGCCTTGCGAGCGCCGCCTGGTAGCTCCTCACCTGACGGCTGCCTCAAACGCTTCTGCGATTGCTTGTTGTAAGCATTCGCTTCTGCACTTTTAGGGCTACCCGCAAAAACGAAGGCCTCCGTCTGAGTAGACTTCAGCACCTTCAATTCCACGGGTTCTGCCGCTGCCACAGTCGCCATGGGTTTAGCATGGTTTTGCTTGGCCGCCATAATCGACTTACGAAGTCTCATCAGGGCCTGCTTGAGGTCCTTACTGATGTTGGACTTCGAGGACGCAAAGTCAATGATGCAGTCAAGCTGCTGTGCAGCCACTTCCATCGCAGAGAGCTCATCTCTACTTCTATTGGTGGCCATCATCAACCACGCTCCATCCATAACCTCACCCGATAAGTTAGCCGGGGATGAAATATGGTGTCCAACACTGGCACTACGTGCGCAGCTGCCTCCTCCTGCTTCCGCTCTCCTCAACGGAGAACTTGCTAACCCACTTCTTGTGAAAGGGTTCACTTCTCTACTACCGCTACCTACGATACTACTGTTGTTTTTATTTATGTTTGCACTCATTTAGAATCCCACGAGTTGCACGGGAAAAGAGGTCCACCACGCCAGAGCCCTGCATTAACGCGGTAAGGGACAAATTACTGTGAGGGGTGCCCAGGTACCCCACAGGCTCCGTAAACGATCGTGCATCTTTTTCACCCCCTCGACCACTCATTCCTTGGCACGGGTCGCTTGACACCTTGAATTGGGGTTACCCCGTTTGGTGGACTCTTACCACCGGAACAGGTCATTCGTAGTTCTATTCTAAGCCGGAGACTACACAGCTCCCATGCAGTCATCTAGTTGGTTCCTTGGGTAAGTGCAGCTGATCTGGCGATATTAGAGTAGCCAGTACGGATGGCCAATCAAGCTCAAGCTCAAGCTAAAGCTCATAGCTAATTATCAACAATATACAACTACTTATGTTTGTGGATACTCAGGCCTATATTCCGTGGAGTCCTTTAAAATCTAACATCATCGACACAACTCAATACAATACTTCGTTTACTAATATGGATAGTTAGGGGCCTTAGCAATATTAAAAAAAAATATCAAGTGATAATTGGTTACGCTTGTAGATCCTAAGGCTTATATTCGATAGAGATCTTGGATGACCAAGGACATCCACATAAATTAATACAATACACCGTTTACTCACATGAATGGTTAGAGGCCTTTGGAGTATTTGAAAACTAACCTCTAATCACTTATTACAGTCGTAGATCCCAAGGTCTATATTCAATGTCGTTCTTGAAGCACCAAAAAAATCCGTACGAACCAATAAAATATTACATTGACTCAAATGAATGGTTAAGAGACTGTACCATATTAAAAAATATCGATAGATCATTGATCACGCTTGTAGATCCTAAGGACTATATTTGAAGCAGTCCTTGGTGTACAAATTATAACAATACTTATTTTACTGCTTTGAATAGATAAGGGCTATATCAAAAAACATTGAAGGATCGCTAAATACGCCAGTACATTGCAGGTATATATTCCAGGAAGTTTTTGGATGGAGTAGAACACCTGTTGTACTCACTTAGTTATAAAAACTCGAATCTGACTATACATACGATTCTTCTAAATACAACAATCGTCTAGGATCCAGTATTATGAAATATTGCTCTACATGGAAATTATAAATTGATTTCCATTAACATATGCCTAAACTCCAAAGAGTTCTTGGAGACGTTTTACGAACTAAGATCCCTCGTTTCAGGTACTGATTCAATTTACGCACCCCCAATCTAGTTCGTAAATTAAAGTTACAATGTATTCAAATCGCTGTAACTTTTTTATTCCTCAATATTTTTGGACCATTCTTTAACAAGTTCTCAAAAAAATCTTCTACTTTCAAAATCTGTTTTGAATTTGATTACTGCATAATGGTCGAAAAAAATCAAAACTAATTTTATCCCCTTTATCGATGAAATATGTTATTTGAATATCAATATCAATATTTTTGGACCATTCTTTAACAAGTTCTCAAAAAAATCTTCTATTTTCAAAATCTTTTTTGATTTTGATTACTGCATAATGGTCGAAAAAAATCAAAACTAATTTTATCCCCTTTATCGAAGAAATATGTTATTTGAATATGTATTTGAATTTCAGACTATTCACATAAAACGAAACTTTATTCAAACCGGTTTTTCTTAAACGCTTTTTCATTAGAAATGCAATCAAATTTGGTTGAAAGCACAAATTCGGTTTGTATTTGAACGAGTTACTTCAAAATTTGTATGAGAAATGGATAAATATATTTAAAATGAACTTAGTATGGAAAATATCGTCTTAATTTATGTAAAATATGAATTATTAAAATAGCTCTAACTTGAAAATCATCAAATTTCAGCAAAAAAAAGTATACGTTTTTTGCTACCTATAAGTATGGTTTTTGATGTGCACTATTATAAAAGGCGGCGACATGACGTGACAAGAGTTGTTTTTCATGTTAATAATCATAAAAACTACTTATGTGTAGGGAGTCCAGTTTCCAATGCAATTCATAATATTATCACATTTTCATATTTTTTAACTTCTATTAATTTGAAGACATAAAAGTCAAAGAAATTTAAATTTTACGTTAGGTATATTTGAAAATGACAAAGAACATAAACATCATAAAATATTTTTTGGTAGTTTTGGTTGCCCTTTCATATGGAGCCCGATCATTGTGCATTGGTCATCTAGTTTTGAAGATGTTCCGATGTTCCTTGGCGACCGACAATTCGCTTCATTTTTCTCAACACAATCTCATCAAAGTATTGTTTCGAAAAGTGAAAAACAAAATAAGCTCGAATGCAATTTCACAGACTTTTAGGAAACACAAGTTAACTAATTGGGAACTTAATGCAGAATGGGTCAAGTCCGAATGTTATGGAAATATTTCTATTACAACTGCCTACATTACGGAAGCTTTTTAAGAATCTTTTCCTCTGTGATCTTTTAAAACTACAAGAGGGGCACCATGGTGGAATTTCGATTTGACTAGACTCAGAAAACAATGTTGGAGTTGGAATATACGCCGTTTAGCTGGATCAAAGTTGTTCAAGTCGGCTTGCAAGGCTTATAAGAAGGCTTTTGGATCTGCTGAATGGGCCGGCTGAATTTTTTTTAAATAACCTTTCAGTGAAGTAAGTTGATTGAACGGAATTGGAATATGTATTCATATAATTAATTTTGCTTAGAATGGAAAACAATTGAAGAAGAGATCTTCTTTGCAAACCAAATTTTATTTTATCGTGACGTGATATCCGACGAGCAACTGTATTTCAATGCCACTTCTAAAACTTGCTCCGCTGGCAGCTCTCTGAATGGGGTGGCGTTGATTTGTGAGAGGTAAGTGGCGGGGGTTGGTTTTCGACGGACTATCCATAAATCATCGCGTCCATCGGTCGGTGTTGAAGTTTTAATAATTTATTGGAGAGCTACTAGAGATCGCATTTTCCATCACTCGTCAGCATACCATCAACATCAACTCCGTAAGCCCCTGAAACGTGCCCATGGCAATCATTATTAAGTTTCGTAGGACCAAAAGCAGTTAGCGACGTATTTTTGAACCGTTTGTTCAATGTTGGAATGGTTAAGATTAGAAAAGTTGAGGAAATTTTAACCAACAGAAATATTCACTTTTTAGGTGTAAACAAATGTGTTGGAAAAGTCAGTACTAAACAATCCACTGGTGTTAAGCTTGTATGCCAGCTTTAAGTGTATAAATAGTTTTGCAAGCTTAAGTGTAAACTACTGAGCGTGGTTTTGCAATCATATCAAAACCATAGTTTTTCCAAGGCAGTGGTAGCATAAAGCGTTGTTGCGGTGGTTACGTTTTTGATCGCGGATTTTTCAATCTAGTATGCAGTGATTCAGCATATATTTCGAAAAAATGTGAATAAGGTTCAATTTTTGCATATTTCGATTAAATTTGTATGTAATTTGTTAAAATAAATGAACGAATGGAGACGAAGTGATGATTGAAAAGAAATGATTCATAATGGCTGAGGAGAAGCTATTGAGGAGGGTTTGTTGTAGTGACCCGTTGATGGACGTGAAAGATTGCTTGTGTGAATGAGTTAATCCTAGAAAATCGTACAAATTAAAAGTGATTGATGAGATTTGGAAAGAAAATTTTTGGATGGGCGAAAGAAGATTGCATTTTGAAAGTGAAAAATGTGAACGCGTGTGTGTGAGTGTAAGTAAAAAATAAGTGCTTGTGGTACAGCATTCACACACCACATAATCACTGATACCATACGAAGCTTCGCCAGGCTGCCAGTTTCTATCAAAATTCAAAGCTAAGTATCTTTTTAATTTTTCATTATATTCATTTGTAGTGCATGCTAGACTGAGCAATGTATGATATAATTTATGAACATAAAATAATTGTTTGAAACTTTCAATGTTTATCAAACTCTATTGTAGATACCCCCATATTATTGAATTTGTCCAAATGTAATTTAAATTGCTTTATGTGTTATTGTATCATCGTTTAGCAATATTCGGCAACACTGACTGCTACAATAAAACTGCAACATGTGACATTGTAGTGCAACATAATCAACATCAGTCTTGTCACAGATGTCTGTATTCTTCCACCCTCTTCTCTCTTCCTCTGTTGAAATCAATATTATTGTTGCAGAGACAGCGGGAGACAAGCTGCTCGAGCATTTCGAGTTGATGATGTGTCAATGGGACAGCTAATGTTGCAGTGTGTTGATATGGTAATCTAGAGTGATCAATGATTTTTCCATTATTTGTATATATTAGTGTTCAAATAAGTATAATGACTGTTCCTTATGCAGCCCACAGACGCTCAGACGGTTTGACCAACATTGACTCCGCCCCCCAGGTTGATGCTCATGTTGGTGCTATGTTTGACCGTGTGTGATGCTGCTTGACGAACCAATTTGACAGTTTGTGAAACCGATTTGACGGTTGACGAATCAGTCGGCCAAAATCAAACGAGTTTGATTTTACTCAAACCACCGGTGGGCGGAGCCAAATGTTTGACGAACCGATCGTACCGTCTGTAGGGATGTTGCACGAACATCGACGTCATCATGTCAAATTGAAGCTTCGACGTCCCATGAACTACCGATGCAGATGGGTGGAAAGTCAAAATGCGTGAATTTACGCAGCGTCGGTGCCATAGTGATCTATCAAATGCGCGCACTTGAGTTGTTTCTATATAGATAGTAAAATATCGTTTCCAACTATCTCTAACCGTTTTCATTAGCAAATTCATCAAGGATTCTTTAACTATTCCTGAACCAATTTCTCCAGAAATATCTTCAGAGAATCCATCAGCAGTTTTACCTGTGATTCAAAAAAATCAATCCATGGATTGTATTTGGATTTGTACTACAGGGATTCCATCAAGAATTTTACCAGGAATTTCTCCAGGTAATTCTTTTGTAATATCTTTAGGAATTCTTCCAAAACTCCTTCATGATTCCACCAGGTGTTCCTCCAGAAATCCAATCAAGATTTTGTCTAGAGATTTAACAAGAAATTTTTGTAAGAATTCCTTTATAAATTCCTACCGAAAGTTTAACTGAAATTCCTCATGGGATTCTATCAGGAGTTCCTACAAAGATTCCGTCAGTGATTCCTCTGAGAATGATGAGTTCTTCTTCTTCTTGGCGTTACGTCTTCACTGAGACAGAGACTGCTTCTCAACTTAGAGTTCTACTCTAGAGTTTCTACAATTTTCAACTGAGAGCTTCCTTTGCCAAAGTTGTCATTTGCGCATTCATATATCGTGTGGCAGGTGCGATGATACTCTATGTCCAGGAAATTTCCATTACGAAAAGATTCTGGACCGACCGGAAATTTAACCCAGAAACCTTCAGCATGGTTTTTCTTTGTAGCCGCGGGCTCTGACCACTCGGCTAAGGAAAGCCTCTAAAATCAGAAGTTATTCTAGGGAATTAAACACAATTTCATCCAGGCATTCCATCAGGAGAACTTCTAAAGATTCAATCATAAATTTCACGAAGGTTTCAGGGTTTTTATCAGGACAAGCTCTAGGGATTCTAGTACCTCTAGGAATACCATCAACAATTCTTCTGGGGGTATCATCAGCTGTTCGGCTAGGGATTCCACCAGGAATTCTTTCAGGGATTCCATCTGGAATTCCTCCAGAGATTCGATCAGGAATTCTTTCAGGGATTGCACCTAGAACTCAACTTGGGAGTTCATCAGCAGTTTCTCCAGGGATTCTATCAGGAGATATTTCAGAGATTCCACCTGGAATTCCTTCATGGACTCTGTCCTTCGTTGTTCTAGTTCTAGGAGTTCTTCTCGGGATTTCAACAGGAATTCCTTCAATGATTCCATACAGATTTCCTTCAAGAATATCTTTACAAATTCTTCCAAGGATTCCTTCAGGAGTTCCCCCAGGGATTTCATCAGGGGCTCCTGTATCTATATTATCTGTATTTATGTATCTGCATCTGGATTCTATAGGGAGTATCTTTAGGGCTTTCATCAGAGTTCTTCTGGAGATTTCATCAGGAGTTCCTCCAGGGATTCCATCAAGAGTTCCTTCTGAGATTCCACCATCAGAAGTCCCTCCAATGATTTGGAGTTTTTTCAAGAATATCTATAGATAGGAGTTCTTCCAAGGATTCCATCAGGAGTTCCTCTAAGGATTGCATCAGGAGTTCCTATAGGGATACTATCAGGAATACCTTTAGGGCTTCCATCAGAGTCCTTCTGGGGATTGCATCAGGAGTTCCTCCAGAGTTCTTTCAGAGATTCCACCTGATTTGCCTCCAAACATTCAATCAGGATATCCTCCAGAGACTATATCAGGAATTCCTTGTTTAATCAGGACTCCTTCTAGGGATATCATAAAGAATTCTTCTAGATTCTTACAGGAGTTTTATCAGAAATTTCTTCAGGGATTCCATCAGGAGTTCCTTCAGAGATTCCACCTGGAATTCTTCCAGAGATTCTATCAGGGGTTCCTCTAGGGATTCCATCACTAGTTAATCTACGAATTTCATCAGAAATTCCTCCATCAGGAGCTCCTCCAATAATATATTTAGGATTTCCTCCAAGAAATTCCTCCAGGGTTTCTTCTGAGATTTCACCCGGAATTCCTCAAGAGATTCTATCAGGAGTTCCTCTATAGATTCTATCAGGAGTTAATTTAAGAAACTTATCATGAATTCCTCCAGAAATTTCATGTGGAGTTCATCTAGAGATTTCATCGGGACTCCTGATTCTATCAGGAGTTCCTCTTACAATATCTTTATATTCCTCCCAGTAACGATTCCCTAACCTCAAATATACCTGTCCCACGAATATAAATTCTAGAATTTCAGCGATAAATTTGCGTGCAATGAGCAGAGATTTGTTAGAAAGGACGATTTCAATAATTTACTCTTTGATTACTTTTTGATTTATATTCTAAATTTGTCGAAATATTCATTTTTAGAATCATAGAACAGGTAGAAAATGAGGTTACGATTCGCCACTGATTCCTCCAAGGATTCCATCAAGAGTTCCTCTAGGGATTCTATCAGGAATTCCAATAGGGATTCTGTTAGGAGTACCTTTAGGGCTACCATTAGAGTTCTTCTGAGGATTTCATCACGAGTTCATACAAGAATTCCATTAAGAGTTCCTTTAGAGATTCCAACTAGCATTTCTTACGAGATTCTATTAGGAGTTCCTCCAGAGTTTATATCAGGAGGTCACCTACGACTAACATCAGGATCTTCTAGGAATATCATAAGGAATTTCACTAGGCATTCTATCAGAAGTTCCAGCAGGAATTATATCAGAAATTCCTCCAGGGATTTCATCAGGAGTTCATATAGTGATTCCATAGAGAATTCTTCAAGGGATTTCATCAGGAGTTCCTCCTATGATTTCATCTGGAGTTCCTGCAAAAAATCTTCTTCTTGGAATTAACGTCCCCACTGGGACAGAGCTGGCTTCTCAGCTTACTGTTCTTATGAGCACTTCCACAGTTATTAACTAAGAGCTTTCTTTGCCAAAGTTGCCATTTTCGCATTCGTATATCGTGTGGCAGGTACGATTATACTCTCTGCCCAGAGAAGTCAAGGAAATTTCCTTTACGAAAAGATCCTGGACCGACCGGGAATCGAACCCAGACACCTTCAGCATGACTTTGCTTTGTAGCCGCGGACTCTAATCACTCGGATGGGATGCCTCCAAAAATTCTTCAAAGAATAAATATCTCCAAGGATACTCAAACCACAGACAAACAGACGAAACACTTAGAACAAAACGCGATTAAAATCATAGTCGAGAGAACATGTACGCCCAATGCTGAAATCGCTGTGTTTGGCCGATGGGCCAACAGATGGCAGTAGTGTGTAAACGTCAAACACGAACAAAAACGATGCGAGCGCTGCGGGTGGTGGATTGGCCACCTACAATATATTTGAATCGACCGTTAAAAAGGTGGTCGATGGACAATTATGAGAGTGTGACGTCTGTTTGTCTGTGCTCAAAGGTTATCAGGAATTCCTCCTAAAATTTTTCCGGAAATGTCTCAGGATTTTATCACCGGAATAACTCTACAGATTCCATCGGAAATTTCTCAAGGAATTTCTTACAAAATATCTTCAGAGATTCTTGGAGGTTTTCAGAAATTAATTCAGCAATTTTACCAAAAATTTCTTATAAAGATTTCACAAGTAATTAGAGAATCCATCAGTATATCCTCAAGTGACTCTGTGAGGAGTTCCTCCTAGGATTCAAAAAAGGAATTCCTTCAGCTATTCCTCTGAGAATTCGTTCATTGAATCCAACAGGAATTGCTTCCAAAATTTCGTTAGGTTTTCCTCTAGGCATTCCAACTAAAAACCCTCCAGGATTTTCTCTAAGGATTCCACCAGAGGTTCATCCATGGATTGGATCTGAAATTCGCCCAGATAATTCTCCATGATTTCCATCAGGAAAATCTTCAAGGAATGAGCTGAAATTCTCATAGGGGTTCCACTAAAAATTCTTTTAGAAGCTTCACCAATATTTTTCCGTTGATTTCACCGGAAGTTCAAGAAAATCTTCTGAAAGTTCTTCCAAAACATTCTGGAAAAAATCCTTCGGTTCCTTCAGAGATTAACCAGTATTTTATCTAACTATTTCTTCCGGAATGGTGTTGTTTAAGAAATTTCGCCATGAGTTCTTACAGGGTTAAGAATATCAATAGAGTTTCGCTAGAAATTTTTTACCAGAAAAATCTAATACAGCTTCGCCAGAAGTTCTACCAGAAAATACTTCAATGATTTGACTAGGATTTTCCTTTTTCAAATTATTCAGGATTATCAGAAATTCCTCCAGGGTATCAAAAAAAAAAACCACAAGTTCAAATGACTATATTTTTCTGGAAAATCGCGAGAGAATCGACCAGCAATTCCACGAAGGGTTGAACTTCAAGTTGAATTCCTTGAATGATTTTTTGGAAAATTTCTGGAAAAAATCATGGAATTATTTATACTGAAATCATTGGAGGAATCACCAAAGAAAACACTGGAGAAATTCACTGGGGAAATTCCTTAATATATCTCCGTAAGAACTTTTAAAGCAATCCCTGAAGGAGTTTCTACAGGATTCTCTAAGGCAATTCCTGGTGGATTCCTTGGAAAAAATCCTCCAAGATATACCGGGGTGAATCAAAATCCGGACGGTACCAATATCCGGACACTGGTAAAATACAATCATTTATGATGAAATTAAGTATTATAGTGGTAAATTGTATTCATAATATTTACTTTCATTCTTGCTGATCACTCTAAAATCCTTCGTAATCTAGTAACCATTGCCTAATAATTTATAATAATCAAAACAAAACATCTTTCGGGTCGGAAGTGTTTTTTTTTTGCATTGTGAATAATTTCGGTAGAAGTGGTGAGGAACGTGCGTTTACATTCAGCTGGCGGTCATGTGTTTTAGTTACATTCTTTACAACGTATTTTGGATATAAATGTAAAATAAACATAAATACATGTATTCGGAAGCACTACAATCGTGAAGTTCGTGTAATTATGCAAATAGCGGTGTGAAAGAGACTGTTCGGGATTGCGGACAGGTGGTTTAAAATCCGGACACCATTATAAAAGCATTGAGTTTTACTTCTGTGAGTGAATATTTAAAGAATAAATCTTAAACAAATGTTGCAAATATTATCATTCAGGTGTTATCAGTGATTGAAATGAAGCTTTATGCTCAGAAAAGCAGTGTGACTCAAATATTTCAGAGGTGCTAACGACAAGCGTCCAACCCCATTTGTTCGGACGCGGTTGAGTTAATTGAGCCTAAAATTTACAACCATTTCATTAACATGAGCATTATAGATCAAATGCATGCATGTATTATTTATAAATGTGATATAGAATTAATTAATATACTCTCTGGATGCAGTAATCCATATTCCAAGAGCGCTGTCCGGATTTTGATTCACAAGTGTCCGGATTTATGAACAAGTAATGCTTCTGGTGTCCGGATTTAAGGACAAGACAAGCTTGATTATTTTGATGATTTTCATGGTATTATCATAACTTTTATTATAAAATTTAATTTTCTCATCAAGTTCTGTTATAAAACTACGTGTAGCAATAATGAGCTCAATTCTTATGGGATGAAAAATGGTTTAAAACGCATTTTGAACATATGTCTCAACTTAAGCGTCCGGTTATTGATGCAGCACGGTACTGGAAGGAATTGATGGATAAATTCCTTTAGGAATCCTTGGAGAAATATCCGGTAGATTCTTGAAGTAATTCCTTCAAAAATTCGAGGTAGAATGCCTCGTAGGTTCCTTTAAGGGATACAAAGAAAAATCTTTTAAGGAAACACTGGAAGAATTCATATAATGATTTATTGAAGATTCCCTAGAAGAATCCCCTGAAAGTAACCTGGGGGAACCTCTCGAAAAATTGCAAGCGGAATTTTTAAAAAAATTCCTGGTGAAATCGCGTGTGTAAAAGTTTTTTGAATTATTTTGCAGTATTTCTTGCTGAATTCCCGAAAGCTTCCTGGTGGAATCTCAAGAGGAATTCCTTAATGAATCCTTGGAGAAATTTTGGGTGGAATCACTGTAAGGGTTTCTGAAGTGAATCTCTACATGTATTTCTGTAAAAGTTTTTGAAGAATTTCTAGCGAAAATCGCGTAGGAATCTCTGGAAGAATGTTTGGGTTAATCACTGAAGGATTTTTTGGAGGAATTCCTAGGGAAAGGTTTTTGATGCATAGGAGAAATTCCTGGTGGAATTATTGATGGAATTCCTGTAATAATTTCTTGAGCAATCTCTATAAAAATTTCTAGAGGAATTCCTAGTAAAAGCGCAGGAAAAAAAATCCTTATATAATCTGTATAGAATTTCTTGAAATTTCAATGGAGGAATTCCTAAATACATCTGTGGAGGATATTTTGGAGGAATTCTTGAAGGAAGCATTGAATGAATAAATCCCTCGGAAGTTTTTGGGTAAATCTCTGGAGGACTCTGTAGAGAAAATTACAAGAAAAAAGTTCTGGTGAAATCCTTATGGGAATTTCTGGTTATAAATTTATTGAGAAGTATCTGAAATAATTAGTTATGTGATTCCTGAATAATGATATAACTTTTAGAGGAAATAAAGGAATCTTTGAAAAATTGTGATAGAAATCTCCGGAAGAATTCTTGAAGTCAGCCTTGAAGTAAACTCTGAAAAATTACTGAAAAAATCACTTGAGGATTTTTTTGATCTTTGAAGGAATCAGTAGAGGAAACCCTGAATAATTTAATTTGAAGGAACCTCTGGAAGAAAGCCAGCCTGAAGAATTTTCCTCGGAGGAATTTCTGGGTAAATCTGTGAATAAATTTCTAGAGGAAATGTTGATTAAATTCCTGGTAGAATCCCAGGAAGACTTTCTGGTGGAATCCCTAGTAAAATCAATGGTTCTGGAAAGACTTCAAAGTAGAATAACTAGAGGAAACCGCTAAAGACTCCGGATACAAACTTTGAAGAAATTACCCTAGTCATTCTCATATCGATGACTGCTCAGAATAATCCCCGATAGAGATCCCTCATAATTTTAGAGTTCTGCCGGAATACTTTGTGCAAATTGTAATTGTAATTCCTCCTCAATATCCATTTCTTCCTGTATTTAAATTCTGAAAGTTCTACTCTTTCTCACAACGATTATTGCCATAAAAATATTCACCCTCACAGCCACAGAAATCGAAAAAAATAACAATCACATATTCACTAGGCTTGCCGAGAGCATTCAAAACATGCGAAGAAATATGGTGTTGCTGCAACACACTTTGACAGTCGGTCAAACGGTTGCAGCAACATGAATCGGTTTGACTAACTTGGGGGCGGAGTCAATGTTGGTCAAACCGTCTGAGCGTCTGTGGGCTGCATTAGGAGTGTTATATCTTCATCGCATTTGTATGAAAAAAAAAGATAGTAATAATTACGGTGATTTGGTTGGGCAAAGGCGGGGAGGGTTATTTCATAATTAGTTTCTATGTGTGCATGCAGAAAATGAAAATCTAGCATTCCTTGGGACCTGTCGGTATACTTGGCAAACATCTGAGTTGTTGTAAAAAACTCGAACGGCATCATGGTCATTTCGATAAATAATGCTTGTTTTCCTATGAGCTCCATTGCAAATCTGATTCTTGATGAATATATTGCAGCGCTTATTTAAATCCATAATCGGCGGCGGCGGTAACACGCAGATATTAGGCGCGCTTCAAACGCATCGACAAAATTCAAGTAGAAGCTGGATTTTTTCCTTCATCAAGAAAGCGAAAGTTCCAAAATTGCTTAATACTAAACATTTGATGATTTTTATTACCATTGCGACGTTATATCGACATTTTCAAATAATCGCATTCTGTAAAATTTCCTTGCAGAGAACAGTAATACTCATAAAAAACCGTTTCCTCTGAAACAAGCTCCCAAACAGCTTACAGTAAATTTGCATGTATATATTCAGTAGTTAAACCATGTTTGTTTTTATGAATCATCATTAAGTGCATGCTGATTATTGAAAATAACCATTGATTTCAGGTATAAAGACCGAAGTGAAATGCAATGCGGATACGTTTTAAATAATTTGTTCTTTATTTTCCTTTGCGGACGCTTTTCATATAATATTCGGTTTTCAATTGATTCAATAATTCGACTTTAGCCCATTTTTTCCAGGTGATATATGTGCCACATGCAGGTTTGTTGTGGTTGAGCTTAATGGTACTCCCCATATCTTGATATTCTATATCCCGTTTGGTTCCCATGGCTCTTCCGATGATTCTTTAAACTTTTACCACTACGATCATGATCAGATTGACTTTTTTCTATTATATCTAAATTGAATATTTCATATCAGACTTTTTTCTATGGTTTTACTTATTTTCCTAGTTAGGTTTAAAACAGATAAAATCATGATAATGCACCTTATTGCACGTTTGATTTCATATAAATTTTAGGAACGCATTTTTTTTCATTAATTTATATATTAATAAACTATTTAATAGTCTTAACTTCTAGAAGCATCATGCAGCCTGCATATCGTAGATTCTAACTTAATTATTGCTTTTCATATTTCAGCTAGCCATTCGTCTGACAGCATCAAGGCAGCATTGAAGTTACAACAGGAGAAAAATGTTTATTGTTCGCGACTTTATTAAATGATACATTTATAATCAACAATTATATTACTTATAATATCTTTCTTCAGGATAAGTGGCTCATGGGCTAATAGGTTACCAAACGAATACTATAATTTCTTTTTTTGAAGTTTATGAAAAATGAACCATATTAAATTTAAAAGTTGTCTATGATAAACATTCAACCGCAGGACGCTGGTTAGATGGACACCCATGATACTGGAGTTTCTACAATGTAACACGTTGGTTAATGTTACATTTTATTGTGATTATATCATATAATATTGTGTTATATTATATTTTACTGTGTTATATCATATTGTTGTATAATCAACTCTCCTTTAGTCGATATCCCCTTAACTTAATTTGGCGAATCAATCAAGCATGATTTCAACTCATAATAAGTCGATACTTCCTAATTTCAGTATTTATCGATTGAGGGAGAGCTGATTGTATTGTATTACTTTTTATTATATTATTTAATATCGTACTTTATTTTATTGTATTATAATTTATTACTCTTTATTCTTCATTATATTATATCATGTTATATCATATTACATCATATTGTTATAAATGAACCATATATTAGGAAGGGAGGGAGCATCAGGGCATCATTGAAGTTACAACTGGACAATGAAGTGGAGTGCCAATCGGAGTCAGGAGAAAAAATGTTAATCGTTCGCGACTAATACTTTTCTCTCCAACAGTTGTAAAAGATTTGACGCGCCCTTCTTCTAACAAACCATCCCGTGGAAAGCTCGACAAGTACTGCAAACTTCAATATTCAATCTGTAGGATCATACTGTTGGAAGGAGATTCTCTTCTTCCCGCGGGTTTCGCGTAAGTGTCTCTGCTTACGGGTCCGCCACCCCCCTTTTGGCCCTTCATACAATGGTATGTTGAATTCAGATCGGTAATGAAATTTGACTTTACTGTTGAGTGGAGCCGCAAGCAGAGCAAGACTCAAGCAAGGATGGTGGCTATCTACATACATACATACAATATCAAAACCATAGTTTTTCCAAGGTAAATTGCATACATTTAGGCGTTTTATGCTAGCTTACAAAGTTTAAATTTGACATTAAATGGTCAAATGTACATGTTGTAAGAGTTTGGACGTCATTTTTTGAATCAAGTGGCCCAAATTTAGTGGACAGGGATTTTTTTGCTCTTAAACTTGTTATATTATATGTCGGTTAGTTTCATTGGAAGATAATTGTATAAGATATTTAATGTTATTAATAATTTGTCAATGGCCGATTGGTAGATACTCAAGCAGTTACAAATTTGCCTCGAATTAATTAACTAGTTAAAAAAATGTGATTGGATCAACAAAACATTCCACGAGTTCATGGAAATTTCTCCAGAAAACCGACTGCCAACTGTAAAATTGCTAGGTACTCAACCCACAAAAGTTCCCCTTTTATCAAAATATATTTTCTAAATATAATTCAACTCGATTAGAAATTTGATAACGCTGATAATAATTTGACAAGGTGCATTGAAGTAGGCAGAACAGAACTCAAATCCGCCAATCAAAACTTTTCCATCGTCATCTGTGCTCTCGAGCCGACATCGAACGCGCAACTTCTCGGAAAGGTTACCCGGTGACGAAATGCCGAGAATTCGAAAAACTTGATAATCAATCACTTTTCATGTCGATAAATAGACGGAAAACGCGAAATAAAACACTCAATCACCGAAAATCACAACTCTCTCGGGTAAAATTCGCCTTCTAGGCCGGGACCCATTCATTCCGATCAAATTTCCGTGTGGTTACGACGGGCGAGAAAAAGGAGTGTCATTATCGGAGCGATTTTATTCACTTCACCGAGTTTGTCCTCTCACTTTCCGTTTGGCCGCCTCCAGAAGTTGCGTTCGGCATTGATGAAGGTTATAGCCAAACAATTCCAATCTGCCTCTGCCCGATTAGCAAAGAATTACAAATGAATATCAAATTCAACTATGAAAAATGAATATTTAAATGGTAAAATTTGTTATTTGTTCTTTTGCAATAACAGTTAAATTTACACAAACAATAACTTAGTTTGTATGGTGAAAGCTAGAAAATAATCTTATTTTTCCATATTCCAAATCGAAAACAATAATATAGACAAGAAGAAATAAGAAATTATGTTATCATTGCGTTAATGCTTATGAAATAATAACTTGTTTTACGTTTGGATCAGGGGGCCTTCCTTAGCCGAGTGGTTAGAGTCCGCGGCTACAAAGCAAAGCCACGCTGAAGGTGTCTGGGTTCGATTCCCCGTCGGTCCAGGATCTTTTCGTAATGGAAATTCCTTGACATCCCTGGGCCTAAAGTATCATCGTACTTGCCACACGATATACGAATGCGAAAATGGCAACTTTGGCAAAGAAAGTTCTCAGTTAATAACTGTGGAATTACTCATGAGCTGAGAAGCAGGCTTTGTCTCAGTAAGGCCGTAATGCCAAGAAGAAGAAGACGTTTGGATCAAGACAAAAATAGTTTTATTGTTATAATAGCACTGCGGAACCATTTTTGTCTCCAGCTCCAAACTACTGCTATCATCTCGGATTTAAGAGTGCTGAATCCATTTTCAAAAATAGCATAGCAGGTACAGTTTTTAAGATATTTACTGTTGAAAATGTATTATATAACAATTTCAATCAACGTGCATGCAATTTTATCAGCCTCTATGGGGATTTACTTACTTAATTTACCACGGAATTTAAGCTTTATGTTCTAAACATCGTTCATAACACTTTCGATGAACAAAAATTATTTTTAATGCAATAGAAAAGTTTTGTATTTTGCTTTATAAAAGAAACGAAAAATATTGTATGGAGACTGCAGGCATGTTGGAAAAAGCGATTCAATTAACATTTAATTGTTCAATCTAAACCAAACTGTATTCCACATGAAAATTTAAGTATATACTTTTGAAAAATGTACACGAATATTAAATGAAGCTTATTATTCTAATAATATGCTATGGTAATTAGTAAATTTGCTCAAATTAAAAATGTTATCGTAATGATTTCTTTTGTTGTTAATTATTTATATCATGATTTTCAAACATAAAATACCAGTAATCATTTTTCATATAATATCGGGTTTTGCTATTGATGTGGTTTTAAATGGGTCATACATAAATAAGATTTCGAAATTTGTTATTATTTTACCATTATCGGGAGAAGGAGTGAGGCAATACAGAAAGGCATTCGATTCGATCGTGTTGCGTTGATTTTCTAAAGAGCCTCCATCATCTCGTTCCTGGTTTCTGTGGAAACGACACTCAGAGCAGTCAGCAAGGCGAGAGAAAGTTTTCTGCTGCTTCGAAAAGTATAAAACACTCTGGCGCTCATTACGCCAATTTGAAGCTGAATGAGCGAAAGTAATTGAATTTTCGGCCAGCCCAGTGAAAGGGATGGGAAAGTTTGATCTGTGGCCCAAAAGTTCCGGACCTTACCGTTCCTAGAGACTAGTTGAAGTAAATTTGGACGTTTAAATTGAAAGGTGTTAAATTTTGTGAATCAAGTCTACCGTTGTATTTTATCTATCGGATTAAGATTACTGATACTTCGGGTTTTGCATTCTAACTATAATATTCAGTCGCAAGGTAACACGGTAAAAAACTCATTCCACTACTTAAAATTAAGATGGCATCAAAAAAGGGTTGTCAAATTTGTTCACTTCAATTAATACTCTTAATCTTCACTCGACTCGAAGAAAATATAAATTGATGAAACTTGTTTATTTGTTATACAAAAAATATGATTTCATTGATCGCCATATACGTCAAAATCGTAGAACATGATTTAAAGAAAAACGTTCATTTCATAAAGGTAAATACCATTGCTCGCCTAGTTTTTGTAGCATTTCTTACTCAATTTTTTTCTCAGCTTGGGATATCCGAATTCAAAACGAGCTAATGGTGCAAAAACTTCTTCTCTAACAAAATTTAAGTTGGCAGCCTAACTCAGAATACCGGCAAAATTTTGTTTAGTTTCATATGAATGCTTTATCCTCCCTCTATATGATGTCACTAAGTTTGCTATGTGTCCAAGAGAAATATGAGACATATCACGTGAAGAATTGGATCACACAAGATTTATCAAAAATGGGCTTTTTCGCAAACTGTATAGCTAGCTGGTGTACAAAAGGCCCAGGTTTGAGAAAACCTGGGGGACCACCATTTAGTTTTAGCATATACTAGTGATCAGTGACATAAAATTGTAACTCTAACGATGTGTGCCGATGGCTGCCTGTTTTCAGCGAGAACCGCTCAACTATAAACAAACTTTTTTGTCTCAAGTTGTTCAAGGCCAATTATTATTTACATGGGTATTTAAAAATGTAAACTAAAGGAATTTGAACAATTTAGCTGCACATATTTGCACTTTGTTAATTTAAAGCATTTTGACTTGTATCAATAATTTCAACTATTTTCCTATAATAACAGCTAAAAAATCATGGGATAATTGAATAACGAAAATGACTCATATTGGCTTTACTCTTTCTGTTCTAATATTTATAACTAGTGGGCCCGGCAAACTTCGTCTTGCTATCAAGTAGGCTGTTGAAAAACGCTATGGATCGTCCCATACAAAATGACAGTTCCGTTCACGCTCCTTTTTCCGACTTTCCCAGTGAAAATCCTGGGATTTTTATACACACCAACACGTCGGAACACTTGACGAACAAAACGGAAAAATAATTATTCAAATCGGTTAACCCATTAGGAAGCCATTTCGTGACATACAAACACCACTCCATTTTTAATTATATAGATAGATAGATAGATAGATAGATAGATGACTTTCGTGGCGTCAATTGCATAAGTGGCCTATATGCATCATAATCAACAAAATTAATTAGGGGTAGTTGGAGTAAGACCGGGCTAAGCAAATTAATTCATATGTCAAAATTAAGAATAAAAAAACATTTTTCGACGCCATTAACATGGATGTCGAATAATCTCTTCGGTTAACCCGTAAAGGCCTGTCTGAAAGCAAAAATACTAAAACCCTCACCGCTCAGCGAATTCTTAAGGGATTCAAATGATTTTTTTGTCAGTTTACTGGCCCACATATCTAGTTTCTAGAAGTTGCCAAAGGAACTCGGAAATATTCTTGTAGCCGGAGTTATTCCGGTGGGTCAAGTCGGGTAAAAAAGGACTGTTTTTTGGGACATGCCAAGTTACCTTTATTTATTTTCTATGACAATCATTTTAATTTGCATAAATCATTAAGATATGATATTCAACATTATGAATGAAGAGTTTTGCATCGTTTAAAAATATACCGGATGTGGCAATTCGGACGTAATGTCCGGAAGAACCGGCTATAGATTTGTTGGATACTAAACCGTTTCAATTCTCGAAAACTAGAAATCAAACATAATTGTTCACTAAAATGCGTTCTCATAAGCTTGGCACAGATGTTCAGATACAAATTGTCCACTTTATCGTAAGTTTGAGGCATCCCGTAGGATCAATCAAATGCAAAACTCATATTTATCCAATTCAATCGTTTCTCAAAAGTGTTTCACAATGATGCAATTTTCTTAAAATTCCGTCATATAGTGGCCACATTATAGCCGATTCCGGAAATCATCTGTGACTTGAAATATGCCTACCTCCAGGGGCACAAACGCACAGTGACCTTTTCACCCGACCTGACCCAGTTACCCACCGAAATAACTACGGCCACAGGAATATTTCCGTGTTCCTCTGTCCACTTCTAGAAACTAGATATGTGTGCCAGTATACTGACAAAAAATCATTTGAATCTATTAAGAATTCGCTGAGCGGTGAGGGTTTTAGAATTTTTGCCTTCACTCAGGCCTATACGGGTTAATTAGTTCTACCAACTTAGATATATACTGCCCTTCTACGCCATGTTCCATGTTCTATGTAAACCTTATGGATCGTGGGACAAATATGCGTAGAACGGTAGTTTACCTTTTATAACTCAAAGACATCCATTTTTTTTTAAATTTAGATTTGGCTTGTATTTTTTGTAAAATTGATTTTATTTTACTTTAATAGTAATGGGCAATGTAGTTACAGCTTCTAAAATGGTTTTGACATTTTATTAGGTATAAATTAGGGGTGGTGGTCTTACCCCATTAACAGTGGTCGGGTTTACCCCGCTCGTGCAATTTTCATAACTACCCGAGGAGGAACAAATAACTCGCAGTAATCTATGCATACCGTCAAACGGGGCTTCTTTTGACATTATTTCCACATTCTTCAACTTTGAGGATTTTTAACTCTTAGAATATGGATAGATTTTGATGATTCTTGCATATTATACGGCTTATATAAGCAACAAATGAGCAAAATATGAGGCAAATCCATCAAGGAATAACAAAAATGCTTGAATAACGAAAAAACGTGTCCTTCAAGATAAAAAAGGGGCTACTTTGGACATTTTCCCAATTTGATAATGAAACGGTTTTTCTTTATAAATTTCAAACTGATATCAAAGATTATCGTCGTTTTTTCAATGATAAACATAATTTAAAATAATTGCAAAGCAAAGCTCGAAACAATTACACATATATAACAAATTTCAGCGAAACCTGCTATTGACTATTTTCCGTTTGTTATATGAGACTTAAATTTTCAACTACCTCTTAAATGGAACTATCAGTTACGAATGCTTGATTTTTAAGTTTACATAAACGAACGAGGTAACTACCAGGTTCTGCGATAATTGATGAGTTATGTACAAAAACTGTTTTTTTTATTCTTACTGTTATATGATCGATATACAGAGGGATCACATTAATATCTGTAACTTAAAAGTAATTTTCATTATAAATTCAATTAATCTATGAAGTAGAGATCGTAAAGAAGTAAAAGTTTGCTTTTGTAATATGCTTTTAGTTTCGTAGCAGTTCAGAGCTGGCTTAAAAGTAGTTTATTTTAGCAATTGAAGAATGCAAATGTTTTGTACTGCAAATTCATTCGAAATACGACGGAAAATATTTTTTTAGAGATAATGTTATGATCTTGTCATTGGTACGTATTGGAATATAATATGTGTATTCTATGTCTATTCACGATTACATATATTTTTTTAAATTTTTAATGTTGTAAAATATACAAACCAAAACATTTTAATAATATAAAAAAGGGGACGGGCCTGGTGTAGTGGTTAGAACTAACCACTAAAAATCTCGTTAATAAAGATAGAAAAAAAAAAATATAAAAGTCGTAAAAATAAGACCTTTGATCAATTATTTTAATAAAACAACAATTTTAAGCAAAATAAATCCCAAGATTTTTATGAAACATGACGATTTGATAGTTTTGTGATGCTCCCAATAACTTTCCACGACATTGAAAAAATTCATACAATGTTTGTATAGCCAATGTTTTATACCTTGTGAATATTTATTCGGACTTTTTTGAAATGTTTTCTTGTTTATCCTGTTATTGTTGATGTTGTTCCAAAAACAAGGCATGCCTAGTGGTAGAGCATACATTGGTTAATAAAAGTGCTGAAGACACAAAATTCCTCAGAATAATATTTACGGTGCAAATAAATACAAAAGTAGCCCCCGGAATCAAAAGTAGGCCCCGTCCGACGGTACCATATTTTGATAACATAGCTTAATTAGGTATTGTTCAGTTGTCAATACCACATTTTAGTATTATAAAGGCATTGGAAAAATGTTTATAACAATTAAAAATACTGCTGGAGGTATTGAACTACTATTGAAAAATTTCACTTTTATATGAAAATCCATCATTTGTTATTTAGGTATTACAATACCTGATCTAGCTATTGATTTGGTGTTCGTAGAATATGCATGAGATGGTATTTTACCTCTCATGCAGGGCCCAATCATACCTCATTCAGGTTTTAAGTATCGGAAATTATCTAGTATGGAATACCTCAATAAGGTATTCTGTAGCACTTTTCTTCTGCTCGGGTAGGGCCTTATTTCAAAGCTAAATATTTACAAATAATATTTAGCTTCACTAAAGCTTATTTCACATTTCTTTTAACCAATGGACGGATAATTTGTTATGTTTCACAAAAAAAAAATCCCTTATGTAATCCTTAAGTGAGCATCTTTTAAATTTAGGATTGTGCGATATTTGCCAGAAAACCATTCGTCAGAATGTACCATTTACCAGAAAATCATTTGCCAGAATATACCATTCGCAAGAAAGTAACATTCCCCAGAATTATTTTTCTTGCCGATCTTGATCGATAATTTCATGGTAAAATAACCCGGAATCCAAAGATGGTCGTCACTATAGATGACCACTGCCTCTATTCACATCTTCAAGAGCACTAAATTACCACATCATTTTAAGCTTTTTGCTAAGGCACAGAGTGCAGACAATATAACACTGCTATTCTACATCTCTTGCGAGATTTTCGCCTATCAAGTATTGATACAATATTCTAAGCTGTCACACCTATTTTCAACTTTGAGAAAATTGCATTTCCTTTTACCGCGAGCTGTTCTTCATGAGAATATTGTATTTGACAATATTGTTTTTACAACTGCCAGAAAATTTCTCTGCGAATGCTGCTTTTCAATGAGCGGTTTATTTGAGTTGTGCTACTTTCTCTCAAATATCGAAACCCCGAATGTCGTTACCCAGAACACCAGTTCCCTAAATACCCCATTTTTGCAAGTGGTTTATTTTCCCGAAAAGTTGGCACTCATAACTTTATACATTTCAAGGTGGTGAACTGTTTATATGATATCCACCCTTCTTTTTCTTATCAGCGGTTCTTTAAAGTTTCACTGAATTCAGCATTTATTTTCTATTCTTTTTCGTTCTTTCTAGTTCACCACTCTGTCACCGAAGATTGTATCTATTTTGAACTGCATCTGTTTTGATACCGTCTATAAACCACGTTGTCGTTTAATGGGGTAGAGGGGGTTGTTCTGTTAAAATAACACGATCCATACAAATTTCGGGGGAATGGATTGCGGGGAAAAGTGTCATTCGAGTAGCTGGCGTTCGAGGAAATGACATTCAAGGGAGCGACATTCGAATAAAAGTAGCACCATCGATTTTTAGTGATGTCACCTCAATTGCAGTACATGAAAAAGTATTCAAATTATTCAAATTCAAATTAAAATTCAAATTAAAAAGTAGTCAAATTATCTCTATTTGATATGGTTTGGGGCAAATAAGATTTTTCCAATTCGTACAAAATATGATGTTATTATAAATTCTACAACTGCCTTATTTGCCTGAAATTTTTTGAAAGTTGTAAATAGTAAATGTAATTTTAGTTTGTGAGTGGATGCTTTAATTACTTTATTGAACAGATGTAACAAATAGTTGCAACGTATATCGAAATCTCGTAAATATGTTTAAGAAGCAACACAACTTTTAAGAACAACTTATGATGTGAAGAAGGGAGAATCTCATTTGAAGTTTTCTAAGCCATAATTTCCTAATACAATTTACATTAAAAAAAAAAACATTTTAAATGAAACTGAAAATTCAGAAACGGAATTTACTATTACTATTAAATCAAATGGAATTTACTATTAACTATAACATATTATATCAATAATAGCTGCAATTTACATCGTTATCTCGTAAATATTTAATGAACAAATCCTTAAGAAGCAACAAAACTTTAAGAACAGCTAATGATGAAAAGAAGGGAGAATCTCTTGTAAAGTCTTCCAAACCATAATTTTCTGCACAAGTTTTATTAAAAAAAAACCCTTACTTTATTAGCAGTCAATATCAAATATCAAATATCAAATCTTTACGTCAATAAGCAGTATCTTTCATACATAGTAGAGCAGCTTTTATTGAATGGAATTGTTATTTTATTCTGCGTTCTTCTTCTTTTTTTTTTAGTTTTAGTTCCGGGGGGAGATTAGGCGCTGTCTGTTCAATTCATATTGATAAAGTTACAAAAGAATGCCTGAGAAGTCGATATGTTTTCAACTGTACGAAAGTCATTTAACCTAGTCCAAGAATTAGAATACTAGAACCACATTACAAAAAACGGATATTCGATACTTACTATGTCAACTGGAGATGGTCCTCAAGAGACCAAAATCAAACAAAATTTGTTAACGCTCTGGCTCGGTTATTTCACCTACAATTTTAAACATGAATTATCTGAAAAAAAAATCTAAGGTATGGTCCATTCTGGGGAATGGTACTTTCTGGCGAAAGGTACATTCTGGCAAATGGTTTTCTGGCATATGGTACTTTCTGGCGGATGTCATTCTGGCGAATAGTTTTCTGGCGAATGGTTTTCTGGCAAATATCGCACAATCAAATTTAGATCAAATTCAATATCTATGAACAGGAAGTTTGATTTTGATCTTTTTTTATGAAAAATTTGATGTAAACCCTGAATGCTTCGGAATAACAAAAATCTTGTGTTTAAGCAAAGTGCTTGGTGAACTTTTAAGAATACCGCTATTTTCATGCCAAACTTACCTTACCCTGGCTTGTCTTAACCTGGTGGGCGCTGTTACCTCTTCTTCTCCTATTTCGCTATGAGCCGTATTCAAAAGATTGTCTCGACTAGTTTTCGAGAAAAATTTTGAATAGGGTCCATAGCGAAATAATGAGTATGAAAAAAAAATAAACGAATTTCTGCACGAATACTCTAAGTCCAATTCTTTGAATTGGGCATAGTGTGAAAAATCAATAAATTATAACATGCGAGTAAAATATTTTTTGATGAAAATAAAGTATGATTTTTAGAACGATATATTTTTTCTATCAATCATAAGTCAAAAGACGACGGTCTGTAGCACATGTAATGCTAATGTAATTTAAAAACGGTGCTGTTGAAAAGACCGAGAAATTAGGATGAAATTGGGCAATACGATCCCTTTCTTTTATTTTTCGAGAGAGACATACAAACAAAACTGTTTCCAATTTGGTTGGAGCGCATGAATTTAATTGTGAAGTAAAACAAAGTCATTTTTTTCAAACAATGTTTTCCGTATCTCACAGAAAAGTTCAGAAAATAATTTGGTGAAGAATAAGATTTATTTGAATGATGATTTTTATAATAATAATAATTTACGGACGAAGATTGTTGACATCTAACAACTTGTTTATATGAGCAGCGTATGGATGCATCTTGTCGGTAGTTGTACAGTAGTTTCACTGCTCGTTTTAATATCGCTTCATATTATCTCTCGATTCGCGATCCTCAATTCTCGATCTCTCGATTTTAGCACGGTTTTCTGTTCGATTTTATCACACCACCAGAATTGTTTGAAGTTCCTACATTTTACATTGAAAAATAATGCTAAACAACATATATATACTTGTTTTCAATTATGAATCGAGGTTTACGGCTAACTAGCCCAGTGGAAGTTTAACAACTACCGAAAAGCTAAACATTACATATACTTTGCAATTGGATTAAATGGACAAATTGATGTGCAATTTTTCGAAAAAGTTACACGTCTTCTCAGTGAGAATCGAACTCACGACTTCCTGATCTCAAGTTAGGGCGCGTTACCCCTACGCCATGAGAGGACTCATGGACGCAGAAGTTAACCTGAATTCGATTTCAGCTCAAACATCACGTGGTCCTTTTTTGCAAAGTGCACCTCTTTCGGAAGAATTAGATGTCCATCCAAACACAACGCTTTCTATTGATATCCAATGCCTAGCCCGAGAGCGCGATTCTGGCGATTCTGTAGTAAGCGTTGTTCCTTCTCACGCTGGTTGGTTGGGAATCAACTCCCGCATATTTTTTCTTTTAATTTGATACATGTTTTGATGGGCTTAAATGGGAGGGCCAAATGTATGTTATATGATGGTATGTTTGCTAGATATCATTTTGTAAATAATTGAGTTTAGCTTTGTAGGATCTTAGTAGTCCATGATTACTAGCTTGACAAGGAACTCTAATAAATATATCATTGTTAATTACACCACTAACCAAACAAGTCTCGTCTCTACAAAATGGCGACGAAGAGTTAAATTGAAAAAAGATTATACGCCGATGACTTTCACCATACCGAGCAAACAAGGATGCCACGGAACAGTATACGCTTTCAACAGGATCAAGTATATTCAGCGTTTCATCCAAACCGCAACAACATTACAAGCTCAGGAAAAGATGCTGTATCAGGATTCAGAGAGGAGGAATACTACAGCGTAGCGACAAATTAGGAACAAAATGAGGTATTTTGATGGTAATTGCCTTATGAGTGTACTAATCAAATGCAGCATACAACTTTCGTATGGTAAGTTCTGTCCATAAATGTAAGTCTAAAAAAATCATAAGCAATAGTTTTCGAATTTAAATAGAGTTATGGAGTTGGCTCAAATACCATTGGAAACTGCTTACATTCAATTGTACAAATTATTAGCATACTGTGCTAAAAAACATGCTTAGAAAACTTAAACTATTGATCAAGTATTGTGTTTGGAAATCCTTGTTTTTCTATTTTGAATGAGGAATATTGCCATAATAAAAATGTAGAAGATCCATCAGTATATATGAACATTCAGGTTTTGTCTACAAAGTCTACAGTTTAATATTAATTCAATTAGTGCTCGTCCTGGTTTGTTATTATTATATATCTTGCTTTTATCCAGTGTGATTATCTCCGATAAAGCAATATTTAGTAAGCTGAAATTGGGCAATACGATCCCTTTCTTTTATTTTTCGAGAGAGACATACAAACAAAACTGTTTCCAATTTGGTTGGAGCGCATGAATTTAATTGTGAAGTAAAACAAAGTCATTTTTTTCAAACAATGTTTTCCGTATCTCACAGAAAAGTTCAGAAAATAATTTGGTGAAGAATAAGATTTATTTGAATGATGATTTTTATAATAATAATAATTTACGGACGAAGATTGTTGACATCTAACAACTTGTTTATATGAGCAGCGTATGGATGCATCTTGTCGGTAGTTGTACAGTAGTTTCACTGCTCGTTTTAATATCGCTTCATATTATCTCTCGATTCGCGATCCTCAATTCTCGATCTCTCGATTTTAGCACGGTTTTCTGTTCGATTTTATCACACCACCAGAATTGTTTGAAGTTCCTACATTTTACATTGAAAAATAATGCTAAACAACATATATATACTTGTTTTCAATTATGAATCGAGGTTTACGGCTAACTAGCCCAGTGGAAGTTTAACAACTACCGAAAAGCTAAACATTACATATACTTTGCAATTGGATTAAATGGACAAATTGATGTGCAATTTTTCGAAAAAGTTACACGTCTTCTCAGTGAGAATCGAACTCACGACTTCCTGATCTCAAGTTAGGGCGCGTTACCCCTACGCCATGAGAGGACTCATGGACGCAGAAGTTAACCTGAATTCGATTTCAGCTCAAACATCACGTGGTCCTTTTTTGCAAAGTGCACCTCTTTCGGAAGAATTAGATGTCCATCCAAACACAACGCTTTCTATTGATATCCAATGCCTAGCCCGAGAGCGCGATTCTGGCGATTCTGTAGTAAGCGTTGTTCCTTCTCACGCTGGTTGGTTGGGAATCAACTCCCGCATATTTTTTCTTTTAATTTGATACATGTTTTGATGGGCTTAAATGGGAGGGCCAAATGTATGTTATATGATGGTATGTTTGCTAGATATCATTTTGTAAATAATTGAGTTTAGCTTTGTAGGATCTTAGTAGTCCATGATTACTAGCTTGACAAGGAACTCTAATAAATATATCATTGTTAAGGTGAAGCGGCGTGTAAGTCAAAGAATCATTAGAATCATCATTGATGTAATAGTAGTAGTGTCGCCTTTCCATGTATATTTTCAAAACAAACAAACAAAAAATATAACATTTGTGTTAAGCATATTTTTATGTAAACACATGGGAAATTTAGTAGATTGACGAGTATTGGAAATCAAAACCAACTCTTCAATCGTACATATCGAAAGAAAACATTACAATTTAATGAAGAGTAACGAAATTCCTCAGTTTTTAATTGGATTTATCTCATATTTTTGTTATGCATCGGTACGGTTTATGTTTGCAAGGGATGACGGTGTTGCCAGGTGATTGGTGACAGATTTTTCTAGCAATTTTTATATGCTTGTTTTCGGAACATTTGCTGCATATCATAAAAACTTATCATTTTGCAAATAGTTTTCCATCACAAGATCACTGATTTAAAAAAATTTTAGTGATTTTTGTGATCAATTCACATTAAATGCTATGATTTTACGGATAGCAACTCTGACATCACTGTGCTCAACGATCGCGATGATTGTGCACACACGATAGACGCGTTCCGACGCATCCCGACGCATCGCACTGTGGAGCTTTTCAATTATTTTGGGTGGTCCAAATTGATAAACTATTGGTATGATTTTATGCTTCGTAGAGATGGTTTTTGTAATTTGAGAGAATCGAAAAACAAACAACGTATGAATTTCAAGTTTCTATGCTTTGCCCAACCTATCCGCACTGAAAATTAATACAACAGAAAAAAAGTTGGATATTTTAGACTATAAACACAGGCATGTCTCAGTGTGCGGTTGCGGCGTCGATTCGCAGCAAGTGAAAACCACCGCCATAATAGTTTTGAGTGTTGCGGTTGATAAAACTTTATAAATATTTGATTCCCGTTTGAAATGTGTTCCTTTAAGGGAAGTAAATGAAAGATTTGTTTAGTGGAAGTGTAGTGAACGCAATATGAAATCCAAAACACAAATGTTTGCTGCAGAATTACAATGGAAAAGGTAAGCACCTTCTATTTACAAGTGTAGTTGTGTGAGGCAATGAAATGCGGCATAAAATCGGAGATTTTTTTGAGAATATAAATCTCATGTATATTGTCGCTAAATTGATAATGCTGTACCTGAAAGTGTTGATTAAATATTGAAATACCACCTGAAGCATTTTTCTTCGCATAAATTATCCATTAAATCAGGTGATAAGCAGTTATATTTCATCGATGTTGCAAATACCAATACTATCATAACAATATGTTAATGATTTTGGAAGAAGCCATTTTGTGATGACGCACCAAAAGGCCTTAATTACACCACTAACCAAACAAGTCTCGTCTCTACAAAATGGCGACGAAGAGTTAAATTGAAAAAAGATTATACGCCGATGACTTTCACCATACCGAGCAAACAAGGATGCCACGGAACAGTATACGCTTTCAACAGGATCAAGTATATTCAGCGTTTCATCCAAACCGCAACAACATTACAAGCTCAGGAAAAGATGCTGTATCAGGATTCAGAGAGGAGGAATACTACAGCGTAGCGACAAATTAGGAACAAAATGAGGTATTTTGATGGTAATTGCCTTATGAGTGTACTAATCAAATGCAGCATACAACTTTCGTATGGTAAGTTCTGTCCATAAATGTAAGTCTAAAAAAATCATAAGCAATAGTTTTCGAATTTAAATAGAGTTATGGAGTTGGCTCAAATACCATTGGAAACTGCTTACATTCAATTGTACAAATTATTAGCATACTGTGCTAAAAACATGCTTAGAAAACTTAAACTATTGATCAAGTATTGTGTTTGGAAATCCTTGTTTTTCTATTTTGAATGAGGAATATTGCCATAATAAAAATGTAGAAGATCCATCAGTATATATGAACATTCAGGTTTTGTCTACAAAGTCTACAGTTTAATATTAATTCAATTAGTGCTCGTCCTGGTTTGTTATTATTATATATCTTGCTTTTATCCAGTGTGATTATCTCCGATAAAGCAATATTTAGTAAGCTGGCTCCAGTATAAACTTAATCGAAGAACGATGAATTGAAATTACTTGCTTCTTCAATAGTCAAAAGCAAACTGGTCAACCATTCGATCTTCTTTCTATGGTACCGCTGTACACCTAAAAATATTGCTGCCAGAGATATCGACACTATTTGTCCAAACAAGAAGAATATGATTATAATTGGTAATTGAAATCAAATGGCGTCTTCAACTTCAATCTCTTGGGTAAAAGATTATTTTAGAAAGTCCATTGGAATATTCCCGGTTGCGAATCAAGAAAATTAATCAATAGTCACAAGAGAAACAAGGAAATTTAATTTAATTGCAGTTGTTTGTATTGATGTAAATGCATTTTAGTGAAGGAAGAGCCTAGGAGATATCTAGGGTTTAAGAAGATAACAGTAACATTTGAACGGAAAAAATGAAATAGTGTATGAATTCCGAATTTATGAAATTAATCATGTCACTAGACCTGACATTTGAAACGATATTTTTTAGTAATTTATAGAGAATTGTTTTCACAAATCATAAGGAACAAACATGTTTAAAATGAAATTTATGACTAACTATCTATTTAGATAAACAGTGCTTAAGTTAACCTGGGAATAAATATGAACAAGAGAGGTGTAAGGTAGACTAACTTATAAAATACGCTAAATCTATGAAACTAAAAACGTGGAGTTTCAAAATTTTTATCAGTTGACATTATTTACCGGGTTAAAATCTGAACACTTCAGTATTTTTCAATAATTAATAAATTTAAACACCAATTATACTATTGCATATTGAACAGTGAACAGTAACTTTAACCATCCAAGATCATTGTAAAACTTAGGCTGATCTGGTAAGTTATGAGAAAACTGCAAGCAGAAATAGTGGAAATTACATTGTCAGATTTTATGGAACGATAAAACAGACTTTCCAGGAATACAGAAACTTATTTTATGTTTCGAATAAATTTGCAAGTCGTTATTACTGTTCATTTAAATCATATTTTTCTGTGAGAGTCAGTGGAATCAAGTATGGAACATATATTATAAGCCACAGCAATTCATTACGAATGAAGCAATTAACATTTTGCGAGTTTGCTTGAGTAAATCCCAATGAGGCAAATATTTATTTCAGAAAATCAGAAATCATGTAAACACGATGCGACTTTAGCTGAACGTATTTAAACGTACGTTGTACATTTCAAAGTAATTAATATTGGCGATAAAGTTCAGTTTGTGCCAAATTTGATCATAATATATTGGAAAAACAAGTGAAAGTGTTCGAGATTTAATTTATAAGTGTTCGGAAATCTAAAACACGTGTCCGAATTTAAAGATTTTCCTTGCGTTGTTATTTTTATAGTTTTCGTGTGGAAACTTCGAGTTTGCAAGGAATTTTTAACGGAATAATTATGTTTGAACTACTATTTATGTAACCATTCATACTCATTGGAGGATTTTGTTTTGGAACATGTTTAATTTGGTGAAATTATGCACAATAGATTAAGCGTACGGGCAATGATGCACGGTAGAGGAAGATATGAAAATGATATAGTACTGTGACTTGGGTCACTTAATTCAGGCTTGGTTGACGAGAAAAGTCAAATGAAATTGATAATGAATATAAATAAAAAAAAGTATATAAAGGGCGAGTGTGTCCTCGACGAAGTACGCAGGAAAGCTCCAAAGGCGATCCTTTGAGAGTAAGCGGAACCCTGTTGTTGGGATGAAGTACACTTGTCAATGACGACAGTGGAACCCAGACAAAGGGATGAAGTACGCAGGATAGATCCAAAGGCGATCCTTTGAGATTAAGCGGAACCCTGTTGTTGGGATGAAATTCACTGATCTACAAGGATAGTGAAACCCAGACAAAGGGATGAAGTACGCAGAAACCCGGAGGCGATCCTCGCGGGAAAATTAAGTAGCTCTATGAGACCTAGAGGCGAACCTCAGGATGATTCTCAACTTAAGGGATGAGAGTACACCATTGTGAGACCCGGAGGCGATCCTCGCGGGATGAATCTCAAGTACCAGATTGAGTCCTAGAGGTGATCCTCAGGATGAATCTCAATGGCTGGTTTGAAACATTGTTCATCACATTTGGTTTTATTAATCATTTCAATTATTTAATTGATTTCTACAGAGACAGGAAAATATTTCAAGAATAACAAAATCGATTTGCGAATGCAAAGAAGAAGGTATTTGCTACTTTCAAGACAAACAAACAAAGGCCATATGAAACAGGAAAAAAGGAGAGAAAGTATAATGCAAGAAATTGTCAAAACAATACATCTGTATCGGAAAAAAGGAAGAAAGAACTTAGTATGAACAATCATGACTATGACACACATGAAGGTGCAACAATGGAAAACTAGAAGATGGACAACAAGATGGAATCGTCGAACTACAATAATAACATAAACCATTTTATCATAAAGAAGTACTCTGCACTCACGTTTTGTTTTGTTTTTCAGATAACTAACTATGACCTGAGATCTACCAAACTAAAGTTGACAGACAGTCTGGCCTGCTAATTAAGGAACCAGTTTGTTGGAATTCTGTATCACGTATTTATAAATAAGACAAAGTTATAACACTATAAAAGAAGGGAGAGATGTAGGATCTTAGTAGTCCATGATTACTAGCTTGACAAGGAACTCTAATAAATATATCATTGGTAATTACACTACTAACCGAACAAGTCTCGTCTCTACAAGCTTAGCTTAGACTAACTGCATATGTTTGGGAGCTGGTCCTTACCTTCCTTCAGAGTGGACTGTATTTTTGGTGGCTACAATAAGCGATTCCTTGGGTGGCTGAAGTAGACGTCCGGCGATTATTGGGCGACCAGCTGACCGATTCTTGATGGGGTTTCTCGGGGTTTTATCCACTCAAGACATCAAATTAACACCTTCACAATTTATTACGGTACATTACACGTTTCAACACATTTATTACACACAAATTACAACATTTATTTGACTAAACTAACTACATTTATTTTGGGTATGGGATTATTTCCAAAATTGGATTCTTGGCTCCGCCCGAACCCTTTGCCGACATATTTCACACTTTTTTATAGTTGGGTGACGAAGTCATTCGTTGTACATTCTTGTTGTCTTCGGGTGCAACATTTCATAAAACAGTCAACGATTGGTGTTGGAATAAGCGAAGTAGATGTCCCCATATCTGTGGTTTATGGACGTCGTCACTCAACACACATCCAACAATCATCGATTGATCATTCTCTTCAGCATCCACATCATCACAATATACGTTCGAGACATAGAAAGGAGAGCAAAGTGCGACAGATAAACAGATAGATTTACTATTAGCAGTTCAGTTCACATGTACCTATCGATAGTGACAGTCGGGAGCGAGTCTTTACCTAACACTAAAATTGTACAATCGTCATATCACATCGCATCTATCGTTCTATATTTTGTTATGTGTTTAGTTTTGCATAAGTTCAATGTGAATGTAGTATAAAATTAAATAAATAGAAAACCCCAAAGAATATTGTCGATCTCGAGAAACCTGCTAGTCTTTAGCTATGCAAACATGGTCCTTCGAACCGGATAGAGTGTCGAAAAGGAATCCGCTCTAGCTAGTACCTATGATCCGCCATTCAAAAACTGGCTGCCTTCCACAAGATTGTATGGTGACTACGCCATTACGTCGCTGCTTATAGTTGGAAATAATATCAGGCATTTTCATGCCTCACATAGGTGAGTGCATTTCCATTCAATATAATCCAATAAGAGTTGTTCTACCGGAGTCTCTTTTGCATGTTCACCTTCAATGCTACTGGATGCTGTGATCTTTCTACGGAGAACGACGGTTTCTATTGAAACATCCCGAGCCAATTTAAGTAGCGCACATAGCCTTTTTGATTTATATAGAATCAATCACGCTATTCGTTGAAGAAGAAGACATCGTCAACTGGAATTGTATCTCTTTACCCGAGTGAAAGCTGTCTGATTGTGTCAATTAAAGGCAATAACTGCCTGATACCAGGTAATTAAGGTTCCTTCCAGTTTCACGTGCCTTGTGTGGTCTACGCTGTTACCTGTTTACAGTTTTCGCCGTTGATCATCAATATGTCAGCTGCCGAAAGGAAACTACGCGGTTTGAAGAACCGAAAACGCAGCATCCTTGCATCACTATCTGCGATTGGGTCATTTCTCACTAGCTACCAAGCCGATCGGGACAAGCGTGAAGTACCCGTGCGCTTAGAGAATCTCATCGCATTGTGGACTGAATTTAATGAAGTACAAGGAGAACTTGAGACACTAGAAGAAGCAGATGACGTTCTGGAAGGATACCTAAAGGAGCGCACAGATGTAGAGAGATTATACTACAGGGCAAAGGGTACGTTGCTCCAACTAAATGAAACCGAATCATCGTCAATCGTACGAGTTTCAGACACAAATCAAGTTTCGCATGTTAAGCTACCAGACATTAAACTACCAGTTTTTGATGGAAATTTTGATAGTTGGCTCAATTTCCACGATTTATTCGTGTCTCTCGTGCACACATCTGCTAACTTGTCGACGATACAGAAGTTTTATTATTTACGTTCCTCTTTGTCGGGTGAAGCACTGGAACTAATCCAAACAATTCCCATCAGCAACGAACAATACCCTGTTGCATGGAATTTGCTCGTGAGCCATTACCAAAATACCCGACGATTGAAGCGAACTTACGTGCAATCTTTGTTCGAATTTCCTTGCATGAGGCGTGAAACTGCCGTGGAGTTGCACTTACTGATCGATAAGTTTCAAGCCAACGTCAAAATCCTCAAGCAGCTTGGTGAACGAGTCGAATACTGGGATGTGCTTCTAATTCAATTGCTAAGCACACGATTGGATTCAGTTACACGTCGTGATTGGGAGGAATTTTCTGAAAATAACAATGCCACGAAGTTTCAGCAGCTAATCGATTTTCTACAACATCGGGTTAATGTCCTCGAAACTGTCACAAACAACTCGACAGACGTAGCCCCGATTACTAAAAGAGTTAATTCTCAACGCTCTAGTTACTACGGTTCAGTTCAGCCAACATATCAGCCATGCCCAGCATGCTCCAATCATCACTTGATTTATCAATGCGAGAAATTCTTGGAAATGACGCTTGAGGAAAGGGAGAATTTTGTACGGAATCAACAGCTATGCCGAAATTGTTTACGTCGAAATAATCAAGCGAGGAATTGTGCTTCAGAGAGTAGCTGCCGTAGGTGCTGTGGTAGACATCACACACAGCTATGCAATTCAGATGAAACTACAGTGAACAGTCATCCTGCATTTGCTGTTCATTCAAACGCGTCTCAGGTATCAGTTCAGCCACGTAGCAACAATGAAGCTGATCAGTATACACGCACAGCATACAGTGGAATTACCAGCTGCGCATCCCAAACCGCAGGAAAAAATGTGTTTCTGGCCACAGCAAGCATCATTCTGGTGGATGAAGACGGGATTGAACACCAAGCAAGGGCTTTGTTGGACTCCGGCAGCGAATGTTGCTTCGCATCGGAAGCCTTTGTTCTACGCATGCGCGTTCGTCGCTACGCAGCCAATATCCCCATATCAGGAATAGGTCAATCATCAACTAACGTCCGTTGGAAGTTTCGATCGACGATAAAGTCTCGGTTAACTGAATATACATCCACAATCGAGGCATGCATTCTTCCAAAAGTCACCGTAAACTTGCCTGCCAACTCCGTTGACGTATCCAGCTGGTCCATTCCAACCGGCATTCATCTAGCTGACCCGCACTTCAACCAGTGCGGGCCAATTGACGTAGTATTAGGCGCCGAAATATTTTTCAATATCTTCAACGTTGCTGGTTACATTTCATTGGGCACTTCACTCCCGTCGTTGGTAAATTCGACTTTCGGTTGGATAGTGAGTGGCTCAGCACCTCAATGCTATAAAACTGCGACAGTCGTTTGCAACATGGCTTCAATAATGCACAATGAATCAGCTTCAACGAACAACATTCAAGTAAACAGAGGACAGAGTGTTGTTGAACAACCGAAAGTTCAGAATCAACGTTACCAGTATTCACGCTATTTTTATTCTACGGACTACTGTCAATCACGGATAACAGAATAAACTTGAATCAAGGCCCTCAATTCAAGGGGTCCAGGTGAGGACCTTTCCAACATTTCTTTTATTTTGAATCAGGCTACCTGGTCTTTTTTTACATGTATGCACGAGCCCATCGGCAATCCGTACTCACTAACCAGTGGTCATCGAAGCACCGACGAAACGCAGTACCTAAAGAGCACCCGGGGGCAGACGTTTCAGTCAGTTAAATTCAATACCCTTGAAATGGATTTATCGGCGTCGTAATTGGAGTGTCCAGAAATTGTTATTTCTGCCGGGGGCAGTATGTTGGAATAAGCGAAGTAGATGTCCCCATATCTGTGGTTTATGGACGTCGTCACTCAACACACATCTAATAATCATCGATTGATCATTCTCTTCAGCATCCACATCATCACAATATACGTTCGAGACATAGAAAAGAGAGCAAAGTGCGACAGATAAACAAACAGATAGATTTACTATTAGCAGTTCAGTTCACATGTACCTATCGATAGTGACAGTCGGGAGCGAGTCTTTACCTAACACTAAAATTGTACAATCGTCATATCACATCGCATCTATCGTTCTATATTTTGTTATGTGTTTAGTTTTGCATAAGTTCAATGTGAATGTAGTATAAAATTAAATAAATAGAAAACCCCAAAGAATATTGTCGATCTCGAGAAACCTGCTAGTCTTTAGCTATGCAAACAATTGGATATGCTACATCAGGGGTTCTTCAATGGGATTCCCGATCGTTGTGATACTCAAACAGCATGTATGCTATGAGGCACTGTACTATTTTTATCTGGGAAGGAATTTCCCAGTTAACATTTTGGTTGGTATAACTTTTGCTACATATCTTTCTATATGAACCAATTCACTTGTATAAATTGCATGAAAAGGCTATATACATACAAAAGTGGAGGACATATCCGCACTTTACACGGCTTTTTCAGACTTTCTGTGGTCAGCAATACGAAGCCACAAAATTTAAACGAAAATAAAGAAAAAAGTTTTTATTCAGTCTCGAACACAGGACTTATGGATCCTTAACTCGATACCACACCACTACACCAGAAATTGCTTCATGATATAAGAGCGATTACTTGCCAATATGAAAGCAAGTTTCCCATACAGCGACTTACGCTTTGTTATTCTTTGAAGCCCACCGCCAGAAGATACCAACATCGGGTAGCAAGTTTTGCTAAGTTATTGCAATTTCACTACTACACTTATACTATTTACGGCATGGTTTGTTGTCAAAAAACTTGTTGATAATGAATCGTAGTGGAGAATTATATACAATTTGTGTTAACATTTATTCATTTTAATTTGGCATAATGTGCGATTGTGATTTTTGACGTAAGAATATGTGATTTTGGGCGCACATTCTTATACATTTACGTTATACGAGTGGTTCACTGCCCATAACTGCATATTTGTCACATTCGACATTTTTGACGATTTAACACCGTAGAACATCATCAAATCATCAATACTTTCGACTAACTTAATAAAATCTATGAGTTTGTTCCAGAAAGTTCGGAAAAAATACCAAGTTGTTTTGTCACATTGCTTAATATAATCGCTTTTTATTGCATTGAGATTATACGTGGGTCTCGTAATGTTGTGACAAAGAAATTTCTATAAGAATTATTTTCTGACTATTCACCCAATATGTGAGACGAGTTGTAGAATATTTCAGCTTCATATATGCATTGTTGAATTCTCGGTAATTTTTTGAAATTTTGGGGCCTTCCCATACTGACGAGAAATTCACATTTGGTACTCCATTTACTCAGTGCCTACTTTTGTCGAATGTTACAAATATGCAGTTATGGGCAGTTCACCGGGTTTAACTTTTACTGATCAAGACCAGTAAAATCCCATTTACAAAATTTTACAAAAAAGTGAAAGAGAGAGAAAGATTGTTATAAAAACATTTTTCACGAAAATTGTGTATTTTTACATAATACATAGCCACATTTTTACAAACCCACTTTCCCCATATGAAAAATTTAGTTCTTCTAAATGGGTTTCTTTTAGCATAGTAATAAATCTTGAAAAACTATAGATTATAATGAGACTGACACTGAAGAAGGCTACAAGTGGTTGTCGAAATACGAGTATCTGCCAAAGATAAGCCATTAGGACGGAATTGAAAGGTGCAAGGTACTCCGTCCAAACTACTTTTTTTATTCTCTATTATGAGATAGTTGACATTGTTATGCTTATTGTAATTTCTACAAACAAAGTGTTGTGTCTTCCCCGTAAAAACAAACCAAAAAAAAAACTAAAAAGAAACAACAACAAACACATCAGTGTAAAATTAGGATGCGGCTTAATTTTCGAAAGTTCTCAAAACTAAACATTAGTATGCTAAATCTTAATAGTTTTGGCTCCAAATTTGAGGTTTTCCTCTTAATGTGATTTTAATTCAGGAGAGCATTAGAATTTTTGGTTATGACAACATTTGAAAAATCAGCCATTACCATCATATTATTTTCAGAATTTCAAATGAATGAAACATTTAAACCTTCAAAGTTATCACAAATCTATTTTACTAAATTTACATGCTGATAAACATGTTCGTGCATATTTTTTAGGTTGCTCCTGAACTTCAGCCTATAAGTCAGTAGCTTCAGCATTCGTAGATCATGCAGCAATGACAATCAAATAGTGTTACTTCCTTGGAGGAATAAATTTTTAAGTCACGACTTTTAATCACTTCGCTTTTACTGGAGCTGCAAGAGCAACCAGAGCTGCCAGTGGTAGTGATGGGATATGATGGAATGAATGCCTTTCAAGTATTATCATTTTTGTTTGAGTTATCAATAAAAAGAAAACGAACCAGCTTTGAATTTCTAAACTATCACGGATAACCAGCGAAATTTTTTTTTTTTTTGTATATTTAGTTATTTTGGCTTTTGTCCATCTTACACAACGAACAAAAGGATGGACAGTCTCAGGGAAAGTAATGAACTCTGATACAGAACAACCCAACAATCTGCTATAACTCAAGTTGATTTTCCACCAAGCAATATGTTGGAAAAGTTTAAAAAAATCATTTTTTTATGCGCACCGAAAAAACTCAAATATTCGTGATGTTCGTTGTTTTGAAATTACTAATTTTGTTTTGTGAAACAGACAAAACAGAAAAAATGATCATGCTGTTTGCTACGTGTTCAAGCTGTTATGTATGTTTGTCTCTGCTAGAATTTTTGAAAAAAATGTCTGCTATCGCACCAGGAATCTGTAGCAATTAACTTTGGAAATTGCACACAGATACCTAAAAAATTATTTTTACTTTATATTTTAATAAAGGATTCTCTCTGAATAATATGCTAAGTAGTCTTTAGTTGATATCTTTTTACTTGCATTGAATACGTGAAAGTTTTGTGTTTATGGTGCTCTAGTAGCCTGACCTGATACTTGATGGTTTATGTTGGAAAACACACCTAATCATGATTCGAGAATCCCCTCATCTAAACAAAGTTCACTTGCAAAGCAATTGATGTCGCAAATAGCGCGCCATGACTTACTATCAACAAATCATCCATTCTCGCGTGAAGCGGGATGCCAAACTTTTCAATGATTAATTGATTTGTTTGGAAAATGTAAACAGCCCACTGCTGCGCACATTACAAACTGTCTCTCATGGCGGATTTGGGAAGGCATGCCCTAGGAAAAGGATAATCAGCACTACTTAATTCAAAACAGTCATTCAAAACAATGAATAATTTGGTAAAAACTGTTAATTAAAAATTCCGAAAAACTATTTAAGAATATATTTTATATATAAGAACTAGTGGTCCCGGCAAACTTCGTCTTGTCATCAAGTAGGCTGTTGAAAAACGCTATGGATCGTCCCATACAAAATGACAGTTCCGTTCACTCTCGTTTTCCCTACTTTTCTTGTGAATATCCTGGAATTTTTTTACATGCAAACACGTCGGAACCCTTGTGGAACAAAACGGAGCAATTATCATTCAAATACGTTAACCCGTTCGTGAGCCATTTCGTGACATACAAACACCACTCCATTTTTATTTATATAGATTAAATATTTTCTAAGAAAAACTTGAACGTAAGCATTGCAATTTTAGAAGTTTTCGAAACAAAAATCACAAATAGCACCTAGTTTTGTAAATAGTAATAATTTTTACTGCCTTCTTTGGTACTTTTTAGATTTTTCATAGTTTATCTCTGTTAGGCTTTAGGCGTTTTTTTCGAATTTTTAAGTGCTTAGTTTGAATTATTCATTGACTTTTTAATTATAATTTATTTCTTGGAATAGTTTTAATTTTCAAGTGCTCATATTTATTTTAATATTTTAGTGCTAGTTTTAATTGTTTTAGTTTTCTTTTTAAATTTCCTATTGCTTGTTTACAATTTTTATAGAAATAACAATTAATTTTTTATTGCTAGTTTCCTATTTATCATTGCTTGTTTTTACCAGTAGAAAATATAGTTTTAGTGTCTTTTTTTGAACTTATTTTGTTGCTTAAAACGGTTACATTATTTCTTATGTCCTAATATTTTATTGGCTACTTCTTGGAAAATCACAGAGTGTTTCTCTTTACTAAATGCTTGTAAATTTAGCTGCCGGTAGGCAAATGGCCCCAGCGATACCAGGGACACTACCTACTGTAGTATTACATTGAACCCCTCGAAACGGTTTGGGTGGCAAGCTTCGGCAATGTTCACTTGATGCTTTTGACGACAGAAACGAGCACGACAACGCCATGCTGGAAAATCAGAACACTCCACCATCGGAGTAAAAAGTGTTTGCGAAGGTATTCCACTGCTACAAAGGATAATCGCTGTGATTCATTAGCAAATTCCTGGCACTAAAGAGAGCAGTAGCAGTTTGCCCAACCTCTCTGGAACAATACGAACTCCTAATGGAATAAGGCTAAAAGTCAAAAAGTGCTTGATTTTGAACGAACAAATTAGGAGTTGAAGATGTTTGCTCTCTGTGCTGAATGTTCGTACCCTGGCGGATAGGTGTACTTCGAGATTCGAGCAAACATACGTTGTATTTCCTCTTTGGCGCTTTCACTCGAAAGGTAGTCGATTGAGATTAATGGAAAGCAATCGAGCTCAGATTGTCTGAATTCAATAGCTACAACGAAAGTAAACAGCCGAGTGTTGGAAAAACTTCCAGAGTCGATTATCCCTGAAGGTTGATGAAGATGCCTGTAATTGGTTGATTTTGGGGTTGGAAATTGTGTACTTGTTGCGATGAGCAATGTGCCTAAATTATTAGGGTAAGAGTGGAGCAGATTTTACAGCTTGATTTTTTTTTAGGAAATCATGAAGTACCGTTTTGGTTCATGTTATGGACAGCTTCTAATTCCGGATACTGTACTTTGTATGAGAAACATTTCACACGAAATGTTTCAATATATACTTTTGAACGGCATATTTCTCACTTTCGAGGCTCGTTTTAGTCAACATTTTCCATAGATATTTATGAAAATTTATAATGCTCAGTTGTCTTAGACGCCTCTTTAGTGGTTTACCGATCTCAATTAATGATTTGACTTTTCTATCTATGAATTTCATGAGCTGTGCAGAATTCGAATCAAAGTGTCCGGAATATGAGGCAAAAGTGAGGAAGCGTCCGGAATAAGAATCATGAAAAGTCCACACATTTCTATTTATTTAAAATTATTTATGTTGCGGAAACAAAATCGTTATCCACCATTCGAAAGTTAATTGTTTTGAAGGCTTGATCACGTAAAGGAATCATACATATTGGTTTTGATACAAAGGACCCCAGACAACTGAAGAATATTCCAGTATGGGACGCACGATCGAACAATATAACGATTTCAAGCAGTAGGCTTCCTTGAACTTCTTATCAAATCGAAAGAAGAAACTTAACTGAAATGAAGCTTTAGCAATGATGTAAGCAACACGGTCTTTGAAGGACAATTTAGAGTCGATCAGAACTCCCAAATCCTTAACCGTTGAATTATTGGGGAGTTTTTTTTTCAGTTTCCTTAGGAATTGTTGAAAATTCTTATTGTAACTTAACGAAAACAATGTAGAAAAAATCGGATGGAGGTCTTTGGGAAAAAAATATAACTGCTTTGTTGCAAAGTAAGGCCTGGTTCGGTGATTACTTATATCTTTATCATCATCAGTGCTTCCGGAGTGTGGGCTGAGCCATCTGATTATGCGTTTCTGTATGTCACCCATCTAAACTTACAACAAACCTCCTGCAACACTGCGATGTTGAACTTAAAGTCCTTCAAAGTATCGGAGTCTGCGATTGCTTCCAATTGATTACCTGCTTTGCTCTTGTCCACAATTGATCAGCAGAAGATTTCTCGTTTCATTTTGTATGGGGAAAGGCAACTAACTTCAAATTTCTCATAAATGAAAGCATTAATCGAAAAAATATTTGGTAGGCATGATAGCCATCATCATTACGTACAACCGGTACCTAATATTCTTTCGAGAATAGTTCCCAATTTTGAGAAATAATACGTTAGATGCATTTCGCCATACAAATATTTTTTACGTTACCTTGTAACCTGCCCTCTGGCTTGAATGTTGCGGTGAGTATCCATTGCTCTCGTGGATTGAGCCTCTGATGGTGCTCATAGCCCGCCAATCAAAACAGAAGTTTCGGGCCATGTATATCATGTCAAATTACCACACAACAACACTAATAACAGAACAAATTCAACGGATCAATCGTTGTCGAGAGTCGATTGGTCGCGCCGCATGCCTCATGGATGCTCCGCTGGGCGCATGCTGCTAAAGTTTAAAACTAATCAATAGTCTAATATTCCACCCGACATCACCCAACCATTCTCACACCAATATCCTGTCAAAGAACTATCTTTGCCATAAAGCCAAAGTACCGGTATTAGGAACCCTAACACAGGGGAGCTCATTCTCTGATAAGAGATTGAGACGCATCTCTCGAGATCACGAAGGCCGATCTGAGATGAGCACCACTCCATCATACACGCACCGATAGCAAATATAATCTATCCACACTTATGAGAAGCCATCAGTTGTCGGTTCACAGTCAATCAGACCGTGTGGTATAGTGCTATCCAGTGAAGCAGTGAATTGTTTAAGTTGTGCGTAGTGTCTGACCGATGTAAGTTGCACGGGATTGTGTGGTGCACAGCAGATGATCATTTTTCAATTATTTCTGTAGATCGTAGTCTCGTAATGGCAGAGTTAGAGTCCCTGATGAGTCAGCGCTAGAGATAAACCTTTGAGATCGGTAAGACTGTGCAAAAACAAAACGGATATCTATCGTAACCGAAAATGATTGAATGATTCAACTAAGGCGTGCTTTGATGCCTACTGTAGGCCTTCTCTTTTTCAACCAGCAAACCCATGGTGGTGCATTTTGCCATGGTGGGTGATGCGTCGTGGTGTGAGCATGCCAATGGCGTGCGAAGCAGCGAGGTTGCCGGCATGGTGCCGGTGGTCTTTATTCCCCAAACTGTCCGGACAGACCAGAGCTTGCAGACGCCGAGGGATACACGCCCACACATCCACATCACACTCCAACAGAACCCTAGGATAAGCAAATTTAGGCTAAGTCAACAATAAACGTAAGTAAAAAAACTCATTTGATCATTCCATTTTGTGAAACCAGAACTTCGATCTTGGTTTGGGGTGGCTCGGATCAGTTAGCATTGGTTCCGCTTTATCGAACCTGGTGCTTTTTGCGGGTCAAGTACGTGGGTCGGGGGACCAGTGCTCGCAGAAGCCATTCTAGATTATTACAAATTTGTCTCCTTGTCTCATACGCCCTCTGCGGAGTGGTGACAACCTTTTAGCGATTTTTGCGTTACTATGTGGCGAGTAGCGAATCAGGTCATGCATGTAACCCATTGAACTCACGACTCCCTGTTTGCTATATAGGGTGCCTTACCCCTACACAACGAGAGGAAAAAAAGTATAACCAAAGTTGTTTAGTATCAGTGTCTGCATATTTCAGAATACAATCAACAACGCCGACCCTCAGCCTCAGTAGAATTCGTCATCGTTGATTTCGTGTGAATGTTGCTTTGACAATACATGCACGAATCTGATAGAGCGTATAATCAGTTTCTCAATTACGGTGATGTGATTCATCGTATTAGTGCTCTCCCAAATCTATGCGACTTTTTATGGTGACAGCGACAAAAAATCGTCGCGATTTCGTTGTTGTGTCGCTGCAACGTTCAATTTCGCTTGTGGAAAAAATCTTTTCTTTTTTTTCTTAAAAGACAATCATGATTTATCAACTGGAGTACATAGTACAAAATTCATTTGTAATTTTTTTAAATTCAATTCTCAATGTCAGTGCCTCTAGGTGAAATTAAATACAACAGTGGGTGACACCGAATGTGTGCGTGTGTTGCACCCACTCTCTTTCTCGTCACATTCGCTCTCATAGTTAGATTGGCTTCGTGCTAGCGGAGTATGTTTTTGTTCGTTTTCGCACTGATTCGGAATAATGCGGCTGAATTTTTACTACACTTTTTGGTGTACTACAATGATCGACTGTTCCTACATGCTACTAAACGTAAAAGGGGTTTCAAGGAATTGTTTGTAGTTTGTAGTATGTTGTCGTGTACGTTTTGACGGAGTTGGTGGTCTAATGGCTACCACTTCTACTTCATAATCAGAATGTCATGGGTACAAAGCCCAGGCCCGTCCCTTTCCTCGAACATTGTAGTTGTATTTACCACTTGCTTCTTATTTGTACTATTAATATCTATCATACTGAAAGTATTCGTTTATAGTAATCGATAGAACAAGAGAAGGACAAGAAACCGCGTCCCTATGCTTACATTATTCTATCATTATGCAGCCCACAGACGCTCAGACGGTTTGACCAACATTGACTCCGCCTTCCAAGTTAGTCAAACCAAAGACTGTCAAAGCGTTTTTGGCTCGCGGAGCTCTTTTTGAAATAAAATTGTTGCGGGGAGCATCTGTTCGTCATCATTACTTCGGTTGAAATCTGGATTTTTACATCCCATAATTCCTAAGAAAATGGAGAAGTATGATTTATGTTGGTAAATTTCGCATTTATTTTGACTTTAAAATTTAAAATCTATTCTGAAAAGATTCGTTTTATTTGATTGAGCAAACTTTTTATTTCAAGGTTAAACTGTAGGCCTAATTGTCGGCAAGCATATGAACCTTTATTTGGTTTTTCGTCAAATATATTTTTTTCTCCGGTTGGGAAATGTTCCAACTTTCGGTATTAGCTCGCACAGCTCAGCGAGTTTCTGTAGCAAAATTTGTCTTTTTAAGCCTTTATTATTGTATCTGAATGGGTTAACCATAATTTCAGCATTCTCAGGAATATTAATGATTTTGAAGAAACTTGTGAAATGTTCCTAATTATGTATCAAGCAGACAAAATTTCGATTATCATCGAAGTTGCATGTACTTCAGTTTAGGATAAGTATCCCAACAAAATTTTCACTCCCTGAAAGTTTTAAAATATTATGTCAACAAAAAAAAAATAGATTTCTTTGACTTTAAGGGTTATTTAAATTTAAGAAAACCAAATTTTAAAATTCACACCGGCAGAATATTTTCAACCTTCCAATCACAAAATCAATCCGAGGCACATGAAAGTTGGCCAATGATCGAGATTTTGGCACCGTGTGAATACGTCGAAAGCATCATATGGTGAAGATGAATCAAACCACCTCTAAATTTTCAAGAGAGGACAAAACATTGGTCTCAAATGAAAATGCGATCGGTTGGTCGCAACCAACTGATTACTAATTGATCAAATTTTCAGCATGATCGATAGTTTTGTTCTTTAAATTTCAATTCTTGTAAATTTTTGACATGGCTTGGTTTATCATAATTAATCCCTCTACCGTTATAACTTTTTAGTTTTTCCATATTTTTGCACAATTTTTTCACAAGTTCTCAAACAACTCTTCTGATTTAGGGATCCGTATCGATACTATTCATTGGTGATCTGGTTTTAAAGATATTCCGATGTTCCTTGGGGGACCGCCATTTTCCATATACAATGTCTTTGGCGACCATTTTGGTTTTGGTCAATTTATCAAAAAAAAAAAAAAAAAAAAAAAATGTGGGCAATATAATGCGAGGTACTAAGAAGCTACACTGAAAGAATCATACAAATCAATTAAGAATTCTTGGAGATATCTGAAAATTACGATATGATGTTTTTTGAAGTTTTAAAGATCTTTATTTGCCAGCGTGGCTCCAAAAACCTAAATTTTCATTGCTTAAAGAAGGCTGCACCAAATTGCTTCATTTTTTTACAACATTCTCTCATTAATGTATAGTTCCGAAGAGTGAGTATCCGAATACGATTAAAATTTTGTAGCCTGAGAAATTAACGGAGGGTTCTGATTTCGGGTCGGTCCTCTAAGGAATTTTGGAATATCTTCAAAACCTGATGACCAATGACCCATCCTAAAACTAGTAGAGTTTTTTGAAAACTTGTGAAAAAATGGTGCAAAAATATTGAAAAACAAAAAGTTATAACGATTTGAATTTGAACTATGCGGTAAAAAATGGAGCTGCCGGTAGAGGGATTAAAGGTGTATTTTAAAGCAACAATTGAGATGTTTCAAAGCATTCGTTCAATTATTCAAAACTGTCGCGGAGCACCAGCCAACGCGGAGCACGATATGAAAACCACTGTACTAGGGATTTCACCAGAAATTATGCCTGGGATTCTACAAGAAATTTTATCAATAAATTCTGTTAAAAAATATGTGCAGATTCAACCAGAAATTCTTTCGGGGAAAATCCTTCAGGAATTCATCATGATATTCATCCAGAGATTCGTTTTAAGGTTTTCCACAAATTATTCAGGATTTCCGCCACTGATACCTTCAACGATCACTCCAAGTGATTTCTTCAGTGATTCTCCAGGGCTTAGTCCAACGTTGCCTACAACAATTTCTCCAAAGATTCTTTCAGGACTACCTTCAAAAGTTAGTTATTAGGATTCCATCACACATTACCCAAGAATAACACCACGAATTCTTCGATAAATTTGTCCAGGGATTCCTCAAGACATCCATCACCTGAAATTCTTAAAGAGATTGCTCAAAGAATCCCTCCCAAGAAATTACTACTGGAATTCTATACCAGGTATACCTCTAATCAAAAATCGTCCAGTGATTCATCTAGTGTTTAGCCTAGGAATTCTTTCACGGTTCCCTCCAGAAAATTCTTCAGCGATTAGTCCAAACATTATTCCAGGAATTGCTTCAGGAATTCAACCTGGAGGCATTCAGAGAAATGATTGCTTAATACTTTGAGTAAATATAAGTGAAATCCATAGATGAATAATCTTTAAGAATTTTGTAGAAGCTTTCTGAAGGATATATATATATATATATATATACCTAGAGTATAGAAATTAAGAATTTCTTTTACATTCTGTTGTGGAAATATTTATGGTTTAAAAAACAAATCTGGTGGACCCTTTGAAAATTTTTAGATTAATTCACTGGAGGAATTTCTGAAAACCCTGAATAAATTCTAAGAAGAGAAATCCTAGTAAAATCTTCGGAGTAATTTCTGGTAGAACCTCTGACGAAACTTCGGAAGATTTTTCTAGTGGAAATTCTAGCGAAACTCTGGTGATATCTCAATGTTAACCCAGGAAGCACTCCTGGGAAAGTTCCAAACAACTCCTCTCTTGAAAAACAACTGGTGAAGTAATTAGAGAAACTGGTGAAGTCTCTGAAGGAATTACTGGTGGAATCTTTATGGGAAATTGTGGTCGATTCCTTGAGAAATTCGTTATGGGATCTTTGGCGATCATTTTGGTGGAATTCTTGGAGGATTTTTACCCGAATGTTTTGGAAGAAACTCCGGAGGTCATTTTTTGAATCCCCGGTTGAATCACCGAGAAATTTTAGCGGAGTTTCTGAAAGAATTTCTAGTTTACCTGAAATCTTTGAAGGTTGTCCTTATGGAAAACATGGAGAACTACCTGGACGAGTTCCAGATGAAATCCATGAAATCTGGTGGAATCCTTAGAGAAATCCTTGTAGGATCTTAACGGAATTCCTGGTGGAATTTCTGAAGGAATTTTTAGAGAAATCTCTAAAGGAATTCCTTTTTTGAATCCAAGGAGGAATTCCTGATAGAGTTACTGGATTCACTAATGAATGGCAAAATCGTTATGATGAATTTAAAAAAGAAATTCCGGTATTAATTACTTGCTGAATTCCGGGAGGACTCCCTTAAGGAGATTACAATGACAGTTTGCGGTGTTAAAATCCTTATATGAAGGATTCGTTAAAATTCCTGGAGGAATTTTCGATAATCGTCGGGAATCATTGGAGAAATTCCGAAATTAATTCCTTGATGAATTTCGGGAGGCATTCATTGATTAGTTTCGAGAGAATTCCCATTAGGAATTCCTTAAGTAATTTAGGGAGGACTTCCTTGAAGAATTCATGGAGAAATCTCTTGCAGAATTCCCGCAGAAACACCTATAGAATAACTTCTGATGTAATCCCTGAAGAATTTCCTGATGAAATCCTTACGGAAACTCTTGATAGAATTCCTGTAGTAATTCCACGTATAATTTGTAATCCCCATTCGGTTGGAATAAAACATTGAACCTCTAATGGCGTTTAAGATCTCCTGCATTAAGCCTCCAAACTTGAATCAAAGAGCCTGGGCTAGAGGCTGCTTCGACTTGACTTTCGGAAAATTGGTCTAAAGCACCGAACTGATTGCTCATTTCCATTCAATTATCAACATTAATCATTTCACCCTTGGAATAAAGCACGCATCCTGGAGAAACGTCCTTTCTTCTATTTTGCTACGTTTAGTGACAGATTTAAATCCCACTTTTTTGGAAGGAATTTGTGAATTCAGAGATTCACCCTTCGTTTTGTTCATGGTTGCAATCATGGTTAGCGAATAAACGAAAGAATAAGCTACCTTCTAAGAGGCTTTTATCCCAAGACGGTGTCCAAGAAGGACACGGTAGCTTTCGCTAACGAGTCCAACGAAAAATCGAAGGCACGGGTCCAAACAAGGAACGTGAAGGGATCAAAAGGTAGAATAAAATAGCACTGAATAGTACTGTTTTTTATAGCACTGAGAAGTACCGTGCTGCATCAATACCCGGACGCTTAAGCAAGGACAATTCTGTAACCGTTAATTTATGTTTCCCATTGATTTAAATGAAACCACCTTATGTTACCAACAGTTTTGAACCATGTTGTTGTAATAAAAATTAATTTGATGGTGAATATTGTATTTTTATCATGAAAATTGTTGAATTAAAAAGGCATGTCTTGTCCTTAAATCCGGACACCTGAAGAAGGTTTGTTTTTGAATCCGAACACTATGGAATCAAAATCCGGACAGTTATGTAGTCATATGAAATATTAGTAAAAATGCTTAAGGCATGTCTTTATTGAATAGATGTTTAAATTTATTTGATTGTAATACTCACATGTGATGCATATTGCTTGAAAGAATGATATATATGCACATAAAAGCATAGTTTACCTCTACTGCATCCTAGACATATCCTATAAACTGCTTGTGGTTCAAACTTAAGCAATAATTTGAAGCTTTTCTTGCATAAAAGGCATACTGAACACTTAAAACACGTCTTTTGATAATATCGTCAAGTTTCTCCAGTATTACATTCCAAATATTCACTAACATTAACAAATAATGAGGCTTTAGTATGACTTGGATGGTTTCCCGGACAGTCTTTGTTTGCGTCTAAAAATGCATATTTATACCATATACCACTACTGCCGTGTTTTCGAGTTGTTGAACTACAGTTCGGTTCACATTTTTATTGAAAACGATTCCCAAATATGATAACTTTCACACATTATATTAAACTAAAACTTGTGGCGATATCACCAAAATAACTTGCACTGTCAGAAAATGACGTCTAACTGAGGCAGCTTATTGTTATTACTTTTTAATGATTATCAGGCAATGGTTACTAGATTACAAATGCTGATAAAATGCTCAAAACTATTGGAAGTAGAAGTTATGAACAAAATTCAAAATAATTATACAACATTTTCCTCTTATTCAATGAATTTCATCAGAGTCTCCGGATATTGGTACTGTCCGTGTTTTGATTCACCACGGTACTGCCTCATTGCTTTTGGTAGTTTTTAAAAACCTTTGAGCAGGTCCGTCCCACTCGGGCTCAGATTGGGTACCACTTCTTGTACTGCATTTGGTCCCTCGGTAGCGCAAAAGGTATCCAAGTTTGACAGATCGCAGTACACTTTGAACGGCATTCTAGATTACCTTATGAGTCTTTGCTTTGAGTGCAGAAAGAATTTATGTACTCACAGCACGAGGGTGCAATGCGCACTGATGACACTAAACCTCATCAACCAGCAAGTGTTCACTACTGGTTACTTTTTTAAATCTTAGAATCTACCACAAGAGTTCTTAACAGTTATTAAACTTAAACTAGATAAAACAAAATTAATTTAGTTGACTTTATTGAAAAACTTCCTGCTTGTCAATTTCAAGACCTTTCTTGACCAGTTATGTCTGACATAGCTGCATACATACCACGTATTCTCATAGCTATAATAGATGACGTTATAGAAATTTTATACTAATGGATCTCGAAGGGTTCGAGGCTCACTTTCATCCCTAGTAGCACTTGTAACTTGTCCAGTGAATAAGAAAAATAGAGAGAATTACATAGGAAATACACTTCTGATACAGAGAAACATATAGAATTTTACTTTGTTAAGTGTTATCATTCTGTTGGAAATTTTCATTTATTTTAATGTAAAAAAATATTTTTTCAAAGTTTTATATATTTTTCTAAAAAGTTCAAATCTTAAGCTTTCATTCCATAAAAAAGATTGGAAATCGGTTGAACTGTTCAAAAGATATGTTTATTTTAAAAATAAAAAAAAAACTAATGCGCTAAGACCTACAGCGTGTGCCGATGAAGAATGACTGATTTTTAATTTTCAAAAAAATATATCTCAAAAACTAAAAAAATATACATCGCTGAAAATTAGACAGTAAACGTAAAATTTTCTGAATTTTCAAGAAAAAATGAGAACAGCAATAGCGGAAATTATTGATTTTTATCATGTAAAAAAATAATTTTTGTGAAGTTTCATATTTTTCCTGAAAAGTTAAAATCTTTAGCTTTCATTTTGTCTAAAAAGATTGAAAATCGGTCAAGCGGTTCAAAAGTTATAATTTTTTGAAAAATATAAATTAAGCAAAATCGCGATTTTTCTGGTCACCCTATTTTTGAAATGGTCACCCTAATCAAAAAAATCCAAAAACACGTGTATCCTTATTTTGGATAAGGAATAAAATAGCAAATTTTCACGGAATTCGGTGACCCCCTAGATCGGTTTTTCGTGGAATGGCTGTATATACATATTTCATTAAGGTTTCTAATCACGAGAATATTAATAACTTTTGAACGTTCAGACAATAAAAATACTCATACAAAACGATATTGAATATTTGTTATGATAAGTTTTTTTTTATTATTATTCCCACTGTGTATCACGTTTTGATACTTCTTTCGGAATGCACAAAAAGTTACTTTGTCGTTATAGCGCATCTTACTCGTTTATATATAACCTGAAGCAGTCTGAAGTTGGTGACAAAAAAAAACCCTATGAATGGTTGCAAATTAACTTAATATAAGTCAAAACATGAACTTCAATCACGAGTGACTAATATGAAACTGGATAGTGATTTGATTTATTTCTATACACCACTGGTCGTAAATTTCTGTAAATCTACAATTCTTTGCAGATTTCATATGATTAATTTGCATTATTCCTTAATATCAAACTTCTAACGATAAATATTTTCGAAAACTGATGTTTTGATATATTCTTCTATAACTCATTTTAATTATAAGCAATGTAATAAGGATTGATGAATGCGAATCTATGCTTATATCTTTTAGAAGGTAGTGCATGTGCGATAATGGATGGTGTATCCAAAAGAGATCTATACCGGGAACATATTGCATGCACCGACGATTAATATTTCAAGATTCTACCCCATTACCCCGAATTAAATTTCCCCGAATGCCATCACCCCGAATTTCATTACCCCGAGTGCTATTTCCCCGAATTTAAAATTATCTTTACATGATGGTATTGCTGACATTTCCCCATGATTTTGGAATTCGGGGTAATGTCATTCGGGGTGATGGGTTGCTAGTGGTTTGTGAATTCGGGGTGATAGCGTTCGGGTTAATGTCATTCGGGGTAACGGGGTAGAATCCCGACGATTAATATTTCAAAAATGTCAGGAGAAAATGCTTATATTTTCGAGGCGCATGTATTTTTCCAATGTTTAATATATAAGATCACAATAAATATTGAAAGTTACCACCTGCGCTTTTTTCGTTACATAGCTGTGTTAAATATTTCGTTGCCATTTTCTTTGAGTTTGTTACACACGAATAGTTGTGATTTATTAGTGACATGGTATGCTTCTTGGGATAATTCTTCCATACTGATGACATTTGCGTACTCAAGACCTTTTACATAAATGAAAGATTCAGTGCATCAGTAAACTTACTAATTATATGCCGCGACGATGTTTGATCTTACTTTACTTACACAAAGTCATAGTTTATTTACTTTCACTATCAATCTATCCACTTTCATTCTCTTGAAACACTGATGAAAGGTCCGGCTGAGTATGATTTATGTATCGGCATCATTCGCACTAATAATAAATCTTTCAGCGCATTCCATAACCGATGCTTTCCTCTCACCTAGTTTATTACACTTTCCCCATCGTGTAAGACCTCTGGATTGAACTCCTGTGTAAACGGTATCTGCAATATGGAAGGAAGATATGCACACTGTGCCCGTGCTGCTGATGCCGCGGAAAGTAAAGTCCATTTTTCATTTACTCCACTATTGACGAAGTCGGGAAGAGGGCAAACCCATTCGCAGCCTCCCACTTGACTCGGTCCAGTTGATAGCGAGAGACTCGTCATAGTTCCGGTCCTTGGATTCTCACCAGGACGGAAGAGTCCACCGTGTTATGGATTATGGCATCGAGGTGCTTCCTCTCCATGGTGACGGCGGCGGTACGGTAACACATGGCAAATATTATTTTATGCCGGATTTGTGTCCGTATGTGTCTATAGGTTCCCTCATTCGTCATCGAGCATATCGGGCAGCAGTTCTGTGGCAGCTGATTTTTTTTTCGCCAGTTCTTCCTAAACTGGTTCGAATGGTGGGCGAGAAATGATTGTGCCAATACCAACAATCGAAAAATAGCCATATAGTGGCGTAGCAGGGAAGTTTCCGGAGTTTCGAGGTGGGATCGAAACCCTGGCCCAACTGTGCCACTGTCAGGGTCAGTAAGTACTGTCATGGGCGTAGTCAGAGAGTTGCAGCGAGTGTTAAATTAGGCTCCAAGAGTTCCTTCAGGAAAACCTCCATAGATTCCTTCGAGAAATATTTCCAGAGGTTCTCCAGAAATTCTTTCGAAGATTCCTCCAGGAATTTTACCAGAAAATCCTCCAAGATAATCCCTACCGTAATCTCTACATCGATTTTTTCAGGGATACCGCCAGTATTTGTTTCAGGAATTCTTCCAGTAATACTACGAAATTTATCCAAAAATTTATCAAGGAATTTTTTAAGCGATTTCTTCTTGATTCCCCCAGGAAAATCTCTACAAGTATTCTTGTAGTGATCTCTTCAAGGATTTTTCTAGGATTTCTTCCTGGAGTTGTGCTAGGACAATCGCTTGAAGGCTTACTCAAGATATTTTTCTAATGATTTCTTAAGATATGTCTCTAGAGATTTCTCCAGAATTTTCTCACGAAAAGGATGTTAATTAGTGAGGGAGGAGAAAGATCTATTAGTCAGCTTTGGTCAGTGATGCGATCCATGAATAAGGAGGAAAAATACAACACTTACTTAAAACTATACTTGCATTTTTGTTCTGCTGTCAAAAGATATTGGTAGAAGATGAAAATACGTCGGCATCCACAATGTTGAACTATTCGAAGGTTATTATTAGTAATGACGAGAAAGAAAGATATGTGTATATTAAAATTATTTGCAACAGGAATAAGGGTTTATGTAGACATTTGTAGTGTCGAACAATCCATTGTTGTTGCTGTTTTGGTGCGATGCACAGTGGTTCCAGCTACATAGGAGGGCGGTCATAAATAAGGAAGTCGGTAAATTAGTCATAAATTTATGCAATGTGATATGTATTCGTGTTCTACATTCAAAGCATTTATTCTGATAAGATGGGCTTTCGTCCCCTCCCCATTCACGTTTTGACTTGAATGATTTCAACATTATTTCAGCTTTATTCACTTACATACATGTACCAGCAGAGTGAACAAAGTAGCAGAAGCTGTACAATAAAGGATTTCTACGTGTATTGTTGAGCAGCCTACTATGATTATACATTTAAAATTCAAAATTAGAACACTTGACAGCTACCATTTGTTGTTATCCACGTTATGTTTTGATAAACTGGACATACGACATATAGGCGGTTACCACCAATCTGGTCGCAAACGGTCGCAGCTGCATTTATGCGCAAAATGTAATATAACTACATAGGAAAGTTTCATAGAAGAACGCATGGAGGGATTTGGAGGGGAAACATTATTTTCGGCTTAGTGAATGTTTCTAGAATTTTGAGTTTTTTCGAGTTTAGGTTGTATATCAGCGATGTCGTTTCCAAGCAAAATATGGAAATTTTTAATTTTATTGTTTATAGAAATTGACTAAAACCTTATTGAAAACCAGTGCCATCGATAGCGTACTTGCAAAATATCGTTAACATTGCTGACAGAGTAATAAAAGCGTTTAAAATGTTTAGATTTGTATGATTTATATCGCCACCTAACTCATCTAACTCAGGTGACCCATATCGAAACGTAAAAGCAAGTGTTCAGCAAAAACAATTATGGAACCTTTTTTTTAACTATTTGAAGTGGATTTTTTTGATTTATGACCTATTAAGGCGATTCAAATTTTAAAAATGTTTGAAAATCTCATCTCTCATATGCTCCTTATCATCCTTACCGTAAAAATAGTGTTCTGTGAAATTTTTAGCTTCCTAGGTGGTGATTTAAAGGTGACCCAGAGACAATGTAGGTTTATATGGGAATTACTATGGAAAAACTTTGAGAAATTTTCCAAACTAGTACTGTAATGTAAGTAGAAAGTTATCATCCTATATTGAAAACTCATTCTTCAAACCCTAATCAAAGATGTTGCTGAAGAAACAAATCCTTTTTGAGCATTTTTTTTTGGATTTTTATACACGTTTGCAGGGCTACAATCCCATATTAAGCATTAATAGCAAACAAACGCATGTTTATCTCTTCTGCTATCCGTCGGATTAAAATTTCTCTCTTCAGCAAATTTCTTTGTTATGGTTTGAAGAATGAGATTTTACTATGGAATAATAAGTTTGTACTTACATTACAGTACTAGCGTGTTTGAAACATTTCTCAAAATGTCTCCATAGTATTTCCCATTTAAACCTACATTATCTTTGGGCCACCAATCAATCAATCAATCACCACTTAGAATGCTGAAAATTTCACAGAACACTATTTTTATGGTAAGGATGGTATAGAACATATGGGAGATTGGATTTTCAAATATTTTTAAATTTTGACCTATGGAGAAACCACTGTGCGATGAGTGCCGAAAGAGTGACCTTCAATGATCCATTGTTAAAAGTGCCTTGGATCCTGAATCTTTTTAGTACTGTTTGACCCTTTGATCGTCCTTTTTAATGATTGACCCTTTTTTATTACATATTCTTTATAAGTATCATTCCAAACATTACATTCATTTATTATATCTAACAGAACACGTGTTAGAAAACACTATCGTCCTAATTTGGTGCAGCAAATTAAGCTTTTAACATTTTTAACATTTGTCGTAGCTGTTCAGAATTATTACAGATGAATCAATTTCACCTGCTTATATGAGAAAAAAAAACGCCTTCAATTAATTTCAATATAAAACTAAAATTATTAATAATTTTATTCGACATTTGTTCTAATTTTACAACAATGGATGTTCTATGTAACTCATTAACTAAACCAGGAATGGAGCTTCATTTTCAGAATTTTATCTTAAATTCTCTGCAGAGCTTTCTTCCTGGTATTACAAAAGCTAGTCCATATTGGTACAGCATACAACATGGCTGGCCTGAAAATTTGTTTTAATATCAAAAGCTTGTTCTTAAGACAAAGTTTTGATTTTATATTAATAACTTATTAATATATATTATTATTAATAATAAGGGGATAGAGACATTTTACATATTTATTACATTTGGCTTGAATGCCCTCAATGTGATTTCTGAAAGTTCAATTCTTATCTAGCATGAGCCCTAGATACATAACTTAATCTGACCAATTTATTGGAACCCCTCTCATCGTGACAACATGTCTACTTGAAGGTTTGAAAAAAGAGCTTTTGGTTTATGTGGGAATATTATAAGTTGAGTTTTGGATTGACGCTTGCTCCTGCGGGGGTGCACCTGGTTACATCCATGAGTGCTGCACATATGTGACTACTGCTGCTATCTCGAGGAGTCAGTTCAAACGTCCACAGTCGACATTGGCGCATCGAACGACGACGAAAGCCATGCCAAATGAACGAGTTTTGAAGCAGAGATTCCGCACTGCTACTCTGACACTTGGGCTTAGGATCTGCAATAGCTGCAGAGGCGCTGTGGAGGATGGTAGCGAACTATGACCACTATGCCGGATTCCAATAGTCAGGCAGTATCTACGTTGAAACCTATGCATTCGGCTGGCGTTGGACGGCTGCTACAGTACGTGAATTGAAAGCGGACAAGAATTGATTGAATATTTCGTTGAGAATTAAATTGAATGGAAAGATAAATATTAAATATTATTCCGATGATGATATTTGATGTATGCTTTCGTCTCGTCTCTATCGCACTGTTTGCGAGCTTCTGTAGGCCAGACAATTGTGGGAGTAGATTTTAGTTGTAAAGAGGGGGATTCGTACAGCTTCTATTTCAATATGAGGAGTTGTGGCACTTTATGTTTGTTCGTGGTGTCCTCCATGCCTTCCCTTAGCTCTGTATATACTCGTGTATCGTTTAGTTTCGTTTTGGATGCGCTTTTGGAAATCACAGTGGCTGCAATGCATATATTTAAAGCGATAGCAGAACTAACAATGCTATCATACTACAGCCACACTTGAACCGTATTGTAGCATTATTCAAGTGAGTTTGGTTGATACATGTATTTTATTTAGTGCGTTAAAATACACTCAAATAAAGATTTAAAAAAAAAAAAAAAAAAATATTTTATTTAGTTATAATTAGACGGCATCCATTTGGGGCATCTGAAAATTATATGTGGACGTGCACAATATACGATCGCATAACATAAATTAAATTATGCAGTTGTAGAAATTCAAGCACCATTGAAGAAATTTGAGAGCATAACTCTTTTGGTTTGTTGGCTAGAGGCAGATGAAAAGGATTTTTTTTATAAAATGTGCCTGAGATTAATGTTTTTTTTTTAAAATTATTAGAAATATTGTTATTCTGACTTGATGGGCTACCACGAAGCCGATGGCCTCGTCCAGGTTCTCTACTGAATATCATTTTTGCTTGTCGTTCCTCCGGCATTCGCACCACGTGACCAGACCAACGCAGCCTGCCGTGTTTTATGAGCTTGATAATGTCCACTTCTTTATATGCTTGGTACAACTCATGATTCATGCGACGCCATCAGATGCTATTTTCTTGTTTACCGCCGAGTATTGTTCGCAGCACTTTACGCTCCAAAAATCCCAAACGCTTTCCGGTCGACCTCTTTTAACGTCCAGGATTCATGGCCGTATAGAGCAACCGGAAGGATTAGTGTCCTATATAGCGTAAATTTTGTTTTCGTCTGCAGGCTACGGGACTTAAGCTGGTTACGGAGCCCGTAAAAAGCCCTATTCGAAGCTGCAAGACGCCTTTTCACCTCGCGGGTAACATCATTATCGCACGTCACTAAAGTACCAAGCTACACAAATTCTTCCACTACTTCAAAATTTTCACCACCCAGCACCACTTCACTACCAAAGTCACGATTGGAACCACGCTGTCTACTAGCGATTATGTACTTTGTTTTGCTGGTGTTGACGGTAAGTCCAATCCTCGCTGTCTCCCTTTTAAAAGGCACGAATGCCTCTTCTACGGCTCGGCGATCAATTCCGCAAAACTCAGGAGCATATGCGACCAAGTGACGATGGTACCGCTTCTTTGCACGCCCGCTCTCCTAATAGCTCCTTCGACAGCAATGTTGAACAAAGGTTCGAAAGCGCATCTCCTTCCTTCAATTCATCTAAGGTTACTAAGGAGGTTGTAGTCTCATCCGCAACCCGCACACTTGATTTCGATCCATCCAACGTTGCACGAATCAGTCTAATCAGTTTCGCCGGAAAACCGTGTTCTACCATTATCTGCCATAACTCATTTCTCTTTTTTGAATCGTACCCCGCCTTGAAATCAATGAACAGATGGTAAGTCTGCAAGTTGTATTTCCGGAACCTATCGAGGATTTGTCGCAAGGTAAACATTTGATCCGTCGTTGATCGGCCCTCACGAAAACCAGCTTGGTATTCGCCGACGAAGGACTCCTCCAGCGGTCTCAAACTGTTGAACAGAACACGTGACATTATTTTGTACGCCGAATTGAGGAGCGTTATGCCTCGGTAATTGGCGCACTCCAATCTATGTCCCTTCTTATACAGAGGGCAGATGAGGCCCTCCAGCCAGCTAGCAGGCAACTCTTCTTCATCCCATACCTTTAACAGAGTACGGTGCAGTATTTCGTACAGCTGCTCACTACCGTGTTTGAAAAGTGCGGTTCTACAACTCCTTGATCGCTCTTCTAACCTCATGTAGCGTCGGGGGCTCCACAGCTTGTCCAACATTGCTCTGTTCTCAGACGCACTAATGTTCTCGCCATTCAACAATTTTTCGAAGTGTTCTTTCCACCTGGCAGCCACCAAGATTTTGTCTGTCAGCAAGTTACCTTCACGGTCATTGCACATGACGGGAGACGGCGAAGTATTTCTCCGAACGCTATTGACAGTTTCGTAAAATCACCGCATATCATTTTGTTCCATGCTGTTTTGCGCCTCAGTAATGATGTCTTCTTCATACTGCCTTTTCTTTCTGCGGGGAATTCGTTTCTCGGCTGCTCTTGCTTCCTTGTACCGCTCTCTATTCTGCCGGTTACCAGACAATATCATCCGGCTTCTGGCAACATTCTTCTCATCCGTCTCATTCTGGCACTCCTCATCAAACCAACCGTTTCTGGGTCGTCACTGAGCAGTATCTATCACCTCTCGCGCTGCTGTGCTCATCGAACCGTGGATAGACTCCCACAGATTGATGAGGTTGTCGCCTACATTGTATCCTCTTATCCGCTCATCAAGCTTCTGGCGGTACTCGTCTGCTACACTATCTGTTGATAAGCGCTGGATATTGAAACGCAACGGTCGCTGTGCAACAGTAGACAACCGTGCACGAATTTTACTAACAACGAGATAGTGATCAGAGTCGATGTTTGGGCCTCTAAAGGTACTAAATCCGAGAAATGCCGATCGTCCACCAAAACGTGGTCTATTTTGTTGCAAAGCTCGCCATTTGGGTGCATCCAGGTGTGCTTTCGGATATCTTTGCGTGCAAAGTAGGTGCTGCTGATGGCCATCCCTATAGCTGCAGCGAAAGTTATTAGTCTTAGGCCGTTGTCATTGGTGGTGGAGTGAAGTCTCTCCGTAACAATTATTGGGCGGAAAAAAATCCTCTCTTCCGTTGGCTCCCCGATAACAACTTTTACGTCATGTTTTGGGCACTCTCCGTAGGTCTTGTCGAGACAATCATAAAACGCATCTTTCGTGTCGTTGGGTTTATCGTTTGTCGAGCATAGAACTTGCCCCAAATCCGCAATACGCAGATCCACTCGTTGATCAGCCTCCACCTAATAACTCGCTTCATCTGCTTCCCGATCACTATGAAACCAACTCCGTGTTCAGCTTTATCGCCACCGCTGTGGTAGATGTTGTATTTGAATGCGGCGTTAGCGACGGGGTCAACCGCTTTGAATTCACGTTCTCCAGATCTTAGCCAACGCACTTCCTGAATAGCAGCCACGCACACGCCAACTTTTCGCAATTCACGAGCCAAAAGGCTCACTCGTCCAGGTTCATTTTAGCTGCGATATATTTTTAATTTGTGTTCCTATAGTTGTGTTATCCGTTGTTTTCTTATGGGATCCTCCACTATAGGAACACTTTACCGCAACTATTGGTACAAGCAAGAACAGTTTTAACAATTTTAGTGATATTTCATCAGTTTTAAAGCAATTTGAACGCTCTTTTCAACTATTCCGAGTATCAACAAGCCCGACGTATTGGCAGTGTCGGTTTTGTGGCTAATGCAATGAAATCGGTACTACCGCAACTATAGGAACACCCACAACTAAGAAAACACTTACCCTAGTCCTTATTTCGTTGCCAGGTCGGCTGCCAAAAATAAGAAGAAATTCTCCATTTTATATGCTACTTTATCGGGGTCGCGCTACCTTCATCACGTTGATGGGACTGCCATCTTATGTGTAGCTGACGTTATACAGCAGGCTATCGACATGATGGAGACACCATCTTCTATGGTGACAGAAGGCTCGATTGGCTTGTCAGATAGATCGGGCCCGGGACATCCTGTCTACAGTAAATCGCTGCAGTTGATGTAGGGCATGTCTATTGCCTGTTATACAGCATTTCATACTCAGTCGCTGGATGCCAGAACAGACGCTGTTTGAGCCGCACCTCCTGGTGTACAGACGCTCAGGACGTATCTCCTCACTCTAGTTGATGTCAGAAGGACAACAGTGCCCAGGCTGCACTACCAGCTAAGTACGCAACCCTTAGCTGGCGATCTTTGTCATCGTTTGACCCGTGGAAGCGCTAGGTAGGGACTTGTGAGGACCAGAGCTATGTTGGACGCTCCTTCCTAGTTGTCGGCTCACCATTTCACAGCCCATCTTTATTTATTCTATCGGTGAAAAATTTAAATATTCGAGTTTTATTATTTGAGCTTGAGCTTGAGCTTGACCTTGATTGGCCGCCCGTGGATGCTACTCCAGTATCGCCAGATCAGCTGCACTTACACAAGGAACCAACCGAATGACTGCTTGGGACTAACAGGCATCCTCAGTGTATAAGTGCTGGTGATATTCTATTTTTAGGCGACAATGGTGCCTGCCACGTCAGAATGCAGACCAATGTGGGGAAGGGGGAGGAAATGATGTTGCACTTATACTGGCCCACTGTAGACCGTGGAGTAGACTGCATCTACGCCAGTTCATGCGGGAGTGTATGGATTGGGAGAAAAGCATGGCAGAGAGGTTTGCTTTTGTGGTTAGCAGACTGCCTATGTATCAGGCGTAAGGAGAGGCATGCGCGTGGAAGAATGGAAGCGTTAGGGAAACGGTTTCTTGTCCGTCTCTGGTTCTAGCGTTTGCTGTGAACGAATAGTTTGAGTGTGATAGAATTACAATGGAAGATAGAAGCAAGTGAGAGATATACAACTACAAAATACAAGGAAAGGGACGGGCCTGGGATTGAACCCATGACCTTCTGCTTATGAAGCAGAAGCGGTAACCATCAGACCACCAACCCCGTCAATTATTCAAGTTTTATTATTTGATATGAAAAAGTCCTAAGTGGACGACACATCCGACAGAGTACGAGAATCACTTTCATGACTCTTAGCTTTTAAATTCCTTTAAAAATCTAAAACAATGCAAACAAGATATGACAAAAAATATAATCGAACATTTTATTACTTTTTACTGAGGGCTCATGAAGCATAAGCATTACGGAGCCGAATAAATTTTGATACGATTTCTAATTTGATCTTTGCATTTTATCTATCTTTGTTAGTTAGGAGACGTACTCCTTTTTGGAACAGTTAGTTAAGGAAAAGGCCTTCCTTAGCCGAGTAGTTAGAGTCCGCGGTTACAAAGCAAAGCCATGCTGAAGGTGTCTGAGTTCAATTCCCGGTCGGTCCAGGATCTTTTCGCAATGAAAATTTCCTTAACTTCCCTGGGCATAGAGTATAATCGTACCTGCCACACGATATACGAATGCGAAAATGGCAACGTTGGCAAAGAAAGCTCTCAGTTAATAACTGTGGAAGTGCTCATAAGAACACTAAGCTGAGAAGCAGGCTCTGTCGCACATCAAGATTACCTTCAAGATTACTATCGATGTATGTTTCTTATGTATTCCAGTATATAATTGGAAATAGAGCTGATGGGATTGAGAATCGCTTCATGGGATATTTGGAATGTAACTGGGACATGATCAGAATCAAAATCAGCATGAGCAACAAGTTGGCTACTAAGGTGACTAGATTCGGTTAAAACCAAATCAATCGTAGAAGGGTTTCTAGAAGAGGAAGCACAAATAGGGCTTTCAAGGTAGTATATTGGGAAATATCCTAAAGAGCACCCATCAAATAAAATTCTGCCTTTGGATTTGCTTTAAGTATTAATAAAGAGCAATATTTCGTATTAAAGTCATCAATAACAAACATTGTTGACTTATTGTGAGTAATTTTCCGCAAGTAATTTTGAAGCAAAATAACTTGCTGTGCATTGCATTGAAAAGGCAAATAGGCAGCTGTGAAAGTATACTAACCATTCTGTATTTCAACAGAGACCTCCGAAGTTTCAAAAACTTTGGTTTCAAATGACGAAAAAAGTTGATGTTTTGTATGGCTATGAATGATGATAGCATCTCCTCCACATGGCCCATCAAGTCGATCATTACAATAAACAAAAAAGTTTGAATCTCTTTCGAGTATGGATCCAGGGTTCAAAAAAGTTTCAGTAATAACTACATTATGTGGATCTGCAATAATGCCCTAGGGAAAACCTGGGGACTGCGACCTAATATGGTATACTGGAATTATTCAGCAATAGTCCGGCCAAAAATTACTGATGCTTTATTGATATGGTGGCCCAAAACAAATGAGGTAACCGCTCAAAAGAAGCTAGCTAAGTTCCAAAGGCTTGCTTGTATATCAATGACAGGGGCAATGAAAAGTACACCATCAGTTGCTTTAGATGCCCTTCTTAATATACTGCCTTTACATCAGTTCATTAAACTGCAAGCTGCAAAAAGTGCCTTGCAGTTTATTCGTTATAATAAAATAAGAAATGGTGATCTAACGGGGCACATGAAGATAATCATGAAATTTGATTTGAATTCAGATGTAACAACCATAGATGATTGGATGACAACGAAGACCAACTATGATGTTCCCTTCAAAGTGGTAAAGCCAAGCCGCTATATTTGGGATTCTGGTGGGCCAAGTTTACGTCCAGGTTCTATTGTATTTTATACCGATGAGCCAAAGATGGACGACAATACCGGAACTGGAGTTTTCGGCCCTGGCATCAGCAAGGCAATCGCTATGGGGCGCAGTCCCACTGTGTTCCAAGCTGAAATACAAGCCATCATAGACTGTACAAATGTTTGCCTTAAAAGGAACTACAGGTTTGCTAAGATCTGTATTTTCTCGGACAGTCAAGTAGCTTTGAATGCTCTAAATCCATTTACGTGTCGATCAAAGTTAGTGTGGGAGTGCATCCCGGCCAGACGGAAGAAACAAGATTATAACAGAATGTGTTCCCCTGATATGATTTTTTTTATCACCAGTTGTTATAAAACATGTACCGTTAGTAGTTAAAATACCAAAAATTCTAACAAAATTTGCACCAAATTAAACTAAAGTATAACAAACCCTGTTACAATTATATCAAAATTATTACAGAATGTTTTGCAAGGATGTTACAAAATAACAAAATTATTGCAAACTTTGTTACTGTTTATGACATCGGATGTTATTTGCAACAAACTTATAAATGCGATGTCAAAATTATAACAAATGTTGTTATACATGTGTTACTAGAAATGTAACAAGCTGAGAACAAAGCCATTTTGATAACAAAATTTTATCAACTCCTGTTATTTTTAACTGCTGCTGATAGGAATGTGTTATGTTTTTGTTATGTGGTTCTGGTCGGGATTCTTTCTCTGAAGCAATCGGCAAGTAGGAACAAAGTTACATTGTACTGGGTGCCCGGCCATTGTGGTATTGAGGGGAATGAAATCACCGACAATATAGCAAGACAGGGTGCAGTCTCGAGCTTTGTTGGTCCCGAACCTTTCTGTGGTGTTCCTGAGTGTACTCTTAGGATGAAACTAAAAAGTTGGGAAGTGTCCATGGTAGAATTCAATTGGAATGCCACGGATACAGTCAAGCAAGCGAAAAGATTCATAAAACCTAGTCTAATAAAAGCCCGGGTCATTCTGAATCTTAATAAAGGAAATCTAAGGGTAATAACTGGTTTGATGACCGGTCACTGCCCAAGTAGGTATCAGCTAAAAAGATAGGAAAAATCCAATCCTCTGAATGTCGTTTTTGTCAAGATAACAACGAAACTGCTGAGCATTGTTTAATAATAGAATGTCAATATTTGGAAAAGGGTTATTAGAGCCCTTGGAAATTTGGCAAAGTAGTCCTAATAGGCTAATAGACTTTATAAAACGAGTTGAGCCTAATTGGGATAGAGTGCTACATCAACCAATGTCTATCACATCTCAATTGTGAGAGGATATTTGATGAGTACCAGATTAAACATGGATCATCCACAATATTCCTAAATACTGGAAGCAGTGGTCAAAAAGGCTCTACAGAAGAGAGAAAAAAATACATCATGTATGTTATTGGCTGTTAGGAAATTAAACAGCTCGTCCTCTTAACCATTAAAAAAGAGCATTCAAAAAGAAACAAAATTTAAAAAAATCATTCATCGCAATTTGTAAAAAATCTGTGCACGATGAACCGAAATTATTCAAATTTAGGATAATGTTAAGCTCAGAAAATGTTAAAATATCATGCGGAAATAAAATTTGACAGTTGAGAAAAAAATCCAAAAAATAATTGAAAAGTATTTCACCTTAATCCAATTTAAATATTTTAATGTTTGATACTTTTTTGTGAATTTTCCACTGAGTCAATAATTTGTCATGCTGTCATAAATTCGCCACAAATTCCTTCAATACTCCACCAGCTCTTCGAGTAGTGAAGGATTTTGTGGCGAATGTTTGTGCTGGTTTAAATCCAGCATTTCCTTGAGCGGCCGATGGCGGAATCGGCCGAAAGCCAATGTTACTTCGATCCGGATACTACAATCGGATCAATCAATCGAATCAGACTTTACGAATTTCAGTTCAGTTGGATGGCTCAAAATATGTATTAAACCATAAGAATTCACCATTCAATCAACCTTCCTGAAAAATATCAAGTTATTTTTGGAGCAACAATTTTTCAGATATCACAAAATAATTTGACGCTGTTGTTTTTAGAGAAAAATATTTAAATTAAAATGGAACTGATATGAGTAGAATTTTAAGGTTTAAAGTATGTCCCAACGGAAGTATTGATGTAGTATTAATATGAAAAATAACCTACGCCTTCATAGAGTTGCTTCTTTAGTCTCCACATCACATGTAAAGCAGAGTAGAAAAACAATTGCCTTATTTTCAGAAGACCTCTCAATGCACAAGGACAATCATCAAAATTTGGAACACTGCTGTAATAAAATCGAATTTATTTTTCATGTACTATTTACATAGTTGGGCTTATTCTACGATTAGCGTGAGGTGAGAGTTGTCGGTCTCGTAAAGCGTGGTGACAATTATCGACTCGAGTGAAGTGACTCTCCATTTGATTTGCACGGGGAGTCACTTCACTCGAGTCGAGAATTGTCACCTCGCTTTACGAGATCAACAATTTTCACCTTACGCCACTCGTAAAATAACCTTAATTGTGTTATTCAGAGATTACCTACCAAAATATTCGGAAACAAACGCAAATTTCTGTAGATCGGTAAATATGCGTACCGTAATCCGGGGTAACATTGATCATTTTTTTGAATTTTTCTTAAACATTTGATTTGAAAATGCATGTGTTGCAAATTTTATATTTTTAAAACAAGTACTGCCACCCATTGTTCGTGTTTATGTACTGTATTTTGTTTTCTGAAAGTTTAAAGCATGTTTAAAAAAATGTTTTAAGTGAGTTTTTGATTTAGCTGATATGGGGTAACATTGATCACACCATGAAAACATCGTTCGGTGATATTGAACATATCATTACTTACTAAAATCATGGTCCCTGAAGCCTAATATGAAGGTCAAACTTTTATAAGTCATTTACTTTTTGAGTTATTTTAAAATTCAAAACACCTTGAATTGTGGAATACGCCTAAATGTATGCAATTTCCTAAGGAATTCTTCACTCTTTATAATAATTTGTGAATTATGTTTTATTGACCATATTTATGAAAATTTTGACAACGGAGTCGTTTTGGGCGATGTCATTTTTAGTAACAACCGCATTTCTCTTGCTCATATCGTTTACAGAACCCATGTGAGACATGATTCTTTTATGGTGTCATCCATAATCATGAAAATCATTGTTTACAAAAGTTGAAAAATTTACGCATGAACGCAACTTTTTTTTCGCAGAAACCTTATTGTTTATTAGCTCATGATTAGAAGAAAGAGAATCGCCATTCATGCATTGAAAATATTTAATCAACAAATGTTTGATTCGAGCTTTTTACGAAGAGGGTCATTGCGCTCAATTTTACCCCGCTGATCAATGTTACCCCGGATTACGGTACTTACATGTTTTGAAAAGTATGAGATTTTTTAATAAAACGATCATAAAGAGTGGAATGTATGCCTAATAATGCGATTAAATCTCAGGATTTAGCTCTCTTTTGTACAAATATAGTTTCTTCAGTAATCTAAACTAATTTTGAACACGCCTTCTACTTCACTCTTCTACTGAGAGTAGAAGGATGGTGTACCAGCAAATTTGGCCATAAAGGATAAATCACTAGAGTGTCTAGTGTCAGCCCAGGTTAGAGGGGCCCAGATAGCCATAGCGGTAAACGCGCAGCTATTCAGTTAGACCAAGCTGAGGGTCGTGGGTTCGAATCCCACCGGTTGAGGATCTTTTCGGGTTGGAAATTTTCTCGACTTCCTAGGGCATAGAGTATCTTCGTACCTGCCACACGATATACACATGCAAAAATGGTCAATTGGCATAGAAAGCTCTCAGTTAATAACTGTGGAAGTGCTCATAAGAACACAAATCTGAGAAGCAGGCTTTGTCCCAGTTGGGACGTAACGCAAGAAAGAAGAAGAAGAAGTCTAGTGTCAGCGGATGGTGAAATATTATTTATTTTTCTTTATTAAAAATAAAATATTGTTATGTAGAACTTTTTTGCCGTATACAGCATCCTGTTTTTTTTCCTTCAAAAATAAACACTTCAACAGTTGCTTTTTGATATAAAAATGGAGTGTCTTTTCTTGCTGAGTGAATGCAACATTTAGTCCCTTTGACGGTTCTACACTTTAAGATTTGTTGTGAGAAGCATACATCCCAATATGCTCCACAAGAAACAACGTTGTATCAATCTTTTCAATGTGATCCTTTGATTTATAACGTGGAAACCCCATCAATAAACAGTCCTTTATTCTCCTGATAGCTCTCCACAGAGCATGGCTTGAAAAATGCATGTCCCTACTCACACAATATCAACATGAAAGTGGCCAACTTGAGTTAGACAAAAGTTTCTATTGTAATCTATGAACCAATACAGAGTGAAAAAGCGTCAATGAAAGCTGCTATACAAGCGGGACAAAACATAAAGGATTAAATCTCGATGTAAAAGCAATTTATACTAGTGGAACAAGTCAACGGCGTATGCATTGAAAAGTAGTGAAGAACATATGAGGTGCAATTCAAATACAAACAATATACATAAAAGCGAACATTGAACGATAAAGGGATGGACGGTTCAATGATGCTGTAGGAAGAATCCTTTCAGTTGTACAAGCTAAGATTGGCATGGTTATAGATGGCAATCCAAGGAACGCATGCTCTTTGATAAGTTTTTACTATTAATGTTGTCCAACGATGAATCAAAAGCAGATGTTTAAAGGCCTAGAGAGATGTAATTTATTTTTACTAGAGGAGTCAAGGTGAGGAAATACAATTACGTGAAAAGTTTCAAGGATACCGGTTTCATTTCTGCTGAGTATATCCTTCCTTCGCTTAGTCAATCACAACACCAGTTACGATAAAAAAACAACTTTCACATTCCTTGGATCAGATTACGATATAATTTCAAACATCCTTTCCTGTGGCATTTAAATATATGTTCGGTTAAATGTTTCAGCGTAAAGGAACACATGTTTTCCCGACATATTTTAGCAGTGCACCTGGCTGTGGTAAACTAGCAAAAAGTTAAGACGATATGAAAAGCTTTAACGATAGAGGCGAGGTGCCGAGTGCCGAACCCCGTGAACCAGCTTTCGTGGTTTCGCCGGTTGATCCGCCGACCGGACCTCGCTATTTCTGGAAGCCGCGTCTATTATTTGTTGCACATTCACCCAGTTTGCCTCAATGGGCGCGAGAGTGAAGCAGTTGCTATTATTTCAACGGTTCTCGTTTTTTTCTCAGCCAGCTAAATAGAAAATAAAGCGCTCATGCGATTTCGCGCAGCGCTCTCGAGAAAAATACTAGGTACGAACAATTACAGGGTTAATTCACGTAAGATGCAGTTATGTTTTTCCTAACACAGTTTTGAAGAATCCGTGGGGTGAATAAAGTTTTACTTGGGTCAGCATTTTTTTTTCGAAATTAGTCGTTACATTTTCGTCGAATTCATTCAAACACAATTTAGTAATTGTTCAACAGATACAGCTTCAAAACTGATTTTTCAATAAAAAAAAATCGTTATTTACCTAAAAGTATTATTTCAAAACCTACATTAATTTTATATGCTAGGCAATACTATCATCCCAGTTTGCTAAGACTAAAATGAGCTATAGAATTAACATATTCCAGTGAAATCATGTTGTTTCATAAACTGGATTGAAAAGAAAAAAAATATATGCACACTCCTGTTGAAAGCAACTTATTGCATCAAGAACTTAAAATCGTCTTTCGTATAATTTTTTTTTCGATTTGAATCTCGTGTTACAAAATCGCTATTATTGCTATTACTTTTCCGTTGCTCGAAAAGTGAACATCTCAACTAAATAGGAAAAAATATGAAATCCATCTAAAAGCAATCTAATTGCTCACGATTTTTTCGTTCATTTTCCGCACACAAAACTGTTCGTTAGCATGAAAATTTCCACTTCTTGTTGGAGTCGGTCTCCGTTCCTGGCCGTCACAGATTTAAGTTGAAGTAAAAGTGTTCCTCTCGTGGTTCGCTGTTCCGATGTGTAGTACAATTCAGCATTTGGCCCACCAAAGTTTCGAAGCGTGCGGGACGGAGGGTGATGTAATGTAGAAAACATTTTGGATCAACAGGAAAAAACATCAGAAGAGCAACTGCGGAGAAAAAAAAAATCCGTGCGGTGTGTTGTACTTGTGGAATGGCGTAGATGTAGTACATGCTGCATAAATGCATACCCGGTGATTACAGTTTGGTTGAAATTTATGAAATAAATTAGTGTAATCAAGAGGGGTCTACATAGTTTAGGTATGTTAGCGATTTGTGGTCAAAAACTAAGTGAATTTTGGGAACAATCGGCGTAGTAATGTGAATGAGTTAAAAGGAACTCAATGCTCAAAAACGAAATTATAATACTTCAAAAATGTACCTTATCAATTTTATAGTACTCAACGGAATAAAGTACACATTGGGCGTTTTAAGAACAAAATGATCATGTCTTGAGGCCTAGATCTCGGCTCCAATGTCTAGATGGACTATTTTTCCACAGCAGCTCTGACACAACTTGAACATTAACATAACATAAAATTTGCAGCTTTTCAGGGAGTAAAGTGAAGCACAATTCCCACAAATTCCCCTGTTTTGACATTAGCAAAAATTAAACTTTTATTCTCACTTGTTTTTAATTAATTATGATTCGTGGTTTACGGCTAACCAGCCGAGTGGAAGTTTGACAACTACCGAAAAACTAAACATTACATATACTTTGCAATTGGATCAAATGGACAAATTGATGAGAAGTTTTGCGGAAAACTTACACGTCTTCTCGGTGAACAACGAACTCATAACTCCCTGACCTCTAGTTAGGGCGCGTTACCCCTTAGCCACGAGAGGACTCATGGACGCAGAAGTTAACTTGAATTCGATTTCAGCTCAATAATCACGTGGTACCTTTCAATAATTTCAATACCTAAAAAAAATGCACTCTCGTGCTAGGCATTGGATATAAATAGAAGGCGTTGCGTTTGGATGGGCATCTTATTCTTTCGAAAGAGGTGCGCTTTGCGAAAAAGGACCACGTGATTATTGAGCTGAAATCGAATTCAGGTTAACTTCTGCGTCCATGAGTCCTCTCGTGGCGTAGGGGTAACGCGTCCTAACTAGAGATCAGGGAGTCGTTAGTTCGATTCTCACCGAGAAGACGTGTAACTTTTCCGCAAAATTTCTCATCAATTTGTTCATTTGTTCAAGTGCAAAGTATATGTAATGTTTAGTTTTTCTTTTATTCTCGTCAACCATCGTTTTGTTCAAATCAATGTTTCATGGTGTATACTTGACTAAGAATGCTTTTGAAATCCTGAGCTGCTTGGTTTTTAATTTAACTTATATTGTACGCGTTTTCTAACTACACACTCAATCTGTTCGGTAAAAATAATTGGATTTTTGAAATACCGAAAAAGTCAGTAAACTAAAAAAAAAAATAAATGTCAGAAATCGAAAAACAGACATTTTTTACTGAAATTTTGCAGAGAGCTTTCTTTTTATATAATATATCGATGAAAAATAAAACATAGTGAAAATTGCTTTTCAATTACGCGTGGCGACAGTTTTCGTTTTACTGACTTTTACGGTAGTTCCAAAACCCAGTAAAATTTTACCGACCCCAGTAATTTAATCTAAGTGTGTACATAGCAAGTTTTGGCTTCCTTACTATTGAACACTCAATAATGATTTGTTTAACTCTCTCGACTGGAATCGGTGTTTTAGGCTTCTCAATCCAGCTTTTTACGTTAGCTATTAAACAACAACGGGTGATTCGGATTTGATATTTCTTGCCTACAGATTTTATAGTTAAGTCTCAGTAGGCAATCTTCTGCGTTTATTGATTGAACTGTCAAGAATTTTCACTCCAATGTTATGATGTGTTTTTCGTAATTTGATTTTTATATACTTATCATATATTTATTCTTTTAAAATAGTTTTTATCTCATTTTAGGTACCTATTTCAGATAATCTTCTTCCTCTTGAGCGCTGGGCATAATAATATGACAATGTTTGACGCAGCAACAAAACTTGCAACATTTAGGGAGCCGGATCCTATTCTTGGTACTTTTGATTCACTTCGGCAGTGGGATTTTCAGAAAGCTACTGAGCTCATATTTGGGCACAACGTCATATCGAAGTGCAATTAGCCGGGAAATAAACCCATGCCAAAGTGAATCATGAAAGTGCCCAATTAGCTCTGCACCCTACCTATCAACATTGGACAAATCTAGCTGATCAATTGTTTACTATCAAATCAATGAAGCGATTAGTCAAAAATGAGTTGAAAGTCGATCAGACAAAATAGCTTTTCAATCTAGCTTTAAAACAAGTTGATCTAAAAAGGTCATATTGGCTAGACAAATTCTCAAGGATTCTAACAAGAGAATAGAATTAATAGAATCCTGAGCATGAATCTACCGTAATACTGAGAGAAATCCTTGAGAAGGCTTGCAATGTCTTAGGCAGAATTTTTACGCAAACTAGGCAAAGTTTTATAATAATATTGGGCAGATGTCTTGGTAGCGATGCGAAAATGTATCACTATGATTCTATATATGTAGTACACAACCTGATAAATTTTGAGCTTCATCGGTTCACTAAAACTCGAGATTTGCTTCCACAAAGTTTTGATGATTATTGTTAGAGTGAGACGAAAGATAGGGAAAATAACACGGTCTCCCGTGTCCCCTTAATAAAGAAATAAAAAAGAAGCATGTGACACTATTTGTGACAGGATCTCACAAAATATTGTGCTGAACTTTCATATAACTCCAGATTATGTAGTTTTATGAAAATGTTGAAGAAAAAAGCAGAATTACTCATATATTCAAATTTTTGACCCATTCGACAGATTTTGAATTTTGTCCCGGGATACAAAAACGTTTGGTAGGCTTGCCCTGGCTACATAATGAAGCGGTTATCGCAAAGTTCAATTTTCTTGGTAACGGAGTGCTTTTCAATCTAGTATTCATCAAGGCTCAAGAATCCATCATTCAATCATCAGCAATCATCGAAAACTAAAAACCAGTTTTTTCGTTCAAATTTAAATAAAGCCTAATGAAAACCTATCATTGAATTACAGATAATAAGTGCAATGAAATGATAGATTTTCATAAACATTGCTTCGATTTTGAGCAAAAAAACTGGTTTTGAAAATTTGAAAAACGATGATGGTTGTTTTCCTCTTAAAAACTTGTTCTTTGTCTCGATGGTTCCTTCGAAATTGAGATGTGAAGAGGCGACTGTAGCAGGCTAGCGTAAAAAGCTGGATACATTAATTTTTTTGCAAAAAATGGTTAGGATCAAAATCCAGGGGCCTTTCTTAGTCTAGGTCATGTTGAAGGTGTATGGGTTCGATTCCCGGTCGTTGCAGGAGCTCCATGTTAATCGTCCAGTATCACGCTGTGGTTGACTATGTGGTTCACTATGCTTCTAGTTGAATTGTTCGTCCTGGCGTTGATTAAGGACCTCTGGCTTTAATTGGATCAACTTACAGCACCTATTTATTTACACCTGGAGATCACCTCAGCAGACAGAATCGCAAATCGACCAGGTTTTGTGCGATGGACGGCTTTTCTCTGACATAACCGACCTTAGAACCTATAGTGGCGCTAACATTGACACCAACCACTACCTGATGATAGTGAAACTGTGCCAAAACAATCCATCGTCAACGGTGCACGAAATCGACGCCTACTTCGGTATAATATAGCGCAAAACAACCAGATGTAGCCAATGCGTACGCACAGCGTTTTGAGGCAGCGTTGCCGGATGAGATTGATAGGGCTCCTCTTGAGAACTGGTGGAGGACAGAAAGTACAGCCATTTACGACGCTGACAAAAGAAGGATACGTGCGGTCCAGGGCAGCATTTAGTCCGGTTGAATAATCAGCAAGAATTCTTACTTTTCCTCCTGACTATGTATAACAATCGGAGCCGTCTATTATGAGAAATCCACTGGAGTGATAGTGCTCAGCGATTGAATTCTGTTCAGCTCCACATTATTAATTCTCCATGAACGTGAAAAGAACTAAGCGCTTCGACTTGAAAACAGGCTCGTTCTTCCATCGCTTCTTCGAGACAGGGGTGATTTCGGAAGCAGTGTCCAACTGCAGACCCGTTGATATCCACAGTTAGAAACATCTTTCTTGTAAAGCTGACCTGGGTGATGGAGATAATGCTGTTTACACCGATTTCTTGTGTTGTACCGTGGCTGGTTCGTGGGTGAGGTTTTACAGATGCTGGCACTCGGTGATGAGTGATTCCTGTGTGCATTTATTAGCCACGTTGGTCACTAGGTTGGGTAGTAGTCTCGGATATGTGAGTCCTTCGACGGAGCTCTCAGGTTTAAATCAAGCTCTTCAAGTAATCCATCGTGACATTGCCTGCGTTGTTCTTCATTAGCTGGAATCACTGGTACCGCATGCTGAACAGGGAAATTCGGAATTAGAATAGCTCTTTCAGCTTCTTCACAGTCTCATGGGACGAGTAGGGACATGGGTGCTGTGAGAACATGAAATTGATGTTTTTGTCCTGCACCGTCACGAGTTTTGGAACTACCAGGATGCTGCGCTTCAATATCCAACGCTTGTCCAATGATGGGGTTGCTGTACAGTACCAACAGCAGCTACATGAGCAGTTGGGAAGAATCAACGTTTCTGTAGATGTCAGACTGTGGGACCCTATCCACGAAGCTGTGACAATAAAGGCGCAGGAATTGTTTGGCGATGGTCAACTATGAAGACGAAATGATGGTACGATAAAGAGTGTCAGAGAGTGGCAGAAATGAAGAATGTCGCCAAAAGCCGTATGCTTGTGGCCGGTATCCGACAGAGCAGAGGACGGTACAGGGCAGCGAGAGCCGAAGAAAGGCGAATCCATCGCAGACAAAGAAGGCAACACGAATACAGTGTGGTAGCTGAAGCTTAAGATAACATGAACCGGGACAATATGCAGAGATTCTATGCAATGGTCAATGGCGCGCGGCACAATACCGTACCAGTGCCCGTCATCAAGGAAATTTGGTGACCGATAAAACGGTGGTGGCTGCCAGATAGAAGAAAAACTTTCAGCAATTGTCGAACGGTGAAAATAGAAATGTAGCTAGAAACAGGATTAACGTTTATGATGACGACCAAGTTGTGGACCCAACGACCATAGGAGAGGTTAAAAAGGTTATTAGCGAGCTGAAGAACTGTGAGGCTGCTGGGAAGGACGACATCCCGATCAAGTTTCTCCACCGACCAGTCTATCCACCGAGTACTTCAGGGGTTAGCTTTCCTTAGCCGAGTGGTTAGAGCCCGCGGCTACAAAGCAAAGCCATGCTGAAGGTGTCTGGGTTCGAGTCCCGATCAGTCCAGGATCTTTACGTAATGGAAATTTCCTTGACTTCCCAGGGTATAGAGTATAATCGTACCTGCCACACAATATATAAAATCGAAAATGACAAGTTTGGCAAAAAAAAGCTCTCATTTAATAACTGTGGAAGTGCTCATAAGAACACTACGCTGAGAAGCAGGCTCTGCCCCAGTGAGGACGTTAAAATCCAAGAAGAAGGCTCTGTGTTGTAGGTGGTAAAGTAATGTTCGATGGGAATGTATTTGAACTTGTTTGAGAATTTGTTTACCTTGGAACACTTGTGACTAGATTTACTGTGCGCGTGCTGTAGCCTTAGGTGCAGGAGCCTCATTGCTTGCAAGCGCACGGGAGCGCTGTACATTGTGAGACCTTTTTTGGTGCGCTCCGTCTAGCGCAGCACACTAGGATTCCGGTGAGCTGAGAGATGGTTTGGTTGGAGGCACGTCAGTACATTTCTGTGCTCCTGAGAAATATGTAACTCTACTTGTGACATGTGACAACGAACTTTCCCGCGAAATGAAAAGACGTGTGGCGGCTGCGGATAGGGCATTTTACGGACTACGTAACCAGCTTATGTCCCACAAACGGACACAAAATTCGCTCTGTATAAAACATTGATTCTTCTGGCGGCTCTCTACGCCATGAAGCGTAAACTTTGAAAGAGGCAGACCGGAAAGCCTTCGAGCGTAGAGTGCTGCGGATAATACTCGGTGGGAAACTCGAAAATGGTGTGTGGCGCAGACGCATAAATCACGATTTGTATCAAGTGTATAAAAATGCGAATATTATTAAGCGTGTGAAATAGGGCAGACTTCAGAGGGCTGATCACTTAGTGCGAATGTCGGAAGGAATAATTGCGAAAATAATATTCCTTAGGGATCCAGCTAGAGGTAGGCGACTTTGCGAAAGACCACAAATATACTGGCTGTACGCAGTGGAAGAGGACCTGGTGACCCTAAACGTTCGAGACAACTGGAGAAGTATCGCCCAAGACCGACGGAGATGGAGCTCTACAATACGCCCGGCAATGGAGTTACGCTCCGCTGTAGCCATCAAGGTACAAGGTTAGGTAGGTCGTGCACCGTTTGAAGCTTCTCAACAGAAACCGCAATTTTGCCGCATCGTCCAACTTCATTCTGCCCTTGAGAAAAAGGTCTGCACTTCCCACAGACCAATTAGGATTGGGAACGTTTCAGGTATCAGAAGGCTGGCTTTAGAGGCCAGCTCCCCACCAATTATAAGATTTATATCAATGTCATTTATCCAAAGTGTTAAATTTGCCAAAATGTTTTACTTCTAATGTCTTTATTTTAGGATGGTTTGATATATACACAATTATAGTTATGTTAGTGGCCACTAATATCAAATTTAGATTACACAGAATGTTTAACATTTCAATTTCGTTTGGATTTCCAAAGAAATGTTGTAGATGTTTTTTTTGCATTTTTCTCCATTATTTCATCCATATGTTCTCACGAGAATTCCTTCTGGGACTTCTTCAATATCATCTGGATCTCCAGGAGTTGTTTCTGAAAAATCTCCAATCTCACAAAATATTTTAAAGCTTATTAGATTGTATGTCAACATATAGAACTTATCGTCTCTTTTAAAGGATAGCAAAGTTCCACTGCATAATGATTTCCGAGCGACGGGACATCGTCCACCCCACTGAGTGTTTTATTTGCATAATTACACAAATCAGATAACGTGAAAAATCTTCTCTGACAGCTCATAAATCTATTGTTGTATTCGAACGGAGCGAATGAATTCCGTAAAAATTAATATTCCCCATTAAATAAGTTCCCGTGCCGAAGCTCCGGAGAGCAACAGAAAACAAAACAGCGCTCCAGCAGCCAACATGGAGCGAACACACAACCCAGTAGCTCTCCTGCGAGGTTTGAATTTTAAAAAATGAAGACAAGTGATAAACTTCAACTTTCGGCGCGCACCAGCAAGCAAAGTTCATATCGTCATTAATCATTGCCACCGTTTCCGTTTTGTTGTAGTATTTGCGTTTGGTTGGCCCCTCGGTGTTGCTGTTTCCGGGGAATTCCCGGCAACACCTTTTCGCGGGAAAAAGCTCAGACATCCTCAGTCGTCGGGATATTTAAGAGCATGGACTACAATGCAAGAGGATTTATCACAATACGTGAAATCATATTGAAGGACACAATTGGATCTACTTCGCTGTGGCAAATTGAAAGTGCTTTTTTTTTATTAATTTTTGTTTTTTATTCCAATGCAAGACAGAGTTGATAGTCTTTACCTTACCTTACCAGTCAGGCTAAGGCCTGGGTGACCTCTGCTGTACGTAGGAGTCGTCTCCATTCGACTCGGTCCATGGCTGCCCGTCGCCAGCCACGCATTCTGCGAAGGGTCCGCAGATCGTCCTCAACTTGATCGACCCATCTTGTTCGCTGCGCACCACGTCGTCTTGTGCCGGTCGGATTGTTTTCGAGAACCATTTTCACCGGGTTGGTATCCGACATTCTGGTGACATGCCCGGCCCACCGCAGCCTCCCAATTTTTGCGAGGTGGACAATGGTTGGTTCTCCCAGCAGCTGGTGCAATTCATGGTTCATCCGCCTTCTCCACGTTCCGTCTTCCATCTGCACTCCGCCGTAGATGGTCCGCAACACCTTCCGTTCGAAAACACCAAGGGCGCGTTGATCCTCTGCACGTAGGGTCCATGTTTTGTGCCCATAGAGGAGTACCGGTCTAACCAGCGTCTTGTAGATGGTCAACTTCATACGATGGCGAACTTTGCTCGATCGGAGCGTTCTGCGGAGTCCAAAGTAGGCACGATTTCCAGCAACGATGCGTCTCTGGATTTCTCTGCTGGTGTCGTTGTCAACGGTCACCAGTGAGCCCAAGTACACGAATTCTTCGACAACCTCGATTTCATCACCGTCAATATGAACTCGTGGTGGGAGGCGTGCCGTGTCTTCTCTTGAGCCCCTCGCTATCATGTACTTCGTCTTTGACACATTGATGTTCAGTCCGATTCGCCTAGCTTCAGCCCTTAGTCGGATGTACGTGTCCGCTATCGTCTCAAAGTTGCGTGCAACAATATCAATATCGTCGGCGAACCCAAGTAACTGAACGGACTTTCTGAAAATCGTGCCACTCGTGTCTATCCCTGCTCTTCTTATCACACCCTCTAAAGCAATGTTGAACAGTAAACACGAAAGGCCATCACCTTGCCGTAACCCTCTGCAAGATTCGAAGGGACTCGAGGGTGTCCCTGATACTCGGACTACGCACATCACTCGCTCCATCGTCGCCTTGATCAACCTTATCAGTTTGTCCGGGAAACCGTATTCGTGCATAATCTGCCATAGCTGTTCTCGATCGATTGTATCATAGGCCGATTTAAAATCGATGAATAAATGATGTGTGGGTACATTGTATTCGCGGCATTTCTGCAACACCTGGCGGATGGCGAATATCCGGTCCGTTGTTGCTCGTTCGCCCATAAATCCTGCCAACGAATTCTCTAGCAATTGGTGATAGACGGCGGCATAGAATTTGGGAGAGTACCTTGTAGGCGGCGCTCAAAATTGTGATCGCACGATAATTGGCGCAATCCAACTTGTCGCCCTTTTTGTAGATGGGACACACGACACCTTCCATCCACTCCTCCGGCAATACTTCCTCCTCCCAAATCTTGGAAATAACCTAGTGCAGCGCTCTTGCCAGTGCATCACCACCGTATTTTAGCAACTCGCTCGGAAGCTGGTCCACTCCAGCGGCTTTGTTGTTTTTCAACCGTCTAATTTCCGTTTCTACCTCTTGGAGATCTGGAGGCGGAAGTCTTTCGTCGTCCGCGCGTGCTCCCAAAGTTATTTCCGTGCCACCTCCGCTACTGGCCACATCACCATTAAGGTGCTCGTCGTAGTGCTGCCGCCACCTTTCGACCACCTCACGTTCGTTCGTGAGAAGATTTCCGGCACAGTCTCTGCACATGTCGGCTTGTGGCACAAAGCCTTTGCGCGAACGGTTAAGCTTCTCGTAAAACTTCCGTGTGTCTTTAGCGCGGAACAGCTCTTCCATCGCTTCGTGATCTCGTTCTTCTTGATGGCGCTTTTTTCTTCGGAAGATCGAGTTTTGTCTGTTCCGCGCCTGTTTATACCGTGCCTCGTTCGCTCTCGTGCGGTGTTGCAGCATTCTCGCCCATGCTGCATTCTTCTTATTCTTCAACTGCTCGCATTCGCCGTCGTACCAGTCGTTTCTCTGATTCGGGGCCGCTGGACCTAGTGCTGCTGTTGCGGTGCTACCTATGGCGGATCTTATGTGCCTCCAGCCATCTTCAAGAGTGGCGGCGTCAAGCTGCTCTTCCGTTGGTAGAGCCACTTCCAACTGCTGCGCGTATTCTTGGGCTACTTCTGAGTCCCGTAGCCGCTCGATGTTAAGCCGCGGCGTTTGGCTTCGACGTGAGTTGTTCACCGTCGAAAATTTTGAGCGCATACATACAGCAACTAGATAGTGATCCGAATCTATATTCACACTGCGGTATGTGCGAACATTGGTAATGTCAGAGAAGAATTTTCCGTCGATTAGAACGTGGTCGATTTGGTTCTCGGTTAGGTTATCGGGTGATCTCCAGGTGGTCTTATGGATATCTTTGCGGGGGAAGAAGGTGCTTCGGACTACCATACCACGAGAGGCTGCAAAGTTGACGCTTCGTTGGCTGTTGTCGTTAGATACGGCATGCAGACTGTTCCGCCCGATCACCGGTCTATACATCTCCTCTTGTCCTACCTGTGCGTTCATGTCGCCAACAACGAGTTTCACGTCACGCGGAGAGCGTCCGTCATAAATCTGCTCCAGCTGCGCGTAAAACGTCTCCTTCTCGTCGTCGGGTCTCCCTTCGTGTGGGCAGTGTACGTTGATGATGCTGTAGTTGAAGAAACGGCCTTTTATCCTCATCTTGTACATCCTTGCGTTGATCGGCTGCCACCCGATAACGCGTTGTCGCATCTTGCCCAACACTATGAAGCCAGTTCCTAGCTCATTTGTGGTGCCACAGCTTTGGTAGAAGGTAGCCGCTCGATGCCCGCTTTTCCACACCTTCTGTCCAGTCCAACAAAGTTCCTGCAGCGCAACAATATCGAAGTTACGGGGATGTAGTTCATCATAGATTATCCTGTCTTAACCTGCGAAACCAAGTGACTTGCAGTTCCATGTTCCAAGTTTCCAATCGTAATCCTTATTTCGTCGCGTGGGTCTTTGCCGATTGTTCCGGGTCGTATTATCTCCTATGTTATTCGCAATAAGGTTTTTTACGGGTGGCTTATTGGGCCTACGCCAACACTCCTGTCTCGCCGGAGTGCCATCGTGCCAGCTCTGTTTAACGTCCCAACTAACACTAGGACGATCGCGCTGATGGGGCTACCACCTTGGATTTAGCTGTGCGCGATTCAGCATTTCTTACTCAGCCGCTGGATACCAGAACAGACGCTGTTTGAGCCGCACCTCCTGGTGAACAGACGCTCGAGACGTACCTCCTCAATCTAGCTGATGTCAGAAGGACAACAGTGCCCAGGCTGCACTACCAGCTAAGTACGCAATCCTTAGCTGGCGGTCTTTGTCGTCGTTTGACCCGTGGAAGCGTGAGGTAGGAACTTGTGAGGACCAGAGCTGTGTTGAATGCTAATGGCTACCCGACTAAGGGTACATAACAAAATTATATCAGCATATGTTATTATGTTATAAGTTTTTTTCGAACATAGGTTGTTACAAACTTGATGCAGGATGTTGTTAAAATAACTAAAATTATAACAAAAAGTGTATGAATAGTAACATAAACATAACAAAATATGTTTTAATTCTATCAAAAACATATCAAACCAAGTTATAATGTTTGAAACAAAGTATCAACATTATAATACTGTTCGATATACGATAATATTGTATATTATTGAAATGCATAACTATCTATTTATTTTGTTATAAAGTTGTTAAAAATGAATAAAAAAAATATCTTAAAGGGAAATAAAACACATTATGTTATATTTCTGTTTTATTATGTTCTATGGAGAACGGAGCCTAACAAAATTATATCATAATATGATATGCATATCATATTCTGATAAAATTTTATTATATTTTTGTTATAAGCCTCTAGTCGAGTATTATTTCTGCTTTGTCAGCAGAAGGTCATGGGCTCAATCCCAGGCCCGTTTCTTTCATCGCACTTTGTAGTTGTAGTTGTATATCTCTTGCTTACTTTTTTCTTCAAATATACATATTATGCTGCTGACAAATTGAGATTCAGCGTCGAATCATCTTCACCGTAAAAACTCCAGATTGTTTTTTAATTATTTATTTGTGTCATTCCAAACATTCATTTGTTAAATCTTGGTGTTCTGTATTTGAAAACACTATCATTCTAATTTGGTAAACTAAATTAAGCATTTAGATTAACATTTTGTTAACAACATATTACATTTCACTTGCAGTAGCAGTTCCGAAATTTGATTTCACCTGTTTATAAGAGAAACAACGCTTTCAATTAACATAACTAATAGAAGATTGCAAAGATTTTTGTCCCAAATTATTAATAATTTTATTCGTCATTTGTCCAATGTTTCAACATTGAATATTCTGTGTAACTCAATAGTACTATACCAGGGAGGGAGCTCAGAATCATTTAAAAAAATATTTTGAATCCTCTGCAGAGCTTTCTTCCTGGTATTACAACAGTTGGTCCATATTGGTACAGCATACAACATGGCGGGCCTGAAAATTTGTTTGAAGATCGAAAGCTTGTTCTTAAGACAAAGTTTCGATTTTCTGGGCATAAGTGGATAAAGACATTTTACATACTTGTTACATTTGGATTGAATGCCCTCAATGTGATTTTTGATTTAAATTCTTATCTATCATGAGCCCTAGATACTTAACTTTATCTGATCAATTTATTGGAACCCCTCTCATCGTGACAACATGTCTACTTGAAGGTTTCAAATAAAGAGATTTTGGTTTATGTGGGAATATTATAAGTTGAGGTTTAGAAGCATTAGGAGAAATCTTCCATTTTTGCAATCGAAAGAATATCCAAACTTTTTTGCAATCGACTACAGATGACACGCAGGCTTTGTCAATTAGCGGAGAGGCCTGTGTCATCCGCAAACGAAGATTTTTGGCGTCCCTGAGGTAACTCAGGTAAGTCAGATGTGACAATATTGTATAATATTGGTTCCAAAATGCTGCCTTGGGGAACACCAGCTCTAACAGGAAGACTTTCAGATCTGGAGTTCTGATAATTAACCTAAAGTGTACGATTTGACAGATAACTTTGAATTATTCTAACAATGTATGTTGGAAAATTAAAGCTTTTTAATTTTACGATCAAGTCTTCATGCCAAACACTGTCGAATGCTTTTTCTATGTCTAGAAGTGCAAGACCAGTGGAATAGCCTTCAGATTTGTTGGAACGGATCAAATTTCTTACACGTAAAAGTTGATGAGAGTTCAAATGTCTATGGCGGAAGCTAGACTAGAAGCTTCTGCAGGATTTTTGTCTGGTTTTAAAATTGGAACAACCTTAGCATGTTTCCATTTGTCAGGAAAATATGCTAATTGAAAACATTTGTTAAATATTCAACTAAGAATGATAAGCTACTTTCTGGAAGTTTCTTGATGATGATGTAGAAAATTCGAACATCGCCAGGAGCTTTCTGTTTTTTTTTGTTTTTTTTTTAATAATAGTTCTCACTTCTTCCAAATCAGTCTCCCAGGCATTTTCGAAAACGTTCTCTTGATTTAGAATATTTTCGAAGTTCTGAGTAATTTGGTTTTCTGTTGGACTAGTAAGTCCAAAATTAAAATTGTGCGCGCTTTCAAACTGCATTGCAAGTTTTTGAGCTTTTTCACAATTAGTTAGTAATAATTTGTTTTCCTCTTCCAATGCCGGTATTAGCTTCTGAGGTTTTTTCAAAATTTTAGATAATTTCCAGAAGGGCTTAGAGCCAGTGTCCAATTGAGACATTTTATTTTCAAAATTTTTGTTTCTTAATTTTGAAAAACGTTTTTTTGATTTCTTTCTGCAAATCCTGCCATATAATTTCCATAGCAGGATCGCGAGTGCATTGAAATTGCCTTCTCCTCACGTTTTTAAGACGGATCAAGAGTTTTCGATCATCGTCTATAATCACTGATTCAAATTTTACTTCACATTTTGGAATTGCAATTGTCTTGGCTTCAACAATGAAATTTGTTAGAGTTTCAAAAGCATTGTCAATATCAAGTTTTGTTTGTAAAGAAATGTTAACATCAAGATTAGAGCCAATATATATTTCATATATATATTCCAGTCGACTCGTAAATAATTGAAAGTGGAGCTGATAGGATTGAGAATCGCTTCATGGGATATTTGAAATGTAACAGGGACATGATCAGAATCAAAATAAACATGAGTAATCAGTTGGCTACAAAGATGACTAGAGTCGGTTATGACCAAATCAATCGTAGATGGATTTCTAGAAGAGGAAAAACATGTAGGGCTATCAGGGTAATGAGATGAGAAATATCCTGAAGAGCACTCATCAAATAAAATTCTGCCGTTGGAATTACTTATCGCATTTTCCACGAGCGATGTTTGATCGATGTTGAAGCCACCAATGAAAAAAAATTGACTTTTTGAGGGTCAATTTTCGCAAGTAGTTTCTAGGCAAATTAACTTGCTGTTTTATTGATGAATTTAACATCTACTTGGACTTCTTCAGCCATTATGGTGGTTTTGAACAATGCATCAACCATTTGAATCAATTGTTCAGTTAAAAATTCAAAGTCAGAGGGAAACAATTCATTATAAGTAGGTGCATTTTCTGATGATGTTTTGTTGGAATTACCATTAATGACAAGACGAAATAGGAGTTGCCTGTAATGGCAAGGGTTGTTCCATATGATTTGAAACAATTTGAACGGTTATCCGTTGGAGGACATTTTGAAGCGGAGGAGATGAAACTGCCGACTACAATATCGGCATACGAGTTTGCTTGGGTAAATCCATTCGGAATTAAAAGATTCGAACTGCTACCCGACGGAAGAAAATTGGGTTGTGAATGAGCATGATTATAATTTGGCTGATGGGTTCGATTCTTAAACAAGCGATCGTTAATTGAAAAATGAGAATTGTAGGAGAAACTGACAGGGGGATACCGGTAACGAAAAACGATGCCATTCATCTGCTCTGTACGAGCCTCGACGACTTGTCAACGCGAAAGGCAATCCCAAAAGTTAGACTTATGGTTGCCCCGCAATTTGCGCATACAATTTTTTTTTGGTATCTTCCTTCACAGGGCAGACGTTCTTAGCGTGGGGCGAACCTCCACAAATCATGCATTTAGCATCCATGCGGCAATGTTTTTTTTTTCCATAACCCCACTTTTTGCACCGACGCACTGTGTTTTATTTTCTCGTTTTCATGCGCTTTTTGAATAGCGCCCAAACCGTTGATTTTAGCGATATAGTTTGTTCGGAGAAGTTTCTTGGTATATTAAAGCGCAACTTTTGACGAAAAAAGTTTTGTGATCAATCCACCAAGCAGTGAGATAGAAAAACAATGTTTTCAAAACATTTAGATAGACATATGGTGTCTTCGGCAAAGTTGTAGAATTGGCAATTTGAAACAACTTTGTCGAAGACACAATTTTTCTATCTCTTATTCTCTTTGAGATATATGCCGTTGTATGTGAATGACCCCTAAAAATCATATTTTTTATCATAACTTTTTTCCAAGATTTTTTACATTTTTTGTGTTTTCTACAAAGTTGTTTGTCATATAAAAACCCGTGTTTTTGCTGAACATATCATCACCCTATCTTTTGAAGTAACAAAGTTATTCATGAATTACTCTTTTTTCAAGGGGTAGTTTAGGCCTCTGTAACGCAAAATGGCGCAGACAACTCTTACAAATCATGAAAGTACCATATCTCCCTTTTCGGCAGTTGATAAAAACTTTTGTCTATAAGCGTCTTTGCATGGGTTTTTACTATCAAACAAATAAGCCTTATTAAAACGAATTTGACTGATAATTCTTTTACTTTAAGAGAGGTGCAATGTTCAGCAAAAACACGCGTTTTAAGATATTTAACAACTTTGTAGAAGACATGAAAAATAAAACTTCTCCGAATAAACTATACCGCTAAAATCAACGGTTTGGGCGCAATTCAAAAAGCGCATGAAAACGAGATAATAATACACAGTGCGACGGCACTGAGAGGGATTCTGAGAATTTCCTCCAGGTTTCTGGATTTGTTCCCATGTCACATGGACATCAAATATAAGTCTTGCTTTTTCTAAAGCTTTTGTATTATTAAGATCACTATTATTAAAGTGAACTAAATAATGTTCTTGAGAAAGCCCTTTCCGAACAATGCCAGATTGGGTTCTCTTTTTCATAATGATTACTTGGACTGAAGAAAATTCAAGTAAATCATTTATTCCATTTTTGATCTCTTCAGGTGACTTATAGTCACTTGAGAGACCTTTCAAGACGACTTTGAACAAACGTTCAGTTTTGTCGTCATAAGTAAAAAACTTGTGCTTCTTCTCTTCAAGATGTTTGAGAAGAAGTTCGCGATCTTTAAGAGTTTCCGGCAAAACGCGACAGTCTCTTTTCTTTGTGATTTGGAAGGAGACCTTGATTCCCCTAATTGATTTCAAGATCTCCTGCCTAAATCCCCCAAATTTGGAACAACGGCCACGATAGGCGGCGCTCTTTGCTTCCTCACTTGAATCAAAGAGCCTGGGCTAGAGGCTGCTTCATTTGGTGTTCGAAGCATTTGTCTAGAGTATCGAACTGATTGCTCATTTCGATGCAATTATCAACATTATTCATTTCACCCATGGAAGAAAGTTCGTATTCCGGAGAAACGTTCTTTCTTCCATTCTTGCCAAGTTAAGTGACAGTTTTAAATTCCACTTTTTTGGAAGGAAGTTGTGAAATCAGAGATCCACCCTTCCTTTTGTTTGTAGTTGCAACCATGTTTAGTGAATAAACGGAAGAAGTCGAGACCTCCGAAGAGGTTTTTTTCCAAGACGGTGTCCAGGAAGGATTACCACCGCTAGCTTTCGCCAACGGGTCCAGCGAAAAATAGAAAGTACGGGTCCAAACAAGGATCGTAAAGGGATCAATAGTAGAAAAAATAGTACTGAAAAGTACCGTTTTTTTGCTTTAGGTAGTTAAAAAAAAACTTCCAAGTGCAAAGAGAATTCGTGTACGCACAGCACGAAGGTACGATGTGCACTGATGTAGTTGGAGCTTATTCCTTTTCCTTTTTTCCTACGGTTGTTTCAGTCCCGCGCGCGATACACAGGTACCGTTTTGACTCATATTCCGAACACTTAAGGCCAGCTGTTGCGGGGGCAGACGGCAGAAGAATCAATCCCACTTTTATAATTTATTCCAGGTTGAATATAATTATTAAATTCCTTAAAATACATATAACATTAATAATTGATTAATTTTATAATTCAGTGCTTACTTCTAGTGATTGAACTCCAATTTCCCACGCAACTATTTCACTTCTGACTATGCAAACAAATTTATTTTCTTTTATCGCTTTGTTCGCAAACGTCAGTCAATAATTTACAGTGGCGTGTGGAGGGATGCTGATATTGTTGCACGGGTTGTCGTCGTGGCGCGCGTAACACCAGCAGTAACTTCAAATGCATCTGATGGGCATAAATTATTCGATATATGTGAAAATTTGAATTTCTTCAAAAAGCCTAAGTGTTAGCTGTTGGGTGTACCGTTGAAAAAGTTTATTTTAACTTGTTTAGCATTGTTTTAACGCAAAAGTATGGAACAACATTTTGATTCAAATACCGAACACTGTGTTCATTCTGTCTCATATTCCGAACACCTTGACTCAAATTCCGAACAGCACGAATAAATCGAGTTCAAATGAATAATTTCGCAAATAAATTTATCTGAGCTATTCTAACTGGTCTTAAAGTAGAGAATCATCACTATTCCAAATGTATAAAATAGAGTGGAAGACGTTTAAATTGAATTGCAATTGACTGCTATTTCCCTGTCTGTTCGGAATTTGAGACAAAACGGTATAAGCGCCTGTTTGAATTTGAATTGAAAATGTAGGCTGTTGGTGGATGCCATGCATTAGTTGTGAGTTTTCTGGTTTAATATCAGAAATTTCTTGAAAATGCAAATGTTTTCGATAGTTTTGACATCATTGGCGGGGTTATCAATTCTGACAATTTTTTGGATTTTGTTGAACTTTCTTGATCACTAGTAAAACTTATGAAAAGTGTGGTTGAGACCAACAGATTTTTACCATTTTTTTCGCTGAAATGTTGTTTTTATCTGTTGAAATAATAAGACCGTTTATTGTTTGCATATCTGGTTAACATCGATCATAATTAATTATCTTATAGATATATCGCCTTGCCAAAACCTTTGTAGGGGTATGGGGTGGGACCAACATCATCATCATCATCATCATCATGATATCGGTATTCAAATGTTTAATTAATCTATTCGGAATTAGTGTTTTCAACGATTATACTTCAAAAAGGGCGTAACTCCATATTTCTTTCATTTTCTCATTCAAAACTCTACCAAGAGGTTACAAATAACTATACAAACCAATTTATACTTCGACTGATAATGAGGGTTAATGAAAATCCGTTTAAATATCTCAGATTTGCTTAGAATTAGTAGACTTCTAGTATGAGGACTGCTGGAGCAACATTAAAGCAGCCATCAACAACGCAGCCGAGAGCATCGTCGGGTACGTGGAGAGGAAAACATGTAACGATTGGTTAGACAAAGAATGCAGGCAGGTTTTAGAGGAGAAGGATGCAGCGCGGGCTGCAATGCTGCAGCAAGGAACGCGACAAAACGTGGAGCGATATAAAAGAAAACGAAAGCAGCAAACCCGCCTATTCCGGGACAAAAAGCGCCGCCTGGAAGAAGCGGAATGTGAAGAAATGGAACAGCTGCATCGTTCACAAGAAACGCGAAAGTTCTACGAGAAGCTTAACGCATCCCGAAAAGGCTTCGTGCCACGAGCCGAAATGTGTAGGGATAAGGACGGAAGCATTTTGACGGATAGACGTGACGTGATTGAAAGGTGGAAGCAGCACTACGATGAACACCTGAATGGCACGGAGAACACAGGCGCAGAGGGTCACGACAGCGGAGGAAGTGACTACGTCAGCACGGCGGATGAAGGAAACCAACCTGTCCCCACATTCAGGGTAGTTAAGGATGCCATTAACCAGCTCAAGAATAACAAGGCCGCTGGTAAGGATGGTATTGGAGCTGAACTCATCAAAATGTGCCCGGAGAGGTTGGGCGCCTGTCTGCACCGGCTGATTGTCAGAATCTGGGAAACGGAACAGCTGCCGGAGGAGTGGAAGCAAGGGGTCATATGCCCCATCTACAAGAAGGGCGACAAACTGGAATGAGAAAACTATCGGGCGATCACTATTCTGAATGCCACCTACAAAGTGCTATCCCAGATTATCTTCTGTCGTCTATCACCAACAGCAAATAAGTTTGTAGGAAGTTATCAAGCCGGTTTCGTCAATGGCCGCTCGACGACGAACCAAATCTTCACTGTACGCCAAGTCCTCCAGAAATGCCGTGAATACCAAGTCCCAACGCATCACCTGTTCATCGATTTTAAAGCGGCTTATGGTAGCATCGACCGCGAAGAGCTATGGAAAATCATGGACGAGTACAGCTTTCCCGGGAAGCTCACAAGACTAATAAGAGCAACGATGGACGGTGTGCAGAATAGCGTGAAGATTTTGGGCGAACATTCCAGTTCGTTCGAATCTCGCCGGGGACTGCGACAGGGTGATAGACTTTCGTGCCTGCTGTTCAACATCGCGCTAGAAGGTGTCATGCAGAGAGCCGGGTTCAATAAGTGAGGTACGATTTTCACAAGATCCAGTCAATTTGTTTGCTTCGCGGATGAACATTTGGAACGGTGGCAGACCTGTACACCCGCCTGAAACGTGAAGCGAAAAAAGTTGGCCTGGTGGTAAATGCGTCAAAAACAAAGTATATGCTGATAGGCGGAACCGAGCGCGACAGACCCCGCCTGGGAAGCAGTGTTATGATAGACGGGGATACTTTTGAGGTGGTTGATGAGTTTGTCTATCTCGGATCCTTGTTAACGGCTGTAAACTATGGGCTCCAGAAGAAGCTGCGGTCGAGAAATATTCAACCCCGCACCAAACGTACCATGTACAAAACGCTTATAAGACCGGTGGTCCTCTATGGACATGAAGCATGGACCATGCTGGAAGAGGACCTGCAAGCACTTGGAGTGTTCGAACGAAGGGTGCTTAGGACGATCTTTGGCGAAGTGCAGGAGAACGGTGTGTGGCGGCGGAGAATGAACCACGAGCTTGCTAGGCTCTACGGCGAACCCAGTATCCAGAAGGTTGCGAAAGCCGGAAGGGTGCGCTGGGCAGGGCATGTTGCAAGACTACTGCACAACAATATTTCAAAGATGGTGCTCGCGTCGTATCCGGTTGGCACAAGAAGGCGGGGTGGCTCGATCATGTGCAACAAGATCTGGAGAATGTGGGCCAAAATCGAAGTTGGAGACAAACAGCCATGGACCGAGTTAATTGGCGTAACATCGTATGCTCTTAATATTCTTCATACCATTTTTTAAAATATCATCATTACAAACAAAATAAATATATTTTTGTTTAGCTCTATTTGCCCCAAGCTGCAAATATGTTGTTATTTTGAATGATAGGGCATTCGCATCTCAAGGGTCGAGCACAAAGTTCAGTAATGTTGGTAATTTTCTAACGTACATGCATGCTTTGTTGTGAAAACCCAATTCTCGATTACTTTTTCAAATCGACGTAAGTAACTTTCATATGGTTTTGAAAAAACTAATTGAGAAGAATCACAATCTGTCTTCTAAAACTGTCTTAAAATGAATCAACTTTTTAAAATTTTTCCGCCGTGTACATCGCTCAAATTTTGCATACAATCAGATCGCGTTCAAAAACTACGTTTCGACGTTTTTCTACCAGTGTGAAATCGGCTCAAGTAGTGTTTTGTTTTGATTCGTGGTTAAGTCACTTTGTCTCTCTATACAGCGGGGCGGTGAAAGTAGTGTTTAGGTTGCGAAAGTTGAAAATCTTACTTTCGTCGTTTTGTAACTTCGGAAATTAAACGTTCAAAAAGTGAAATATCTAGTTGGGTAGGAGCGGAACACGAGGAATTTCGTCTGCGAAACACGTAGGCATAGCATAGCATAGCATAGACTGACTGTACATGTCAATGGTTGCTACTCCGTGATTGATCGGAACTGGTAAGAATTGCACTACGATCCAAATGAATAAGGGATGGGAGTTTCCGCTTACTCTCGAAGTGCAATTTTAGAAGATCTAATATTATTGATCAATAACGGCGCCGGCCAAGTCCTTACAGTCAGTTGGGATGGGGAAGGAATGTTAGGGTGTAATGATTGTTGTTTCTAGAGACCGAGAATACCTCTGCATCTCCACAATCACCACGGGAAGGGTGTTTATTAGTGAGGGAGGAAAAGATCTGGGAGTCACCTCTGGTCTATGATGCGATCCATGGACAAGGGGGAATATACGACTTATATTTGAAGCTAGTTTTGTATTTTTGTCTCGAGAAGTTTTTGGTAGAAGCTTTTAAAAATACGTCAACATCTATAATGCCGAACTATTCAAAAGATGTTTCTATTACTGACGAAAACTGAAAATTGCATGTATATATTTTAAATTATACGTAACAGGAATAATGCCGACACTTGTAGTGACGAACCATACATAGTTTGTTTGAAAATTACATATGAGTATTACTGTGCATTTAGTATCAATATGGTAGAAGTTTTAAAAAATACGTCAACATTCACAATGTCGAACAATTCAAAAGATAATTTTTAATAATGTCAAAAAGTAAAAAAATATATGTATTTTGAAATTGTATAAGAAAAAAGCATAATGCCGACACTTATAGTGACGAACCATACAAAGTTTGTTTTAATATTACTTAAAAGTTACGCTTTCAAGAAAATATGTGTTATCACAAGCATGAAACGAACTCACCAGTTGGTAATCCATCCTCGATTGAACACAAAACTGACACTGACAGCAAAACTTCTTTTTTTTTTTTTTTTTTTTTTTTTTTTTTTTTGTTATTAAGGCACTCCGTGCTCGTGGCCACTACTGTGCCGGAATCAGTTGATCTATAGGCTTCTTTATCGATACAGATCTATTTTTAACTTATCTATATTTACATCAACTTTCACTCTCTCCTACTCTTTCACTCTCACCGAGCAGGTAGGAGAGAGCTCTGCTGTTAGTGAGGCTAGCTGCCTGCGAAGAGGGTCAGTTTGTCTCAGTCACCATCTGATACTGACGGAGGATGAATGTGCTCCCCAAAGCACGCTCCTCCGTGCGGTGTCTGCTGGTGACTGGACGGGTTTTTTTGTGGAGGGGCTGGGAATTTAATCCATGACCTTCCGCTTATGGAGCGAAAGCGTAACCTCAAGGCTACGGACCCCCCTTGCAGCAAAACTTCTTGGCGTCCCGAAAACAAACCATCTTGTTTGTGCCTTCCTAAATACCTACCCAGCAAGACGCTCCAAAACAGAAAAAAAAAATCTTCGGAGACGTAAACACGCGCGAAACCGTGAGCAAAATCTATCCGACGACGCAAAACCGAACCGTCCTGCTTGGGCTTCACGAAGCACTACCCAGCAAGACGCTCCGAAACAGAAAAAAAACTCCGGCGGCGAAAATACGCGCAAAACCGTGAGCAAAATCTATCGGACGACGCAAAACCGAACTGTCCTGCTTGGGCTTCAGAAAGCATTACCCAGCAAGACGCTCTTCGTTTGCGAAACACGTAGGATCAATAAAGTAAGTTTATTCTCTTTTTTGACTTGAGACTATTTGAATAAGTTTTCGAGAATTATCCTTCCAACTTTACACTACTCTTGTTTCCAACTATACACTACTGTTATTTCTGCAATAATTGAGCTGCAGACGGGGAAATTTCTCAAAACCAACCATAACTTCCGACACCATCAACTCGGTCAAATAACTTTGCTCGTTTAACAATCAATAAATTTGCATCGGTTGTGAATCCTGTAGAAAATTGATTTGCAACTCGTAAATAACCTGAGAACAGATGCACTAATTTATGCGCATCGTCGCTTTGCCGCACCATAGACCGAAGTAAAACCTGGATCCGTAGAATAGTGGTGGGCTCTGTGTAAGCAAACGTAAAACTGAAAGGTGGCTTTCTGTGCCCTGGCCTCCCGGCAAATTGCGCACTAAACTCTAGGCCCCACAGAGAAGCGCTTTCTTCCGTTTAGATTTATGACTCCTGACTGGCGTCTCTGCTGATGCTCAGCACATCCAGGTGTATCATCTTGAGGCTTACCGTTTATGCTGTTTCAACAGACACACAAAACCAAGAACATGAAAGAATAGATGCAATAGTGGTGAATCCCCGGAACAGAAGTGCTGGTCGAGGTGGCTTGGCCATTTGGTGACGGCGTGCTGGGCCGTAGACATGGATCCATTTTGCACTTGCATCAGACGGAGCCTTCGAAATAGTTTTCAGTAAACTGCTGCTGATGCTCTCTAGTCAAAAGAGGAGTGAATATGTTCGGTTAGATTATGAACGTAAACCGCCCCTGGGTGGAGTTGGTTTCCTTGAGCTGATCTGGTTTGTACCAACATAACCCATTGGTTTGCGAAGCTGCTGCTTGTGGGAGTACGTAACTCTTTCAGCTTGGGTGCTGGTGCGTTTTTTATTCATTCTAGCCCTCCATGACTGGACTGACTACTGGGGAAGAACACCGGAACCAGAATGATTTTATTGTTTACCTTAGCTGGTAGCTCGGTGGTTTGCTGTACGTGCAAATTGTAAATATAAATGTTAATGACATAGAACGAGTTTCAGACAGGTTTGGCTATGATTACCAATACAGGAATATTTTCAAGTCTGAATCGTGTTTAGATCTGGTGAAACTTTAAAATGTAGCATTGTATGTTTTATATCGTGAATAACTTAGGAACGCAATTTGTTATTATCACAATTGTTGAAAACCTTTAAATAAATAAACTTCAAAACAAATAAGTATGCGCCTTGCTCTAGTGCTGTACGTACACAAACTCTTTCTAATGAAGAAAGTTTCGATATTTACTGAAGCAGACACATATATAATTACAGACTTATTGAAGGAAAATCGTACTTTACAGTGCTACTTTTTTCTACTCTTCTTTTTCTTCTTCTTCTTCTTGTTCTTCTTCTTCTTGGCATTCCTCACTGGAACAGGGACTGCTTCTCAGCTTAGTTTTCAATGAGCACTTCCACAGTTATTAACTGAGAGCTTACTGTGCCAATGACCATTTTAGCATGCGTATATCGTGTAGCAGGTACGAAGATACTCTATGCCCTGGGAAGTCGGGAAAATTTCCAACCCGAAAAGATTCTCGACCGGGGGTGGGACTCGAACCCACCACCCTCAGCTTGGTCTTGCTGAATAGCTGATCCTTTCGTAATGGTAATTTCCTTGACAGCGCTGGGCATAGAGTATCATTGTACTTGCCACACGATATACGAATGCGAAAATGGCAACTTTGGCAAAGAAAGCTCTCAGTTAATAACTGTGGAAGTGCTCATTGAACACTAAGCTGAGAAGCAGTCCCTGTTCCAGTGAGGACTTCATGCCAAGAAGAAGAATAAGAAGTAGAATGAGATGAAATGCAATGCCTGCTCTAAACTTGTAGCAAAAATATTGTCTATTTGAAAATTTCACTCACAGAAAACCTTGAATGAATACAATGCTTAAGTTTGAAAACAATAAAATGAAAGATGAAGTTTGATACGAATATACTGCCGTTATACGCATAATTGTCCCATGTTACTTTTTGTCATTTTTTAGTTTTTGTAGCCAAAAAGTCTACTTTAACCTATATTATTAGAAAACAACTTAAAAAAATATACTTTGTTCGAACAATCTTTGAAAAGCATACCAAGTCAATTTGTCCCACTGTTGAATTTCTACGCATAACTGTCTCGTAACTGAATTTCTACGCATATCTGTCCCACTATGTATTTTCTAAAATCAGTTGCAAATAAAATACTTAATTTATAGGATTCATTGAGTTGTGTCAAATCAATTTATATCATCTTTTTTCTTTGGCCTTACATCCCATGTGGAACACTGCCTGTTTCACACAATAGTTTTCTAAGACTGTTGTACAGGGGATAGACTGAATAATTGAGTTAGGCGAAATTTTTCCTAAATACAAATGCTTGAAACTTTTTGAAAAATGAATGAAATTTGATGCATCCAGAAGCATTCGATGGAAAATTTTATTTAGTTTCAGCAACTTGCTTGACCAAGTATGTTGGTTTGATGTTTCTGGTTTTCTGAGCTCATGTCTTAATCACATTTTTTCTGTTGCTTGTATTTTTGTGCGGTGTGAAGTTGTATTCATGTGAACGATATTTTTTTAGAAACTACAATTAATTGAAAATTGAATGCCACATTATGGTTCATTTGGGTGGTAAATACTGGCATGGCGTACCATTGTCAGGGGCGGCGGCTGATCATCGTCCGAGTGCCAGAGTAGAACTCTAAGCTAAACTGTGCTCTATGGCCCTCCAAACATTAGGGGGAATGGTCCTCCGGAAATTTAGGGGGTTTGTGTCAGGCTCTGCAAGCCTCAGCACAGGAACATTTATAATTGGAGGCTGTGAACAACTCAAAGGGATTTATTTTATTCTTTCAGGTACACAAGGTACCAATGGTACGCCATGCCCAGCATTTACGAACCTGTATAACCACATTGATTCACATACCCATATACGGCTCCGCTTTGCTACATGCCACACGAGCCTACGTTTGGACCCTCAATATAGGCTTTACAATACACATCTTCAATTTTCGGTATTAAACTCACGTCAAACCAACCATCAAGAGCAATGTGATTGGTCAAAAACGGTCTCCTACAATT